>NC_071535.1:33674297-34274297 GCF_026979565.1 Vidua chalybeata
CTAGGCAAGTTACTTGACGTATTCAGTTCCAAAAGTCTTCAGCTATATCTTGAACTGAATTTTTAAGTCAATGTAAGCTGACTCAAACCCTTTATTTGAGGTCTAAGTGTGAGAAAGAAAAGTACTTGGCTTGTTTCCTAACACAGGTGTGAGGAAAAGCTAAAACAGAGAAGAGAATAGTATCTCCACAACCATGCCCTCTAAAGGAAAAATGTCTGGAACTTCCAATCCTTTAAAAATGTTTCAGTGGTTACTATAAACTGGTGTCATTATCTCTCACACTAAAGGATAAAACCAGATTCATTTTCAAAAGAAAACAATGTCTGACAATCTAAGTTAAAAGGTGTATTTTATGGTACTGCCTCCTTCCTAGGATGCATTTTCCTAAAATGAAAACCCAACTTTTTTGTTTTAATGGAACCTCAAGTACATGTCACAGTACACTGTTTTATTTTTCCACTTGGATAATGCTAGTAATTCTAAAGAAAAGTTGAAGCATTTTTGGTGGCAGTTATTTGCAACAGTTTCAAAATGACATTTTACTGTGTAATTGTACAATAGACTTAAGCAGTCTTACGCAGCCAAATGTCAACAAATGGTTGAGCCAGCTAAAACCCAACCATTTCCTTCAATGTGGGTTCCTTCAGTTCAATGTGACTGCAAACTAGCCTTGCAAAAAAGAAAAATAAAGACAAGCGATCAGGTTTCAGCTGGAATAGCAAGCTGATCCAATTCACCTTGTGGCCACATGTGCAATGCCAGTGCAGTGAGGAGCATCTGAACTGCTCTCCCTGGGGCTGGGGAGAGCAGGATTGTTCCCCCTGACAGCCACAAGATCCTCAAGTCATTGATGGTGACTGCAAACCTCTCTCAGATTCAAATCCTTTCTCGGTGAACTTTTTTAGCTTTCAAAACCCAATGACTATTTCCTTCAGACTTTCCTTCATTTGAGACTTAGATTTCCAGAAAAAAGCATCATCAGGTTCCATGCCATACATTATTAATGATGCAGAATGTTAAAAGGAAGCCTGCTAGAAATATGTTCTACTTTGAGCTATTGGTGTTACTGGCTTTATTTCTCAGTACTTCTCCTAGCTGACAAAATGAAAATGGTCTACTACTTGCTTCCATTCTCTGATTCTCATGTGCTAGCCCAAGGTTGTGCTGTAAAAGCAAAGCAATGCAAGGATGTGTTGGCATAGAAGTTGTTCCCTGCAAATTTATTTGGGAAAAATTTCAATTAGTAACTCTGTCTGTTTAAAGGGGAAAATAAGCACCTTACAACTTTACTTTAAAAGTACTAAATGTAAGTTCAGCCTTTTTCAGTCTTGTAGTATTATTTTTAAAATGCCTTTGTCAGGGGAAGGAAACATATATCATGAAAAATGAAAGTGTATCTTTTGGGGCAGTTTCTAAGGGGGGCTGCGGTTGTTACTTCCAACCACAGAGGCCAATCAGAGAGGACCTGCAATGAGGAAGTCCCAGGACAGTCCATGGAACTTCCCCCGCTGTACAGTGACAGGGGAACAAGGGGCTCTTGTGGGGCTGAAAGGGGACCTGTCAGCAGCACAGCTCACCACCAGAAGGCACCACCCCGAGTAAAACTGAAGCACCCTCCTCTTCCAGACCATCATTGCTTCCCATACCTTGGGAAACTGCACTGGATGGGAAAATTGCTTCCTACTTGCCCCAGATGCCTGGCACCAATGTGTTCCCAGGGACACATGGGAGGGTCTCCCTCCTTAAAACAGGTTTCCCACAGTCCCAGTGGCAGTCCCTCTTCCACTGCAGGGTCTCCGGAAGCTTCCCTGAGGCAGGCTCCATCCCTCCTGCCATGGCAGAGTGGCAGCAGCCACCCTGCAGCAGGGGCAGAGGGAGATAGTGCCCTTTCACTCCCACATGTCAGCCAGGTGGAGGAGGCACTCAGCTCCACATGGCTCTCAGCCAAGCTGGCCCAGCACTCTCATGGCTGAAAGCTCTTAGGGCCTCATACTCTGGGTTAGAGGAGATCAGCATGAAAGAGTGATCCTGCCCATGCCAAATTCCCATCAGCAACTCTGCAGTCCCCCAAAATACATAAAGAAGAAAGTGTGAGCCAAGAGCTGAGAGGCCAGAAGCTGGAACTGGAGGCCTAAGAGCCATCCAGAGACTCACCATTTTGGCAGATGATGAGTGGGAACCGTGGCAAAAACACACAGGTGAGCCCTTGCCAAACATCAGGAGACTCCTGACCCTCATACACTGCTCCCCTTATGAGCTGCTACTTCCCCAGCTATGGACCTAAGGGGTTGCTAGAGGAGCTGGCAGCTGGAAGGAAGCTCTGTATGAGCAGTGGGGCTCACAATGGATAAGGGAACTGCCATGATGGAAGTGAAATGAGGAAAAAATGTGCTATATTTCTCTTTTTTTGCCACTGCACTTAGGAGAGCTGCATTCTAGCTCCTGCTGCCTCCAGGGAGAGGATGCTCAGTTTAAGTGTGTGAAGGACCATGGCCTCTGGTGGGATGCAGTCCCCAGCTGTCCCCCATTGGTCATGCAGCAGCAGGCTGCAGGCACAGAGCTGCTCTGCACTGGGACAGGGATGTGCCATGCCCACGCCAATTGGAAGCCGCTGGCTTCTTCTCAAACAGAGGTGGATCTGACAGGCCTTGCCAGTGGGCTACCAAAGGGACAACAGCAGAGGAAGAGTGGGAGATGATGCAAGGAAATTAAGCAGCATGAGATACAAGGTCCTCTGCTTTAGCACCAAGCCTCATTTGCCCTCTCCTACACATCCTTCTCTCCCCTGTCTTCCAATCCAGCTATTAGAAGCTAAGCTTCTAATCAAGGCCCAGCATCCAGGCTGCAAACCTGCCTCTCTGAGGGAACACAAATACAGAAAATACACTAACAGGACCCTGCCACCTCATTTCTTACAGGCACCCCAGAAACAATGTGCATGCTGCAAAGGTCTGACAGTGTTTCCAACTCAAATCCCCCCAAACCACCAGCATGGGCAAACTCCCTGAGATTTCACTCTATATTCGTAACTTCTTGAAAAACACTGACCATAAACTGACAGAATCTTTGCATAAAATGGAAAAAGGGAAGGTAAGGAAAGAAAAGGGACATAGAAAGGCAGTCTGAGTGCTACTATCATGGCCATTTAATTGGAAAATATACCAAGGTCAGGAATTCAAGCCACTGAATTGCTGCCATTGGCTCAAAAAGCCATCAAAACAAAGTCTGTGAGCTGGGGTGAACAACCCCAGTTTGATAAATACAGTCCTGCCCTCCTTCAAGCCCTCCTACAACACTTTACTAAGGTATTTATTTCATGAGCACATTAAAAGGGATTAATGCTTATATGAAATAATCCCTGGGAGATAACTGTCTAGTAATGGGCCATTTGTGACACAGAGTAATACCAAATCTGACCTAACTTGTTCATGACACTGCTTCTATTTCAGAGGGATTTTGCTTTTCTTCGGGATTTTTTTTTTCCTCCCATGAAGGTTTGAGCATTGAGCTCAGATTGAAACTAGAATGGAAAAAAAAACTTGAGTCATGGCTGAAATTGAATGACACATAAGATTTACTCCCTTCTTCCAGTAACTTCTATCATACTCCCACTGCCATGTGGCTCTGGTATGATTTCCCAGTGCAGCATTCCCACACTTCCCAGAGCTGCTTCATCAGCCCTGCCAAGCAGTAAGAGCCACTGCCTGGATCTTTACAGGAGGCTGTGCATTCCTGACAGGCATAGAAAAGCCAAGAAGCCAGAGCAGGAATGCAATAGGCAGCCTGCACAGGCCATGAGCTTTGGAGTACCTTCCAAATTGGCCAGTGCTGGAGACATATATTCCTTAGGGAGAAATTTGTTCCGAATCAGGAAGCAGCTGTTCTTCCATTCCAGCAAAAACTGCAGCATTACAACCCTTGCAATCAGTACCCTGCATGGGCAGCACCACACAGAACCTCTCTCACCTGAAATGACTTCCAGAAGTAACATGAGTTTAAGACCATCCCTGAAATCTTCCTCTATGTTCTCAATCTGTGTCCCAGCCTTGCGGAGGTGAGAATTACACCATGCTGTAAATGTCTAAAACACAGAAAAAGGAAGGGGGAAAAAAAAGCAGTCAGTAATCTTCCCACAAACTAAACAACAGTTCCCAACCAAATCAGTGCTGTTAAGTACCATAACAAATGCTCATTAAGTTATTATCTCTCCATCCAATGTCCTTGTGGAGCACAAGCATTTGCACCTCTAAACACCCAAAGAAGTTGCAGATGTTTCTGCAGCAGAGGGAATCTGAGACAGTCACTTTACAGCTCTAGCACATCTGATATTCTGGAGAGGCTTCTCATTTTCTGTTTGGCTTAGAATACCTTGAAAACTATTTTTAAGCATGCTAAGTGCTCAGATTGCTAAAGACTTCCAGTGGTATTAGATAACACATATTAATACGAAGGAGAACAGAGGACAACATTCCAGATGATCTTGTCTCTAGAGAGGTGCTTGAGAAAAAAAAAGAACCATTCTTCAACTGCCTCTGGTCTACTCCATCCCCAGCAACCCTCAGACACTGAAGGACAGCATGCTGAGCTCCTCAGCCACATAAATCACATCCCAGTAGCGTATGTCCTGCTGCCTCCATTCTCACTGACTACCTGCTAAGCAGACCTCCCTTTCCTGTGATCATCCCAGCTTTCCTCCCCCATCACATGGAGGGATAAATACTTTCTGAACAAGGATAATATCACCCATCTCAGCAGAAGTGCAGGTCCTAGCAAGGATACAGGCATCCATTACTTAGTGACACTACAGTCTAGCACAGCCCCAAACTGCCACTACCTGAGAGGCTCTGGCAGAAGCATCATTGCAGCCATCTCAAAAATAAAATCACAGCGCTCTGTAATTAGTGATATCATGCACCACCACTGGAATAATAATATGAGTCTGAAGTGCAGGACAGACTGAGGTCCAAACTACAATACAGCCAGTACTATACAGGCTAAACAAAACTCTTATTTGAAAACACCTTCTGACCTCAACTAGTCAAGACAAAAGTATCCGTCATGTGAGAGAAATTAATTTCACCACAACAGATGACAACACATTTTTTGTGGTTGCAATCTGTAAGCCCATGCTCTGAACAATGGGCCTGTGGGGCACTGACAGGGGAGAGACCATCTCTTCCAAGAGATGTGACAGGAGTTACCTCAAAAGAGTACCATGTGAACTAGTCTGAAAGAGAAAGGTTTGCTGGTCAAAGCACAAGAAGCAAATATAAAACATGTCAGACACCTCTGTGTGGCATAGACTTAGGTGAATCAAAGAGCTGATTCTCATCTGAACGTGCAGAAGCTGTTTGACACAAAACTACTGTTTGAAGAGTAAATGGTAGCAACCAGGAGGACAAGTTTGTTCAAGTGCTAATGAATGTGTTTCCCAGTGTTTGAATAGCAGACCAAGTAAACCCTTTTCTTTGTACAACCTGATAACCCCTCTATCACCCTCTAAATAGAAGGCTGAGGTTACTCAAAAATGAATGTATCCAAAAGCTCAGTACTACCACAAGGAAAGTCTTCCCTCCCTCTCCCAGATGTGGTCCTAGAGCCAATTCAACTCACTGACCCAGCAAAGAAAATTGTTTACTTTCTTAAAACTGGTCTTCGGCTCAGTAGTGCATGGAAGCAGTTCAGCAGAATTTTAACAAGCCTTTACAAAAGAAAACTGGGCACAGAAGGGCCAAGCAGAAGGGTGGAGTGGACCACAGCAGCCATCCATTTTAAGCTGCTGGGGAACCACAGAAGGACTCATTTAATACTGAATCAGAGCACACTAAAAATTTAGAAATGCTTTACTACTTATACCTTGCATGGAATTTCAAAAGAAAGATTACCCCAAATGGCAACATGATTGTTCTTCGTTGTCTCAAAGCTGGGCTTTTGCTACTAACCTGCTCTCATTTGAGTTCACCAGACCACAAAGAGTGTGGCAGAACATTTCCTTGAAAAAAGCATTGCTCAACAGCTGCCAAGCCTTCCACTGCTGTGCTCTGGCCTTGTTCTCCACTGGGACAATGGAATGGAGCAGGGTAACAGCACAGCTGTAAATACTTTTATGGCAATGGCCCTTTGGACAGATGCACACATTGTGAAAGTCTGGGATCTCTTTTTTCAAAATGGCCTGGTTTCTTTCCAGATTTGGAAGCTTGGAAAAAAGAAGAGTAAGTAATTAAGCACCTTTTATTGCTTTTTATTATTAATCCCCTGAGGAAAAAAAAAAAAGAGGTGGTGGGTTGTTTGTTTTTTTTTTTTTTTTTTTTTAATAAGAATAGTTTTATTTGGAAAAGGGCCCTGTATCCTGCAGTACATACTTTTGGTGCTATTTTCTTCATTCTACTGCTTGAGCTGTATTACAAGAAGAGAGGTTAATGTATTTGGCTCCCTTTTGCAGCCAGGCTACTTCACTCTTCCAGAAAGGGCAAATGAGAGAAGATATGCTTTCAAATGCTACATCATCATCACATGTCAAAGTATGAGAGCAAGTTTTGTCAGAAAGGTTGTGGATGCCCATGAACCTCCTTCTCATATCTGGAAAGCAGACAAAGAAAAATACCTTGAGCTAGTGTCTGGTCCTGGGTGACATTACAAAATTCATGTCAATTTGAAGAGGAACCCCGAGATAATTCACAGGCCACAAGGCTGCACTTTTATTTCTTGTCTGACTTCTCTGAAGTCATTTCAGTTTTGTTCTCCATCAGCCCAAAGCAGATCAGACATCTCTGCTTTAAATCACTGGTAAGTCCAATACAGCTATACATGGCATCCCTCTGCACAGTTTGAGGGTGGAAGAGAGTCACCAGTTCTACACTTCCAAGGAACACAGATGAAGTTAAATGCAAATTACAAATTTTCTAAACTCTGCTTTATTAAAAAGCCTGGCAGGATAACTAGATCAGTGAGAGTATTTTTATTGCTGCAAGGGTCACCTAGGGCTTGGTAGGAAACAAAGTCCCAGAGCCAGCACCAGCTTCTCAAGTGGAACCATCTCCATCTCATCATGGCCTCAGACAGGCTGAAGTGACACAATTCCACAAAACACTGCCATTAGCCATGAGTTGCAGAATGGACACTTCAGCTTCTCAAGAACATGGACCATGAAGAGTGAATAGATGGAGCACACAGTTTCCATGAGACAATTCCCAGATGCACAGACATTTTCTCAAGGCATCTTCAGGTCCCACAGGAATTCCAACAAGCACAACACTATAAGCAGCACAACAGCATATGTGAACAGCAACAACCAGTATCCCAGTGTGGATGCATTAGGCCACTGTATAAGAAAGCAGGATTATGAATGTGTTTAATAACTGCAGTGGGACTCACAAACTGTATTCACCACAGATCAACCCAAAGCAATACCTATCATCAGAAGATAGCTTTATGTTGCATTTACTGTACATCCTGCAGAGGGGTAAAATACCTTCATACTTCAAAACAGTAAACTGGAAAGAGATCTGACAGATAGGAGAAGCCTAGAGAAATGCATCAGAAAAGCAGAGGGAAGCAAGAGAAGGGAGAGCTGAAATTTTCACTGTCCACTGAGTCTTGCAATCCTGGCAGTCTTGTTTAGAGCCATTTTTACTGACTTGGCTTCATGCATCTGCACAGGATCCTTTTTGTTATTCTAGGAAACCTACTGAAACCTCCCACTCACCCCAGCCACCTTCTGGGCAGCACAGCAGCTCCTCCCCACGCCTTGAGTCACAGCTACCAGTGACAAGAGGCTCGGTGGCAGCTAAGCCCTGCTGTGCCGCCTGGCACCAGCAAACATGTTTCAAAATTGGAAAGGGCTGTCAAAAGCAGCCAGCCGCCTTTCTGGTGCAGGCCTGGTCCTGGGAGCAGCCAGGTAAGGAAAAAAAAAACAAAAAACCACCACACCTGCATTTGTTGTGGTGAGGTGACTTGCACCCAGTTCAGAGGGCAAAAATATGCTGTCAGGCAGGAACAGCAGAGGTTCTTCCTTGCTATTTGCAGACACAGAAGTCTGCAGATCATTCTCCTGCTTACTTCTAATTCCCTCTCCCAAAGACAAGAAAACAAACAGTCGGTTAACCTTGAGGCTTATGGAAGTTTTAGAACTGGAAAACTACTTAGTGTTAAATAATAGCACAGAAACCTCACACCATAAATTTTCTGTGGCAACTGCACAAGAGGTGCAAACAGAGCTGCATTTCTTGGCCCTTGGATCTTTCCATATATTGTACCTTCAATTTTATTTTTGGACACAACAGATTGCCAGGATACCCCTGTAGGTCTGCCTCTTGTTCACTGTTCACTATGGAAGATGTCTGATGAAGGAGCACGAGTGTTTGCATGTATATAGATGCATTTCTCATCACTGCTCTCTGTACTCCCTGCTCCTATCTAGCTACAATTTGTATTTTTTTTTTTTTTTGGTGTTTTTTTTTTTTTTTTACATACCAGCCTAATGAGCAAGATCCCTGACATCAAGATCAACTCTTGCTATTTGGCTGCTAGGTCCTGCACAAACAATAGCACATTGGTATTCTACCACAATATAACCTGTCAGATAATAAAAAGAAAAACAAATGTTATTAAAAGCAAGCAAATATGATTAACTGTTCTGCTGCCTCAGCGTATTTACTGTTGGGGTATCCTCTGCAAGGCTACCTGCATACCTATTTTAACAACCTATTTATTGTTATAGGTTATTTAACAATAACCTATTTTTTTCTTGACACAACATGAAAAGTCCTTGCTTCTTCACTGTATTAACCCTTTCCCTGTCATGAGCTAGTTAAAACAACAGCCAGGTGGTAGTTAGTCCTGCAACCAAAACTCTAATGAGATGTCGTCTTCAGCTAGGTCTTTCCAGGTGTCTCTCAGCCCTGTCAACTGCTAACCTACCCATACCACTTGTGCATACACACATGCACTCTCTGGTATTCTTTGCACTTCCCCAACATTTGCCTTTGCCTCTGAAAGCCAATAACCTTTCCCCTCCACACTTATTTCCAATCTGAGTACCTTTCTGGTACCAAAGTGGCTCAGGCAGAAATCCTGAAACCTAGGGAAGCAGGACGGTAAGTGAACATTTTAAAGTTTAAAGAATGTTTCTGCCTCAAAAGCAGCAGCACCAATACTACTTGGAGCAAATCTAGAGAGCTCTTTGCTGAAAGAAGGCAGTCATAAGGCACTTCAGCTGCTGAGCAATTTTAGCAGTGTAAATGTTGAAGCTAGCACAGCCACATAAATGACAGATGCTAAAAAAATAAATAAATGGTCAGCTTCATCTCTTTGTGGCTGTGACAGTGACATTCCAGCTTTATCTGACCCTTCCAGATGCTCTTCTCCCCTTGCTAAATCACTCTTCCACACAGCCCTGCTTTCCATGTAAATGTAAACTTTCTGACACAGCCAAGAGACTGCCATATTTGTGTAACAGCCCTGAAGAAGCTGTAACTGAGCCAGAGCAGTGCTCGTTGCCTCTTTTCTGACAGGAGAAAGGTCTGGCTTAAGCAGAAGAATTCACTGGAGCATTGCCTCTCCAGACCACCACCACTGTGCTCAAAGAGCAGCAGTCTTCACAGCCACCAAGGCACCCTCATTCCTTGTGTTTATGCTGGGGATGAATTTTAATCTAATACTTCAACACAGCTCTGCTGTTGAGATTTGTCCACAAAGGTCTGGCTCCTGTTAAGAGGAGGATGGAGCTGCTAGCACACAAATCTCAGTCTAGTAGCACAGTTTGATGCTGTCTACACATGTGCTCTGCCAAGGGAGGTCTTGAGTGGGCTGAAAGCTATGGGTGCTAGCCCAGGCTTTCTTCTAGTGTTGTAGGAGAAATGACAGCAGGACTCCCTTTCTAGTCACCAGAAAAGAAAGCAGGATGTTCAAACAATACTTCATACATGGCTGAAAAACAAAATCAATTTACCCAGCTGCAAGTGCTGCTCTTCTGCTAGTCATGTAGTTAGCAGTGCACCCGGGCTTCTGACTGCACAGCTGGGCTGCATTCCCTGCCTGGCCTGAATGCAAACCCTCCGTTGGCTCCTGCTTACTGCAACATCATACATTCCTCACAGGACTGCCGGGACAAAGCAGCCAATTCTTGCAACAACTTTTACACCCAAGTCCATGCTGAAAGGAATTTTATTTAAATTATCTGAAATAAGGACTGATGCAACCATCTAATAACATTTAATAGTTTATTATAGCAGGCAGAAAACTGCACACAGAGCTTTTTTTTAAGCAATAGGATTACTAATAAAGCAGTCCAGCTGGCCCATAATGGGATCCCTTCCACCTTGGTAGCCTGGAAGCTGAACATACAGTGTCAATTAAGGAGGATGCTAGCCCATGGCCACCACAACTATCTCTCTCTTGCTACTTGAACAGAGAGACTAGGCCATCATCAACTTAATAACTGGAAGGATTTGGCTGGAGAGGCCATGAAAAATAAAGCTCCACAATCCAGTTCCAGTTTCCCCTCATTCAGCAGTAACTCATTTACTAGCATTACCTCTCAGGGTCTCATGTGATTTTCCTTTTCCTAATGCTACTGCTCTGAATCCTCCTTTCACATCTTAAAGCACTTGGAAGAAATGCTGGGGTCTCGTGGGTGGCTGCTTAACACCCTCCCCACACTCAACACAGACTCAATTGACAGGCTTGGTTGCAGCTTCTTTTTCTGCCCAAGTTTGTGATATAAGCTGACAAAGAGGCGCTCATTTAATTGGGTAGTGATTACAAAGTAATCCTAGATCCTGTCAACCCCCAGCACAAGAAAGGCTATGGCTGGACATAACAGACAACACCAACAACCCTAGTGAAGAAAGCTGGGTATTAAAAAGGCTGTTCATGAGATACAACTGGCCCATTGAATATTTTCTTTGCCCATGTGCTGCAAGTGACAGAAGCTTTATACACATACATATTATTGGTTTTTAATAGTGATGGAGGAAGTGCAGACCTACTACAGCCCTACTTCTGTATACTACACCTCCTTGGTGTGCTTGGATGTCTGCCAGAATGCCCAAAAATACTCAAAAATGGTTGTCCTCTCCCCTCAGGAGAGCTCTAGGAATTGCAGATCCTCTACACAAACCTCATAACAAGCATAGGGAGCCACTCAAAGTGCCTTTCATTTAACCTGAATTAAGAGAAAAGTAACCATTTGCCATACTCTCCAATCTCATCTTCTAACCTGAAATCCCTTCCCTATATGTTGCTTTGCATTTGAAGCCACATGACAATTTTGAAAAGAAGAAAGGCATTTGATAAGCCCTTTTGGTATTTATGTTCCAAGCCTAGTCTCCAGGACACAGGAGAGCTACAGGGGTAGCTCTCAAGCAAAGAACTTGGTTTGTATTGACAAGTTACATTATCAGCAGCTGACCTCTAAAGAATGACAGGTATGATGCTCAATGAGATGAAGGCTGCACAGTGAAGAGCTTTGCCTTTTCACCTTCAGTAACTCTTTATGCAGCCACCAGATGGTTCTTTGAGCAGATGCTGGTACTGCATAGTACAGTATAATGGTACATCCCATTTTCAGGGCATAGCACTTGAGAAAGTAGTGTGGGCTATATTTTGTCTTTCAGCTTGGAACTCAGCAGCTGCAATTAAGCCAGAACAGTGCATTAGCACTGATGCTAGTAGTACTGAACTCCTTTTGTGGAGGTGGTGAAATTGTGCTGCAAGTGTTTGTAATGATTCCTTCTGAATACCCATGTAATTCCTTCAGCCCTTCTAAAAGGCCAGCTCTATTGGAAAGCAAACTGCAAGTCTACTTGCATTTACCAAGCCTGGGGCACAGCCCCTGCAATTTGGAAACACAGAACTCAGTCACTTTTTAGCCACTTTCCAAAACCCATCTCTGCAGCTCAGGATGAGAACAGTACAGCAGTAAGAGCTCTATCCCTAAGTGTAACAGCATAAGCCAGCTTGGATCTCACTGGTAGTGTAAAGCTCTCCACTGAAGTCTTTCTTTGTCCAGAGGAGCTAGGAGCTGCTGCATAGAGAAAATAAACTCTTCTGACAGCTAATTCATCCTTTTGGACACTGGCAATGAATCAGCAGCACATCACTTGCCAGAAGTGCAAAGTAAATTCAGTGCAGGAGTTTTCATTTTTGCTCAGTGGAATACAGTTCTAAGTGTCTTGCACAGTTTTTAATTCTCATATCCTGGAAGACAGGACAAAAAAAAAAGAAAAACCCAAAGTCTGTTCCACAGTGGTTTCCCAGTGCATGGTGTTAACTGCTTTGGAGCCAGAACACGCCCTTTTATTAGCTAAGAACAGGCTGAAGTGGCAAGGGCAGAAATCTCAATCCAGCACACTTCCTGTCCAACACAGGATAAATATTTGTTCTCCTCTACATTTGTGCCTCTGGAGCCTTAAACTCCACTTCTGCTACAGAGCTGCACCATTTCACAAAGAATCGGCTTCTGGTATTTGAAAGCTACTGACCATTAAATCAGTGAGTTGGCTGATCAGATCAGTAAAGTATAACCTCTCTTTATTCCTGAGTTACCAGAGAGCATAACCTCTCTTTATTCCTGAGTTACCAGAGAGCATATAATACTATGCTAATACATAGCATAGTATTACTAATAGCTAGGAAAACACAAGAACCCTTTGAACATGCAAAAACCATGAAAAAAAAAAAAACCAAACTATACAAGGATATCAACTAGCTAGAAGAAAGATCTTTTAGAGTTTATCATGAAGTTCAGACTAGCAAGACTCTTCATTATACTCCTCTCTCCTATGAAATCGGCTCATAAATGTCAGCTTGCTTCCTACCTCTCTCATAACAAAAATTAAACAGAGCTTGTCTCTGCATTTTATATGCTGAATTTCCTACATGCTTTATAGCATTTCAGGGTATACTGGAAGAAACCACTTTACCACATTAGGATGCAACTATTTATAGACTGGAAAGCAGCAACAAATCACTGAAAGCCAGACTGTTCGATTCCTGGAAGCTGAACTCCAACTGCTCAGCACAGGATACGGCCAAGACACCAGGATGAAAACCTGCACAAGCAGCCTTATATTCCTGGTGACAGGCTTCCACTTTATATCTCACCATCCAGGTTTATTCAGATCCAGTACTGATTTCATCGTGGAGGTAAGGTGTCACACACCTAGTCCCAGAACAGGCCGGGGGGAAGACAGAGAACACCTGGCACCGTAACACAAAGCAGGACATGCAGCTCTGCCTCAGCTCTGGCCTATCTGAGAGCATAGGCCAAAGGTACAAGACTTCTTTCACCTTGAAGCAGGTCAGGGAAGCACCTTCCTTTTGGTGGATTCACAGGCAGACACAAACACAACTGCTCCAATGAAGATTTGTCTTGCTTCTGCCATGAAGGAATATGTGTGGGGCCTGACAGTTTGTATTAAGTCCACAGAGCCAGCTGTGCAGGAGCTGATCTGGCTGAAAGCCCTTCTGCAGTGTAGGGTCAGAGACATCTGGGACTGCCCAGAGCTTCCTGGGAGGATTCACAGGTGGTGTTTTTTCTGTGGCTCCTCTTTGGCTGTTTACTTTGCTGATGATGGGAAAGGGAGGAAGAGGAAGTTACAGCTTCATTTATCCAAGTTTTTAAAATACAGAGCTATGTAAACAGGTTGATTAATTGAAACAACGAATGTATTGCCCACTGCTCTGTATGGATGCTGCAAAACTAGCACAAAGTATTGGCAAAATTTTAGGGCCTCTGCAGTTCTAGAACATAAAAATCTTGAAATAATCTGGTTTTCTAAGGGATGGCGGCAAATGTTTTGGATAAAAGAAACAATAGCTGCATTTCAAGCAAGACAGGGTCTCCAAAACAGTGTCTGGCATGAAGCCTTAGAGCTCCCTGTCAAAGAGCAAGGAATCAGAAAGGATAGGCTACATGGCATAAATGTATTATATGTATGCTTATCCCAATACTATGTATTTGGGCTTCACTCCCATCACCAGTAACACCAACTCTTGGATAAAACATATAGAAAGAAGCAAGATTTTTGAATATATTTATCCCCTTGGCTGTCATCACTGTCCCTGACACAATGTGCTGTCAACATTCAGAGCTCTCAGAGTCATTTGCAACTGTGAAATGCGTAATTCCCCGCTCTAGAGAGGTCATTCCCAGCTCCAGAAGAGTCACCTTCTGAACAAGGTCTGCAATTGTTAAGGTAATTCATCTGAAATAAGATTTTCCAAAATTAAGAAAATTGCTCCTGGGTCAAGATGACTCTGATTCACACGTGCTACCAAAGAAGTAAGGGCCCTGAAGATGCATATGGATCTTACTGTGCTAGGAACTACCATACACAGGGTGAAAAGCTGCTCTGTGCTCCAGAGCACTTCAATGTGAGACTTGAGATGAGGGTGGAAGTCAGTAGGCAGTGTTAGTCAGGGTGCTTGGCAGTGGTCTCAGCACACCAACAGCCTACCTGTGTCATTTTCTATATCAAGATCATAGTAAACTAGAGACTTGAGCCACAAAGACTGATCCTATCTGAAAAAGGAACAAACAGTTCACAACCCCTACAAGTGACACAAACATGTCTAAATTGCAGCCTCCTATGCAAGACCACAGGCCTGAATCCTCCCCACTTCCCAACGTTTGGAGCCATCAGGTTGCTCTCTCAATAGCTACATCCCTGCCATAGTGCATTCTGCTCTGTTTGGTCCCTGCTGCTAGTGCTGCCAGCCTAACCTCAGGGAAACAATGTAACTGTGCCAGTCTATAGCAGATCACACCTAAGCAAGCAAGGCAGCACAAACGAGCAAGAAAGCAATTGAAAATGCAATGAGCACTCAGCTGGCATCAGGGGCTGGTACAAGTGCAGGCTTACATCTCACAGCAGAGGTAAGAATAGGAGAGGTTGAAACAGGGCCTTAAAACAGAGCCAGGTATCTCATATTTAATAAGGTGAAGAAAGGGATGGTACTGAAGAAACATGAACTGAAGGACATGTTTAAAAGTGATGGATGACAAAATTACTGCTGAAGCTGTTTGGGTGAGTGCGATTGGACTGCTTCGTGGAGGTCAGAAAAAAAATAATTGCCATTACTCAAACATAAGATAATTGAGAATCTGTGTGAGAGCTGCATGCAGATTCATCAGCCATTCTGGAATAAATAAAATGTCAGGTCAGAGCAGGGAATGTCACACCTATTGTTGGATAAAAGGATTTAACTGATCTGGGGGAAGGCAAATTACTGAATGTTTACATGAAGGCACTGTAAAAAAGTCTGCTAACCCATGTGAGCAGTAAATGTCTTCTGAAGTGCAAAATACAGAACTGAGCTTTGGGAACCCTGAAAAGGGACCACCTGAGCACCCTTTCTTCCTCCCACCTCCACACAGAACAACAGAGACTGAGAAGGTGGAACTGCTCCTCCATCTACCCCTTTCATTCACACAAACAGAGCAGCAGGAGTTGTCACCTTTTACTGCTGTTAGCTCTGTAAAGCCAGCACAGACAATTGGGATGGGCCTGAGATCTACACTTTCTCACAAATGAAGAGAAGGTAAGTCTTTCATATGGCACAAGCTTTCCAGTGCTTCCATTCCCTGGCTAACTGAACCTGCAGGCCCTTCAACAGTGCACAGACAAGCACTGTCTGTGTCAGGATGATCAGATCCTCAGTGAATTACTGGGAGTTGACCACAGGAATTTCGCCTCCCAGGCTTTAACTCTTAGGTAGCATCACATATTTGCGCAGTTCTAGGTTCCATAGTTTTTTCACTTCTAGTTTAAATGAAACCACTAGTAACAACAAAAAATTGTATAGATCAGTGTCTCTGTGTCCTGTGGTTGTGGGGATGCGTATTTATTAAGGTAATGGCCATATTTTAAATTGAATTGCATTGGCATTTACTCTTAATTGGATACCAAAAGTAGGAAAGCTACTATGGGTGGTGAGATTATGAAGATGGTATTTTCTGGAATCTTAAGACATGTTTGTGCTTAGGCATGAATGTGTCATCTAAGAGTAGAATACAATAGGATAAACCCTCTACAATAGCACTGAATAGCAAGTTATTTCTCAGTGAACACCACAGCCAGAGGAGGGTCTAATTAGCAAGCATCTTCATGGGCCTCAAGGCACCTGCATGCCACTGCAAGCTTCTAGCACTGACTTACCACCACATGCACTGTAAGTGATGGGATTGCCTATCTTCATGCAGTAAACACAGTCCTGACTGGTAGTGAGGTGTGCTTTGAGCGATCTGTGCCAAGTCAGTGGGTACACCTAGACAGCACAGTAAAAAGCAGTGTAGAGCATATAAGCCAAGGCACCAGAAGAGTGGTGGGAGTACAGCACAGCTTAGCAATGGCTGTCTAACATAGGAGCTGTAACAGGCATCTAGGGCACAGTCCCTAGCAGGGATTAGGACCCAGCAAACGTGGGCACTGAGACTGAGCAGTACAATGAAGCGAAGAAGGGGAGTTCACATCTTCCCAGCATGTTGCTTTCAGACCAGGATGGAGATCTTAGAACAAAGTAAGGAAAAAAGGACAGCTGAAGATTAAAAATTATTATAGGGCATAATTACAGCAGGAGTTTTGTTCCAGACTACTGTGGTTCAATGTTTCAGACATCCCAAGAGACCAGCAATTGCATTAAGAGAGATGGAGGCAATGCTGGCTCACCCAACATAACATCTGGCTGAGGACAGCACAGCACTCTCCCGTGCATCCTTCAATTTGCTGTCTTTGCTCCAAACTCATGATCCTTGGCCATGCCCACAGCCACCAAAAATTCAGCCTGGGAGTCTAGGGACAATATACTTTAAGGGGATGCAATCTTTAAAGAGTGTCTTGATCTCACAAGCAAAACCTTGTATTTTTATCTATTTTTATCTTAATTATATTGTCTTGAGACTGTTTATGTAGTTTATCAAAGCAAGAAACACTATCTATATGAAGTCAGATGTGGGACTGATATCAAGGATTAAAAGCAAAAGAGAAACATTCCAGTTTGTTGGGTATTTTTGTTTTCTTCTTTCTTCGATCTTTTATTCAGTCGGAACCATTAGCAAAGGCAGTTCCAGTTCTTAGTAGCACAGTAGCTCTGAGCTGGTATCTGTTAGTATTGTTTGCTATTTTAAAAGGTTGTGCTACAGGTTTATAGTCTGATTTTCCATAACTTCTATGAAAAGTTAAAAAGGAAGCGAGACTTAAAGACACATGCACCAGGGATCTGCAATACTTTGGGAGGGTGTTGAGCTTGTTAGAATAGCTGCCCTAGGTAAAGCCTGGGAAAGGCAGCAAACTTTCTGGACTTAATCCAAAGGCTACCAAGGAGAATGTTTCCACTGACTGCTGGGAGTTGGGTTCAGGCCCTGCACTGTGGGGGAGAGTGGCACAATGACAGAAGAAGTCTGATGACTCTAACCACATCCAAAGGAGCCGTAAGGAGCTGCTGCGTTATTTAAAAGCAGTCACACAGAACACTTTACCAGATATTACTGGGGGAAAATTGATCTCTTTTTAAACGTAGCAGCAAGATTTTCACCATCCTGATGACAGGAAAGCCTACGGGAACATAGCAGGAAACACACTGCAGGAGGAACTGGGGGGAAAACACTGCTAACCAGCCAGTTCAGCCCATCAGGAAATGTTTACTCTTTTTTATTTTTCCATGTCAAAATGCTGGAGGCTTCAAACTATGCTGTCTGAGAGACAGAGAACAAAGGGACATAGGGGACACAAGTCCCAGCATCGATGTCCTGGCCAAGCAGACATTGCTATTGACTAGTGAGGACTTGGGACCAGCCCAGGACTGCCTTCTCTTAAAGTCATGCTCTGCTCCACAGTCACCCTCTGAAAACATGTGACAAGCCCAAATGGAACCTATTTTACTAACACCACTCTACTGTGTCTGGCTTAGGAAACTGGCACACAGGGCAGGTCAGGAAAGCACATGAAATATTTGAACACAGAAGCTGAATCTGTAGCAACTCCAATGGCTGAGAACACACTGTGATTTAAGCACTAGCCACAGACACAGTGAAATTCTTGCATTTTCTCATTTCTAGGAGATGAGGTCAGAGAGCTCACCACAAGAGAGGACATATGATGTAAACTGGATGGTGAGTGCAGAACTATGCTGGGCTTTTTTTCTTCCTGTGCTCCACACATACCCAAAGCCTGTCCATTTATAGGAAAGGCTGTTGGTATAAAAGGTGCATTCTGCATTAGACCAGAGGAGGCATCATGCTGGGTATGAAAACATTAGCTCAGTTAAGAAATAGGAGAAAAATCTCCAAAGTTTTCCCTCACTAAGAGGAGCCTTCAGATAGACAGAGGGCTGAAAGAGCAGAGAAAAAACATGTATTTTCATCAAGGAAAATGCATATACCTTTGAGTTTATGGTGTGCTAGCAATTTCTAATAAAAAGCACTAGATAGCTTTTTTTTTTTTTTTTTTCTTAAACCAGCTTTAGACTGGAAAAAAGAGGATTGGAATAATTCTTATTTGCCATGACAAATGTCCCAAGTTACTGTGTATTAATGCAAATATCTTAGAAAAGAGCAAAGATAGAAGAAGAGTAAAATCCCAGCAGAACCAAAGTTAAATTTTTACAGGCAACGCCACATTATTTGTTAGTATTTTCCCTTCCTTACTGCAGCTCCATTTCAACCCTAACCATACTCCTATATACTTGCTTCCTAAATTGTGAGTGTACCCAACCGATGGCTGCAAATTCCCCATTTTTAGAAAACACAGTTTCAGGATAGCTCTGATAATTTGGCCTTTTTTCTGCTCTACAGAAAAGGGTCTGTTTACAGCAAGGATGCACATAACAAAAATATTTGTTACAAGTTGCAGAATTTTGCTCTAGCAGTGGAATTGTGATCTCTTTTGGGAACTGTAGTTCAGATGCTTCATGCTCCCACTTTCTTGTGGCAAGAAGAAAGTGCGGGAACTTTCTGCAGGAACTTGCTTAAAGGCATTGTTCACCATAAGGTACCCGGTAGGATGGTACTTTACAGAGTGCACATAATGGGAGATGTAATTCCCCTTGGAAACCACCTCACAGATACAACTGAGGAATTGCTGATGGACCCCTCACATGCCACCATTCCCCATGGAATTGTCATGGCACAGGGTACACACACCATGCTGCCTGTTTTGCCACCAATCATGCAGCTGCTGGTGACAGCAGGCTGTCTCTAGGACAACAGTCATTGGGAAGTGAATGTGGCAGCTCACAAGATGGTGGTTTGCTGAAAAAGGAGGGCAGAGAGGCAACAGTAGGGTTTAAATTTCAATTCACCTGTAGGGAGATGGATGAATAGCTGAGGTGACCAATTTGAATAGGGTCAGGCAAAGATTAATTATTTGCCTCTGCTACTGTTTAAAGAGAAGAGGTGATGAAAATTACAATATGATAACTGTTACTGACTCGTTCTGGAACAGGAGGAGGAAAAAGAGAAGATGGGCTCTAGTTTTGTGTTTTCTTGCATGAAAGGAATTGCAAAAAAAGCTGAGTGAAGAGGGTTGTGTTACAAGTGTTAATCTCAGTCTGGCAATGGTGGCAACAGGCTTTGGTCCAGCAGCAGCTGGAGAGAATGACCATATGAAAAATCTTTACTACACATGAATATAAATATAGAATTTTCCATTTCTCTTCCTTTTCCCTGGAAGCATATGGCATTTATTTCCAAAAGTTTCAAATAGCAGACACTGAAATGATCACTAGCTCTGTGAGCAAGGAATTATTTTTCCACCAAAAAAAATTGTATTTTAGCCTTGAACATAATGAAATCCTGCAAGACGAGATATAGTATCAGGTGATATGTAAATCAAATTAATTTTTAACCTCCCTGTCAAACAGAGCACAGGAGCTCACTGTGAGTCCAGCTGTACATTTATAGCATTCATGACCACAGGTGCAGCCACCTTAGGGAGGTACACTACAGGATGTACAAGCTACTGGTGGAGGTGAGGATTTGCACGGGTTGTATCCACACATCTCTGTAAAGCTGTGCTACATTCTGATGAGCAGCTCACCCTACTACTGCTACTAGTTCAGGTTTCCTTTTGGCACTGGGCTCTGCTGAAACTGCTCAGAAACCACAAACCACACTTTAATAAACGAAACACATACATACAAAATAGAAATTCCACCACAATTAAAACCCAGCAATTCTTCTGCTCTTTCCACCTCCCACACTGAGCTTCAAACTTGCATTTAGAAAAATCCAAAGTGACCAGCCCTGCTCAAAGCATTAAAACAGCTGGAACACAGACACATCAGCAGTTCTAGTCTTTGTATGTAGCCACTGGTAATATGCCTGCATAAACTCATTATAAGGGTTTTTATATTTGTTTCCATTTCTAGGCTGAGCAGAATGGGAAGAAGCCACAAGAAGAAGCAGTATTAGAGAACTCTAAAAGCTGGAGTGCTGTGCTCAGACACCTCAACCCCCCAACAGGGCACCCCTCCACTCTGCTCAACAGTTGAGATGGGATTAGTTAAAGCAGCCAGAGGGAGGACATGGAGATGGCTGCAAGGCATACCCTCAGATCAGAGCTCCCCAGAAACAAACAGTTTGAGCACTCCCCTCGCTGTGCACCGGAGAGCTTCACTGTAAACACACCCTCTACTGAGGCAGAGAGCAGTAATATAAACCAGATGCTGTAGGGAATTTTTTCCCTCTTTGTCTGCACTAAATTTAAATACTGAGCTCTTCTTTTGCCAATTTATTTTTAAAGGGCCTGTATGCTACTCTTCATCTCTATCTCACTTGCTTGAATTTAACAGAGAACTCAGTAACCCTCTGTGCACTTCAACCACCCTGAGAAACATGTGTTCTTCACAAGATCTTGAAATCTGAGACCTAGCTTTCCAACTACTGGGCCAGGACCCCTCACAGCTTCTCTAGCCTTTCACCTGAGAACAAATGGAATCTTGCAGGTGAAATCACGGCCTTTAAAAAGCTTCCTTCTCCTTGATATAAACTGTACTTCAGGTCTCTTATCTTCTGAAGAGTGATGTGGTAGAATCAACACAGGAGCTTAATTCCTACTTAGACAAAGGGTTTTGTACTTGCTTTCAAAAACTGTGCCAGACTCGATGAACACAAATAAAGCCCCACCAAGAAGCTAGTTTAACTACAGTGCCAAGGGCAATCCACCAGCCTTCTAGCCAGGTGACCAAAATGATGGGCATCCAACCGCAGGCCTTGCCTCCCAGGCCAAGGAATGGAAAAGCATTGCTTCAGAACATACTGTCTTCATGCCTGCCTGGAAGGCAGGGGAGGACAACACCCAAAGAGCAGTGCCCCTGCAGACAATGGGCTCCATCTGCACTACCCCCATGGCACTCCAATGTGCCTGCTACCACAGTAGAGCTTAAGTGACTGCACCTGCCACAGGCATGAAGTCAGCACCACCTTCCTAGTGAAGGCTTTTTAAGTGATCATGGCTAATCATTAAAGTGGAATCAAGTTGAAGAATCATGGGAGCTGTGGTCCTGGGCTCCTCTTCCCTTTGCTGGGCGATCAAAACCCACAGCTGCTTTGATTACAGGTAGGGCTTTTTTTCCCAGGAAGCTGCTTTAGCCACTGAACACTTCTAAACATCGGCTGTCCTTGGCAATTTACACAAATTACTAGTAATGAAACAGACAACATGCCATTCTTGAAAGATGCAAAATGCATTGCAAAACGGCAGTGCACATTTTCCTACATAGTGTTGTGTAAATACCTGATTGGTTTCAGCTCTTCTTGAAAAGTAATGCTTCATCCTCAAAGTCAAATATTAACTTACTTATTCTTTGATAACAAGCCATTCAGGAAGAAGCAGTATTAAAAAATTCTGGCTCCCTACACTGCCCCAGTGTGCTGGTGTCTAGGTAAGGAACAAACCTATTTGGCTCATTACATCATGCCACACCTCTAGAAACGAGATGCAGCTTGCACCTTTCCTCTTTGTTCCCCAACTTTTGACTCATTTTCTCCATTGACATAATTGACTCTTTACAGGGAAACAGCTCTTCTGGAAGATAAACTAGCTAAAGGATGGAAAATGAAAGCATAAAGTGGCCAGTCTCCATTGCGGGCAGAACTAAGTAGGGGGTTACACAACATCTCATACAAGGGCAAATATCATCTGATGTAATTACCAGTGATAGAGAAAAAGAAGATTATCAATAAGGTGTAAACATATTTTGGTTTATAAATCCTAGCTGTGAAGAATTCTATTTAATCAAAGACAGGTGAGTAAGATAATGACAACAAAAGTCACTCTTCCCCAAGGATTCAGCTGTATTGGAACTACACAAACATCTTACTGAATCTTAAATTAACTCAAAATAAACTGGGACAAAACAGGGAAGAGCCACAAACTCATCCCCTTACTAAACAGCAATACCCAACATGTGAAACTGCAAGCATAGGTGAGGAAAGAACAGTATGAACAAGAATTATGGGCATCACAGTGAGAGCACTCTGCTCATGCTGAGCCTGCATGCAGAGCATAGTGAGGTCCTGAACCTGCACAACAAGACAGCAGGAACAAAATATTTTTGTAAGCAAACTCCTTAAATCATCTGAGGTGTTCAATGTACTTCTGTTTTACAGTTCTGTAGGAAAGAGGAAGACAGAATTATGCAGCAATTGTTCCATATATTTACAGCAGATTTTATGTAGAGTTTGACTTAAGCGAAGGTCAGATCAATATTCTGTGGCTTACAGTTGGTTTGCTTAGCTCTTTTAACGCAATACAAAGGAAATCTCTCCTTTCCTGCCCCTCCCTTGCCACTCTTGGAAAAGACATTGTCAAGGTACATAAATAATTGTGGAAACCTAGACTCTCTGTGGACATTATGGTTGCATATTAACCACCAGTGACAATAGCAGCTCTGAGGGCAGCATGAGGAGGTGCCCTTCTCTCATGCACAAAAGTGAAACCATTCAAAAGCTGGGGTACTTTTTTACCTTGTGTATTGCAAGTTCTGAAATAATCTTACAAAGATACATATTTTGGATGGATATCAGAACCAGATTGCTTCAAAAAGCAGTGCCTCAGCATCCCCCACAAAACAGGGCATCAAAACCAGTCTGAATCATCACAACACACTATTTGCCTAGCCTGAGTATGCATGCAATCATATCTCTTAACTCATACCCTTCCTCAGACTTTTTTTTTCCCTTTCTAGTAAGCTCTGATCTCATCTGAAATGCATGTTCTTTTAGCTGCAAGGTCCCCAACCGGCATATGCTGCCTTTGAAACTCTCAGATGTGGCTCCTGACCACAGGAAGCCATTTGCAGTCTGGCTTGCAGTCAGGAAAAATAAAGTACAAGGATGTCCGCTGCTTTATACTTGCAAATGGGTAGCTAGAACCACTACTTTTACCTAGGACAACAGGCACACCTTGTGTTCTGTGATGCACAGAATCACAGAATAGTTCTGATTGTAATGGACTCTAAATCTAGTCCACCCTCCCTGCAGCGAGTAGGGACATCCTCAACTACATCAGGTTGCTCAGAGGCCCATCCAATCTAACTTAATGTTTCCATCCAACACTTCTCTGAGCAACCTGTTCCAGTGTTTTATCACCTTTATTGTAAAAACCTTCTCTCTTATATCTAATTTGAACCAACCCTCTTGCCTGCACTGCAAAGGCCCTGGAAGCTACACAGGGTGCCTGCTAACACACCCCCATTCTGAATACTTGTTAGACACCATTTGCTTTCCACCAGCTGCACAGCCTTTGGAAAAGCAGGTGCATTCGAGTAGCAGGTTTTTTTTTTTTAGAACAGTCTTTTTTATTAATTGCAAGGAAAAGAGAGTCAGCAACAACAGCACAGCTTCTCCAGTGTCTGCCAGCAGCACCGACCTTCTCCAGCAGCTTTGGAGAACCCCCAGGGCCTGTTTCACACTATGCTCACATGCATGGTGATGAAGGAGACACAGGAGGGATCAACTACAGCACTACTTCAGTGACAGAGCAACACACACCCCTTACTACAATGACTGGAAGAAGCCCCACAGGTACAGCAGGGCATGAGGCTGGAGATGCTCCTACTTCTGATGTGAAAGATAAACATGAGGTCTCTGCTCAGAGAAAGGCGAATTTACACAAGACATTTCATTTGAGAGTAGGATGAGGCAGCAGGGATTCTGCCTTTATTTGTAAGCTTGCAACAAAGAGTATTCCTGATAAGAGGACACAAAACCACGTGGGGCAGACAGAATAACATAACTCCAAGTCCAAAGCACAGCAAGTGACACACCAGTGCTCATACCAGATCTGCTGAGACTCATCACAGTGATGGGTCCTCTCTCCACATCATCTCTGGTATCCTTCAAATCAGAAGGGACAGGATTTGCAGAAATATACAGGCCTCAGGTAGGAAGCAAATTTCAGAAAAAGGTTAACACCTTACTGAGAGCAGTTTCCTGAAAGGCCTGGTTCAAATATGGAAGCTCTCATATTGGAGAGCTCCTGCTTGAGCTGTGCTGTCACCCAAGAAAAACAGCAATTCCCCCTGCCACACAATATACATTTGAAACAGGCAAGGAAGAAAATGTAGGTACTGAGGAGAGCATGCTCTGGTTGCAACTCAGCCCTGATCTGTAAAGGCAATGGAAGTATTGTAAAACCTCACTGCAACAGCAGGATACTGGGAAAAACAAAACCTCTACTACAAGACCAGGCAAGCAGTCTGGGCAGACTATTACTAAGCTGTACCTTGACTCTTCCTTACATAACTTTTTAATCTTGTGGGGGTTTTTTTTGTTTGTTTGTTTTTTGGTTGTTTTTTTGTTGGGTTTTTTTTGGTGTTTTTTTTTTTTTTTTTTGCATAGAATTTAATAATCAAGTAAAAACCAGTCTGTAAGACACGTGCCAAGCACCCTCTCCCATAGAACCCAGTAGAAAGGCTCCCACACACTCTGAGGCATATCACATGTGCCAGTTCAAGGTAGCTTTCTTTTGCCTTTAATCACTTCTCCCATGAATAAGTAACTCCTAATGAAAGTGCTCTAAACTGACAGTATTTGTATTCTGATACCCAACTGCTACTCATATGCTTCTCCTTAGACATCCTCTCCTTGAGATTATAGCAGTAAGGGCAGGAGACATGTGAACACAGATGCTGCTTAACATAAATGCTTAAAGCAGTTGTTTAGCTTAGTACCAATTTCTTATTTCAGACTTTATGCCCAAAGACTGCTGGATTAGCCCCCTTCATGGAGACTTTAAACACAGTGTTCTCTACAATATGTGCACACCTATACAAGACAAAATTAAGCCTACTTCATTGTAGATTTACCCTCCAGCTCCACAGCCAGTACTATTGAACAAGGACTTTTGTAGACACCATACAGGGTCACTCATCATTTTGCCCTGTCTTTAAGAGTGGACACACCTGTATCTCATTTACACTTGTGCTTACATTACCATCAACCTTGGCATAATTCCACAGAAGGGAAATCTCAAATACAGTATTGGTCATGGTCCTCTCAAGTAAAACGTATTTTAGGGGAAAAGGTATGGTTTCATGATGAAGAATGACTAAGCCAACCAGATTTCTTCAGTTATCATGGTTGGATGGCCACTCAAATTCTTTACTGCTGCCCAAGGATTGGTAGCAGAAGTTACCACAACATCAAGCTCTTCAACCAGGTTGCCCTTTATTGGTAAACTGCACGCAAATATCTACTATACACAGAAAGCCAGGCTAGCAAGAGCATTGGCAGACCTAGGGGATTAGACTGAACTTGCTTTGATGCCTGCTCATAAACACTCATATTCTTACATGTTTGTGTAAGAAAATGCCAAATCACTTAGTCACAGATAACACGTCAGAGTACAGCTCATCTCTCACAAAGAGTGCCTTCCATACTCACCATTCCTGATTTTGCTGTTGCCTGACAATTTTCCTTTGCAACAGTTGCTAAGCAAAACATTTGCAGTTCAGCTTAGTATCACAACTGACACTTGATGACTGTCCTAATGGTTACACACAAAAAAAATGCACGTCTGTTCAGTCTGGTTCAAACCACTGACAAGACATAGGTAACTCAAATGGAGGACACGCAGTTCATGTGCAGTCCTGATCACTGCCATTATGTTTGCTGTCTGCAAATAAAGAATCTTCTGAGCAAGGCAAGGTACACACAGATAAGAGACCGCAATGTAAGTTATCATGTGGAAGTCAAATTACTTTGGTACAAACAGTCAAGGAACATTTACTGTCACTTGTTTCATAAGACCTAAATATTATATTTCAGAAATGTCCATACAAGGTCTGTCAATATCTACTGAAAATAGGTATCTTGCTAACACCCTAAGACATCTACCACAAGTCTTCTAATTAGAGGAATTTGACAGTATTTCGGGAAGTTCAAGTAGCTTTCTTTTTCTCCTACAACAGTGCAGTTAAGTGTAAGACCAAAATAAAAAAAGATAATTCAAGATAGACTCAATGTGCTATATTTTTAATATCTGTGGCTAAGAAACTGTACCATACATTAGCAGCCACAGCAGTGCTCAACAGAATAGAAAGCAGGAATTCATCTCCTTTCCTCCTGAAGTACAAAGGAGGAAAGAGACACTGAGGTTGAGAAAAGAACAGGAGGGTCCTTCTGACACTACTAGCAGACATATGGAGAGTATTATTTCAAGCTTGTGCTTAGATCAGAAAACCTCTCCTAATTCTCTTCAGCCCAAGAGTTTCCTAAGCAAGTAGACCCCAATAACAGGATGGTCAAGAGAAATTATTTTTCTTTTATCATTTGATTTATTTTTAGTTCTTTTTCAATTAGCATTGGATTCATCACAGGGAAGTGGGGAAAATGTACACCTCCTCAACCTTCCTCTCCCATGTTTACTTTGTGTAGATTTTATCCATGGATGATGATGTGACTTTTCAGACAACACAGAAAGAAGGGGGATGGAAAAAGACCTTTAGAAGCAAGGGGAAAAACAGACTTCAGCAATCTCTCTTCAGAAATGGCTGCAATGCAGGTTGCTGCCAAGTGTTGAAGCTCTAAGGAGGACAAATGACCTACTACTACACCAGAGAAGGGAAAAGCCACATGTTGTGTATGGACAGAGATGAGTTTGTTAGGAGAGAGAAAGAGACAGAACTGCCTTGTGCAGAAGGAGCAATAGAAAAGTAAATCACAACCTGCCTTGGGCCCCATGGAAGTTTGCTACAGTAATGCCCATGCTGATAGCAAGAATAAAGTATAGACTGTGCTGTGAAATTACACTTTTCCTCTTATCCAAAACCACACCTCAAAAATTAACGTGAATTTTATACTTAGTTCTCCACCAGCACAGCTTGTACTCAGCACTGAACCATATCCATCCAAACCCCTAAGCCAAGGGGCACAGTCTCATTTCCCTGTCACTGTCAAGCTGGTGCTCTCATTTCAGACTAGGGTAAGGCAAGAACTTCCTTTGGTAGAGATCAAGTTGTTATGGTGTAAGTCGATTTCTGGCAAAATTCCCCTGGCTTCAAGCTTAGACTAAGATGAATGTAGTTCGGTCCAACCCAGTCTTCATCATAAAACTGTTCATTTGCTGCTCTCCCCATAGCTTCCTTTGAAGACTGCAGGAGAATCATGTCTCTGCAAGAGAAATGATGGCAGACTGCATAGCTTCAGAGGAATAGAAACATGACACACATTGTTTCAGGGTCTTTGGTTAAGTGCTAATCATCTGGATTTGGATGCCAGTCCCAATTATGAGAAATATGTAGTAAACAGAATCATGCCATGTGATATGTGGGCTTAACCCTCTTCCTGCTGGCAGCTGCACATCAGCACAAAGCTGCAGTGGGAACATCAAAACAGTCTCCACAAACCTACCGACCTTTTGTCCTCAGCTTGGTGCTTGCTGCTGTCTCCTCTGAAGAGCCACACCCACACAACAGAAGGCTGCAGAAGGATGTATGCAATTTCGACCATAATCAGCCCCCTGGACACCTGATGTTTGGTGATCTCCCCTGCTCTGACCCAAGCATATGGCTGGGCAATACTACGTGCAGCTTCACAGGGACAAGGGAATGGGTAATTAAGATGCTGCAGTGAGAGGCTCAAGCTGATCTTGTCTGTGGGCCAGGAAGAAATAATCCCACTCCCAACATGCTGAATAAGCAGTGGGTGGGCTTGAAGGGCAAGGGTATAGTTGTCCCAACCCTTTCCTCAGCAAGCAATCACACGATTGTTGCACACTACAGTAGGTACTGGCCATCACCCAGGGACACCACGGCTGCTACACAAGCATCCGGCACAGGGCATCGCTCGCTGCGCTCCCGCTCCAACTGCTGCCACGTCACACAGTTATGGCCACACAACCCTACAGCAGCACCCACCACAGGCAGGGAAGAGCAAGTGACCTGAACCAGCAGGCTAGAAGGCAGTAAGTAAAGAATTTCAGTCCTCTGTTCTCGTGGGATGCTCTTCCCTTCCGTGGGATCACATATGCTATTATCAAGGCACGCAGGATGTAACCTTTGCAAGACTCTTACTTCCTCTTATGCAGTCAGATGGTCACACAACATTGTGCCTGTAAGGGAAATATTTTCTACCTGCAGAAATCAGACAATCCAACTCAGAAAGTAGAGTTTTCACAGATCAATTCAACTTGGTACTTAACAAGCCTAGCTACACTTATTAGTGGCCCAGGACCTCCTCACATCCTACCTCCTATATCCTATGCAGCATACGGTACTGCCAGAGGAAGTTAGTCATTTCCACATTAGACAGCCTCCCATGCCATGAGCCAGCCAGCTCATTTCTGCACACAGGTAAAGTATTGTTAAGTGAATTAGAATTTATTTCTTCCCTTCTCAGCTGCCAAAACTGCTAAGCCACTTGCATTGCTTAGCAGGCTACTCTAGCACTTTTTTTTTCCTGATTTCCTGATGCTTAAGAACCCAACCCTGATAATTTAGAGCCTGTCTCCAGCTCTCTGTGTGGTTTCTCTGTATTTAGGACTGCTATAGGCTGAGGTCTACCCAGGAAAACTCAAGAGAGCCCTGACATGCTCATGCTGCTGACTTTGAACTACATTTGAAGCAACAGCCAGCAGAACCATAGATGTTCATATGAACAGTGACAGGGTAGCAAAAGCAGATCAGATCAGAGCCCTATGCACTGGATATGGGATAAAGAGCCAGGCACCCATCAATGGAGCCACTACAGCAAAACATCTCCCTGCTGACACGGAATTCCCTGTGTAGCAGCAAACAGCCCTGTTGTATTAACCCAAAAGGGAAGCACCAGCTCCCAGGCATGAGGGGCCAACCCATGGTACAACCCTGTGTTCCCCAAGCTCCCTACAGCAGTCTGGCCCCTCTTTAAAGACAGGGGATCAGACTACTGATACCTGTTCATGGAAGTCTGGTATTCTGCAAAGCAGCATGTCAAAGTCTTCAGGTTTTGAGCTTTCAGTCTTGGAGGGCTGGAAAACTGCACTTGCTCAGCAGCTTTGTTGCCTCAAGTCTTCAGCAACTAGGTTCATGAGAGCTGCACTGAGCTCTGGCAGTCTCTGCAGGGCCTAACAGGAGGCAGTTAATGCTCCTGCACAGGCAACAGCAGCAGCTTCTTTCCCAGCTCAGCAGCTGCTGTGCAGCAGTTCTTTGAGGAGTCATCAAGCACTCGCTTCCAGAAGGCAGGAGACTGCACTGGACTTGAAAGTGAGACAGATGCCAAATCCCAGTCCAGGGCCAATGCTTGGGGAACCAGGCAATGTGATGTCCAGAACACAGATGTGTCGGTATTTTTTTCCACATGAAAAGCACTCAGAATTGTTTTTTTCTTAAGACTCTTTCCAGCTCTTTCCCATTCTCCTGCTGTTCCTTCACTGTAGAGAGCTAAGTTTAACTCTTCTTCTCCTTATTGTTTTGGTAAATTAATTTTAACACCAATTAAGATTTTTCATCTGGCTCACAGTTCATGTTCACAAGTAGTAAATATGGGAGCAATGTAGAGGCTGTGCCTTGCAAGGCAGGGAACAAACAGCTATTTCTCAGGCAGCTATGGCTAGTTCAGCCCACTTACTCTGTCAAGCAGTAAGCACAGTCTCGCTGCTTCCAAAAGGACTGACTTATGTCAAGCAGATTTCCATTCTCTACTTCAAAACCCTTCTTCAATCTCAGATATTTGCATGGCTAGAGGTGGGCAGGTTTTAAGCTGCATTCCTACCTATGGAGAGCTGGCAGACACTTCATTCTTTTCACATGCAAACTAGTCCTATCACCTGGACCAAGCTGCAAAAATTCAAGGAATTTGGGCAGGGCTTAAATAAAGTGGGAAAGCATTGCTTTGCTTTCAACATAGCAGAAAGTATTCAGAAGCCTGGAACAAAGCACAGACCTCTAGCTCCTTTGGCTGCCAGGAGCCAGGTCCCCTCTCCATTTGCTGCAGCTCCAAAGGGATTGGTTTGATGGCTGACATTGACCACTTTATTGACAAGCCACCATTTAAGTGGTGGGCAGCCTCACTCTGAACTTACCCTTCACTTCCCCCACCCACCCTGCTACCTCCTTCTCTTTACCTTAGGCTCAGCAGTGATCAACTCTGATCTGGCTCAAAACTCATTTTTCCATAACACATTCAGGTACTGATGCATCCAACTGAGAAAGCACAGTCCGACTGGACTAAAGACTCTGAAACTGCATCTGGAGTGAGTCTTGTCCCAAGTAAATGGAGGAAGGGAGAACATTCAGCACTTGCATATGCCAAAGTTAAATAAATTAGGTGTGAAACACGATTTTGGCGGGTATTTGGAATCCTCAGGAACTGTAAATTTGAATATACTTTATGTCACCCTCTGGCAAATTCTCTAGAATTCACTTTACAGACAGCAATTACACAATACATTTATTCACCCCTTTTGTAAGGCTGCAGAAGTAGCAAAGTTTACAAGCCAAAAAGCAGATAAGCACTATATAAACTACATTAAGAGCTCTGGAGTGCATTATCCTGAATATACATATGTGAAATATTTTGACCACTAATATCTTCTTGGGAAAGCAAAGCAAGCAGCAAATGGGGGGTAAATTATATCCCACTTAACTTGAGAGGAACAAGCATGTCTAGTTAATATTTTTATTCTATTCTCTTCTATTAAGATCAGAAGAGTGGTGGTTGTTCTGGGCACTGCAGCTTCATGACAAATAAGCATACTTAAAAAAATGTGTTTAGGGCTCACATGAGAAGAGGTCATAGGAGAAGATGACCTACCAATTCATCACACAGGTCAGAGTGGTCAGAGTGGAACAGAAACCCAAGTGAGCTCTGCAGATGCCTCACTCTTCATGATGGACATGAGGGCAATACTCATTCCCAGAGGCACGCTTACCCAAAGGACACCACTTACTGTGTACTTGTGTACTGCATACAGCACCGATGAAGAACTTTGCTCTTTGCCTAGAGAGCTGCTCCTTCGGATGGGCTGTGCACCCTGAACACACACCTTCAATTCCCACAGCCTGACTGTGCCCAGTACAAACACTCCTCTACCTCAGGCCTCCCTGCTGCTGCCCCACTCAGAAGCAGAGCAGTGCTTGCTCAGGGGCTGCTGGAGCCCACCCCCAGTGGGAGGGGGGGCTTCCAAATAACCTCTGAAGGACAGCGACACCAAAAACAGTCTCTAGATGAAAGAGATAAAGGTAATTAATAAAATTTTACTAACAACAAGTTTCAAAAGCTCTCACCAGCAGCACATCATTTTGTTAATGCATCAGACCATGAAAGCCAGCAACTCACCTAAGCAGAACAGCGATCTTCAATCCAAATCACGTGAGATCACTGAACACAATGGCAGAATAAGATGGGAACACATTTCCCTTCCCAGCGCCTGTTAATGAAGGTGAGGCAAGAAAAGAAAGGAAGAAGAGGAGGAGGTAGAATTTGGGATAGGGATTTACGGGTAGAAAAAGATATCAAGGAGTACTATAAGATTGCTTTAAATTCAAAGCAAAATTTAACAAAAAATAGTATGCTGTGATTTTATCCTCTGGTTACATCCATATCAGAAACACACTACCAAATACTACTGGACTATGCTAGAAGAATTGAAAGAGTGTGAAAAAAGGGATATATAACTGCAAATTTGTAGCGATGTAGTGAAAGCAAACATCTGAAGCTAAACATCACAGAAATACAGAAGAACCCCTTTGAAGTGGCCAATCACTAGACTTGGTCCTGAAGAGACACTTGGGAGCGCTTAATCAGGGTGTGCTGATAGTGGCTGCACCAATACCTAAAACCAAGTCAAAGACATGGTGGTAGTGCAGAACAACATGGAATTGAAAATAATTTCTTTGAATCAAGTGCATTACATGCAAGCATCACAACCAGGATGTACTGAAATCAGCACAAGTGGTCTTAAAGTAACACGTAAAAGCAACAAAAACTAAGGTAAATTTAAAATCAGTTACCATTTTTTCAGTGCTTGTCGCCTTGCATCACCTGGGCACCATGCTCGCAGATCAGAGTTCTGTGGTGCAGGCAGGTGTACAAACACAGCAGAAACACAGACCCTTTCCCCAGTTATCCTGCAGGCTACAAGCCCAGCAAGAGAGTGCAGGAAGATGCAGGGAGCTGCACAGGCAGAGTGCAAGGCAACAGGCAGACTCTGCTCAGGCCAGCAGGCAGAGATCTTGGCACATGACAGGGCCCACCACCCCCACCTTACTGACCACTCTGCCCTGTAGGCAACAAGTACATCTCCAACCTTTCACACAGCTCTATGACAAGTTAAGTATAGGGCAGCAGCGGTGGAGGCTGACAAACTTACGCAGGGCCCAAAGGGGTAAGAACATCTCTTCCTTCCTAGGCTAAATCCAGAGCACATGGAAGAAATGCATTCTCATCAGAAGTTCTTTTACTCTATTTGACATGCCAGGGGCCATAGTGCAGACCTGCCTCTATTGCCCAGCACCACACAGGAACAGAGCCTGGAGACTGCACAGTAATTTCCCAAGAGCAAAATGAAAATCCTGCAATGGGAGTGGGTTTTGGATGGATGTGTTTTGTGTTATTTTGGGGGTTTTTTTGAGGGTGGCAGTAGTAATCGTGTTTGTTTGGTTTGGGTTTTGCTGTTGATGGTGGCTTTTTTTTAAAAATCTCCTCCTTAGGCCAGAAAGATTTTTAATTTTTCTGACTCCATCACAGGTGAAATATTGCCAGCAAATACCCTCCACAGCTGCCGAGTACAGCATGCCTGCCAGCTGGACAACGAGGTATTTTACCACTGCACAGCCTTTGCTTGCTGTACTTGCATGCAGTCACCCACCCTCACTCCTCCGCATCCAGCAGGGCCCCCCATTTCAAAAGCTGCCCACACTTGATCCTCACCGTGGCCCTCCTCCTCAAGAAGGAAGAGCTCAAGTTACAAGAGGCTTCATCTCAAGAGGTAAACATGAGGAAACCTAACAGTGGCCAGAGACAAGCATGCTGACACTGCTCTCCGTCAGAGTATAAAGGGGAGAGCGGGTGAAGCCCTCAGGAAAGCTGTCTCATCGCTCCCAAGAGAAGTGGCTGAAGAAAGCAGCAAGGGATGCATCTGCCTGGAAACCTTGCAGGAATTAATTTGCAGGGCCAGAAACTCAAGTCCCTTAGCCTTGCCCATGAATTTAATGCTTTGGCAGATGGAGGGAGAGCATAGACACTGCACATTAGGACAAGAGGGTACCCTGACAGCAAGAAGACATTAAGCCTGCTGCAACAGTGATTTTCTACCCTGTATAGACCGAACGCTAAGTACTAACACATCACACCTTCAATGCCACCAGCTGCCCTGAGAGTTCCACCCAACGCCACCATCTTCTGCTGCAGCTTGTGAAAAGAAGCCTCCTCTTTGACAGCAGATCACCACCCTAAGCTAGGCACACCAGGTCACATCCATGGGGCTCTGAGGCATCCCTCTGCTGTGGAAAGGCCACATGGCGCCTGCTGGGGCTTGGTACAAGAGGCAGTGGCAGCTGTGCCAGGCTTGCCCGATGTCCCCTGCACCCACCTCTGAGCCATCAGCAGCAACTAACTCTCACAGGACTGCAGGCAGAAGCTCTGCTTGTTCCAAGCTCTGCAATCAGAGGATATTCTGCTTCAAGTGCTTTAATTACTGTAAGCAGTTCACTAATTACAGTAGTAATGATTGGATTATGGCCAGTTAACAGCTTTAAAGAAGCAAGCCATTATAGGAGGGGGAGAGAAATACTCCTTTGAGTTTAGCATAGAAAGAGATTTCAGCAGTCCACCCTGTAGGAGGCTGTTTGTAGCTGGCTGGGTCAGACTATTGGCAAAAAGCGGCAACAGCAAGGAGCTGTGTCATGTGTCACTAAATGATATGTTGGCACATGAAAATTATCAGTGCTGGAGGAGGTGTGTTTGCAGGAACAGAAGGTCTTCTGTTAATGTGCTGAACCGATGCGCTCCAACGCCTCTCCATGACTGGACTCAAAAGACATGATGCAGGCAGGTGTGTGCATGCTACATTACTGACATGGTACAATGCCTGAGATGCTTTGTTTCAGCATGCAAGTCATGAATACAGGCCTTCTAGAAAGTCTTAAGAGAGACCTGCTAGGCTGAACCAAACAGCTAAAGGCAACCTCTCACACTACCAAAAGCCAAAGGCACTCACCAAAAAGAACATAAATTTCCTTTCACTAGCAATTGTTGCCAGCATTGGGAGGACCAGAAATCCAGACAAGTAATGGGCAGGGAGGCTCCCTCCACACCTGACATGTACACCTCCTCACTCTTTCCCAGAGTCTGACTACAGAATAGTTTGCAGAAAAGCAACTGGACTAATGGATCCCTGCAAGAAGTCCTATCCCAAAGGAGACACTTCAACAAGGAGGACTAACAGCTCTGGAAGATGAAGTTTTTTGTGGCCATCCCTTTTCTGAGAAAGGCAAGAAGACTCCCAGATATGAGGAAGGTATGATTACCAGATACACAGCCTCCCCACCTTGAAAGGCACCTTCCACAAAACAGGAAAGCAAGATACTACTTTACAGAAGAAATCCCCAGTGTGTTTAAACTACAATAAAGGCAACAATACTCATTCACAGGTGACTACTCTGATGGTACTGCCAGCCAGCAGTATGCCATGGCCCTGTGGGTCAGGTAGCTCTGCCTAACCAAGAAAAGCCAACCTCTTGCACCACCACCAGCCACGTTTACATCTCTTCTCACCATAGGAAAAGCAGATGTCTCCACCTCTTGCTAGCCCTCACCCACAACAGCCAGCCCTTGGTGGTAACACCACCATTGTATCCCCTGCACAAGCTCTTCAGTTATTCCCCTTGCCTCCCCTCAGCAGTATCTTGTTCTGCTTGGTTTTCTTGTTCTCTTTTCCCTTCAGAGGTCTTCAGCTGAGGACTGGCAGAAACTGAGCTTGGTATCGCTGGCTGGAGGGCAAGGATTTCTGGCAAGAGAAAACCAGTAGATCTGGGCATCTTGCCCAGAGTGAGTTCACACTTGGCTCACCACAGCTGGAAATAGTCTCATCTGTGGCCAGAGCTCCCCAACGGCCCAACAAAACCCTTGGGAAACAGCAAGTTTCCACACGCTGACCATTTTGAAAGAGAGCGAAACACTGGTGCTCATGACTGTACCACCACGCTGCACCCAGCCAGCCTTCTCTGCACAGCGCAGCCACCTGCAAGTGCCACTCCCAAGGGGTGCCTGATGAGCAAGCACTGATGAAGCACAGGGTCTCTGGCTTTGTGTGCAGAACCAGGTGGGGCCAAGACCAACGCATCCTCTGGAGATGCTCCTCCTGTACAGCAATACTGCAAGCAGGGCTAGAGGGAAGGCAGAGGCTAGCCTGGCATAGATATGGTCTAAACACCTTTAAACAGCCTGCTTTTTTTTGGCACTGTTTAGCAGTTAAGAAATTAGCTTGCTTTTTTTTCAATCATGGAGTCACTTTTTACAATTTTCTTGGGGATAATACATTTAAGCAGCAGAACTAACTTGCCATGTACTGAAGGGTAGATTTAAATAAAGTGAGTGAGGGGGATTACAGGTAGAGTAAGTACTTGGGTAGCAAAATAAACTTGGCTGCTGGAGAGCCAAGGAATCTGGCCAGGAAACAGGGCTCTAGGACTTGCACATCATTTTCCATGATGAAGAAAAGAGCACTCAGCTGGGATGCAGAGACCATACATGGTTCTCTCACTGTCTCACATCTCTCAGAGGCCTTTACGGGCTAGCTCCTGCAGGGAAGATGTAACAGCACAACTTCCATTTACAGCAGCAGTGAAGTTCAAATGCTTAGCATCATATGAGCAAGGAGTAGCAAGTGCCCTGGCTGCCTGATCCAAAGGACATGTAAAGCAGAAGTCCTTCCTCAACTGCCAACTGGCCTTGGTTCAGCATCTCTGTAGGACATGAGGGTCATCCTCAGCATTATAAAAGGAAGCATCAGTATTCTGTGTGAAATTTCTCCAGCCATCCAGCACTGTGTTCATGGAAGGAGCACAGCAAACCAGCTGCCCATTCATACTATGCTATGTGACACATAGAAGATTTCACAAGGGTCCCTCTGAAAAATGAGGGCCATGCATAGGATGCATGAGCAGAGCCCACCTGTGCTATCCTGAAGGGAGGCCCCACACTGCAGCAGTGCACAGTCACTGCCAAGTCGGGTAGACTGACAAAGAAGCAATCAGCTGATCATCAAGTCATCCCTTCCTTCCCACTGACCACGTAAGTTATCTAGGAGGATGTGGAAAAAGTTGCTACTTAAGAAGCCTGTCCTGCAGCCTCATCTGCCTATGAACTATCCACACTGGTGCTCCCAGTAGCCCTGGATTGCTGGTACTCAGAGACCTACTTGAAACCTGTACTTTAATCTGACAGACAGGTGATACAGAGACACACATAAGTGGTGTTCACTGTAGTGAGTGTAGCCAAGACAGTCTTTCCACTTGCCAACACTTCCCATCTTGGCTCTAATACAATAGAATAATGACAGGTTTGCTGTCATTTCTCACACCACAGGGTTGAACACATTTCCAGTCTACATAGACAGAATGTCAAATCAAAGACTCATCTGGATGAAAGACCGAAATCCCCTTTGTTTATAAGCACATTCCCCAGCCCTGCCAATGGGAGCTGTTTCAGAACACTGAGGCTGGAGAATGTCTCTGCAGAGTCTCTTTCAAAGCAGCCATGGATTTGGAAGCAGCATAAGAGAGGACAATTGCAGGTAAAAGCATGAAGACAGCAAACTGCAGTACATACGACAGCTGGCTTTCAAAGGCCTGACGCAGCCCTTACCAGTAAGATACACTCATTGCCAGCTGAATGGCAAAGACACAACGACAGTGAACCAGCATGGGGAAAAAATGGTTCCGCTTTACTGCCTAATAGGGAGCCAAGAGGTTGAACTGGCACCAGGCCACACCACATCCTATGACCAAGTTCTGCTCTCATACAGTAGGGGAATGAGAGCAGGGAAGGCAATGGCAGGAAGGGAACTGGAAGTAATTTAGTTAATCATATTCTTAATTAACTTTAAAATTAATCATATTAATGCTAGTGCCTTTGTTCACCTAAGCATTTTTTTTGATTAGCCCAAAAAGTCCCCAGTTCTGTCTCAGGGATCTGAGTGACTATTGGGAACCTGTATGTCAGTCTCATGCACCGAGGTCAAAAAGAAGTGGTGGGTGGTTCCACAGACTTCAATAGAAGGCTCTTCTGGCATGACTAACACCAGACAGACAGTACTGCTGCTGACAAGTCTATCTCACCACTCTTCACCAACTCATCCCCACAGATTCAATCTCTCAGTAACAATGCTTCAGCCCTAAAACCCCAGAGTTAGAGCAAATCCTATGCCTCTGCGAAGAAAAGATGACTGCCTTTCTTGCTGATGTTATGCCTTTCCCACCCTAGCAGTTGTCAAGCATATTATACCTGCTTTTCCCCCTTCAGGCACAGTTCACATACTGCTTTGATAGGATAACAGGGTTTTACATTGCTATAGAAGATTTGTAGAAGTCATGCTAAGCACATTCCTTACGATAACCATCATGCTTCCAACAGTCACACACAGCAAGAAATCAGTTTATAGTCTCATACAGAAGAAGAGCAAACTCTTCCACTGTCTTCCATCCTCCTCAAACACCATTTCTCAGACTGTACAAAATACCTCTAAAATACCTCTAAAAATCACAGCAATCCATCCAGCAAGCCCCTGGGACTGACACAACACATTCAAGTGAGACCAGTCCATTGTATGTTGTATTTCTGCAGCTTCCCAATGTTTCCCCAGACAGTTCTCCAGCCTCTTTTCTACACTGACTACTTTCTGCACCTCATTGTCAGAAAGAGCACAGCAATTCTCCAATACCTAAGTGCACCCCAGAGAACAGACTAAGTGTCAGGCACAACAGTGATAATCTACAGCCAGATGGAAAATACTCTCAGACCTTCCACCAGCATATGCAATTTTTCACCATTTCTGTCACTGCTGTCACTGCCAACCTTAAGAACTCCAGGCCCGTGTTTTTAGTGGATTCCAGTGAGTCGCCACAGAAAAGCACACAGGCTCACAGACTGGCTGGGGAGACCAAATGAACCCCGCTGCTCCTCCACTGAACACTGCATGAGAGCTGCACCTCTCACAACAGCACACATGAAAAGAGTAAAGTGCCTCCAGCAGGAGCAACTGGGACCTCAGGGCTAGGAAGAACAGATACCATTCACTGGGTCACTACTGCAACACCGTTTCTAAAAGTGTGATTCCAGTGTTCATGAACACTTTTACCCAACAGGTTTACTGTCCCACCTTCTCAGTTACCCCCCAGTTATACTTGAATTATACAGACAACAGCATCTCATACAAAAGCACATGCTTCTGAGGGGACAAGAGGTGATAAGTTCTTGCCCAACACACAATAAACTGGTTTCCAAGCAGCTTCTTCTTAAGGATGCCCTAAGTAGCATGCCACATGCCCCAAGCTACAAGCACTGCAAGTGGTCAGGGCAGAAAACAATGTTATCCTCTCTAGCCTTTCCACTCAATGCACTGAAAAAATGTCATTACTAAATCACATGCACAAGAATTTAAACTGGTTGCCTGAAGCAGTCAGCAAGAAATTCCCCAGACAGACACCCTTTACATCACTGGGCTGGTAGCTGGATGCCTTTGAGGTGTTTCACCCTTCCCTAGAGGACTGGAAGGATAAGTTCGGTATGGATTGAGGAGTACCATGTTCTCACAAACTGATCCTTGGGATCTGTTACAGACTCCCCCTGAAAGAATCTGCAGTCTCCTTTTTAACCCATGCCTGCTTTCTCCTTAGACTGCCCCCTTACACAGGATTCTGAATAGGACGGTAAGTCCCAGCAAAACACACATGCCTCATTCATCATCCACCATGAGGTTACAATGAATAATAATATTCTTGTTAAAAAACCAAACACGCACATCCTGACAAAACCTGATCACAGAAAGTATGAGGCAGCCCCCACACTCAAGGACAAATGACTGATCTACAAAGCCAGATATTTCCAGAGTTCCCTACAGCAACTTCTGAGTTTAACGTTTTGAAAAGCAAGTATCTGGCAACAAGATACCTATGTTAAACAACAAAAGCTTGATCTGAAAGATAGGAGATATCTGGTGACCTATATTGCCTGCCTGCAAAAGAGCAGCTGAGCAAGCACCCTTACAAACATCACCATTCTGCTTCAGTGTCAATACTGGCCAGTGTGAATTAAAGCTCGTAGGACACTCAGGTGCATCAGGGCTACCTTACCTGTAGCACACCCACACTGCAAAGACCATGCAAGGACCATCCCTTGCTATGGCCCACACAGGGTACAGTGTCACAGCAGGAGCAAAGCAACCCAGTGCAGTGCATTCATCAACAATACACATTTATTTACCTCATGGCTGAATCTATGATGGCACTGAAAGAAATTTCAGCGAACTTCAGTTTAGGAGTGATACCACACCTTTTTGTGGGTCCACAGCAGCTACCACAACAACTTCCAGCTTTCTGGAAGTTTAGATACCTTTTTCAAAATAGACCCTATCTGGACAAGAGGACACCCAACCCAAGTGAAAGGAAGCTATGATTGTGGCTTTTACATTTTCTCAGAGATAATAGTCACAGTCATACCACCTGACTGGAGCATGCTTACCAGCAGGCTTGGAGGTGGAGTGTTTCCATAATGGTCCTATTTAATGGCTGCTTTCTATCATTAACAACTTCACCTCTGAGAGGTGATTAGAACAGCAAAATTCAAATCTTAAGAGCATTAAGGCCTGCAGGATGCAGACACAGTAGGGCCATTAGACTCGTGGCTTTTTTTACCCTTGTATTTATGTGTATCTTTACATGCAGTGCATGGCACAGAGTAGTGAGAGAGGTTTAAGAAGACTTGAGTTTCTAACAGGAAATTTCTCTAAGTTCATGAACAACTGTACTTAGTAAGCACATCTTTGGCACAGAAAAGGTGCTACTAAAGTCTGTGCTATCACTGCTTCTGCAGCACCATAAATATGACCAGTCCAGTTCTCTAAGCCAAAGATATCATTTACTGCCACATTGTCAGAGATGCCAACGTGGCAAGGCACAGCAAGAGTGGATAGAGCACAGGGCACATTAATTTCATCAATTTGATTTTTTTAATAATTTTTTATTTTTTTAAATAAAGACAAGCATTATTATCATTCCTTAGAGCATTAAAGTTGCATATGGCTATCTTCCACACACTGCAAATGAACACTGCTTCCTACTCCTAAGAAAGCACTTGTCAGGTCAAAAAGCAATTTGACATTTAAAGTTTCCCTGCCAGCTCTACAGTTGAGACAAGTTGCTTAAGGCAAGATTTTAAAATAAACCTGAAAAAGCAGTACCTTGATCAACGAGCTCATTAAATGAGAATGGCCCGCATGAGAACCTGTTGTATGCAGGACTTGAAGGCTGACCCCTACCAGCACCCCCAAACAAACCCAGCTTCACCCCAGTGTTATTCCTGACACTAAGGAGACAGTGACTGGAGATTGTCCTTCTCACTATCACCCTTCACCTCATCTGTGAAGATGAGCCAGGCATGCTGAACACCACCTGGCTCACCTAGTCCCTCACACCACACCCACCAGGAAATGTTTGAATGCTGCAGCTGGTAACTTGTCATCAGGAGGTAGAAATGTCCTTGTGGGCACAAGTGACAATCTCTTGGACACTAAACACTCACATATGTACTTCTTACTAAGCAAGCTTGTCAATCATGACAGATAGGTGAGTCCTCTGCAATGGATTTCAGCAAGTTTTGCGCTGCAAATCTGGGAAACTGCAGGATCAATCTTGTTATGCCTTAGCTACTGCTACTTTGAGGCTTGACTCTAGACACGAAAGAAGAAAAGGCAGAGGGGAAAAAAAAGACTGTTAGAAGAAACTGCTGAGATTAGTTCAACAGTTCAAACTACTGAGATGTAGTTCAAACTACTGAGATGCAGTTCAAAGGAGAAAGCATTTTAATCCCCAGAACAGACCCCCTGCTCCTGCACAAAAGATTGTGCAGAGGCTTATATCAAGTGAAAAGTAGCTGAATTTGTTCAGCACTTTTTTTTTTTTTTTTTTTGCTGCTTAAGAATAGCAATGCTGTGATGAGCTGTTTAAAACCTCTTAGAGAGTCACTTCTGATAGACATGAAAAAACTGGCTTCACGTGGAAAGCTGCTTTCCGCCCAGGAACTGTCACTTCATACCTACATTGTAAAACAGCAGCCTCCCAGGAAGGGGCAGGTAGGAAGAGGTGTGAAACCAGTGGTTCTCCTCTGTATCATATTCAAGAGGCCAACTTTCACCCTCCAAATATGAAACTCATTCTGCAGTTTGCCTATTTACCCATTTCAAAGCACCATTCCAGACAGCAAAGGTTGTAACATCTGTCTCAGCACAGGTAGGAAATTTGCAAATCAGCTCCCAAAAGCTCAGCAAACTTGTCCTTATAATGCTCCTGTGGAAGACATTACTAAAATTCAGTAATCTTCCCACTTTTGATGTTTGCTGTGAGTTCTGCTGAGCCCGTGCAGCCAGGCAAAGGGGAGCTGGACTTAATTCACATTTGAGTAACATTACTAGACTGCTCACTTCCCAAGTCTCAATGAATCCCAGCTGCACAAAACCTGGCAGGACAGCAATGTGGCACAGCTATCCCAGCCTACAGAGCCTTCCTGAGCCAGGACACGAGGGGCTGGAAACAGCTGGCAAGACACAGACACTCCTTGCACAGACATTTGCTTGCTGCATTACTGGCCTTGCCACCACTTTAGACATGCTGTCCTCACGCCCAGAGAGGGCCCAAGAAGTAAAGTTTAAGTCTGCCTCACCAGCTGGCCTCAGTGGTATAAATAAAAATGACGATAATTCAATAGTACTTAAACCAGACTCAGGTAAAGAAAAGCCTAAAATATGTGAGTCAATAAGAAAAGACTGAGCCTGAAAAGAATCTACAGGAATATTTGGCATCAATCTCTCCTATTAATCTCAGTAAGGTATTAACTAACATGTACTGCACTGAACATTTAACTTTAATTAATGCAGTGATTTCATTTCACAGGTAAGAAGGACCGACAGTTTTACTACACCACACCTTTTGTTTGGTAGATACTGTTACCTCCTTACATCTGAAGGAAGCAAGCCCCAAGACCCCAACAGCACTGCTGGTCGCATTCAGACCCCCAGAAGTCCCTGCACAGCCTGCCCTGGCTGGGGTCCAAACACCAATCCCTCTGAGAGGATATTAGCCTGATGGTCTGCAACTGGGAAGAGCCATCACTCCCAGACCTGATCCTCCTAACTCCAGACTCCAGAGGGGTGGGTCACCAGAAAACTTTGAGCTTGCACCCCCCCCTGCAGAAGGGAACAGCTTCAGCTGTTCATCAGCAGAAAGAGAAATAATAGTGATCCCACCACCAGCAACAGACATTTAACTATATAGACTCCTCCAGTCCAGCAAGCTGGAGAGTGACTCCCACCACATCAAGTTCAACTGGTAGCTGTTGATCAGCACAAGAAGTTGGCTCTCATTACTTAAAACTCCCTCTTGGCTTCTTCCCTCTGCACAAGTAACCCACGTTAACAGAACAGCTCTCTGTCACCCTCTTGTGATAGGACTAAGAGGTCTTAAAATCTCCTGGAAGGAGGTAATACTAAAAGAACATGACATTTACAGCATGTACAACAACCTTGGGTTTAAGATGTTTGAGTCCAAAGGTTCCACTCCTGCTTCTGACAACCAAACCAGTATCCCCCTACATATAAAATATTTTACCTCACCCAGCACCATAAAAGGCAAAAAAAAAACCCTACAGCATAACAATCATTTCCCTTCACAGCCTGTCAGCAAGGCTGGCGATCTTGCTGTGGGCCCCAGTAGCTGTTTCTAGATGTATAGGCCAGATATAGGCATAGGACTGGAAACAGAGATTGTGGCCAGGCAGATCTTTTGAAAAGGAAGAAACTTCCCTCCTCAAAGGAATAGAGCTCTGAGTTCCAATAAACCATGCACCACTCACAGCCCAGACCAAGACTGCATTCCTCACTTTTCCTTTGCTGAAATATAACCTCACACACCATGAACTCTTTCTCCAGTAAATGCCCTTGTTTGTATACTTTAGTTCTCGTGCTGTCTACTCTCAGCACTCAAGTCCGTGAGCAAGGAAACCACTGACAGCACCTCTAGAGCTATCACCTTCAATTAACTCATCAGACTCCAGGGGAAAAACTTCTCAGTGGCACCATTTCAGACAGCTCTGAACAGGAAAACCTGAAAACCTTTGATCTGGAAGTGGAGGAGGGGAAGAGGAGAAGAGTTGAAGAGGAATAATCATCTTCTCACTGTTGTGCTCTCCTTCCCGACTGTTCCCAGCTTTCTACAGAAAGCCCCAAACCTCAGGCTACAATATATATGTTAATATATAAATCGTGCATAAAAAAGCACTAACATCCCCCTCTCAGGGAAGGTCGGGGATTCTTCTGCCTGCTCCCAGCAAGAGGAGAGCAAAGCATGATCCAAACCACGAGCCAGTGACTGGCTGCGAAGCCAGCGGGAGCCTGCTGCACCCCGAAGTGCCCCTGCTATGCCAGCATCAGTGTTGTTCCAAATTCTGCTCTACTCCTGTCTGACGGAGTGACTAAAACGGAAATGTTTCGGGGATTAGGATTCCTGAGTGATCTAATACAGGATGCTTTTGGTTTAAAGGAGGAGGGGGGAAAAAAAAATATAACTAGCTAGCAGCGAGGCTGGAGCTCCTCCTGAGCTCCCCTCCCCATCGCCACCCTTTCGGTTTAAAAAGGGGCCGAATGTTACCATTTTTGGACATGAGCTCGGCGCAAGCCCTGCCCAAAACCACACCATTCAAACCAGCAGCCAGTTACTGTCTCGCCGCCGGCCGGCGGGGCCGGGGCACGGGCGGCGGCGGGGGTGCGGGGGGGATGCGGAGGGGCCCCGCCGCCGCCCTGGCTCCGCCCGGGCGCACCTGCGGGCCGGGAGCCCGCGACCCGGCCGACGTCTGCTGCTGCGGGGGGACCCGCCGCGGCACCTCCCTCTCCGCCCCGCCATCACCTGCCCGCCCCCGCGTCCCCGCCGCCTCGCCCCGCCACGCCGCGCAGCGCAGCGCCAGCCCCCGGCCGGGCGCGCACCGGCCCCGCCGCAGCGGTGGAGGGGGCGGCGGGGCCGGGTCCCGGCAGCCCCACGGGATGTACGCCAGGAGAGAGGATGGGGATGCGCCCACCTTCCTCTGCTGCTTCTCCCAAGCTGGGTCGAGGAGCAGGTCCCGGTCCCAGTCCTCCTCCGGCTGCATGTAGTCATTGGTCTGCTGCGGGTCGTAGTGATCCATGGCTGCGGCCGCTGCTTCCCGTCGCGTCGCGTCCCGCCGGTGCCGCTGCCCGCTGTGTCCGTCCCGGCCCCGCGGCCGCTCACCCGAGCGCGCGGCGGCGGCGCCCGCTCCCACCTCTCTGCCTCGGCCGCGCGCAGCGCCGCGGGGGCGGGACGCCCCGCCCGCCACCCGCCTCCGCGCCTCTCATTGGCCGCCATCCGCGCGGCCGAGCTCCGGCCCCCCGAGTGTCAGCTCCTGTTTCATTGGTCGTCGCGGACGTCCGTCACAAGATCCGTGTGCCGTGATAGGCGGTTTGCGGCAGCCCCGCCCCACTCGCGGCCCTGCCCGGCACCTCCCCGGCGCGAGGCGGAGGCCGCGCGATGTGATGCGGGGACGCTCCGCGCCGCTGTGGGGGCATTTGTGTTTCGAGGACTCCGCGGCTGGATGGGGTGCGGGAGCCTGTACTGGGGCGTCCTCACCGGCGGATCCGGACAGCATTTTGTCACAGAATACTCTTGAGTTGGAAGAGATCCACAAGGATCATCGAGTCCAACTCCTGGCCCCGTACAGGACACCCCAGGAGTCACACCCCGTGCCTGAGAGCATTGCCCAAACGCTGCTTGGACTCTGTCACATTTAGTGCTGTGGCCTCTTCCCTGGGGAGCCTTTTCCAGTGCCCAACCACCCTCTGGGTGAAGAACCCTTTCCTGATATGCAATGTAAACTTTCCCTGGTACAACTTCAGGTGCATCAAATCCTGTCTGTCACTGTGGGGATGTTTTTGTGTGGCACAGCTGGTGCCCATCCTGCCAGCCCCGACGTGAGAGCTCAGTCACAGCCCCACAGTCCTGCTGCTCGACTCAAAACACAGCTTTGTGGGGTTGTGCAGGAGTGCCTGCACCTAGGATGCCGAAAGAAAGGGCTGTGTTATCCTGTTCCTGACCGGTAGCCGCTGGTCGAGGCTGGGATTGCCAGCACTGGCAGCCAGAGTCCTCACGGCCGGAGGTGTGCGCTGCAGCCGTGGGGCATCCAGTGCCGCGCCAGGGCCTCCAGACGCTTCTGCTGCTGTCTGCCCACAAATATCCTGTTTGACAGGAAAACGCTAAACTAAAGTGCGTTTGGCATCGAGCAGCTTCCTAGAAGGAAACACAACGCGTTAAGGAGTGTACCAACACGCAAATACTTGACACGGCCTTCCGTCAGTTAAACAAGTAGAGGGGGGAAAAGGACAGCAGCATTGTTTGTTCCTCCTGGTAGTCTCGCTGAGAAGCACTATGGCATCTCTCACAAAAGTGAGAGGAAGCCCAAGAAAACGCCGTTGCACAGCACCATGCAGGGCAGAGTAAGCTTGTGTCCCAATTCCTCTGATACAGAGGAAGCAGAGAGTTTGGAGCCCAGGAATGTGAGAGAGGAGGTAGCTGAGAATGGACTAGAAAGATGTTGCAAAGCACCAGGTTGAATTGAGCTGAAATGTTCCACATCAAGCTAGATTTAGCCCTAAATTACACCAATGAGTTCCACTTGCAAAAAAAAAAAAAAAAAAAAAAAAAAAAAAAGGGGATTTTTTTTTTCTGCTTCTTAAGAAACATTGGAGGTGAAATTGGATATATTTACTTCTTGGCATAAATAACTGTGCAGTCTATAATGAACAGAGATGTATGGTATAATGGTACTCTGTACTGTACTCTGTCTTCATGTGTTATATGATGTTCCTTTATGTACACTTGCAGATGTCAAAACCACAAATATAATTATCAGAATTATAATGGTTCTGCACCATTCAGAGACTTGTATTCACTCTACCATGCATCACTCAAGATGAAGAAGGATTATTTTAATATGTAAGTATAGTAACATTAATAATTTTGAGGAGGAAGGGCAAATTTTTATTTCTTACAACCATTCAATGAATCCCCAGTAACAGAAATTCTGAACCAACAGCTATAGCCTGATCACATGATAGAGAAACAACAAAGACGTCTAACAGTTTTGTACCTTCTGATTTTTATTATTTATGAAGATACTTTCCACCTGAGAAATCTGGATGAGTATGGGAAATGGTAGAGATCTGGGGAGAAAAAGGAGGAGGGAAACAAACACGTTCCTTGAGAGAAGTTTTAAGCTTTGTATTTTAAGGCAGCGGTCCTACTTGCTTTACCACCCCTATATTTTAAGAGCCCATTATTGAAAGCCACTTTTCAGACCTTCACAAATATGGTGAGAAGTCTCAACTGTCTTTTAGTTAATGAGGATTCTCAGCATTTCCCAGGATATGCTCAGCACCATGGAGGTCCAAGGCCTGAGACATGCAGTGGGTTTCTGTGAGGCTGAATCTTCTAGATGCTGCCTCTTTGGTTACTTGGAGTTGAGTTGCAAAGCAACTGTCCCCATACTCATAAAGTTACTATTCTTACCTGTGTAAAATACACCCAGTGATCTCTTACAGAGTCTAATGATACTATAAATAGAAAAACGTTTTTAGTTGCCAGTATCCTCTTCATGTACCTATTTCTTCTTGCACAGGGCAAAGGATGGATTAGACAATTTAATAGAAAACGTAAGTGCAATAAACTGTTAAAAATCAAGAACTAGTGTGAGGTTTCTAGTGTATTAGGGCCTCTTGCCTAATTGTCTCTAACACTTGGATTTCTAACTTCATCATCCTTGCTTCTCAAAATTCTTTCTTGGATTTCTGGGAAATATCTTCGTTTTTCACTCCTAAGTCCATCCCAACTACTAGCTTTTTACAAACTCCTTAACAAAAGGAAGTGAGTGTTCTTGGCCAGTTTTATGAACTTACGAGCAATAGTGAGAGGGGGAAAAAAGACTTTCCAAACTTGGAATAGCTCCTGGATCCACTTGACCTTTGCCCTTGCAAAGAGTAGTACCAGCACCATGAAGGGGAAGAGACAAGCTTGCAATGGGAGAGGGAAGCACAGCAGCAAAGGAGCTACAGAGCCCAGTGCTCCAGATGGGAGAGGCGCCTCTAACCCCACCAGTACTGTGGTCTTCCTTACTTCCTTTCACTTCTCCTAGAGTTCTCTTCTCTGTACAAGATTGCTGCTGGTTTCTATGGGCATTATTCCAACCCTGCTGGACCAAGTGGGTCTCCAGTAAAGTCTTTCTGATCCGATGAAGGGAGAGTGGGCTTTCTGCAGGGCAGAGGACAGAGTCACCATGAGAACAGCTGGACGTACATCCTACTTCTTCAGCCTGCAACAGATGAAAACAGGAACAAGCCCGAAGGCATTAGGGTATTTCTGGTTACTGTTTGCTGCTCGTTCTCTTTGTGCTTTGCATATTAGCTACAGGTCACGAGCCTCTCTGGGGACATATCTGTTTTCTTGCCAAGAACATCCATAAGCTTCTGTAATGAGGCCCGGCAGGTGAGCTCAGTCACTGTACAACAGTGAACATGGCTGTGTTGGAATGGCCCTTGACTTTTGTTTTGGGAAGTCTCACAGCCAAGTTTCAGCACTTATATTCTGCAGATGCGCAAAAACTTCGTTGCTCAGAGATTTGGCACTTAAATTTGAACTGTATGTTGGGCTGTCACAGTAGAGAATTCAAAAAAGTTAAATTCTTTTTCCTAATTTCTGTCACCAATTCAGGACAGACCACCAGTAAGAGCTCAGGCCCTGGGAAATGCAGGCTTTAATTTGGTTGAGCTCAGTGGGGTATATCATGTTTCATGGAGTCTAGGGAGAAATGGGCTTGGGCCCAGGGATTGGGTAGAATTTACATTTTTAAGAAGTGCCATGGAATAACTGCCGTGGTCATCCAGGGATAGGTGGGAAAAAAAAAAGAAACAACCAAGGTAGAAACAGTGTGTTTGGACAAAAGAAAAAAGAGGTACAAATGAAGCTCCTAAGTACAAAACATTTTCTTCAAGGGTCCTTCAGGGCCTCTTCACCCAAGTTCTTCTTCTACTAGGACCTACCATCTTTACTTCCCCACCCAATTATCTGATCTTCCAAAACTGGCTCCTCAGTCCTTCACCCTAAACTGCGAGATTGTGCAAGTACCTAAAGAGAATGTTATCTCCTCCTTCTCTGACTAGAGGTCAATCACACTTGTTCAGAGCATGAACTTTAAAAACAGTGACTTACAGAGCAGCTTTCATATATATTTGCTAATTTATATTTCATATATATTTGCTAATATTGTTTGATGGTAAATTTGTGAAAGTGATTTTTTTCCCTTTAAAAATCCTGATTTTACTTTTCTAGCAGAGTTTACCCTAGATTGTTCCCTTTGCTTTCACAGTGTCACTTAAACAACAATAGAATCAGGAATTACACCTCTAGTCCGATATTCCTGTTATCACATACCCCTATCTACTTTCATCCTTCAAGGACTACTTGACCAACATTGCCCATGCCCCCTTTGCTCCCTCACTTTATCCCTGAAGGGAAAGATGTTTGCTGCTCAGAAGTGCACAGGAGCATCACACAACCAAAGCAACTTGGGCTTTGGTGAGCTCATTCTGCAGAGGGTTATAGGGAGTAAAACCATCCAGTGGCACTGACAGAGTCGTGTTAGATGCCCATGAAACACATTGTACAGTGAAATGACCACCTCATTGGGGTTACCATCCTTATTCTATGACATGGGCATAGAGACCTTCAGTCACCCATGGTTAGTACTTCTCATGTTTTGCCTGCAAGTTGCCCTTTACTAAGGGGCAGGTCTTTGTAGGCTTTTTTTGTACTGTCTTTTTGGTTTTCTGTGTCAGTCTTTAAAGGACATTCTATTTCACAGTGCTGACACAGTACTGTCCCAAACAATAAAGAAACTCAGGAACCAGAGAAGATAAAGATAATAACATTTTCCATGTTCCTACAAGAGACAGGGAATGGATTAAAGTTTAGAAGAGAGCACATTTCAAACTGGACACCATGATTACACAAATCCGTGACAACTGGTGTATCCACCTACAAACCAAAGGCTTGATCCAGGCCATGCTCAGTGCCATCTCTCCTGGTGGAAACGGAGGAAGATGCTGCTCTGAGGCACAGGGGAAGCCATGGTGCAGCAGCTGCTGCAGAAGCTACACACCTCCATGAGCAGAGCTCTGAAAGGCAAAGCCAAATAGTGCCTTCTACTTGGCAGCAAGAAGGCAGGAGAACCTGCTTACCTCTAGAGACTGCAAATGAAATATAGGATAGCTCATTCCTGTTGCCACCAAGAGGGAGACTCGGGTTTGAATCTCTTGTTCTCACTCTCTGATTGCACAGAGCTTGCCTGATAATGCACCTATGTCTTAAAGAGGCAAGAGGCAGAATTTATTGTTTCTCTCACTTCCCAGGCGCCGAAACTGACCATGGAAAAAGTAAACGTTTGGAGGTAAATGTTGTGAATTTTTTCTGGAAAGGGAACAGCTGCAACACGGTAGGAGAATAGCAAGCACAACACAGTCTCTTTCCGGCTCCACCCTTGCCTTCACAGAAAACCTTTCCTTATGCGAGAGTCACTGAGCTCCCAGACCTATCATTATTTAGCTCCAGCTTAAAAACTTCACTTAAAATCCATTCACTTTGATGTTCTCCATAGTTGCAAGTCTACTATTTGTAGTACAGTGCTTGAAAAAAAAAAACCATCCCAAAAGAAGCATTCCTGCAGGAAGATCTGCAGGATACTGCCACAGAAATGCATCGCCAGAGTATTCAGAGCTGTGGTCACAAAGCCCCATCATCCCTGACAGGTTGCTGGTGTAAGACCTGACCATGCATGAAGTTCACTTACTCATAATTTTTGCTCCATGAATGATGCAGGCCTGGGATAATCCTGTAGGGGAAACCATGGAGGGTGATGGATGGAAGAAATTTGATTAATGCAAAATGTGATACAAGCGGCCAGGCACATACTGCAGTCTTAAATTCTTTGTGGAGAAGTGCATGGTGTGAGAGTTGAGGCTATGTGAGTTACATATGCAGAGCAAACACAGAAGAGCACACATCAACAGATCTGGAGCAGACTGTACTGTCAGCAGCCAGGGAATGCTGCGCAATTGCAGCGGCATGGCAAGGCACGAGTGCTATGCAGGCAGATGGTAATGCCAGAGCTGCAGCTGTCTCAGGCCTTTCCCCAGGAAATCCATGTCCAGAAGTGCATGTAAAAGCAGTGTAATTTGTAGAATACAAAAAGCAAACGTTCTGTCCCCCTCAGCATTTGTGAGGCTGTGGATGGAGTCCTGTGTCTAGCTCTGGGTGCCAGTTTTTAAGACAGATACACATCAGTTGGAGAGAGTCCAAAGGAGAAGTAACAAGAAGGCTCAGAGGCCTAGAAAACCTGACCTTTGAGAGAAGACTGGAAGAAGCAGGCTTTGTTTAGTCTAGGGAAGAAAAAAATTTAAGTGACACACAGTACCAATCCTCAAATACATAAAAGTTTACTGCAAAGAGTAACACATAACATCATTTGTCGTGGCCACTGGTGAATCTGTGAACAGTCAGGATAGCAAAGAACCTGAGGATGCCACCAAAGGAAGCTGCTGAATTTCCAGTGCTGGAGATTTTAAAGAAAAAGTAGGACAGTTATAAGAAAGGCCAAACTTTAGGGACAATCAACCCCACCATGAGCTTGGAAGGTGAACCCTCCAGCTTGGTCTCATACTGTGCAATATCATCAGCTTCAGAGGTTAAGTCAGTACCATGAAGCACCATGATTGTCAAGAGACTAATGATTGAAGAAAAGTCTTTACAACTGCAGGAAATTAAAAATGTAAAATCAGACATATGGAACCTGACCTAGACAGTCTCATCAGACACCCATGTGTAAAGCACACTGCAGCACAACTGCTGCAGGATCTTGACTCAGCTAAGAGAGATGAGTAAGGTGAAAGGGGCTATGGGAAAAATGTATATATACACTTACATGGACAACAACTACTTTAAATTCACTTCCAGCTACCTCATAAAGGAAGTGGCAGTTCTCTGTGGGAGCAACTCTGCACAGCTACTGGAGATCAAATTGTGCAGTGCAAAGTTACCTCTTGTATCAGAAAGCTTCTTGTTTGGAAAGCCGCAGAGAACCTCATACCTTTGCATTTGCAGTGGCTCCACTTTGAGGAAGGTGACAGTTGTGGAGCAGTATGCCCAGTGCTGTAAGACAAGCGAGGACGATGCCGCTGGGCAGCACCAACAGCATACAGCAGGGGCAGCCACTCAGTAGGCAAACTAGGTGAGCTGCTTCCCCAGCTTCCTTTAATCTCTTCTCTAAGAGGAGGCTCCAAACCAGCTGTGCAAGCCCTGCACTCCCCTGTAGTGCTTTGACTCTCTGAGCCATGACTACTCATTTGTGCCTTCCCTGCAAGCCTCTCATAAAATTAACTTTGATACACAGCAAGAGGGATGTGAGAAATGCAGACAGTGGCACTTTCAGACTGAAGCAAGGAGGCTCTTGGGGCAGCCCAGGCACCACCTCATTCGGACTGGGTTGCTGCCCATGTGCATGTTCCACCTGTGCTCTCTGTGGCTGTAGCCCAGTAGTCAGGGCCAGAGGTCATCTTTACCATTTAGAGTTTGTTCCATAAACAGGTCTTCTCCCATCCCTAGGGGCCCTTCCCAGGGCATCCTGGCTCTCCATTTATATATTGTACTTTTCAATTTTTTTTTCTGTGAGAAAGCCTAAGCTATTTCTTCAATAGCAGAGAGGGAGATGAAGAGGCTGAGGAGTAATAAATAATATAGAGTGGTGCAGCAGACCTCACATTAAGCCTTAAGTCCACATGTTAAGAGATCAGACTCTCATATCTTTTGTTGGACCAACAAATTAACCCCAGTGAATTTGGACATGTTTCTTTCCCGCCTTTTTAAAAATTATTATTTATTTATTTAATATTTTTTGCAGGGCAGGCATCAAGCAGAGGCCTTCCCTGTAGTTGTACTCCTGTCCCAGGAAGGACAGGTGCAGTTCCATGTGGGATGCCTGGGAATCAAACTGTAGGCTTTTTACATGACAGCTTTAAGCAGGGCTCAGTGTGGCTGCTGTGCAGCCCAGCAGTCGGTGACCCTCACTGGGTCCCCTGGATGAGTGATGCACACAAGCCGGATCACGGCAGCGCGGCCGGGCTGGACGCCCCTCTGATCACTGTCTCTCCCCGGCCCCAGCGGGGCCGGGTGCTTGTGCTGGTGCTTGTGTAGGCACAAAAGCCGAGGGTCCCTGGTGGGCCATGCCACTGCCCCCGCCAGGTTTTCCCACCCTGGGCTATGCCTGGCCCCGCGGCGTCGGCCGGGAGCTTGAAGGTTTCCACAGCCACCTGCGGTCAGGCTGGTTCCCGCGGGCCGGCTCGCCGCCCTGCAGGAGAGGCGGCAGCCGTCCAGCCTTGTGAGGAGCGGCGGCGGGGCCGATGCCGTCCCGCCGGCCGAGGGAAGCCCGGCTCCGCCGCCGGGGCTGCGGGCTCCCCGGAGCAGCTCCTCCCGCTGCCGCTGCAGCGCCCGGCTCCGCCTCCCGAGCCGGGGCGGAGGCCCTCGGGGCCTAAGCTGTGAAATGGAGTGCCAAACCCCAACTGTGTGCAGGAGGGAGAAACGTCGAATGGGGAATTTGGGGCTGGGCTCGTTGCTTCAGACGTGCGCTGTTTAAATGACTGTCTAGGTAAAGATGTGATGCTTTATATTGCCTTCTACGATATAGGCAGAAATCAGTGGTGCTCTCCTCTGTGGAAAGCAAAAGCTGCCCTAACAGCTTCCCTGTGTCTTTCCCTGCTGAGGAAGGAGAGCCTCTTGTTAACATAAAGGAAGATGTGTTTTTTTCCTTGTGTTCTGGCCAACAGCAACCTCACCATCCCTGTTCCTGTCCAAAAATACCCTGAACATTCCTACCCCATCCTCCTCACAGGGCAGTAGATGTGGTTTCAGCACTCTCAACTGGCTGGGAGGCAGCCTCCACAGCAACAGCAGCCTGGCCTCTGACCCTACACATTTAGTGAAAGCAGTGCTGTAGGAGAGCTTGACAGCTTTGGGGTGAAGTAGGAGCCTCATCATAGGCAGAATGGTTCTGGCCTTGGGGCTGACACAGTGGGGCCTACTCCTACTTGGACCCACTTGGGAAGAGGTGGTTTCAGTCCTGGCACACGCCTAGTACATCTCCTCTGACAGGGAATCACTGGCCCTGTCTCATCTGTCCCACATAAGCCTTGGCTCAAAACACACTGGATGGCAAACACCTGCTTTTATTCAATCTGCAAAGAAGAGTTGGAATCCATATTAATGCAAATTGCCAGAGAAAGGCTAAAGGCTGAAGTGTTATCTCCCCATCCCAAGTAGCAATATGCTACCTCATGGCAGTCATATCTTCCAGAGGAATGAACCTTTCAAAGAGAGGTGTTAGCTGGCTGTCATTTGGAAGAACGGGGCCAGTCTCACCCACAGAAGCAGCCCTGTGGCTGTTGTGCATCCAGTATTTTTCCACTCAGTGAAGGCCATTTCTCCAGCTAAGATGCTTGTTACCATGGTCTCCTTCTCCATCTTAGCTTTATCTTTGGTGATATGCAGCCTGGGAAATCTTGCTTATAGCCACAGGTCTGAGAAGCTGATCCCAAGCAGTCACCACTGCCTCAAAGTTGCTGGACAAGATGTAAGGTCTTTTCCCCATCTGGGGAAAAGAAAGATGACAAGAATGAGCCACAAGTCAGTGTGCTGGACTCTTTCTCTCGATTACTTCATCTCTGACTTTAAAAAAAAAATTCTTCATCTCACAGGGTTTTTTTTACTGCAGTAATTCCTGTGATATCTGAGGTTGCAGATATTGGGAAATATAGTCAGAGACAGCAGAAGGCATCCCATTGTTGGTGGCAGTGCAGAGACCATGGGGCAGAAAAAATCAAGGATTTTTCTCTTGCCAGAATCATTATGCAGGTTATGCACATTGTACCCGAATGGTTATGGAGAAGCTGAGCTAATGAAGCATGAGCCTCAAAAAACTTCCTTGTACTGTTGTGGTACAGCTGCTCTTTAATCTCTCTTGTAAGGTTGAGCTGAAAAAAATGCCTTTCAGATACTGAATCAGCCAGGACTTTGAAAAATAGTGATGAACAAAAATGCCTGGGAAGAAAAAGAAAGTGACGTGGTCTTACTTTAAGAGTTGGCAGCTCTGGGGCTGAGTTTTTGGCACTGTCCTGTTCCTCTAAATGTCCCTCTGACACCTGACATCTCTGGACCACACTGTTCACAACACTGCAGTCTAGCAGACTAGGAATTCAAAATGCCAAGATAGTGAGATTTTGTGAAATATCTTGGCTATTTCTTATGAAGTCCCATTCCATATCCTCCATTTGTATGAGTGAACTTAGACAATTCTCAAGATAAGCCCCAGGCAAGAGCCCTATATTATAATCTTTCTTTATAGCAACACCCACATAAAAGAAAAAGCCTTGTGGCATAGTCTACCTGTCTGTGTATAAAGGTGGTTTGCTCCTTTTAGAATGGTAAGTATTTTCTGAAGGCAAAAATGTGAAAAAAATTAAGAGAGCTGCAAATTGTGTGAAACAAACCGACAATATTTGTATGGGAAATACAGTGAAATATATTATTTTCTACTACAAATCATTACAACTACTGATATGCACAGTACTAATGGTCATAGCCATCTCAAGTATAGAGCCAGAAATATGCTCTACGAGAAACATTTCTAGTTCCCTGCTGATAGACCTCTACCTACAGTTAATGAAGCATATTTTAATCCCTGTTTCTTTCAGACCCAAGCTACATATGTGCACCTCAGGTACCTCAAGTATGTGGTACCCTGAAGAATAATGGAAATCAAAACCAAAAAGGTGTGTATATTTGGCTAACACAATGGAACTAGCATGCAAATTACACTTTTGCAAAGCTTTTCCAAGGCAGTGCCAAATTCAGCCCTAGCACTACACAAATATATATCAACTTGGTTGATGGGGGGGTTTATTGAAGAGTTACGGTTAAATCCTGTTCTGACAGCACCTTGTTGTGGTATTCTGTGACAGGACAGAAGATAAAATTTGGAAAAAATTTTCATCATATGTATGCATAGACTCTGTTCCACATACTCATAATTTCTGGAACATACTGCTTTGGGGTTAATAATCTGGGATCTTTATTCAAGGATGATTTTCTGCTAACACAAAGAAAGTAACCAAACATCCCCCTGAATCCCTAAACTGTCATTCTTTGAAGGACAGACAATGTGACAAGCAAAAAGTACACAATTTATACAGTATAAAATCAATATAAGTATTTCTTCATCACCTGACTCAAGTAGGGCTCCATTTTGGACTTTGGAAATACCCAGGTCTCCCTTGTGCTGAGTTCAGTTTAACATCATAGCACTCACTTCAGTGAGGCCTAAGGTTATGGGAATACCACTTTATAACATGATCGAAGAGTGTCTGCTAATAGTAAAGATGAGCAGAGCTCAGAGCATTGTGTCATCTCTGTGCCCATACCCTCTGCCCAGGGGCTTAGGCTGGGGCTGTAGAGCTGGAACAGGCTGTGTGGGTCTTGCTGAAAGGCATAAATAACTTCACTCCTTTCTGATTCTGCTTTATTAAACCATGACATTAGCCACAAATTACATTGCTTTAGCTAAAAATAGATGTAAATATCAGGGCTTGTCTGCAGACATCTAGTCTCTTTGTGACTGGCACCTGAGATCCATACATATGAAAAACAAAGTGGAGAGCACAAGGCTCCCCATATTCTCCATGCTTTTGTGGTTTATAGTCTATAGACATTTGTCAGCACTGTGCAATTGCTGAGTTTCCTGTCCAGGGCCAGTTTCCTTGTTTGCCCAGGGCTTTCAAATAGATCTGGGGAGAAAAAGTCCAACCCCTCCTGTATGATCACAACAGAGGAGAGGTGAGTCCCAGCCCAGCTGCACAGGTTATTTTGGGGCATGACCAAGGCTCAGGGCTCTGGCACTTCTTTTGGAGCACAGTGATGGCACAACATGTTTGCCAATGGCATCTGGTTTGGAATGAGTCCCTTGACCCTTATTATTTTGCAGCATGACCCATCTCAGGGCAGTTGCATCCCAGCCCTTGGGCACTCTCTGGGAGTGACTCCCATTTGCATCATAGCTTTTGCACACAAGGGAAAAAACCACAACTATATACAACAGTAGTGGTAATTACAGCACAAGCAATAAAAAAAAGGAGGGAGAAAGAAAGTCTGGGCCCCGTCCAAATTGTGTATGCCCAATACCAAAACTAGCATTACCTTGAACAGGACCAAGTGCTGGTTTCTTCCTGATTCCCAAATAAAGCTACAGAGGAGGCACACCTTGGATTTACAGCAATAGTTTCTCTTGTACCTGTTTATCTGCTTTGTTCATTTATCTGTGACTTAACATTCGTATTTCCAAAATCCAGCCCATCCAACAGGTTTCTGGGAGCATAGTCACAGTGTATTGCATACATCTAAAACACCCTGAGAGAAAAAAACCAGCTCCAAGAGCTTTTAAAACATCAATAGACTTCAGTTCTGCTGGAGCGTTGGTGGAAGAAATTAGAGATGGGTGCAAATGAATGAAAATTTCCTGCCACTGTTCTCCAGTCTGGTTCAGCAGAAGTACCAATCTCCTTGGAGCAAACTCATCCTTCCTGACAGCGGGTCCGTTTCCCCCTGGTCTCTGCCTGCACAAGCCAGAGACCTCTAGCCCTCCATGGTCACTGTTGATCTGACCACAGCCCAGAGCTGCATGTGTGAGCACCCCTTCACATTGGCACCATCCTCTTCTGTTAGGCCCATTCAGACCAGCCTAGTCCCAGTCTAGGTCTCTATTTTCAGATAAGCCTGGGATGGATGCTCTGAAGAAGGAACAGGGCCAGTATCTGCCTTCCAGCTTCCCTCTGAGAGCAGAAGCAGCATTCGCTCTACATGTATTCCCACTGAGAAAAATGCAGGCCTTGCATTTGAATGTATAGCTACAGACACATCTCTCACTCCTTCCAGCTCTGGTCGAAGTCTTGGAAAGAGCTACCACTGCACGGTGTAGCCTTCAGAGAGGACACGCATATGCATGGACTGCCAGGTAGGAGGCACTCCCTGAACCTCTAGGCCAGGGGGTTGGCTGCTGGGGAGCTCCACACGAGGGACTGATGAAAAACAAAACCAGAAAACCACATTGAGTCCTGGGCTTGTAATTCAAAATGGAATTAAGATCTTGAATCTCACTCTGATTCACTGTCTGTGGAAGTTCAAGTCAAATTTTTGTGCAGGCCAGTAGAAGTCTGTCATTCTTGAGCACAGTCAGGAAATCCAGTTTGGAAGGGGCCCTGAGAGGACAGCTGGTCCAGCCACCAGCTCAGACCAGGGCCAATTTTTATCAGGCTACTCAGGCCAAAAAAAGCAGGATTCCACTAACTGTCTTTTTCATCCTATCTGCTGACTTGAGAGACTGGATTGTGTTTTTACCACATTTTAGTTACACTAGCAATAGCGAAACCACTGCAGCTCTGCCCAGCTGAGGAGTCAGGTTCTGTTTTGCTCTTTGCCCTGGTTTATATGAAAATGGCAATTGGTAAGATTCCAAACTGTCCTCAGCTCCACCAGAACAATGGCCATTGTCCTGGAAAAAAGTAAATCATGCTGATCCCTGTTATGCTACTTCTAGTGGCCACATTGTCTTTGATAAAAATAACCCAGGGCTATTCTTTAAAAAAACATGGTCTGAGCTTCTCATGAAGGATGAGGCTTCTTGATAAAAAGCCATGCCTGAATAGCATTGCCTCACAGCACCACAACTACAGTACTGCTGGTGACCTCTTCTTGTGGTACCTGGGTTTTGCTTTGGAGATATCCTGGCCAAACAGAGTGTGTTGGGTCCATGCTTCCTGGGCACCAGGTGAGCATGTGGCCCTTCCCTCAGAGCCCTCTGGTTTCACCGGGAGTCCTGTGCCTTGTAACTGCTTTTTTTGGGGTCCACGGACTAGACAAGGGATGATTGATGTCTGGCTTTCCATCACACTGTGATGAAAAGCAGCATTTCAGCCAAGCACTGAGACCAGGCAAAAGGAAACGTGGGGAAGGAGAGGCTGTAAAGAGGTAAAACACAAAATAGGCAGGAATTGTGGCATGAGGGATGGAAGCAAGAGGGTTTTGATGGCAAGATTAACTGGGGAGCATGCAGAGAGACACTGCCTAAAGTGACATGTCAAGAGAAGCTGAGGACCACACAGGCTTCTTACAATGGGACAAGATGTTTCTAGCTAGGCTTTGGAAACAGTGTGGAGGAAATAGATGGAATTTAACACCTGGCATGCTTACATTCTGTACCAACTCTTTGCTTTTAAAGGAGACAAACCATCTTAAAACCATCTTAAAGGAGACAAACCAATTTAAAACAAGGTTTAAATGATTGGCAAACTTCCTGGCAAACTTTGTGGGTGTTGGGTAAGAGGTAAATGAATTGTTTTGATAGCACAGCATTTTCCCCCACTGTACTTTCAGAGGCATAGACAGTGCTACTCTTAGAAAAAATTATATGAGGGAAATGACAACTGCTAGATTGAAAGGCTTATCTCAAAACCCTCCCTCACTTTCTCCCAGTTCATTGTCAAAGACAGGTCAAAAATAGAGATGGCACACTTGAGGGTCCTAAGGACTTTGAATTTTTTTCATTTTGTCATACAGCCGACAGATTCAAGCTTCTTGAATCAAGTCAATGATTTTTCAAATTGATATTGTATTCATGTCAGTATAATCCTCCAAGGCACAAAATGGGACACAGGCAAGCAGGCAGATTTCCAAACTGTCTGGCCCCTTTACATGATTTCCTCCTCGTAAGTCATCCTGTGTATTGTACCTCTGACTTGACATCTCCAGCTTCCTTTAGATAAGGGAGAAATTCTTCTTGTGTCACATGAACTTCTTCAGTTTATCTCCAGTTTCTCAGATAAAGGGTTCACGTGAAGCAATCCTTGCTGAGCTCACATTCCTATCTTCTAACAGCAGAACATGGAGCTTTCCCACCTTATAAGGATGGGTTCCACTGCGTGTTTGAAAAGTGCTGCAACTGCTTTAAAAGATTTAGCAGCCTGAGTATTACAGAAGAAAATGTACCTGGTACCTGCCCTTCTGGATTAGCCAGCAACCTGGCATTCCTGCGATGCTGTTCTGTGCGCCAGAGCAAAGACCATTTGGAAGGTTGTATTCCGTACTTTCTTGCAGACAGATTTTCGTCTGTCTTCCAGCACAAGCTGATGCTGGCTGCATTTAATGGAATAAGTCAGAAAATTTCTTCATTGATTCAGTAACTGCTTTCATAGATGGGAATTCAATTCCCTGAAGTCTGTTCTCCTCACTCCATGGTTGAACTCCAGGCTCTGAGTACATCTGTTACTGGTGCCTAAAAATCAAGCACATTAATGCGCTTCCATGTAGAAGAACCTCAAAGCATTTCCTTTTTACTACATGTAAAGAAAATTGGAATGTAAATGTATTAACACAATAAGCACTGGCATTTAAAATGAAGCAGAGAAATCAGATGCTCTGTCTCTTTCATTATGCAAAGAAAGAAGGAAGTGTCCCAAGGAACACCAAATGGCACCTGTTGTATGGAGGCCAGGCTGCCTATTCAGACTTTTATGCAAGAAAATGGACACTTTAAGATTTAACAAATATACAGTTCAGCCTTTTATTTTCTTTAATTTTTGTTTTCAGGCTACAAGTCCTTGTTCCACTCATAGTAAAAAAATATCTGTTTTGGAAGCCAAGGACTGGGGAGGAGGGGAGAGGCTCCCTCTTTGGCAGCTCATTTAAAATCCAGGCTGTGATGATGAGTGATGCACTACAGGCCATTTCATCACAGGTCATGCTGTTCTCACAAGGCTTCCTATTTATCACAAGCCTCCTTGCTCATGGAAAGGAAAGCTCAAGAGCGGAGCTGCACAGGGTGCCATGCTCCTCTTCACTCCTGGGCAGACGTGGGACTGTGTGGTGCTGTTCTGCAAGAACGCAGCTGCTCTCTCCTTTCTTCCTCTCTGCGTTTTCCTTCTAGCTCCACTCATGCAAGATTTCTCAGTAGGACAGTCCTCAAGGGTTACACTGAGTGGTAGGGAGGCAGAAAGGTCATCTCTGGGTAGGTGCAAGGGCAGATCAGGAAAGTTGGAGATCAGTGTCCAACTCCAACTGCTTCAGCCAAAACTGATGCCAGAAGAAGAGTAGGTTATTTTTAATTAAACTAACAACAGAGAAGGACCCATGATATTGTTCTTGAATAGAAACTATTTAGAGGAATAAATCATCACCATGGAAACGGGGAGCTTTGCCAGAGCAAGGCAGGAAACGAAGCACAGAGAGAGACACCCAAGGAATTTTCAGCCATGATAACTGCAGCAACTGCTCTTTTTGGGGTTGCACCTTTGGTTTAGGGGACCCTAAGTTGCCTTCCTAATCTCATGGGGCACAGGGGAGTCAATCAACCTAGAAGCTTGTGGTGGGATGCAATAGTTCTGCAAAGCTACCCACCAGCACCAGCACCACATATGCCTGAGGTGGGACATGAAGAAGAACAAAGCCTGCAAGAAGAGACTGCAAAACATCTTTGGGATGTAAAATTAACTACACAGGGATTAAACCAAAATGAATCCAGAGGGCTTGAAGCCTTGAAATGTTATCAGCTTGTCTGTTTCTCTAAGTCCTGATTAGATCCAAATGCCAGTTCTTTATCTTGAAGTCCTAAAAGGCAAGGACTAGAGTTTAGCTGAAAGGCAACACAGCCTTCATCACATTTAATTTCTTATGTCCCTCACACTTGTGCTACCACTACAGAGAAAAATGAACACCCCATTCTTGGCTGTTTGTGCTGTCAGAGAGGCTGACTCCTGAGTATACCTTTTCACTCAGTATGATTTTGTCAATTTTTGAGCCATTTCCACATTCAGGAGTCCAGCTTGGGCAGCTGTCATCTCCTCCATTGCATTTGAAACTGAGCAGGATATATGGGCAGCTGCTTCACGTTCTTTGTTGTGTGTCTCTTCAATGCAATTCCAACCATGAGTGTGTAGGCAGAACCAAAGTTAAAGGCACAAAAAAACACAGAAAAAAAATCAATTTGTATAAAACAATCTGGAGAAATGACAGCATCAGAACTCCAGGCAACACTGTTGTAGCCAGAAGGCTTAGGGAAGCCCAAAGGAGCACCACCACCACCAGCTCAAGAAGAACAAGCAGCCCTCATCCTTGCTTGATTGCAAATACAATGATTATCCAGCCTCCTCGACACTTATCCTAATATTTCATGTTGTGACAAGAAATTCCATCAGTAGTGCATGAAAGCCAATATGCAGCAAGGGCCCTGGCAACCTCAGAAGTGACCTGGTTTAAATGGCAGTCATCTGCCTGTGAGCCAGCCTGGAGGCTTGCTGCCACGAACAGGTGTCTGTAGACACTTCAAATCCATCATGAGCAGCAGCTTTCCGGTGTGATGAAAAAATGTTCTCTGCATACAACACATGGGATTTAATGCTGGTTCCACATCCCAGGACAAGACATTGGTAGCTTAGCCCTCCACGTGGATTGAAGCAAAGCTGGGGAACCTGCTGTATCTGAGGAACAGAGGGTTTGTTATGGGCCTAAGTAGTTCAGTGTCCTCCTTGGATGGGAGCAGCACCTTGGGTGGGAGCAGCCTGAGACACATGGCACCAGAGCCTGCGCTGGGCCTCAGGCAGTGGGGCTGCACACCAGGCCAAGGCAGCAGCACACCAGACAGAGGCTAATATTACTCTTCCCAGAGGTTCAGTAGGTCACTGCTTCATCCTGTGAGCAACTCCAGATTTCAGGGCAGTGAGAGAATTGTTTACATTGGCTACTTGTATGAATGCTAAAAAAAAAGAGGGTATTATGGGACTTCTGTTCTTTAATTCCAAAAAGAAATCAAACATGTCTAGACTGCTGTATGCATGTGGCTTTCCTCCAGGCTTCTCCCACCTGGAGCAATAAGCAAGCTGGAAATTCTCCATAAAAGAGTTTTCAACACCCATTTTTAAATGCTGTCACCCCAGGCATACTAACCAGTGTTGACCAGTCAAATTCTATTAGGAGGCAACATCACATAGAGAAAAAGTTTTCAGGCACAGGTCACAGAGATCCTCTGTGATTTCCTCACGCCCTTTCAGCTGAGGGAGACTGTGGAACCCGCTGGCAGCTCGCCCCGGCCAGAGTCCAGGCAGCGCAGGGGGATGTGCCTGCCTGCATTCCAGCAGCGAGGCTGTGGGAGCAGCAGCCACAGAGCCACTCCACGAGGCACACACTGCCCTCCTGCAGCCACAGCTCCATCCCCAGGGACTCATCCCCGCACCAGACCCTGTGAAACAGGGCTGCAGTTCAGCTGTGGGCTTTTGTTATTGGTGTTACCTGGTGAATTTGAAATTGCTGCTGACAAGAGGTTGTCAGAGCTGGTTGTGGAGAAAGACATTTCCTCTTTAGGCAGGAATCTGCCCAGGTTCAGACTTCACTGATACCAGCTCACTGACGAGCCAGGATGGCAGAGGTGGGGGAGGACCAGCAGTCAGGGAATGGGTGCTCAGTCCTTGCAGATTATCTAGGCTGTCTTCCTTGACAAGGCTGATAGCCAGGGAGGTAGGAGGGCTGTGGAAAATGATTAGCAGAAGGGACAAGGGAATTACCATGTTTATTGAAGCCTGAGGTCTACCTTGTCTGGCAGCAGCCCCAGCACAGCAGTTCAGAGGGAAGTGGAGAATGGTGTAGTCAGGCAGATGTGAAACCATCACATACTGTAATTCAGTCTTGTTCTTCTGTGATGTTTCCTGAATCTCATAAACTCTCAAGCTACCATGACCTGTGTTGTATTCAATTTTCTTGCCTAAGTTACCAGTCCCAGACTTTTCATTCTTTCCTCTCCTACTGAAGGCAAGATTCTTCTTAACCCAGTGCTGTAGACATTTGTCCAGCAGAGACTGAAGTCAGACACCAAAGTACCTACAAACAGTCGGAGATGGGAACAACCATAGCAGCTGGCTTGGGAATGTCCCAGGACTCCAATCCCTCCTTTTTCTTAGCAGATCTACAGAACTACCTTTAACTGTTTTCCCTGCATGTCCTTGTTTACAAAGCTGTAACTCTTTGCCATCATCACCATTATCCAGACTTTCCACAGCTCCCAGGGACATGGATAGAGAGTTTAACTGCATGTGGAGAAGAGGCCCAGGGAAACAGGCAGTGTTTTTCACAGTTCTCTAGTCCAAAAAGAGGTCCAGATTGTAATTTTCTGGACATGATGCAATAGATAAATATTTGAGAGAGATTTCGAGAGATCTGCTCCCACAATGATGAAGAGCTTCTGAACTCAGACAGCAAATTTAGTCCCTGAATGAAATATTGCTTAGCACTGGTGGAATGTTACTACACAGCAGTGGGGTGTAAATAGATCTAGATCATCAGACAGGAATTTTTCTAAAGCTATAAAACTTGAAATAAACAGAGAACTGGGGGCAGGCTGGGTCAGTTCCCCAGGGCTGGGGACTAGTAAGGAAGAGCCCCCCTGTTTGGGAAGGGGGTGCTGAGCCTGTCTGCTGGCGATGTGCTCTGAGCACACATGGAGCTGGAGCCAGTCTGCACAGCTGAGGACACCAGCCCTGCAGGTAAGCTGGGCAGCCCCAGTCCTGCACATACTTTACAGACTTGCAGGGGCTCTTCACAAGGAATAAAGGTAGAGATCTCTAGGAGATCTAGGAGATTTGATGTTTTTTGACCATGTCCCCTGTAGAGAAGTGAGGAGAGGAGCTGTGACCACATTTGTTGCCCGGAGTCCACTTCCATGCGTGCAGCCCTGCATTGCTTCTCCACAAACCCGCTCCTAAAGACACCAGGCCCAACCCTCAGCCAGTGATGATTTATTTCCTGAGAGTCTGTGTGCTCCAGCCTGAGCGCAGAGCCCACTGCTCCCAGCTGGCCGTGGCAGATGGCACTGTGGCACACAGGCTGCAGAGTGCCTGGGGTGAAAGGGTCACACTTGCTCGAATGCCAGTGCAGGTGTTGGGGATGAGAGCCCCAATCCTGCCCGCCCAAAGGACAGAGGGGACCATCACTGCTCATCCAGCACTGAGCACAGGATGTGCACCCACCCTGCTACCAATTCATCATGCTGGTGGTCCAACCCTCTCCCCTTTCCTATTACCACAGCTGCAAAAAAGCACAAGCAGCAGCTTCTCAGCAGGCCTCAGCCAGGCCCCCCAATGGGGGAGTCATGAACCATCCTGGCCAGCTACCTGTGACCACTGTGGTCCAAGACCTACCATGCTGCAGTTGGGATGTCTGAGACAGGAGGAAGACAGAGCGCAGCTGGGCTGTGCAGGAGCAGACGTTTCCCATCTGGCGGAGCCGGCAGCCCGTAGGCGGGGGGATAGCACTGTGGTTACACAGATACACTACGTCCAATCAGCGGTTCATACATAATTCAGGACGTATGTGATGACATGCTTTAAGTCCTGTAGAAGAATCCAAGATATGTGTGAGACTACCAAGCACTTGCTTTGATGAGTTATACCAGCTGGCTGCCTTGGTGGCATCCTCGTGTTCAGCACTAGCCATATCCCCCTGTCCAGCATCACTCCTCTGCCATGGTGATTTTCCATGGCTAGGAACAAGCTGGATGGAACAAGGTTAGGAAATTATAATCATCAATATCCTCTAAAAATGATTTATTTGAGAAGCTGAATAATTTGATCAGATGCTTCTATCTTGTACCAACTGCCCAGGGCCAAGCACACTGCTTTCTTCACCAGCAGGACATTGTCTTGCTAATATTACAGGAGTTACAAAAGGATGAATGAGTGATACCTATAATTTGATTCCATTTCCTGCATGGAAAAAGCATAATTAGATTTATTTAAGAAAATAAGAACAACTGAGATAATATTCATCACAAAGCAGTCCACTGGCAACTCCTACAAAGCAAAAGAGAAGAAGCCAAGCCCCAGAGTCAACTCTCTGAGTTAGAGTAATAACATTTCTCCAGGAACATTCATACATCTTTCACTAATGCTAATTCAGCCTCTTCCTCTATTTATGCAATGATGAATTCCCTGACTGAATAAATCAGCTTCCCCATCATACTTTTCACGAGAAGAGAACTTAAATCAATTCATTTTGTTGAAGGTAATCAAGAACCACCTTAAGCAAAATCCAAGTGTTTGGAGCAAAATCCTCAAGCTGCTGCTACTTTTCACAGATAAGAAACCTAGTGAACAACAGCATGACTGTTTAGTGAATTAGTTTATTAATTCTCAAAGAGTTCAAATGCCACCACGTAAGTACATGAGAACAGACTGTGAAGCCAAAATATCTGTATATCCCATCCTTCCTTACTCTTGCCATACAGAACCCTCATGCCTGTTTTACAAAGAACTGTTTATGTTCATGGACTTGAAAACACAAACAATCGAGCTAACAAGAAATGGTCTTAGCACATTGCTCTGAGCAGCTCCTCAGAGAAGGACACAATGATGTTATGATCACATTTGCCCTGATCCTGGGCTCTTTCCCATCTCCTTGTCTGGGCATTTAGCATTGGTGAGGCTTTTGCTGCTGCCCAGCACGGTGCTGCTGGCATGAATGGCTCCAGCTGCCTGCTCAGCAGAGCACGGGCTGAGCAGCACAAGGGGTGGGGAACAGTGGAGAGAAACTGCAAAGAGAAGAATCACAACCTGCCTTAGCAAAGAGCTAAGGGCTGAAAGGGACTTTTGTCTTTGTACACAAGGTAAATAAGGCTTTCACTTTATTAAAAAGCAGGAAACTGGACCAGTCAGCTGCAGTACTTTAGGAATGACACATGTGGGCTTAATGTAGCTTCTGAAGGATGCATGCAGAGTAGTTATCTGAGAAAAAAAAAAAACATTTGAAATGCTTTTTCAGGAGTTTCTCAGCTTGCCTCTCCAGTACATCAGGTAGCTGCAGGTTTACCTCTGCAGAGCAGTATGCACTGCACCATTAACTTCCAGAAGGAAGTGGGGCTGTCCAGTACAAGATTACAGGGACAAATGTCTGTGCTGCTCACGTGTCAGTGGAGCACCTGCAGAAGTGTTGGCATCACGCAGCCACCCAGGCACGGTGCTGTGGGAAAGGTGCTCCCTCTGTGAGAAGTCCCCAGCTCTGACTTGCGCTGCACCAGACAAGGCGATTAACAGATAGCTGAAACACACGGAGGGTGGAAACTGCTTGGAGTCTGGTTTCACCTCATTATCCTAAAAGATGTTAGAAAAAGGTAACATTGACTTGTCTTTTTTATATCCCTCAACCATACAAATCCCTGCTTTTCTGCCTGTTTTTTTCCCATACCCAAGCTGCCCAGGTTTATCAAGGCCTGATCTGGGGCCTGATCTGGCTGCTTGGCTGCTGAGCCATGTTGTTCTCGCTGACTATCTTTTCTGATTGTAATACAGACTGCAAAGGACACAGTTACCCTTGTGCATGTTGCCCAGCCATTAATAAAGACATTGATAGATGTATCAATACCCATTTGAGGCCCTGCTGTCCACTAAAAGTGTCACTAATGATTTGCTGCTTGGGGTTAATGTTGATTAATGATGAATGCACTGAATGTGGATTGCTCTGGTTTAATAGACAATGCTTGGGCCCTAGGACACTGAAAACACTTCTCCAGTGGCCCAAGTATTATTGCAACTTCTACATTTATCAGCTGAGCTTGAAAATATGCTTAGTCAACACTATCCATTTTCTACACCATTCCCTATCAGTTTGCACTATTTAATTAGCCATGATGATATTTTCTTGCTTCTCTTTTAATGCTTGCCTCATGTCAAATCTTCATTCTGTTGGCACTGAAAGCAAGCCAGTGGGACTGGAATTAGGTCATCCTGTTTCCATGGCTGCTTCCCAGACCCCCAGAGCTTTCCTGAGCAGCAAGGTTTGTTAACACCCCCCACACTATATTAGCAGTTCAGAGGTCTCTCTGTGTGGTTAGCTGAAAACTCCCGAGTGCAAATTATCCATTCCTGTTGGTTTGAAGGAACAGGAGCCACAGCTGCTCACTGGCTTTCCTGGGGCAGGGCAGCTCACCTCAGGGTTCTGCCCACCCTGTGCACTGCAGACAAACTGCACTTTCAGCTCTTGGGAAAACAGCAGGTTCCTTCTGATCTGAATTTGACCAAACAGTCTTACTTGCCCTGTACTTTTTTTTTTTTTTTTTTTCCTCTCCTTAGGATGATTGTTTCCCTCATTGCTCGCCCATATTTCCTCATTTCTAATTATTATTTATTGCAGTGAACGTCCCCTTTTCACTGTTTGCTAATTGTAAATACCTACTTTATTATTGCATTTACTGCCCCTGAACCCAAGTTCATTTGCAAACCACCAGTACCCAGCTGTCTCAGTGTGGTATTTAGACTTTCCAGGATAACATCCTAAAACCATTTTTAATCAGGGCTGGGTGGAAGGAAGGCACAGCTACCGAGGCCGCTCCATTATATGCTGCTATCAGCAGTAGTGAAATGGGCTGTTCGCATCCCGATATCACAAGCAAAGATGCCATAACAAGTGGGATTGGTGAGGGAGGGAACCGAATCCTGGGAACTCCCTGCCCCCCCCTTCCCAGTGAATCATTCCTCCACAGGGCAACGTTTTGTGGGTGAGTTACCAGGTACTGTGGCCAGCAGGGTGAGGGAGGGGATTCTCCCCCTCTACCCTGCTCTGCTCTGGTGAGACCCCACCTGCAGTGCTGCATCCAGCTCTGGGGTTCTGAGCATAAGGACATCAACCTGCAGGAGTGAGTCCAGAGGAGTGCCACAAAGATGATCAGAGAGTTGGAGGACCTCTCCTATGAGGAAAGGCTGAAACTCTCAGAGTTAGGGTTGTTCAGTCTGGAGAAGTCTCTGCGGAGACTTTATTGCAGCTTCCCAGAAACTAAAGGGGGATACAGGAAATGTGAAGAGGGACTTTTTACAAGGGTATGTAGTGATAGGACAAGGGGTAATGGCTTTCAACTGAAAGAAGGTAAGTTGGATTAGATATTACAAAGAAATTCTTTACTGTGAGGGTAGTGACGGAAGTGGAACAGGTTGCCCAGAGAATTTGTGGGTGCCTCATCCCAGGAAATGTTCAAGGCCAGGTTGGTTTGAGCAGCCTGGTCTGGTAGAAGGTGTTCCTGGCCATGGCAGGGTGGTTGGGACGAAATGATCTTTAAAGTCCCTTCCAGCCCATACCATGCTGTGATTCTAAGAGCTCCCTCACTAGCCACTGATGACAGAAGGAGTCATAGCACCCCTCTTTGAGCCTGACTACCACCAAACACTCCTGCTGCTCCTTTTGGGGCTTTCTTTGTGAGTCAACAAGCACAAACCTGTCAGCTTTCCATGGGCTGTGGAAGTTGAACTGGTTTGCGTAGGAAGCTGAGCAGTGCAGGACTGCCTGCCTCTGTCCTGGAGGTTTTCCCTCTGCAGCAGTTTCATAGTAGCAGATCTCAGCTGCTTATGCAACCGTCCGCTTCCTTTTTACTCAGAGTTTACAGTTTAAAATATTTGGGGATTTTTTGTTTGGTTGGTTTGTCTGGATTTTTTCTTTCCCAGCTGTAGACAAATCCTTCCCTTTAGGCAGTATAATTGTATAGTATGATCAGCTGAGTATTTAATTTGGTTTAAACTTCAGAAATATAATCAGCTAAGCAATACACTGACTTTAAGTTCTGAAATAATTTTCATCTGGCAAGAGTTAGATTAGAGTAGGCTTACCCTTGGGCTGGAAACAAACACTGGCTTTGGAGACTATAGCATAAATTGGAGAAACATCAAAGGTATTTCAGGCCCAGCCATAGGAGACGTCATGATGTGTCACTCAGACTGAGACCTTCCCATGTTTTTGCAGATTTTCAACTTCAGAGCATAGATTAAGGAGCCATTTTTCCTGCTGTCTGCTGCAATTTGTGTGTGTCTAACAAGATGGTCTACTGTCCCAGCATGTTCATTAACTGTTGGGAAGATGGGTCACAAATGATCTGTACCTTTTGCATCTGTGTCATTAGTGGAGGTTATTAGTGGAGGGCAGGAAAACAAAGGGGAGATGAAAGGTGAAGAGCCCTTGTGTTGGATGACACACTGCAAAAGTTTTGACTTTAAAAGTATGTGTAAGTAAATAAAAATCTCCATCTAAGGCTGTAAATTGCCTCAGATAGATTATCGTTCAGCCATTCAGGAATTCAAAACATTGCTACAGACTTTCCCAGGTCAAAAATAAATCTTCCACATCATCAGAAACATGTATGAGCTAAAAAAAGCTTATTTATGGAAAGATTAGAGATCTGCCCTGTCAGACAGACTGAAGCACCCTCAGTCCCAGAATTAAAGGAGATGCAGGACTTCTGCTGTTGTCATCCCTGCATACAGATAAGTGCACTGCACTGCAGAGTTGGGGTGTGTGTAATACAAACGTTGGGAACAGGGGGCTTATAACCAGCTTTAAACATGTACATCCTTTTATTCCAAGATAGTTGGAGCTCAGACCATCTTTCCTTTCTCTCCATCCAAAGCTTAGATATGTGGGAAACAGGCTTTGCTTATGCTTTGGAGAAAATTGTATTCAAGGATATAATTCCAAGCCAGGAAATGCCAGTTCTGGCCATAATATACTGGAAGTGTCACTGAAGCAAAGCTATGAAGTTTCATTTTTCCTTTCTAGCTACCCAACACTGGAAGTCTTTCTAGGTCCTAGAGACAAAAAAAAATGTACAAGACTCCTGGAGGAGATGTAGAAATCTCTGGAAGGGAAAGAGTAAGTCAGAGGAGGCTCATGTCTTGTACTCCTCTGTTCCTCCTGCAAGAATGCATTTATTTTCCTCATTTTAATAGGCTGCATAAAGATCACCCTGAAATGTAGCCCCAGACCTTCCCTCCAAGATCCAAAGGCAGACATCAACTAAGGTCCTTAGAGGAAAACACTTTGGGTTTTCTTCAGCACATTGCAGGCAATATGAATCTAAACCAGACAACTGCAGAAAAAACAAGACAGAATCAGCTGGTCAGAGCCTGGGGTAGCCTTGCTGCTGACATGGAGTAGCCACGCTGGCTGCCCATGGAAGAGTGACCTTGACTGGGCAACAATGTGTGGCAGGCCTGCCAAGAGAGCAATGAGAGGCCTGGCTGTGGCTTTTTGGCTTCTTCAGATCAGTGGGTTTGAGCTGTCAAGCTCAAGAGTGAGAAGTCAATTCTTTTAACTTATTGCTGAGGCATTTAGAAGTCACTCTTTGAAGCAGGCAATGAACTTCTATTCAAAATCAAATTGGGTATGAGGGTCTTGTTAGTTTTGTTTTTAAATATATTTCAACTCCTTTCCTATTTCCTGACAGAATTCGGTTCTGAAGCTCATGCTGTTTCCCTTTCTGCCACACAGCCACATTTTAAAGAGTTCAAAATGTATCTCATGAGTACTTAACCTTAAATGCTGAACTAAACTCTTTGAAAATATGCGTTAGGCTTTCCTTGAAGCAACTTGTGTTTCAGTCTTTGTTCTGGAAGCAGGATACTGACATGTAAGACCTTCCCAAAGATCATGTGGTTTGACCATTTAGGAATGGCCAGAAGGTGAGCCCTGGAGGTACCTAGGAGCTGTTAATGCTGCTAATAAGAAGCTGTGGTTTGTGAAGTAAAATACAGTCCTGGGACTACATTACACATGGAAACCTGCAACTCCTGTAGCATCCAATTGCAAAAGTACTAGACATAGCCAGAGGCATCATCCGGCTGCGATGGACCTGCTCCCCCTTCAAATGTTCAAATACAGGCATTTTTTTGCGTGCTTATAGGAGCATTTTTACTCATTTGCACCACATAGCTCCAAGCAGCCAGAGTGCAAACGGCATCTTCAGCAAAGGCACAACTCCGATCAGCTCTGAAAGCTGCAACAGTGCCAACCTACATCTGCAAAGCAATGCCAGAGCTGCTGCTGAGACCATGCAAGACGAGAACTTAATGGGGAAATATCTCTGAGACAGAGAAGCTGAGCTTGCTTAGCCATATCCCAGAACAAATAGCTCACTGACTTGGCCAGTCAGCTCGGGAGGTAGGTATTATGTGTCTACAACAAAATAATAATATATAAAAAAATCATACCCACACCACCCAATTTGGAAAGGACCATTCTCCCACATTCAAGACAATGGTAAGCATACAAAGCTGTGTCAGCATCTCCATCTGCTCTCTGGAACAGAGATCACACAAGGTGGAGAAGGGAGAAAAGGTCCTCCAGCATTTTCTCACCAAACCATAAACCAGCAGGGGTGGGCTCAAGGCTCTGCTCCAGGTATCTGTGAAAGGAACTGTTTCTATTTCCTTTTCCCTTTGCATTTCATACAAAAGATGAACAAACTTCATCCTGAATAATGCAGTAGGCTGATGCTTTGGATGCTCAAATAAAAGGTAGGAGGCCCAAGTTCAAGTCCTTGACTTCAACCAGGCGAAGTAGAAGCATCAAATTCAAATTATTTCCTCTGATCATAGAACACACTGATGTCTAGGATTTCTCTGCTTTTCATCTGCACAACCACTGAAGAAAACTTTGGCAAACTTGGAGCCTCCCATAACCAGTGGGATATTGGTTTGGGTTTTTTTATTGAGGGAGGGGTGGTGGGGGTGTTGTGGTTTTTTTTTTTTTTATCTTTTTTTCCTCCTAGAGAATTGCCATTTTCTCAGATGTTTGAAACAGAATTCTTGTTAATAAGAGTAGAGCACTAGCTGGACTAATTAGTGCATCCTGACACAGCTGCAGGAATGTGCTGATGTGTTTTATAAATTATGTATGTGCTAGGATTAGTTTATTGAAGAATTCCTGAAAAACTATGTGCATGTGCACATAGTAATTCAGCTGTTGCAGCCATTTGCATTTCTCTGGTACTCTCAAGATCCTGCAGCACAGCCCTAGAGTTTCCCAGGTCTGACAAAGACACACAGACAATCTGAGTGGCTTAAAATGAGAGAAAGCATCAGGTGTACAGGGTATCTCTGCCAGTACCAGTGCCTGTAAAAAGGAGATGAAAACTCACTAATGCAGAGCATTTTAACTCAATGGGGTAATAACAACAATCTGGTCTTACTCTCTTCCACAAACAGCAAAATAAATTAACTGCAAACAAAAGCAGCCCAAGACTTCAGTAATATCAGGCCACATCAGCTTGTGATGGCCACAATGAGCAAGAGACCTCTATGTGTTCATAGGAGGATGTGACAATGCAGGCAAGTACAAGACCTCAGAAGTGGACCTAATCACATTTATCTTCTATATATGTTTCAGGAATAGTAATTTCCCAGCTACCAAGTGACATAGGTTATAAGCAGAGATTAGGATCGGGTTTCCGTTATTTATCCTATTATGAAACTTAGCAGGAAAAAATCCACTGCAAATTTTGGAGAAAACGTTCTGAAATAAGTTGTCCTTCCCATTTATTACTCCAGCCAAAACAGGCTGGATTTCAGAATTTTCTGCAAGTAATTGGTAAAAACCTATGCTCTTGCCTTCTCGAAGCAGCTATGTCTTTCTGCTCATGCTTAGTCTGTGAGAGCTTCTTCTAAACAGCAAAGTGTCATCTCCATTGAGCCACTCACCTTGGAGAAGACTCACCAGCTTTGGTAAAATGTTCACTGGAGAGCTGGAAAAACTTCAGATCAACTTTGGTTGATAGATCTCATATCCTCCGGCATCTCTACAAGCAAATAATATCCCAGGCCAGACAAGCCTCGCGCTTGCTCTTCAGAGGAAGAGTCAGCTTTGACTCTCTCTTTAAACAGAAAAAGCTGAATAAGCAAATACAGTCCGTGACCTTGTAGAAATATAAGAAAGAACTTCATTTAAAAAATCAGTATTTCTCTGTCTACCATATTCTGGGGAGATGTAAGGGAGGGTATTTCTTTCCCACTGATAAGGTTCTCTGGACATGAACTGTACAAGGTGGCCTAGCAAATTTCCTGCCATAACAAGCTGCATGGTAAGCAAATAGTGACTAACAGGGTAGTTCAATATTTACACAACCTTTTTGGTTTTAAGTACATGGCAGATTATTAGTAAAGGTAAAATATCTTCCGATAAATTAGTAAGATTTTCCACCAAACAGTTTACTCTTTCACCAGAAGTAGGGAGTGACAGTTCCAAGCACACAGCAAAACTCAGATGGAAACTGTGGGCACACAGCAGGACAAGCAATCCAGTGTAGGGGGGGGACAGCAAATACACAGGGTCAATGACATTGAAGCAACCTGCACAGAGCAACTCTTCTCAGTGGTGGCTACCAGAAAGGAACATGCTACTGCCTCCTGGCTTGCTTTTTTGGGGCTCTTTACCACATAATGGAGCTGCCTAATGCTGATAACGTTTTTTTATGTGAGGAGGTTAATGCACTGCTTCAGAAGCTGCAGTTCTTGTGTGCACTGAAATTTCCTGTGAACAAAAGGCTAAGGTTGCAGCTTGCCTTCCTCCTCCTGCCTGACAGAAACTAGAAATAACAAGACTGCAGACAGCATGGGAGCTTGTCTCTGGGGAAACCACAGCAATCCTTTAAGCCCAGAGCCTGTACAGGAGCAGGGAGGTTGGATTAGATGACCTCCAGTGGTCTCTTCCAACCTTACCGATTCTGTAACGCCAAGTCCAGGAGCTTTTATTCTGCTTTTTAAAACAAACAAAAGAAACAAAAAGTGAGACCACCAGGCATTTGGGAAAACACCAGGAAAAGATGACCATGTCAAAGAAGAGTAGAGATGCTCATTCACTAGAAGAGCATGAGATGAGAAAATTTTCCAATGTAAAGAACTTTTAAAACATAATGAAGTTTTGACTTGGCAACTTCAAGATCTTGGCTAAAACCCACAATTTACAATAAGATGTTTATACAACTAATGAAAACACTCCTATAGTGCTTTTTATAGGGATGTACAATATAGTAAGTACAGAACATTTTTTTCAGTAAGGTAACATTGTATCAGAGCTTGCTCTTATTGCCACTTTTGCCTGTGTTTGCAAACACCCCTTTGCCTTTCTCACCTAGAAAGGCAGACCCTGTGTGGGCAGACAGCTTATGGTAGACTACTCACAGTAGTTGTAAGACAATGTTTCAGGTCATGTTCTTCACTCTCCCTCCCACACCTACCTCTCACAGCATCCTTTCTGAAGTGCTCCTTCACTTTTATCCTGTTATAACAGGGCTTTTTCCTACTTTCCTAAGGTATCAGAGAACTGTGGATATGAAGTAATTATTCTGAGGCCACTGCTCTACAGCAATGTACTGCTAGAGTTGTATTGAAAGCAAAAATTTCCAATTCCTTAAAATAAACTAACCCTTCCTCTGTATTGGGCTTGAAATCCTTTGAAAATTAGTGGGGTCCAAAGAAGTCTCTTCCTCTGTTGCACATAGATGTAGATTTTGTGTCCTTTATAGATGGTTTGTTTTCCCTTCACACAGTGACTCCTCTTACCTTGTTGCTAGGGAAGCAAGAGCAATTCCACCAATTCCAGCAAGCCAGAACTGAGATGACTCACCAGATACTCCATTCAGCAGTGCCCTGGCATAAAACAACTCTGTCCAACACAGAGTACTCCAGTTCTTGGCAGCAAGAGCTGTGCTCTTGTGCAAGTTCTGATTGCCAGACTTGAAGACCCAGGCTCCCCACATGTGGGGATAGTTCTCTGAAGCTCTCCCTTACATGCAGAACTCTGCTGAATACATCCACTCATCTGCAATTTCAAATATTAGCAGCACAGTGGTGGAAAACCAACCCTGATCTGCAATCGCAACCAGTTTTGGGCTGCTAAAACTGCTAAAAAAGCATTTTTCAGACTTTACCAAATGTTGCTGTCAACATGAATCAGTTACATTATCCATACTTCAGCTATTTTCTGTTTGGCCTACTGCTTCCCAAAAGTAAGAACATGGGGGAAGGGTGGGCACAACCAAGATAAATACCAACACCCAGAACCAGAATAATAATAATAACAAAGAATGTCTATGTGTTAAGATCACAGAAAGGCATGTTTCAATGCCTTATTTTTAAAAGCCCTTGGTCAGAATGAGGTCTACAGCATAATACCTGCCTCTTGCCAACAATCATACTTCTATATAGTGATGACACTGTGTTATTCAGCTCTTTTCTTTAAAAAATCCCACAGAATTGAATGTCACCATGGGAACAGTCTAAAGTTGATTTTGGAAAGAGGCTCATTTCCTATAGCTTTTCTGTTGGCATAATGTCACTGAACTGTATCAGAAGTAAGTACTTTATGAAGTATCATCTCTGAAGATATCATCCAGTTCTGAAAATATCCTCCCTAATGGTTGCATTTCTTTACTTTCTGAAGCAGAATAAAGGGCCCAGAAACACTTCTTCCCTGTTTTCCTCAATAAGAAACACACCCTAATTGTGTGATCTAATTCCACCATTCTTCAGCCTGCAATATGTAGTGTCAATATGGAAAACTTCCTCTTCAGAAGAACAATTAAACTTTAAAGGAGTTATCCTAGTTGGCTGGCTGAACAAATGACACATGTGCACACAAGAATTATTCAGTCAACCATCTTAATAAGGATTTACTTTGAACAGAACCTTGTATGGGTACACTAGACTCAGTCTCATTAAGGAGCAAGTTGGATTTTTATACAGCATGAACCACTGGCAATCTAAAACAGACCCACTCAAGAATGGAATGGAGAATCAAAACGCAATGTTTCAGACCCAAGCTCTATGTGCCTTTAATACTTTCTTTTTCCTTTTCTTTCTGAGAGAGTGCACACTACGACAGACATTTGCATTTATCATGTTTTTAACTTCTTTTCTAAGGATGAACTCTCTGAATCTGCATCTTCCAACTCCGCTCTATGTCTTTTCAGTCCTCCAAGAGACTGAGTGCTCTCACTGCCCACAGGATGCAGGTCAGCAGAATCCTCTCTTGTGCTCACATTGTAGCTGTTGGAGTCCATTTCAGACAGGCAGCAGTCTCTGTGCAAGGTCACACCCACCTGTACAAGGTTGCCATTATCAGCATTTGAGTGCACCTGTAGTCCTTGCGTCACAGACTCCTGCTCTCCAAAACTCTGTCCATTGTTGAAGCATGAAGGGTGAAGATGCAAGTGGCCATTATTGTGGTTAACACAGGAGGGATCGAAGCTCCTCTCCTCACTGCCATCAGTCTGGTTTCTGGAGCAGTGACCTGACATGCTACAGATGGCAACAGCGGAGAATGGAGGGACCAGTGAGTGATGGCTTGGTGCTGGTTGACAGTTCTGACTATTTTTCTGTTCCACAAGTCCTGTGGTCTGAATGCAAGGTTCTTCGGTACAGCTATTGAGCCCTTTGCAGTTAGCTTTTCCATTGAGCTTTTTAGTCTCAAAAGAATGCTCTACACCTCCACTGCTCGTGTCTTCCAATGTGTTTTCTTGACCCTCCATCCGCCGCTGATTGTCACATTCATGAGCTTGACCATTACTAGAATTTTCTATCCCACCACATTCTTTTAAATTTTCTCTGTTGTGGTTTTCAGCAGAAAGAGCTGAGGAACCCTGAGGAACTACTGAACTTAAGTTCCTAGCATCTTCCTTAGTTAGCGAGCGTGTTACGCTGTGCCTTCCACTGGTTCCTGGTTTCCCTTCATCATTTTCTCCATCTCCTCTGGAGGGTTCACCATCTTTACTAGCTGAATATGATATGTAAGAATAATGGAGCCATTTGTAAGCTTTGTAAATCTTTCTCTCCACTGATTCACTGTCTGAACAAGGGGACGTCCGTTCTTTAAGCACTTCTTTGTTGGCCGAACTCCTTTCTGGTGAAGAAGCTGGAGAGGAAGAAAGATCATCTACTTTGATCTGGGGGTAATCATATATGTCCTCACCTATGTAAGGGGTTACATTCTCTGTGTTAGTGCTAGTCCTTTCCTCCTTTTGCACCTTCTGTCGGCGCCTCAGCGCATTGCGTTGCCTCATCGATGTGCGTCTTTCATTCAGCTCCTCTTCATCTTCTGTACTGCTGCTGCTGCTGGAGCTGCTGGATTCATTCTCCTCAGGACTCGGAGATGGTGGCCGTGGGAAAAGGTCTGTATCTAGTTCTGCCTCACAGGTATTGTCATCAGAGTCAGACTCATTGGAAAGGGCCAGGAGACGTTTGTCCTGATACTTTCTCAGTGCAGAGAGCCTCTGCTGACGGGAAGCCACGTCTTCTCTGGCTGAGGGAGATGCAGTTGATCTTAAGGCCCTTAAGTTATAGGCAGTTTCATCAGACTCTTCAGCCACATGTGGTGGGGAGTGATGCAAAGAGGTGGAGGACTCTGACTCGCTGTAAGCGGAGCGTTCACTAACTCCTGCGTGGAGCTGCAGGATTGTGCTCTCACTGAGGTCGCTGTCTGAATCAGAACTCCAGCCCTCGATCTCCCGGCGCACCAGAGAATCAAAAAAGGCCATCATCCGTGGATCTTCCTGGACTGATTGGTTGGCATAATCATGGGACAAACCACTACCACTGTTCAACACAAGACTGATGTACTCTTCATGAGTGTAGAGGCAACGTGAATCATCCTCAATTCTACCATCCAGGTCCCCTGTGCAGTCAGGCTGCTTGTAGGGACTCCAGATCTGTAACAGAAAATAAAAAAAAAACAAGCATATAGCTTTGAATTAATAAACTATTATAAGCATTTGAAATGGAACAGTAGCTCAAATACCCAGAATAGCTGCAGGTTGCAGATTGTTTTTATTATTTTTTACCCCTCAGTACCATACTTACAAGTATTACAGAGCTGTGGGATTTTTTTCTTCCCCTTCACAAATGTGTTTTTTCTGCATTTACTTCACCCATACAGAATGTAAAAGCTCTCACACTGAAAATTATCCATCATTTTGGTAATTCATTGTGTGATAATTTCTCCCAAATTGCAGGGCTCTATTTTTATGTAATAAGGAATGCTTACTCACTAACAGTAAGAATAGTTTGTTGCCTACAATACAGTCTTAGCACTAATGAAGGCACTCGTTTCCCAGGAAACTAGATTTGCTGGTGCTAGTGGTGTAGAGTAGCATTTCATCCAGCTACGCAGTCAATCCCACCTGATCAGCAGGCAGGGAGCTGAATGCATGGAGGTGAAAAGTAGAGCTTCACTACTCCCTTTAGAAAACAGTTACAAAGAAAAGAAATCTTCCAACATCCTCCGAGGACACAGCAGCAGTTTTAATAGGTAAAGTTGAAGAGTTTTACTGAAAGCTACTTTTCAAGTGTATTGATTTCATCACCAGCAACAGTCTTGACTATGCTGTCCATCTGTCCTTCAGTCAATTTTCCTGGTATGGAGAGGAAAAGGGGGAAAAAACAAGCTCTAAAAGAAGATCCACCAATATCCCTAAGAAATTGGTAATCCATAGCAAACATAATAGTTGGATGTCCTCACCCTTCTCAGATTTACTCACAGATTTGAGGGCAATATGATTATGACATTCTGTGGACAACCACTATCACTTTGCATCGGTGGTTAATGGAATGAACAATGCCTTACTGTAAGCAGAGCCAGAATGTATCTTATCTACAACAATGCCTTAATGTTCTGCTTATAAAAGATCTGATCTCAGCCATGCTTTGGTTTTATCATGCTAACAAGCTCAGGGGAAAAAATTCCATGCCAGCTCTCTATACCAGGTTGGACTTTTGGGATAGTATTTGGAAAAAAAAAATCTAATAATTTTCCCTACAGAAATTAATTAAGTTTTGTTCCAAACAGACAAAACTGTTAACAAAAAGTGTTTGCATGTATAAATGACATAATCAGCACTCATCTTACAAATGCCTAATTAACACACGCAAAATAACCTGATACTACCATGACAAGCAATATTGGAAAAGCCCACAAGAATGCCAATTACTCTGTATGCACTGGAATTTCCAATAGTGTACAAAAACCTTACACCTTTAATAATGGAAGCAAAATGAAATAAATTACCTTGCAACTACTTGTCCAGAACAGCCGGATTTAAGATGAACAAGTAAACTTTATTCTGGAAATCTCCCAAATTTGAAAACTTTTACTTTGCATTCTCTGTAATTTATGGTTAACAGAGCTTCCACATATGATCTGGCTAGACAGATAAAAGAAACACTATTCAAAAATTAAAGTGTTGCAGATACACTTTCTTCTACAGACAATCATCAAGCTGCCTTTCAGAGCAAACAGAAAGGAATTTTACATTGTGTTACATCAGATTGTTTCTAGGAAGATCTCAACATCAAGGTGTATTTTCTATTGGTACTTAATTACTTTTTTATCATTTGCAATACTTCACCAAATTGTCTCCCAGTGCAGTTCTTTAATATGACACTTGAATCCAGAATGAACACAGTTCTCTGTTGCTTGGATCCAGCACTGCACTTACCAGACACATAGCCCAAAGGACAAGCATCACGTTTGGATGAAGATAACAAAACCCAATCTAAGCCTACTATGTATAGAATTTCAGCAACCAAACTTAACCTTTTTGAACTATTCAAGAGAACAGAAAGAATCACTCTTCATCCTCAGTTTCTCAGGTTCCACTTCCTAAAGACAACATAGGAAAGAGCCTTCTCTCAGTGAATCCATGAGAGAGATGGTTGATTTGTGGATACATCACATTTTTTAATAGAAAAATAGAACTCTACTTGTTGAAAAGACTATTCTTGGGTTGCTGCCTTCTTGATGATTTATGTTCTCTCACAACCTCAGATCTTTTCCCTCTTTGTCCCACTACTGAGCATTTCAGCAAGCAGATCTGATCTTTTTTAGAAGCATGTAACTTCTTGTAAATGCTTCATACTGTGTGCTTAGACAGACAGCCTGGCATGCCTCTTCCTCAAATAATCTTAGCAGCGTTAGACTGACCATTAGGTTTCATAAAAGCCTTTTCTTATTTTTTAAGAAAGAGAATTATAAAATGCTTAGATCTGGTATGAACCAATATAAGTGGAGGAGAGATAGTCTGCTCCAAAGTCCCTGTGAGAAAGGTCTGTTTGTAAAGAAATTACTCTAAAAAGGTATGTAAAGTGTGCACAGAGATATTCTACATCCTTGGTAGCACTACCACATCTTTCTGCTCTCACTGCAAGCATCATAAAAAAAACAGAGCAGTATAAAATATTGAAAAACTAGCTACAAAGAGTCCACGGTGAGGCTTTTCCCTCCCCAGAGAGATTTCTTCACAGAGAAGTAAGTAATAAAGAGAAGTCAAGGGAATTCAGGACGAATACCTTGTTTGTACGGGATCAGCTGTCTCTGGAGCATGATATCCCTGCATTTTAGATATTTTGTTATGAGGGAGTGTGAAGGCCTGCCAGAGTCACAGAAAGAAATCAGACTAAGAATCTATCCTTGGCAGAACGGGGAAGTCTTTAAACTGGTATCAACTGATCCAGTGCTCTCTGTGGCATCTGAAATGGGCTTCTTTGTAAATGGAATGCCTTTGCCTGTTTCTCATCCTCTGACTGATATCATGTTGAGGAATAATGCGATCAAACTGGAGAAAATAAGTTGGCAAATCAACCCACTGAAGCAACAATATATCAAGAAGTTCTTTCTCTGTCAGAAGATTAAGGAGATGAATATTACTCACTGATGACCTGAGTACAGATATAAAAATAGGAACAATAACAGAAAATGGGAATAAAAAAACTGGTTCTCTACTTCAGTAGATATCTACTGACAGCATCTTTGAATTGCTTGTATTCCAGGGTGGCAAATTCCCAAATTTTGAAACAAAAAAGTAGTTATGCCTGTAGCGTGAGGATAATTAAAACCACTTAGATTATCTGATTAGGCAGAGGCAGATAGGCACAATGACATTAATCTGTCACCATAGCAACATGTGCAAATAGACTTTATTATCTCCAACACACTTATGATTTTTAAACAAATGGGACCCACAACACTTGTGTTCTGTTACACAATATTCCATTTTCAATACAAATACGATTTTTTTTCTGAAAATTGTTATATATTTCATCTATTTTCGTCTTTCCTGGAACTGTCTCCTAACTGCATAATTCTCCATGGCCCTCCTCTAAGCCCAACACAGCAGAGGTAATGCCACATTTATTTCTTCTGCAATGCAATCTCTTTTCCTGCCAGCACATCCCAATGTCTTGCACACTTAACTGAGGGGAAAGTGGTATTTTTCTGTTTAATATTGCTTCAGCCCTTGTGGTAAATGCTTGATGCAAATGATTATTTTAGTTTGCAGCTGCACTTTTTCATACAATTTTACTGAAGTTCAGTAAATGAAGGGCAATGAACAATTCATTTGGGTTGATGTGCCCACCACACACTGGAGTCGAGGCTCTGAATGTCTTCTGTTAATGAGATTGTTGGGTCTTATTTTTGGTCCTAGCAGAAGTCAAACCCTAAACCAATGAATTACTGAATTATATTCTTGAGGGTGCTTTACAACAAAATAAAACTACAGCAAAAAAAACATAACCACAGACATCAAAATCATTCTTGTGAATACTAGTCTTTTCTGTGGGGCTAGGCCTGAGATGAATTTGTATCTCATTTGCAATCAGCATAAAAATAGCAAATGTGTTGGCAGAAGCTCATGGAATTATTGAATGGCTTGATGGTGGTGCTATCAGTTCCTCCCTTCTTGAAGTACTAAATTTAGGCCAGCTACTCTAAAAATTAAGACCTCAGACAAACAACTACTTGATCCACATTTTTAACACATCGCCATGTCTCTACAATTGTTTCTACAATTGCAACCACAGGGACGTTATCTTCTGTGATTTAATTCCAGAAAGGGTTTCAGAAGACACTTGAGGGATAATAAAAAGGACACTTTTTAAGAAAGTGATTAAAACAAATAAACAAAAAGGAATAAAATAAGAAAATATTAAAAATTTAACTATGATTTTAATTTATGGTTCCTTCTCCTGTCATCTCAATTTCTCTGAGCAAGCACATCAAGCATTTATATAGGGGAAAGACAGCATGCAAAGGAAAGACTTGTGTTCCCAGCTGTTTTTAATGCAATAAATGGCCTCTCAGAACTGCTGGTGCTGTTTTTCCTGTTTTGCTCTTCTGCTAGTGGCAGTTACTAGTCTCCAATCTACCCACAGAAGTAGGTGGAATGAAGAAGAAACCACCTTTGGACAGTCACCTGCAAACTGCTGTGCACTGAAACAGCACCTTTAGAGAGTGAAGTCAGGCAGCTCAGACAAGACACGAGCACTGAAACAACCCGAGCCCCAAACAAGGCACATTACAAACTGAGACAAAAGGACATACAACAAAAGGGTAAGAAGTTCTGGCTGGCCAATAAACTTAATATATTAAACACCTTTCCCTTAATTTGTTTCTAGCTTGAAATGTCTGTGGAATTCAGTTCCTTCAAAGCAGCTGCACAAGTTCCACTGCACACACAGTGACACAACAGGAGTTCTCTTCTAAGGAAGTGCTCAAGCAGAGGTGTCTTTGAAAGAGTTACACAACCTGTGACTGCAACCTTAATCAAACTAACCTTTTAATCACAATCAGGCAAAAAAAAATGCCCTGCCAAAACCCTAGCAGAAGTACACAAAAGCAACACAGGGGATGTTTATACCAATGTTAATCCAACAGTCTAAGCACACTCATGCAGGAAGGATTCATAGGGTGAAGGGTCAGCAGATCTAGAATCCAAAAGGGAAAATTCAGGCTGCAGGAATCAAGTTCCCAAAGCAAAACAAAACAAAAAAAAAAAAAAAAAAAAAAAAAAAAAAAAAAAAAAAAAAAACAAACAAAAAAAAAACCAAACAAACAAAAAAAAAAACCAAAAAACCCACAAAAAAACCCCACAAAAAAAAAACAACAAAAAAACCAAAACAAAAACCAAAAAAAACCCCCAAAAAAACAACCAAAGAAACAAAAAAAACCCACAAAACACACCACCACCAAAACCACCAAAAAACCCCCAAACAAAATCCCAACAAAACTAAAAAACCAAACAAGAAAAACAAACAAACAAACAAAAAAATCACAACTCAAAAAAACCCAAAACCCCACGCCTCTGGCAAAACTGTTGTTAAACAGTGGCAGTTTGACTGCTTGGAAATTGAAAAATCAGTGAGCTACTAAGACTGTTCAATGCACTTTTGTACAAAGCCTGTATTTAATATATTTGTGATCAAACCTGTCAGGCAGGCAGCACAGATGAAGAGAAAAGAACTGAAATACCAGGGGAAGACAGAAGAGAAGGAAAGCTGAACTACAGTCAGAACCCAAATGCTGACAGTAGCTGTAATGCAAGCAATGCAGTGGGGCATTGAGCCATGGTCTCAGGATTTTGGGTCAGCTCTGGTCCATAAGTTGTACATCACTAAAACACTCCTTTGCAGGACAAGTTCATCCTATCAACTTGTACCTGACAAAATAATTCACAATATTCTAACATTATTTATAGCCCATGCAGGTAAGATTTCCATGAAGTAATTCAACAAATAGTTAGGATCAAAAGTAGTTCTTTTTATCTTACTTCAAAATTAAGTAATTATGGCTTTTTTCACACTGTTGATAGACCTAAATTATAGCAAAATATCTATGACAGCAGAATGCAAATCACATTAGTGCAGCATAATCCTTTGCCTTCCCAACCAAATAACAAAACTGGTTTTGCCTTGTTTCCACAATATTGACTGTCTTTCCTTAAGGAAAGAAAATTTCAGAACCTAACGAAGTTTCTTATCTTTTTCAGTTCCACAGAAAAAGGTAAAAAACTTCCTAAAAGTACAGCAAATTGTTAAAGGATTCAGAAAGATATTGTCAAGGTATTAAGAGTTCTTCCTCTGGAAGTCACAGAAAAGGTATGTTGAATTGATGCGATGCACAAATATGTACAAAAATTATAGAAGGCCTTCCGAGGCATTATTCAGCCAGGTCAGTCTAGGCTAAGGTTCAACAATACTTTTTGGAGATACTTTTATTACATTTTAGACCAGAATATCACAAGTTCTAGGAGATCACATTAGAACTGTAACCAAACTCACCCAAGCAAACAAGACAAAACATTTTATAAAACAATAAGAGACGACAGAATGGGTGTGGACCAGAATGATGCTGAGCAAAACAAAGCATTTCTTCCTGAAAGACTGAAAGAACACATTTTCTGATAACTAATCTTACCTTTATAATCTTTTCAACGCCAGAAGAACAGATCATGTAGGTGTGAGGATTAAACCGCACTTGGTTTACAATTGACCGATGACCTTTCAATACCATAAAAGCACCATTGACAACCCTGCCAATGCCACCTAGGGGAAAACAAGCACATGTGGACATGAATAATTAAATCTTCATATTACTTTCAGTCATAGTCATTTAAAGTCCTATTATATTTGACAATGCCTTTAAGCTTTATTTTGCAATATTTAAGGTCTGGGTTGGCTGCAGAATTCCAATTTTATGAGCAATGCCCCTATGAGAAGCCGCAAGTTTGATGAAAAGCATCCTTCCTGCAAATTAGGATTTTGAGGATTGCTTTGATTCATCTAAACAAACAATGAAGGTCTTTGACCTAATATGAGAAATATGCGAATGAGAACAACATACATAATGAAATCACCAGTGAAACCTAAGGCATGACACAGACAGCTTGTAAATCTGAAGCAGAGACAAATTAAGAGGTTGGCTTTTAACAGCAATACTATTTTTCAAATTTATTTTTTTAAATTAGCAATTTATTACTGTCACAATTGACTCTAGTCTGATAAATAGGAAGGACCTGAAATAACACATCTGAACAGTGGGTTATATCATTCTTTGTCACAAGGCAGTGAATTAGCCAAAGTGGAATGCTTTTGTGCTAGCGGTAAAACTCAAAACTGAAGCCAATTAACTTTTCTGCTTGGTCACTGACTTTTACTAGGTCTGTACACCAAAGCAAGAAACTATCACACAGTATTTTTTAATATTCATAGACTCACACAGTTAAAACAACAAATTTGTTAGACAGCACAGCTGTATATTTGAATAACCAAGTGTCCATCAACATGCTATGACTTAACATTTTCAGTGAAAGAAAACAAAACTTTTAAATGCCGGGAACTAAAAACTGACAATCACTTCAGATGAAAATCAACTTGTTATTTAAAACTTAATATGTTGCAAGTACACCTTACAGAAAATTAAAATAATTTCACTAGCTTCTCTGCTACTTACAGTCATCTTTACACTAAACAAACTTTATGTTCGTCCTGTTGAAAATGTTTGCTATTTTCCTTTGATCCCAACAGGAGCTATTTCAGCTGAAACAGTTGCTGGTTTAAGCCCTGTGTTGAACAACTTATGTTCTAAAACAGAGTAAGAGTTCTCCTGTAATTCACACTTCCTAAAGAAAAACTTGCTTTACCACTGAAGTGTAGCAAGATAGAAGGGGAAAGGGAAAAAATGAAAAAGAAAAAAAACATTCTCATATCACCTTCCATTTGTTAGGTTACACAAATGATGAAAACAACTGCAGTTAATGACCTTGTGTACAGCCCCTCTCCTCTTAGAAAGTGTTCTATCCCTTTCACTCATTATAACTGCACTCTGAAGAACTGACTGATGTTTAACATGGAGAACTAACCGTGAGAAGGATTTACAAACAAGGTGTCATCCAAGTCCTAAAAATCCAGAGACAGATTTTTTACTGCTCCTGGAAAGTGTTCTGCTTTGCACAATTTTTGCACACCAAACTGCTGTCTCATGGCAGTTTGGGATATATTTTTCTATACCTTGGGATAGAAAAATAAAGTTCCTGAGAAAGGGAAAAGTGATGGCAAGTAATTCCAGGGACCAAAATGCATGACGCACCACACTGAAACTGCACTGAGACTGAGTTACCTGCATCAAGTTCTCATATTTGGGTACATTTGCATTTTCTGTAAAGATTCAGAGATTTGTTCAGCCACTGGAGCAAGATTTCACCACTGTCAGCAAATTTGACTGAGAAGTAACTTACTGGAGAGCAAATTCATTAAATGCCAAAGTAAGCTCTTTTGATTTTCTTTTCCATTTTATGAGCTTCCTCATGTCCTTTCATTCTGCTCATCCTGCTAGACACTTATGGCTGATGGTAAATTGCTGGTAAACTGCCCTACTCCCACAGCATTCCTTCCTGACAAATCAGAGCTGTCAGTCCAATTGTACCTATCAAGCCAACAGTAGATGCTTACATCAAGACCAGATCTCTACACATCCTGACCTAGCAGACAAATATTCCAAGAAAGAGGGCCTTGGGAATGAAGAGAGAGTTCACTTAGTTAATGTTTCCAAGCCTGTAAGTGATGTCTAAAACAAGTTTTAACTATCCATGGACTGTAGCTGCGTGAATTCTGTACAAAACAAGAAATATACCCTACAAGTCACTAACGAAAGAGTCAGAGGGACTATGAGCAAAGAAAGAATTATAATGGAGATGAAACAAATTCCATATACCAGTATCTTGGGCTGCATTTCTAAGTAAATCATTGGCCTTTTGTGGTACTGTCAGCAGTATGAATTAACCCATGGTTATTTTCCTAGTAGAACAGTGAGAAGAGTAATTTAATGCCAGAAGTGTCCTCTTCTGCACAAGAAATACCTGGAGGTGTTGAAATGGGTCCAGAGGAGGGCCACAAAAATGATCAGAGTGAAGGAACACCTCTCCTACAAAAACAGCTGAGAGAGCTGGGGTTGTTCAGCTGGGACAAAAGAAGGCTCCAGGGAGAACTTATTGCAGCCTTTCAATAAATGGGACTTATAAGAAAGACAGACAATTTTTACCAAGGCCTGCAGTGACAGAAGAAGGGGCAACAGTTTCAAGCTGAAAGAGTGTAGGGTTATATTGGATATAAGGAAGGCATTTTTTTCAAATGAGGGTGATGAGACACTGGAACAGATTGCCCAGAGAAGTTGTGGTTGCCCCATCCCTGGAAATGTTCAAGGCCAGGTTGGATGAGGCTTTCAGCAAGCTGGTCTCATGGAAGGTGTTCCTGCCTTTGGACACTTCCATCCCAACCCATTCTATGATTCTGTGGTTTTATAATTCTATGAAGGAACTCCAAAGATTTAATACTGAAGTTCCCTGAACTCCTTTTAGGCAGCTATCAGTAAATTCAGAGAAAGCATAGTAATATAACATACTTACCTCCTCTTAAAATGAAGGTGAACTTCCCCAGTTACACGAAATTGCCCCAGGAGAAGAGCAAATCTTAGCAGTGAGCATTTACCAGTGTTATGGGAGGCTTTAATAATTTATACCAGAAAATATTGACTCAAGCAACGCTGATAATATTTGTGTCAAATATAATAGACTGCCCCAGAACCTCATTTTTGGACAATCCCTTGCTTGATGCAATTTTAGTCTACCAACTCCTTTGTGTTTAAGTGACACCTTTAAGTAAACTCTTAATGCAAAGTCTTCTACATCCTTATCTTGAAAGGAGTCCCTCTATTTTACAGTAGCCCACCACAGCTGTCATCATATTAATGTGGTAGTTTTGCATGACAGGCATTCACCAAAACCACTACAATTATTTTAGTATCTGCAGAAATCTGCCTGTGCCGACTTGTCTGGAGTCCCCCTGGTCTCTCAGCAGAAGCTTAGCTGCAGCCATACAGCCTTTAGCCATCTCAGAGAGTGAGTTAACTTTACTCATCTCTGCTGGCAAAAAAAAAAAAAAAAAAAAAGTGCATCTGTAGATTAAGTGGAGGCTAGCCATAAACTGCTCAAATTCCTGATGCTATCTTCCTATTTTTCCATGTAATAAATTCCATTTCCTTTTGCTGTCTCCTCTTGAAATGGTATTTTTATTTGTATTGTTTCAGCAAAATTAACTTCTGCTATCCTAAAACCACTCAAGTTTTGGTTTTTTTGGGTTTTTTTGGGTTTTTTTTTGAGGTTTGAGGTTTTTTTTAGTGGAAGGGGGTGTTATTTGTTTGGTTTTAAATTTAGTAACATGCATGAGTTCTGCAACTCTTTTAAGCATGGCAGCTTTTATATTATTAGCTAGCTCCAACATGTATAGGCAGTGTTCATAGAGAAGTCATTAGCTTACATATCTGTTATTAATAATATATTAAAAAAAATCCTAAAGTCTTCAGAGGCTGACTACACCAATTTTAGAAGGCTTATAATTTTATAACCTCTGGAGGGAAGAGTTGGATATGTTCTAGCTGATTTTGCAATACTACCCAAAAATTGCCATGGTTTAAGAGAGTCCTGAATAGTGGTTTAGTGTTCTAGCTGTGCTGGTCAATGGGTTTTTTTCATCCGTTTTCATTTGATACTCAAAGTGAAATGTCAAGAAAATTACTCTTAATTTATACCCTGCAAATAAGTGTTCCAAAGAAGAGTAATACAAAATCTCAAAAAGTCCTTTAAATAATATCCTAATATGATATCTGACCAGCTTAAAGAAGTAAATTATAAAAGGCTAAATCTAATGTGCACAGTTTAAAACAGGTTTCCTGTACATGTTTGACAAGAGTACCTTTGCAACACAAGGCCTCTCTACAGGCTTCCGTACAAAGGAAGGAATAATACAATGTTTTGAAGTAGTTGATGTCTCCTAAGTTGCCAAAGTGGTTTCTTCTTGGTTTGCTTTATAATTTTATGTTTTAAATGTTAGGCTAATGAACTACTTCTTAATTATGTGTGTTTGTAAATACTTATGTGAATGATTTGACATTTGACATATTGCAAACATGCTGAATGGTACATCCCAATGCATTTTAAAAACTCTAGTAAATTGTAACAAAGGAGTGTGACAGATTTAGACATCAATCTGACTTCCCCTGCATGAGTTCTACAACAAGAAGCAATGTTTAGAAAAAGGCAGAATAAACTATTTGAAGGATAAAGAAAAAGTGAAAGTGATAGATTACTGAGAAAAGTGTTCTAGGGCAGAAATCTTGTAAGAATGTAGAACAGTCTCCAAACTAATGGAAACTGCATTGCTCCAAACATTAAAAATCCTGTCAAAATGCCAGAGAACTTGTTGGGATAAGGAACTATCTTCCACTGGCTCTGTAACAGAGGAGTTAAATGACCTCATTCAGAAGTCTTTTCTATCTAGGACACTGGAAAAGAAATCCCACTGTTTGTTCATATAAGGTAGAAAGACATTCTACAGACTAAAGCATAACTTCATACAAGCCTTGTGAATTACTCAAAGTGCTGAAAACTCCTGAGAAGAAGCAGATATTTGCAGCTGCTACCAGCGTGCCATAGCATACCATTCCACTGCAGTACTTGGCACTACAGTAGTAGCTCATTTAAAGTTAATTTAGTTTTCATTAATAATAATCCAGGGTACATTTAGACCATAGGCCACTACTTTGCATTTGAATCCTATGAGATCATGATGTGCTAACAAAGAGAGATACCATAGTTTGGAAAGCAAATGCACAGCACCATAAAGCAAATATGCATATCATATAGGGCCTCTGCCTTCAGTGCAGCAGATTATGTTTAGGTACCTTAAAAGTCTCTCTGGTCACTCACACACCTGTATTTGTTTCATACAATGAATGCCAGTAGATGGCTTTGCTCCTCAGAGACCCATCTGCAGAGAAGCTAGATTTAACACAAGTACCTTCACCCCGAGAGCAGGGGATCCTGCAGCATACCTTCTTCTGGAATCAGGAATTGACTCCAGCTCTGGTAGCAGCCAGACTTACTAAAGGTTTCTCAGCAGCACAAGCAAAACTGGCTTTGGTCCCATCAAATATGGGGTGAGTGCAGGAAGGGGTGGCCAAGATCCCTTCTCCTCCTAGCATGGTAAAAGGAGACATGGAAGTACCATGTGTCCCCTCATAAGAAAGCAGCTTCAACTCCATTTGCAGGCTGCTTGCTTTGACACCTTTGACTATCCCCTCCACCTTTCAGGTGAGGTGAAAGGATCAGCAGGGCCTTGCAGAGCTTATGTGAAAGCACAGGGAGCAGTCAGCTGGTAGCAGCCTCTGCCTCAGACAACCTGCTCTTCCAGGCAATCAACTCCATTGCCTGGCCTATGCCTAGAACCAGGCCCACAGTGGTCTTGTACCTCTGTGGAGGTTCCAAAAGCCAAAGAGAAAAGTAATATTTAAACATTTAAAGACTATGCATAAAATTGTAGTGGTAGTGGCTATTTTTGGATGTATATTTTCTACCTTCTTTTGTTGCTTCTAAATATCTGCTATACACCTTATCTATCCCAACCCTCCCACTGTTGTTATCACCAGTACAGCTGAACAACAATAAGAAAGCTAAGACAAAATTACTATAGAAATAAACTTTAGCACACCCTTCCCACTCTGTTCCCCCTCCTGGTCTGAGAGACATTGCTTTTTTGCTGTACTTAATGGCATAGGTTGCAACAGGTTTCACAATGTTATTGGAACCATGCAAGTTACCACCAAAAACTATCCTTTCTGAACATAACAGATATAAAGTAAGTGAAATTATCTCACAACCAATAGCTGTCTGCTTGAGGGTTTTTTTGTTTGCTTTTTTGTGGTTGGATTTGGGGTTTTTTAATGGAAGTGCTAACTGGCTGTGCATTTATTTCACACTGCTGACTGAAAACATTTTCAATACAACCAAGAGAAAGGAGCTTTGGTACAATTAGATGGCCAGTTGCTAGGGACTAAAGCTTCTCCAGCTTCTCCCAGTGCTCAGTGTTATCTTCAGCTTTCTATTCCTGAATTAGATATTTAACATACTAAGGCTGGTGAGAGAAACACTCCTGGATGCTGAATCTTCATTCACTTGTCTACAGCACTACAAAGCACCCAACACTGCCTTGTTTTCTGATAGATGCCACTTGGCCAGTACATTCCACAGGTCTGTGGTATTATTATGATCCAAATGACACAGAAACCAGTCCCAGTTCCCCTGAATACAAGAACCTTTTCTACAATGACCGAGCACTTACTCACAGTGTTAATCAAACAACTGTTCCATAGCACAATTTGGTCAACACTGACTGACCTGGAGAAAAAGAAAAACTACAGTCCTAAATGTAAAGCAGACCACATATTTATATTCCAAGACCACATCTCAGAAAAATAATTTCTTTTAAAAAACACAAACCTTCCAGAGCATGCTCTCCACTGGGTCAGATAGCTTCTCCCTGCCACAACCAGGTGGTATGCATATATGCATGTGTACCCATATATAAAACATCTCAAAAATAGCTAAAGACATTAAGAAACAGTTAATAATTTTTTATTCATCTTCATTTTTCAGCCCAGAACTTTGAAAACTTAAACTACAAGCTGTCTCCAATGAGATAGCCCTGTTCAAGTATTCTGAAAAGATCTATTCCTGCATTCTTCAAGCCTGAAGAAGTGCCAGCATTTACAAAGACCGAGGAGGAGGAAAAGGAAGGAAAATTGCATCAGTTCTGCTGAAAATTTGTGCAATTAGTTTAGTAACTGGACCACAATGACCGGCCCTTTCTTGCTTGCAATTACAGTCAAAGGCAGAATTAAAAAGAAGTTTTGAAATGCAGTTTGCTGTTCTGATTTAGTAAAGTTTTCCAGACCCTGGTGACAGCTTGCTCACATGAACTGAAGGATCCTCAGCTGTCTTGTCAATCACAAATAATACCATATCCCTCACACAGCAGCTTTGAGCAATATTTCAAAAGCAAGAGTTGCATAGATGATTCAGAGTAGTGAACGAGGAATGTAAATCCTCCATTTTGAAAACTTTTTGTCTACTAAACCCTCTATTACTCCACAAGACATGTCAGGTTCTGTCTTGAACAGGGGTTCTTTACCAGCTAATAGACCATGTTTATTGCTGTTAGGTTTAATAATGTCTTAAGTGCTCATAGTTAATAGGCTTGCTGGACAAGTCATGTAGGACTGATGTCTCTTCTCATTTCCAGCTTGCACTGGAGTCAAGTAAAAGCTGTGGAAACTCAAGACTGCTTTTCTTCTGCCAAACTTATGTATTAACTTTGCTAGAAGCTACCTCAGAAAAAAACTGTGATACTTCCACAGATTACTTTAAAGAAGAAACTGGCTAACAAATGCATGAAACATTTGGCAATTACTTCTAAAGCACAGTGGAAAGCTGGATAGTACTTGGATGGAGATTAAAGTGGAAAAATGAGCAAACTATTCCATCTTTAAGAAAGCACAAAAGGTGGTAAAAAAGCAACCAACCTTCTGGCATAGAAAATCCCAGCCTATTCAGAATAAGACTATAGAGGGAGACAGTCAGTAAAACTCTTCAACAGAATAGCTTCCTAAACAATTTAGGAAATACCTTTTTTCACATACCTTCCTGCCCCCAAAGGCGGCGAAAATCCTGCCTAATTATTGGACTAAACAAAACCACTTGCAGATTTCAGCTGATTACAGGAATGATTTAATGCAACCTATTAGAAGGACACTTCTAAACTATGACTATCTGAAAAAAAACCCAGCAGAATTTGTCCTTTTCACCTGGCAAAATACCAGTACAGGCAACCACATATCTCCAACTTGAAAAATGTTTGCAACTGTCTGACTGGTGTGTTCCTTCTCTTCATCTTTTGTTCACTAATGTTGCTAACCATCGGGTAACCAGTACTTGGTGCACCTATAACAAAATAATTTCAGAGCTGTTGTTAAGGATGCAGCTGTTTAAAAAGATATAAACTTAAAAAAGAAAAACAAACCTTCCCTGTTTTCAAATAACTGACACAATTTAAGGGAGTTGTATCATAAATATTTATAGCAACACAATGTCTGAGTTCAACCGGAAGGCAGAAATCAGTTAGAGTGATATTTTTATTTAAAATACCAACCAATAGTACAGGACATTACATCATCCTGTCTAGTTTGCACACTATTTTAAGTGAAAGACCACATTCCACTCTCTCAGATCACAAACCCAAAGGCACTCTTATTTTAGCTAGAACATAAGAACAAGGAGTTTTCCACTGAAGCAAAAGTTTTCCAAAGTCTCTACATCCCTATGGCAAGACTATTTCTCCAAGAAGGAAGCACAGCAACATCTCTCTCTGGCAATTATTCTGAACAGCAGGATAAGATTTAAGAAAGGGCATTTCATCACATTCAAAATGGGCACAACCCTTCAAGAAGAGCTGAATGAAGGAAAGAAAAGCTTCACTAAGCCTTCAATAAGTCACAGGTGATCTGGATGCCCAGTTAGTTATTCCCCACAGAAGCGGACCTCTGGGTCTAACAAAACCAAGCGTGTGAGTTTTGCTAAAATATTTCAAAAAGAGAACTGCTCAAGTTACAAGACATTAAGACATACACATTCCTACTCCTGGATCTTCTGATTCATTAAGCAACCAGTGAGGGCAATTGATATTAAGTAATTAATTTTGTAACTGAGATGTTGCAATGTACTGACACCCTTCCTGAAGTTACAAGAACTAGAGACAAGAAACCTGACCAAAACAGATATGACATTGTTGTGTAGTAAATCACAAATTAAATTGTAGATTTGTTTGATCAAAATGTATCACTTATTTGTAAATAGCAACTATTTTTGCAAGCATATATCTTTTTTACAGAGGAGCATCCTTAACAACTACTCTGAAGCAGATTATTTTGCTTTATAATTATTTTGCTTACAGGTGCAACAAGTACTAGTTACCATCCTTGTGCAAAAATCCCAGATAAAAAGCTTGTCACATGCAGATGTCTGGGAAAAAAGTTTTCAAGAGCATCACAGCCATATAAACAGAAAATCTCAAATCCAGTTTTTACAAAGGAAGTCAGGACAGTATATTGATACATGCAGAAAATGTAATTCTACAGTCCACAATAAAACTTACAAATAAATAACTAATTTTAATGTATGTAATCTTTGTTTTAACTAAGAGAAAAAAATCTGTAAGTAGTAGTAAACCAGTGTCAAATGTACAAGAAAATCACACAAATAAAAAGAAAAGCAGGGAGGTATTGCTATAAACTCTGTGCAAAGATAGAAGGCCAAGCTACTGGTATTTAGCAGGATCATCTTCAGGACTTGTGGACTGCAACATGAAATGTTGGTTAACTAAGCAAAAACCCCAAAATTAGAATGTCATTTTCCTCAAAACCCTGCCCTTAACCAAAGGCTATTCATCCTCTCAGCTGTGGATTATACAGCTGCTATTAACAACCTTTGAAAAAGAAACAAAATATTTTCATTTTACCTCTAACATAGCTTATAATTTTCTTTCATTATTGCTAAAGCTTCTGAGACCACAGGATAGCCCTCAGTTGTACTTAATATCACTAAAATGTACAGTTTAAAGAGCCAGAGCCACTAAAAATTAAAACACTAGTACAGTTTTGAAAGTCTTGACTCTTTCAATTAAAATTTAACAACCTTCTAGAAGTGCAGTGCTTTGTTTCAACAGAAGAGAGATGCTGACATTTTATGGCTTTGAGTGTCATATTGCCAAGCCCTACACCTTACTGGACCACATCAAATTAGACACTGGCCAACAGTGGCATTCACAATACGATTGTTACATTGCCCCCACACTGCTGCTTTCCTTTAACATCCCTCTCCTGTACTTCCATACAGAGCTGTGCTACTGCTGTTTGCTTACCATGTCTGCCCCAGCACAGGAATGGGTCAGAAATTAGTCAAAAGTGGCCCTTTCCACCAGCTGATAGTGCTCCTCCACCCAGAAAGTAAAAAAGCATTTAATTCCTCTGCACTGGAAATCAGGGGGAAGATTTTGGTATAAGAGGACTGAGAGGGGAAAAGTGGTCAATGCACTGGAGTTCTAAGGAGCAGCCTGTGAACCCAGCACCATTTTATGCTGCAAGCTTTATTATTACAGGAGGAATGATCATTACATGAGAAGGGGAAAAAATAGAAAATCATTATGCTAAAACATTCAAATGGCATTGACCACTGTTATCCAGACATTGGATCAGGCATTTGTAAACCCTCCCTATCCAGCTTTCCTCTGAGTTGCTCTAGATTCACAGAGTAAGAACCACAATTTTTTTTGAAATACCAGTCTAGTATTTGTCAGACACCTGCCCCCCTACTGTTCCCTTCCCATCTAAAACAACACTTACCTGCTTCTGGATCTGGAGGAATCCTCCACATATACAAATTGAAGTCATCAGAGCCCGAAAGGATGTACTGTTAAGAATAAAAATAAAAGCAGTTTACAACAAAGTATCACCAGAATTATGCTATTTTACTATTGATCTACTTCCTCCAAACCAAAAATGAGAAAAAAGGATAATCTGCATCATTCTTTGCACCTCACTGATCAGTTTACATTTAAATGGGGATGAAGTACCAGCACAAAAATGTTGCCTGCATAAATGGACCAAAATTGAAAAGCATGCTTCATATATCTAATACCTACTGCCCAAAGTGTATGTTTGCTTTGCTAAGTAAGTCTATGAATTTTGGTTGGCTTTAATATAAGTCTAAGTCTAGATCACACTCTCTATTTCTCAGCCTGCAACTCTGATCTTTTTTTGATGTTGAAGCCTTTCATAGGTTTTTTCTAATCTCCTGAACTACCAAGGAAAACTCCATCAAAGACATACCTAGGAAGAGAGCTGCCATGTCCATTACACAAGAATGCCCATTACACATCAAGCCAGACATGTCTACCAAGACCATCAAAAATCAGTCACTGAGAATAATCTTGAATATCAAACAAATAACAAAGCTAAACATTCACTGTCAGCAAGTCTCAAACAGTGTAAAGCTGTGCCCCCCCCGCCCTGCTGCCACATTTATCACACTAGTTATTTTTTTCCTGGTCATAGATACTCTGAAGAGATGGAAGGCTGCCCTTTTTCAGCAGTACACAAATGATAAACAATGTCTTTATTGTGCACAGCTTCAGGCAATATGCAATTTAAACTAGCTTAATATACTACAGGCAGGCACTGGAATGACAGGTGACATTTGACATGGTAAAAAGCTTATGCCTCTCACCTCCAAGAGGGCACAAACTGTGCTTTGCCTTCAAATACTTATTCTCCAGTAAATGACAGGGAGTACAGTTTATTTCTCTCCCAAATTAGAGATTAAATGGCATGTAGCAGAACCAATGGAAGAGTCAAATTTCAGTTATACTGGTGTAGACAGTGTAAATAATTCTCTATCCCTCTACTAATTTTAGGCTGCAGTTTAATCAATACAGCCAAGAAGCTGGGTTTTTCATTTTATTGTTATTATTAGGGAAGGGGAAAGGGAGAAAAATAAAGAAATGGGCCCAGTTTGTCCCTCTTCTAACCTTTGATGAGAGACAAATTCTGTTTTGCTTGGCTCAAATATAACTGATTTCTGCCTTTCATTCTCCTGGGAAACATAAAATCATCAGGCAAAGTAACACCAAGAGGTAAGGAGACAAATTCTGGAAGAACACAGGACTCAGAAGCAAATAAACAAAAAAATATACAGTATCACAGAAAAAATGGCTATCAATTTGCATATATTCTGTTTGCAGTGCTAATTACATTAGTGCAGTGTTTGGATGTTTCCTATCAAAAATGCAATTAACGAATCACTAAAATCCCTTCTCTGGCTTCCTGCTATCATAATTCAACCATTCTTTTTTCCCTCATTTTTGAGAATGCAGGATGTGAGTAAGCACTTATGAATGCAATTCTGCTCGTTTTCTGACAGGTAAGAAACACTGATCAAACAAAAGCTCCTTTAAAAGCTTGTGCACACTAGTTCAGAAACTCATAAACCCATACTTTCCAAGCCAGAAAGTTATTTCTACAAGCCAACATGTTCAAGCACTTAGGCAATTTACCTTCCAAACTGATCTGACGGTGCCAGGAATATGTGCTTCCCCTTTCATTTGACTGCTCATAAATGTTAGCCCACAGCAGGCTGAGCCACTGTGCCAAAACTCCAAGGATTAGGGCTTATATAGGAAACATCCCAGCAATTAGAAAGAAAGCACCTCTAATATGTTTTGTTAAAGAAATGCTGTGTGGAAAAAAAAGTCTCATTTGTATAGTGATGTTGCCAATTGTTACTATTTTTTACCAAATTGTGTTGAAGCACCAACTAGTTTGCCAAGGACACATGACTAAAAACAGACTTGTAACGAAAACACCTAGAAATCTCAGTATCTTGAATTTATGACCAAACCTTTTTTCTTTTTTTTTTTTCCCACATATCATAAACTAACAATGATAGGGCCCCAAAGTGACAGATTTCAGATAGCCTGCATGAGGCACATAGGACAGGAAAAACATGTTATGTACATGCTGGGAATAGAGTGTCTGTGAGACCCTTCAAACCTGCTTCCAAAATTATTTGCAGAGGAACACTCTGTGTTCTATAAGACTCCATGATCAATTATGCAGGAAATCTCATGTGTCACTGCCCACAGAGCAATATACTATCTGCAAAGACTATTGACCCCAGTATACTCTGGGGGAATACTGCTTTTTTTTTTTTTTTTTTTTGCTTTGGAGATAGCAAAATTTAGAGTGCCCTTGCAGTGATGTGTAGTAACAGCAACTTGATGCACTGTCAAGAGTGTAAACAGGAGGTCAAGGTAAGTGATTTTTCCCCTTATCTGGCATTTTTGAAGCCACACCTCGGGTATTGTGTCTGGCTTGGGTCCCCCAGTAAAAGAGTGATACTATCAAATTGGACAGAGAGTGGACAGGAGGGCTGCTGCAGCTGAAGGTCTGTGACCTGCAGGGAAAACCTAAGAGAACTGGTTTCGTTTAGCCAGGAGAAAAGGAAGGGACAGAGTGGACCTCAACAGTTTCCCACTCTTCAAAGGAATACTGAGCAGCCAGGGACAGACTCCCCTCAGAGGCATGCAGTGGATACCCAGGAAGCAACAGTCACAAGTCACACCAAGGGAAATTCCAGCTGAGCACAAAGGAACAGCAAGTTCAGGAGCATAAGAAAAAGTGCAACTCAGCCCCAGAAAGATGGTGGAATCTCCACTCTTGCAAATCCAATATTTACCTGAACAATTCCCTGAGCAATCAGATCTGACTTTGAAGATGCTCTGCTCTGAGAAGCAACTAAAGTCAGGTGATCTCCAGGGCTCTCTTCTGACTCATTTTTTTCCAAAGATTGCCAAAATAAAAGGGAAATAATTGTCTTGGTGGATTAGGGTTGGGCTTTGGGTTACAGGAGGGAGGGGGAGGAGGAGGGGAGAAGTGAACAGTGTCAGAAAAATGCCCACCTGAAACCTTTACGCTCCATCACAGCTTCATGAAAATACTAATGGCAAGACAGGCCACAGCAACAGGATCTGCAGCTCAGCACATGGACTTGCGTAAATTAAAGCGATCACAATTTGAGGAACTTAAAGGAAGAAATTGATGAAGTACCTTAAAATGGTTTACAGAACCATAGAAGGGATGAGGCTGGAAGGGACCTTTGGAGGTCATCTGGTCCAATCCACCTGCTCAAGCAGGGCCACCTAGGAGCTGACTTCCTAGGACTGTGTCCAGTTGGCTCTAGAGTATCTCCAATGACAGAGATATTAAATCCACTCCTACCTACTTAAAAGGACCGTGAAGTCCTTCATTATAATTTTCAAGCCTAATGACATTTGCACTGATCAAAGACACTTGGCTGTTGGAATAAATCAGCCTAGACTTGATTTTCTTCATGCAGAAAGCCAATTCTTTATTCCCAAAGCTCATATTTGTAGGAAATATCAGAGGGCACTGTGTTAAACCTAAATGGTCGGCAATACAGTGAAACTCAGTTCATTGGTCAGTAAGGGCTATTGTATATGTCTATCAAATTTTCTCTCTCTAGACATGTTTACATTTTTCCTTTGTGGGTTCTCATGGGACAAATCTTATTGTTTACAGAGGTGCATTTGTTTTTCACCCTCAGAATAGATTGTTATGTTAAATTAACTTCTCATTCTCAAAACAGTTGCACATTGGAACTTGCAAATTGCTTGTTAGCTGCACTTAGAAGAAATGACAGGCAAGCTTTGGCAATTTTAGCAGAGCAAGGCCTGATTTCATAAGGCCTTTCTTTTACAATTCTTCTACCTGTCTATGACATCTCACCCTCTTCATTAATTTAAAAAAGGTTCATATGTTCTGATGCTAAACCAGCTTGCTCTTGTGAAGATATTATCTCATTAAGGTTATCTATTAGATATGGGATAAGATACATAAAAAATAACATCTTATGAATATGCCAATTATAAAATATAATGCCTATTATAAAACCAGTAAATTCACATCATATAATCAATATATCAGTGGTAACCATCTTAGGAAGTTGAGATAACACCTTTTTAAACAGTCATGTACCTATGACAGTAAAATAAAACAAAGGAAAACACTAGAACAGCTTACAATCAGTAACAGCCATAATGTAGAATCATCACTGACTCTTCTGTGTTATCTATGTAAGATAAAACAGCAGAGATTGTAATGAGCAATAGAATCTTTGACAAAATCAAGGGTGAACATACTGTATCTTCTTTATCCACAAACAGGTGTTTATCAGTGTTTCATCACAGCTGTTTTAGTCAGAGCCACCTTATCTCTTGAAAGAAAACAACTATATATCTTACAATGTAGAAAAGTAATATTTAACTGTCTTAGATTGCAATGCAAGATGTAACCAGAAGTATATATTTTACCACCATCTGTTAAAATCAGTTGGGGCAATGTTCTTTACCTCTCCCACAACCAATCCTCCCTTCAGGAGATATCTTCTGTTAATGGGCCATTGAGTCTCACTACATGACTGATAAAATTACATCATCCCACTGTGAGATGCTGCACCCAGGGGGAGCAGCCAAGCATTCCTACCTGGATATAATCTGAGATTTGGAGCACTACAGGCAGCCTTTTCCCACTGGATTCCCAGAGGAAGACCAGACCCTTCTACAACACCACTGGACCTTCAGAAGAAAACTACACCCTTCTATAGGATCACTGCTTCAACAGAACCACATCTGTCACTCCAGGAGGATTGCAGCCACCATTTATTCAGACTGCCACCAACACTCTGACCAACAGGGTGTCAGGCTGTATTCTGACTGTCTGCTTGAGCAGTAAATTTTTTTTCATGAGCTAATTATTTCTAAACTTTAAAGAACTGCTGCAGATAAAATTCAAGGTTATAGGACTTAGTTAAGAACTTAAAAGTAATTGCTGCAAATAATCTTGGGAGGAGAGCTGCGGGCTGGGCGCGGGGAAGGCACTGGAAGTGGCTCCATAGCAGCTGGGGTGGGGGAAGTGGCTCGGCTGTCATCATGGCACCTGTGTCCCACTCCTTGCCTGCCGCCAGCTCCGAGCGCCGTGGCTGCTGCTCGCGGTCCCGATCCCGGTCCCATGAGTGCAATGGCCCGAGGTGCCTGAGCCACCGGCAGAGCTGCTGCCAGTCCCAGAGCCCCGGTATGCTGCGCTCCTCTGCACGCCATGCGCACCACCACCACGGGAAATGGCCTGAGCAGTATGAGAAGGAGAAGGAGGAGATCCTGTGGCAGAGGAGACTCAAGGAGAGAGAGAGAACTGGGGGCACCTGAAGTCTGGGGGCTGTCACCAAAAGTTCCTGACTCAGATTCCAATAAGCACACACCAGTAGACGATGGAAGAGGCAAAATCTAATAGTAATTAGTAATTCTTTGGATTCCAGCTCAGAAGAGGAAAAGAAGAAAAGACAAAAGAAAAAACGTAAAACATCCAAAAGAAAGCACAGGAAACATTCTGAGGACCGCGACAGTGACTCAGAGTCTGAGCAGAACTCCAGTGATGATGATAAAAAGAAAAGTGAGAAGGGCAGGAAGGAATCCAGTGATTCAAGTAGTGAACATTCCGGTGATAAAATGCTTCAAGGGCATGATCTCTGGATTGAGAGGTCAAAAAATACTGAAGCTGAAAGTTTGATTGGACCAGAGGCTCCCAAAACTCAGGCATCTCAGGATGACAGGCCTTTGAACTATGGACATGCCCTCCTGCCCGGCGAAGGTGCAGCCATGGCAGAGTACATAACAGCAGGGAAACGCATTCCCCACAGAGGTGAAATCAGCTTGAGAAGTGAAGAGATCGCATTGTTTGAGAGCTCTGGTTATGCCATGAGTGGCAGCAGACATCGCTGCACGGAAGCTGTGTGTCTGTGTAAAGAGAACCAGATTTACAGTGCAGATATAAAGAGAGCTCTGGCATCCTTCAACCAGGAGGAGAGGAGGAAACGAGAGAATAAGATCCTTGCAAGCTTTCGAGAGATGGTTTACAGAAAGACTAAAGGCAAAGAGGAAAAATAATGCTTCATTTGAGCTGAATAGTGCAATTGCTTGCACTACGTGGCAGCTAACCCAGTCCAGTTGTGAATTGAAAAAAGCTGCAGGTGCTGCAGCACCTTTCATCCAACAGGGCCAAGCCTCAGGAGTGGGTTACTTGTCTTGGATGGTCTGTTTACCATCTACAAGGAATCCCTGTAAAGAGAAAGGCTATAAGGCAGGAACAGGTGGGGAAGATTAGAGGTATCAATGTTCTGCACTTGCTTTGAATCAGACAAGCCAAAGGATCCCACAGGAAGGTTTTGTTACCTAATGCCAATAAGTATGATTTTTTAATTCCATTTATTTTTATTAATCATAGGATCATTTAGCTTGGGGAACACTTTTAACAAGCTACTAGCACCAATAAGACAAATGAAGGAACTCCTGAGTTCCTGTTTTAAGATCTAGGACTGTCCACTTCATTATTTTTTCACAAGTCTTTTAGACTTAGGTTTTTCCTCTAAACAGTTGAGTTTGGTTTGTGATTCAAACCAGGTGTGTAAATATTTTGTAAAGGAGTTTGTAACTTAATATGGATGGGCTTCAGTTACTTTAGAGCAAGCTGATCACAACTGAGGTATAAAGTAACAGTAATAGGAGGGTCTGATCTTCAGTCCACTGAAACACATGGTGAAGAACTAAGTGGCTTGCTTCTTTTTCTCCTGTGTTATACGTAGGCATCAGTGCAGTGGGGTGCAGTGATTGGAACCCCTGGATGTACACAAGTGGTAACAAGGATGTATCTTTCATATTATTTGAAATGTTTTTGTTTATGGAAGTGTTCTAGATTAAACCCTTGTTTTAACTCCTGTAGTAGTTTACTTGGGTCTGTTTCAGCAGTATTACATGGCTTGCTTTAACCTCTGTGCAAGGAGGCTTTGCTTATGTGGTGGTTATCTTTGATTCAACTGCATATTTACAGACATGTCTTCCAGAACTTCTTTTTCTCAAATGTTTTTGAAAACAAAATGGTTTTGAGAGATTTTGTTTTGTTTTGTTTTGTTTTGTTTGTTTGTTTTTTTTGGGTTTGTTTGTTTTTTGTTCTCCTAATTTTTTTTATTCCTCTAAGTCTAGCAGCAGAGATGTCTTGTATATTTGTATCAAGAAAATAAAAGTCCTAAAGTCCATAAAAAAAAAAAGGGGCCTTTCTTTTATAATTCTTCTACCTGTCTACAACACTTGGCTAAAGTATTCTGGAGTGAATTAAGAGAAAACAAGTAGGAATGAATTAAACATCTGCAATGCAATTATGTCCAGCCACAGAACAAGCTCAGCTCGGGATCTGAGCTGAAAAACTACTTACGGCTTTAATCTTGACACAAAACAGCCATTAGTAAATGCCAAAAGCATTAACTGATAAAGTCACATACACAAGTTTGATATTGTAAGCAATGTGCTGTGAGTAGTGAACTTTTATATAAAATTAAATTCAATTTTGATGGTTAGGTCTGCCAATAATCACCAGAAATTGATCATATTCCACAAAATATCCAAGTATTTTTGTATCTCTGCCATTACACTGCCACCACTGTAGCAGCTAGCATTGTTTTCCGCTCTCTTTCCCTGTAAGGATACCTTGGGACTACATGTTTTCCTGCTGTTCTCACAACATAGGATTGAATTCCCAAATGCATTCCTTTTGTCTTTTTCTGTAAGACTACACGACATGGGTCTGAAAAGTAGAAAGCAGCTTTTCTGGTCAAGACCAAGAGATTGCCAGAAGAACCTCATGACTGCAGCCATTGTAAGAACAATGCGCCACATGAGGCTTCAAGGGTGGATACCCAAGCTGCCAAAGTCCGAATCATGCCTGATATCCCTTGCATGACATTTGGAAAACAATCCTCCATTCCAATTAGTACTCTCTGCACAAGAGAATCAGGACCTAAGGCCTCTAGAGAGCACAGCTGAACTGATGTTACTAGGACATTTACAGGACCATTTGTGAAAATTTTTCTTTGATACATTCATTACTAATATAACAATAAACCAATAGTTCACTGCACTAGTTCATGGTTGCAGAATAAGGATTAAGAAAACTAAGAAGTCAGTCCCTATTAGAAAAAGAAACTAGAAAAAGAAATAATTACTATTAAGTTCACCAAACTGTAGTTAATAAGGCTCAAATCCTGAAAGAATGGAGTAGACTTCTTAAAATGAAGGAACAGAAAGGAAAAAAATAGAAGGGCTTGAGGAAGGGTAGATGAAAGAATGTCATCCTGCATATGGTTAGGCTCCACTTTAATTGTGAACAAGGATTTTTGGTCCTGAGGGGATAGATTCCTAGCAGAGTACCTTCTATTCACTCACTTTAAGAACAAAAGCCCAGATAATCAAATCACAGAGGCAAGCCAGGGGAAGGCAAAAAAATGCGCATTCACAGAGACAACTAAATAGCTAAGACATCAAGCACTATCCTCCTTCCACCCTCCCCATCAAAGACAAACTTAAGCTGAACATAACCTCAAGAACCACTGCAGTGCTGAGTTAGGAATCAAACCAGACCCTGCATGAGGAGCTCAGATGTCGGGGGGAAGGGGGAAAACAGAGCAATATTAAACCCACCCGTTTCATTGTCTGCCTTTTTGCTGCTGTATCTGACCAGAACTTCAGAAATCAACATTTACAATATTCACACAACCACAAGATTAGACAGAAAAAATACTTGCTGTTAATACTGGAATTTTTTGGAAGGACAGAGTCAGCTTCTATGCCTAGCTGTTAGCAACTATGACAGGAAAAGGCTTCCAGATGACTATGAGCTGCTGATTCAGAGGTTTGCCTTAGAAGGAAGAAAACTCTCAGGCATGGTTAGAGTCTGCTCCTGGGAGAAAACACCAATTCAGTCTGAGTTTCAAGTACACATAAAATGCTTAAAATGAACCACCATCAGGAATCTGAAAGAATTACATTGGACTAGCACTCCCCACTCATTCCACTGTAACTCTTCTCATTTTCTCTCTCACTAAGGAAATTACAGCAGTTGATATAAATAAATGAAGATCTAATCTGCTTCTGTAGTCTAGTAACAGTAGCATTAGCATTGCATTTCACAGAGTACTACCAGTCTAGGGAATTTATTTTTTTCATAGCACTGCCAGTTTGAAAGCTTTCAAAATCCCACAAGCTACATTTCCTCAGGTGCTACTAAATATAGATTATTTCAATAAAATTTTGTCTAAATTGCACCTTATTTTAGTCTCTAATATCCACATTTCCTGCTCCTATAAAATGCCCTATATCAGAGAGATTTCTGAGCTTTTAGCCACAGATAAAGGACTAGCAGACATGGATCATATTTCCAAAATTATCAGCAAGTCTCTTGAATGGCCCTACTAATACAGAGGAGAACAAGAAGAATATAGGAGCCTGTCTTAAATGCACAAATCAAAAAGCACCATCACCATATAATTATAAATGCATGCACAAACAACAGATAAAGGCACAGAAATTATAACCATTTTAAAAGTAAGTACTGCTACGTTGCTAACAGGAAAATGCTTGTCAGAGTCAAATTTCATTCTGCTGTTTACAGCTTTGAAAGAGACTAAATTTCTTAAATCTCAATTCCCACTGACTTGGGCATGTCTGCCCTTTCTTCAGAGGGGCCAATGAAACTTGGTGCAGAAAAGATCAGAGCAGACAGAATTTTTGTCCCTTAGCTTCATCAAGTAGTGCAAAACGCACATGCTGGGGAAGAAGCACAGAGGCATCCAAATTTGAAACAGTTAGGCCGGTGCTTTGCATATGTCCTTTAAGAGACAGGATGTACAGGCCCTCTATTTTACCTGTAACATAACACAATTAATTGGTGGAGTGTAGACTTTTCCTATGATAACAGATAAAGAATCTGGTTTGGGGCAGTCTGCTAGGCTCAAGTCTTAATTCCTCGAGACTCACACATCACTTCTATGGTGGAATATGCACTATAAGCTTTGAGGAAAACACAGGCTGACATGAAGCATCACTGAAGTCTGAAAAATATTGTTTGTCCAAAAGAGACTGGAATTCACAGCAATCAGCTGTGGAAAAGGAATCCATTTACATGAAGAATATAAAAACTGTATTTACGCAAGGAGGAAAGGTTTCCTAAGTAAACAGGACTTATGCTATTTTGTTCTTTGTGACAGCTCTCTGTCTCCAAGAACATCTAAGCCTAACAGCCAATTTAAAATTTAATAGAGAAGCTGAAGATTCCAGAATTATGGGCTGTACAGAAATAATCTTTTACAAAAGGGCAGCTGTCACACAGACGGGAGAGAGATACCCTGTAAGTAGCCACTGAAAACAAAGGAGTACCATAGATACATCCTACTAACTAAACATCAGGAAACCCCAAAGGGTTGAACCCAACAAAATCCCAGGGTGAACATGACAATCTGCTTCTCATGGAGCTATTTCCAGGGAGATAAGCAAGCTATAATCAAAAAGAAGCAAAGCGTAAGAAAGCTGCCCTCATAGACACATGTATATTTGTGTGTGATTTGTATGTATGTATATATAAATGTATGTATATAAAAGCCACAACCATGAACACCAGTCTAGTTATACGTTACATTTTGTATGAAAAGTATTTGACAGAACACAAACAAAAATTTTTTATAGCTGCTTCTAGACCTTTTGTGGTGTCAAGACTGCTCTACACATCTTATGTAAAAAGCTTCCCCTGCTATTTTTCCATTTTAAAAAATGACTGATCATTTACAATTTGATCATAGTTCCATGTTATTTGCATTTTCTGCAGGTAGAAAACCCACAGATTTACTTTCAATTCACCTTTATTGTTAAAGTATCAACTAACCAGATAAGAAACAAGGTAAGGACACAACTATGGAGGAGGAAAAGACATTCTCCTATTCCAAAAGCACCAAGAAACAAACAAGCAAGGAAACAGCAAGGCAAAACAATTAAGGACAACAGTCAATAAGTCAAGTATTTCCATTTCTTTGCAATTCCTGATCTGTCAGGCTGGTACTTTTATGTTGATGAATTTAGGTGTTGATGAATCTAGATTTTTAGTATAGAATTCCCACTGAGTAGAGCTTGAAAGACTGCTATAATCATCACAGGCTGACTTCCTTAGCAGGTCTGTTCCCACCCCCATGTCTTCTGCTAACATTGGAACCCCTAACAGCAGTGGTCTGAGTCAGTAGCTACAGCAGTAAAACCTTGTACAAATTGTCATGAGTCATTCAATATAGTATTGTCATTTATGTATTTCAGCCAGATCCTATAGGGTCAGACGGGTGCCAGCACAGCCCAAGGGAAGTACAGAATGTCCCCTGAAGAGCACACTGCCTTGTTGGTACCTCAAACTGCAACCCCACTCAGAGTGGCTGCCTCCTTGTAGCAGCTCTCATTGTCACCAACTAGAGATTCTTCTCTTCACCACAGTTAACCAGGAGATGACAAAATAATGAGCAGTCAGCTGTGCAAGCTCCTAACCTCTCATTCCTGTCTTTCAAAGAAAAAATCTAAAGTAAGAGGAGACATAACTGAGGAAGCTCTCTCTGAGATGTGTTTTGGAAAACTTAAGGCTAAGAAAAGAATTTGCCTACAAGGTTATCTACACACACACAACCTTTTATGTTCTACTTTATAATAAATTCTGGGGCACAAAATATGGTTTGTTTTTTTTTTTTTTTAATACTTAAATTCAAAGAGGGCTCATAACACTGTGAAAACAGACATCTTTTTTCACACCAGCCAGGACAGCCTGTACTATTTACATACTTCCCTGTACTCCTTGAGACTGTTTTTCAAGAGGCTGAAACTGGAACAAAAAAGAGCTTTAAAGTTTTCCATCTCAGCCAGAGAATCAAACAGGTGAGTCTAAAAGGCTTTTTAACAACAGAAGCTTTGTTCCTCAGTAAGAAGCATGCCTATCTCATGAACTGGAAAAAGTAAAGCTGTGAGACACAGCAAACTGGAGAAACACAAATTGATTCTAGTACATAAATTTCAAGGCCAAAAATTTGTATTCCCATTCCCTAAATCCCTAATCTTACAAGCAGCCAAGTCTGAGTTTCAAATGCTTACAGAAGCGTCATTGAGAATAATCCATCAACCTGCCTTTTTGTAATGCAGAAAGGCCATAACAGGAATTTTATTAATGAACAAAAGCAACTTAAAAATCCTTACTGAGGATTTCTATGGCAGGGAAAATATTCTTATTACATTACAAAGAAATCAACAAGTTTATCTGAGCATATGAGAGGTGCTACTAACTACAGGTCTCCCATAATGTACTATGAGGAACACAAAGCCTGCAAAATTCAAAGTCTCCTGAATCTGAGTTCCACTCCACCAGAATTTAATTTCAGTATGGGTCATTTTGAGCTTATGTATTGTTGTGCAGATGTCTAAAATCCTCCCCTAAGGGTTTATAGGAACTCAGAAAAGGGAGACAGGAAATGGGGCTGGCAGGATGCACCAGGAATGGGAGAAGAGGCAATCAGAACAAGAATGGTTAAAGAAAACTCATAGGTCCTGCTGTTGAGACCTTGACTCCAAAGAGGCTTTTTCAGTATGACCCTCCCAATGTCAATTACCATAAATAATGGGGGAAAATTTATAAATCATTTCACTGCTAGATAAATCTCATGCATGGATTTTATATGTATGTATTATGCATATAGCTAGAATTTTAACTGCTATTTAGATAAAGCAAAAACCAAAATACAGTGTCATCAGTAATTCTTGGAAGAAACCAAATTTAAGACAGAGTAAGACATCAATTTTCTTTTTATCCAAGCACAGCAACATATTTGCACACCGAATGCTTTTCATATATTAAGAAATGCTGACTGTAATAAGTTACTATTCATTAGGAAGTCTTCCATGTACAGGAAACTCAGAATGTATTCTCTAAAAGAATAATTCCCTTTCTTCTTACTAGTTCTTAAACCTAGACATTGATAAGCACTACTTCCTGTGATAAATGACCTTCAAATTAGATGACACAAAGAACACCACTGAAGAAAAGTTCTCTTTTTTTACAAAGGCAATACACAACCATACAAGACCCCTGGCACCCATACAGCTAACCTTGTTTTTAGAAGAGTTACATTCATTTAATAATTCTGTCCTGCAAAAAGCTGGCTTGTCCTTAACCATGGCTATTCAGAACATGAATTTCAACATAATGAGGGCTGTAACTTTATAGGGAGTTGGAGCAGCCTTGCAGTACCGTGAGCAGAGCATTCCTGAAACTCTCCTATACCAGTGTAATGTCAACAGAAAAGGCTGAGTGGTGATGTAATGTCTGAGGGCATGCCAGAGTCAAGACACTTTTTGTTTGATTCACAGGGTACAAGTTATTTCTCCCCACCCCCGCCTTTTTAAAACAGGCAATACACAGTTGATTTTACAACCACAAGCGTTATAGAGCCTCACATTATCTACACAGGGAAAAAACAGGAATGAACCGATAGCATTCATCATTGTGACACAGGCAACAATTCTTGAGCAAGAAAACCTTTTGGACTATTTTAGTTTGGAGAGTGGTTGTGTTTTGTGGTTTCTTTCTGGGCCTTTTTTTTTGCTGTTGCCCATCGCTATAGCCCCTGAGGCTCCTACACTTAAAAACACACTTGGGTACTAAAGTCTTGCAATACTTTCTGTATCCTCAGATATAAGAAGATATTTTCTATACCAGTCTAGCAACTAAAAATCCTTAGTATATAATCAACTTTTCCCAAATTCTAATGCTGACATGAAGAATAGAAACTCGCCCAGCACTGTGACATGACTAGAGAGTCTCACACATTTAATACTTGTATATAATCAAACACTTGTGCATACTACACTGAAGTCAGTGGGACTTGGGTGTATAAATAAACTGTTTTTAAAATTCTGGACCTGGATGCCCAGAAGGATGGATAAATTATGTTGTCACACAAATCTCTATAGCTAACAAAGGCAGTGGGAAGCTGAGAGTCATGCTTAATCCATCCAGCCTACATTACCCTTCCTCTCTTTCACAGCTGTATGACTCAAGTGAGCTCCTGGATAAGACAAATGCCATATCATTTTGAACCTGTTTATCAATCAACATCAGAGCTCTTCCTCAAAAAGTAGAAAAATTGGTGTCATGTGAATAGGTCATTACACCAATGACAAGGATGAAAGAAAAAATTCTGAGAGGAGCACACCAAGGTAAGTTTAAATGGGTGCAAATAAAATATCAGCTAAACAATGCCTCTCAAGCTTTGGTAGTTGCAAGAAACAAGAAAAGCATGACCGTGGCATTTCTAGGAAAAATGCTCATGTGTGTGCATATATATATGTATATATATATACATATATACACACTGCTCATTGACTTCAAAATCAGGCTCATAAGGACTAGGACAATAACACTTTTGGAGGAAAACAATAGTTTGCAAAGCCACAAAGAGAAACAAAGCTGTTCATCCTCTAAGATCCCTGTCACTTAGCTTGTGCTGCAACCCATAATACCTGCAACAACTCAAAATCACATAAGCATTACAGAATGTGTTCTTAAAAAAAACCAACAAAACAAAACAAAAAAAAACCCCATTGTAGTTAACAAGTGTGTCTTCCTGCATTTTGTACCTTAAAGCATTAATGACATATCATTCTTTGCTAACAGGTTTCAATCTACTTGCTTCTCAGATGCTCCAATAAAAGGAGGTGGTAATACAGATCACCAGAACGCAATCCATATAGAACAGGGTGTTATTTACCTTTACTGCAGATTTTCACCAATGTATTAAAACAAATTTCCAAAGGCAACCCAAAACAAACAGTTATGGGTTTTAAACCCTGGTGGCCATAATTTACAAGAAAACTTCCTGTGAGCAAACCATTTGCTATGTACAAACTTAGAGAAAGATTAGCAAAGGCTATAGTTCTGTGAGGAGCTGAGTCTCACAGAGCTGAAAGGCCATGTCTCCACCTCCCATCTGTCTTCTGATCCCTATGTCACAACCAAATGCTTGTCAGAGTTCTCTGAGTGTCAGTACAAGTCATTAACCCAGGAAAATACGTAAATGCTGCAGCCAAGTTACAAAGTGGTACCAGTGAAATGTCTTACATTACCTCTGCTGGACAAGAAAGGCCTCCCCCTTTCAGCAGTTCACTTTTTTTCCCAATGCAATTGCATTCTAAACAGTGATGAGTTAAGGCTAATCCTTTCTTATTAGAATTAAAATATAGTATAAAAATGCAACTTTATGAGAGGAACTACCTGTGCAGACAATACATAATAGTTTTTGAACACAGGAGACTCCATTTTTAATTTACTGTGCTCTGTGAGAAAGGTACAGCCTAACTATTTAAGACAGCTTAAAAGAGAAAAAAATATCAAGTTGGCAGTTTAACAAAGATGAAAAGAAGAATTGAAGACAGAGAAAATCAGAGGTTCAATGTGAAAAAATTGCTAAAGAAGTCTTCCTATCACAAGTGCCACTCACAATTTGAAAGCAACTTTCTCAAAGATAAGTCCCTTCAAATGAGCCTTCGCCCATATAAAATTTTGATCCTTTGAGGAAATACAAGCAAGGTATTCTGTGAAGCATACTTTGTATGAATCTCAAATGATAGACATTCTTTATAAAGACTAAGAACAGCAATATTAAAAGGGAGAGGCAACTGGAGCCAGATTAAATTGGATACAGAATTATTTCTTCTTTTGATGAATTCTGATTTGCAGGGGTGAAGACTTGTATACATTATACAAAAAGCCTACTCGTTGTATAGAAGGGCAAAACTCAAAAAATTGTTAGTTTTTTATTCACCTTGTCTATCTTACAGTAGGTTCCAACTCCAACCTTCTTTCCTAGATACACCTGCAACTAGAATTGGGTTCCCTGAAAAAAGGCAGTCCCTAAGGGCTATCCCTAGTGTTGACAGTCTTAGCCACTGAATTTGAACATTACTGGACAGTTTCAGACTTAGAGTTGGAGCATGTGTTGGCATTTTCTGAATTCATTATCATTTTTCCTCCCTGTTAGAAGATGGGTATGAACTTGTGTCTAAATGTCAAATTCCACATCTCTCTAACATTCCTTAGAAAAGTTCATCTTCTCTATTAGCTTTGTACAGTTTTATGAGAGACTATGATTGTCTTTTGCTCTGATTTCCAACTCATTAGCAGCATTATATGCTGCTACTTATCTGAACAGAAAGTCTGTCAAGCCACAAGAATATAAAGTTTTTTTAAAAAATGCAGGTTCCTGAAGTATCACATCAGCCTGATACAGAACAGACATACTCTTCTCCTGTTAAAATAATACCATAGCCATAAGAAAATGCCTTAGAAAGCAGAGCAACATATACTAAGACTTTTTTGTACATCTTTAGTAACAAATGAGAAGCTAAATTATGTGTCAGAGAGTACACATAATTTAAACTCTACACTGAGTTCCAGAGGAGAAAAGTGTGTTATTGTTAGGTTGACTAAATAATGGACCACAAATTGTCAGTGGTTTTCTTCTTAACCAGCATATGTGTTTTCCCATGCTTTATAGTAAGACACTCAAATGTTTTAAATAAGTTTCATTATCACATTTTTACACTCTTGTCAAAAAATATTCAGAACTAAGGAACACTGCTCAAGTTCAGTGACATCAATGTATTTCCTACTTGCAGTCTGAAAGAAGCTCAACTCTGCCTCCTGCAGCAGCAACAATAGAATTAGTGATGAAATTCTGACTGCAAGAATTTTGCTGATGACAGTTAAGAAATTTTCAGATCATAGTTTGATACTATCATAGCTTGAAAATACATATTTTGTCCTTAAATAGTGCCTGTGGTTATTAAACACAGCTGTCCAAAGACAATATCTGGCTCTAGAATCATATGAACTTCTGTTAGCCACTTTATGTGTGACCTATTTCTTTGTAATCGTTAGTAGGGACAGAGCCTGCCTCAGTGAAGTAACAGACTACCCCTTCCTAACCACCTGTCATCACCACTTACAAAACACTGACCTACAAAGACCTATCCTACCTGATCTAATAGTCAAGAATTAAAAGAGAAACATTATAATTTGAAATCAGAATTAATAACTCTATAAATACACAATATTTACATTTTGTGGGATTGCCTCTATGCCACTCTATAACAAAACTGAAATGCAAGGAAGATGCCTCTTTATAATATGCAGATGAGTAGATAACATTGTATTAATTGGACCTAAAAAGATGGCAAATATTTTCTTCTGAATATAGTCTTCCAAGTAAGTATTAGATCACATCAAACAGCAGGTAAAACTTCTCATGTGTTTTGGCATGTGTTTCCCTTCTTTCAGAGCCCACATTGCAAAACAGTTCTGAATAAGCCTGTACGTGTCCTGCTTCCCGTGTTATCTGCTGAATCAGAAAAAAGCCACCCTCACAAAGGTGCTCTCAAACAGTCATGGAAACTCTGGAGACTCAGGGCAGCATTGCTTGCTTATTACCTGATCACGATCACCTGCAAAACAGCAGCTCTTCATAGTACAGGAGTTGAAGTAGCCTTGGTTGTCAAACTGGAAGACAGGCAGGCGGCAGTGGATGTCGTAGAGCACCGGGGGCAGGCGCCGACGCAGGGCCAGCAGCTGGGTGCCGTTACTGTTGAACCGGACGCTCATGGCACTCTGAAGGGAAAGGTTCCCACCATAGCGGAGCAGTGAACTGGGAAAAGACAACGGGGAGTAGGTGACATGGGCTGCACATACCAACTCAACTACTTAAAGACAGAACTCTCTTTAATCTTACTGAGGCTTTTCAAACAAACAAGCCCAGTAAAGTGTAAGTTTTTCTTATTTAGTTTCTGCTTTCAATTCCTGAAAAATCTTAATATGAAACCTGGATGACAAGCCATCAAAATGCTACATTTGTAAAGTCTTCAGAAGAGAAAATTTAAAGACTGTGAGTAGTTTTGTTAATAACAAATACATTTCCTGCATAGGAGCAAAGTTGGACAGAGCACTTAGCCTTAAAAAGGCTGTCCTTTTACTTCTGGGATGTCTGCCTTTGAGACTGACCCTACCAGCACTCAGCCCTTTTTGTTAGCTGGTTCTTGAACCAGGCAGACTTTTACCCTTGCTCTGGCACCAGATGGCATTTTCTCCAAATGTAGACAGGCTGGCCATTCTCTCTCTTCTGCTTCTATTTATATCACTACAGGGCATCAGAGGATGTTTAAACTCCACAATCAGTTCCAGATGTCTTAAATAAAAGGACATTTTACTAACATGTTATTGCAAGAAATGCTAAAATAAGTCACTTAGCTAATCTTGAACTAGCTTCATCTAAAAATACTGCCAAGTAGGCAAGACAATTATGTTATCACATGACATTATTACCTAAAACTCTCATGCGGCAGGATTAGCTGGTTTCCTTGTCCCATATAAGGCTGTATATTCAGAGCTGGAGTATTTGTATCCATTTTTATTGACATACACGAAACAAAACCAAAGGTTCACAAGTTTCCAGACACTCTTTAAAAAAGTAACAGAAATTGAATTTGTTCCATAAAGGAACCTAAAGTTAATCAAAGCACACCTTAAATGCAACTCATACAGATTTTCTGTTCTTTTCAAAGGCTTCATTCAATCTGTGTGCTTGAAATGATTGTGTATATGGAAAGCGACACAAAGATGGAAGACATTTTATCCCTTTTTTTGTTCAGTGATCACTGAAACCTTCCTAAACAGTACTAGAGCTCAATTTTTTGTTAACACTTCTGTTTTGAGCAATAACCATCAACTCTTATTGAGAGCTGTGACTTTTATGCCCTTTCTGGACCAGAAAAAGCATGCCAGCTCAGAATTTGTAATTTCTAGTGGGAAGCTTATTCATAGATTTTAATGCATAACACCTTCTGATATAGCCCTTTGCCCCAACAACTGTGAAAAATGAGTCACTCCACATGGATGGGAAGCCACATTCCATGCAGGTTGAAACATGCATCATTGCCTGAGATACCTTAAAGTTAAAAAACCATTGCTCCTAAGCCAGAGTGAAACAAAACCAACACAAAATATAAGACTCTACATAATGAATGCCCTAGAAATATGCTTCTCTCTCTCTCTCACACACTCTTTGTGAACTGAACAGTCAAAGCCAGGGTGCCACAAAGGTACCAGGAGTCACATTTTCAAAGCCAACTAACTAGTAAGTTCTTAAGGCTGGGCACCAAAACTTCAGAACACTTCTATCAGCGTGAACAGTCCTGGTGTCTCATGTTCTCCTCCTCCAAGGCAAAGTTGCCAAGCTTTTATTAATCATGTTCAAGGTATTTAATTAAAACATGAGGGAATTTAATACTAGAAACTGTAAGCTTAGAGACAAGGATTTAGGATCCCTCTCATCAGCCCTAGTTTCTGTTAATTGAGACCAATAAAGTACTCAGCTCGAAATACTCAGTCAGGCATTAAAAATCAAAACAAAACAAGATAACCAAAACACGTAAGACATTTTTTTCCTCACCCTCTTCTGATAGGTCTTAGCAAGCCATTTATTTTTTCTGTGGAATTTTCCACTTTCTTCAATAAGGACAAACAAATAAGCTAAAACTTCATAAACCCCCCAAAACCCCAACCCAACCAAGAACTCAACACAAAAAACAGGCAGAAGAAACAATTCCAGATTTTTTTGGCTAAGAAAAGTTATTTTTTAATAAAAATATATGAGTTGTCCAACATGAATAATAAGGTCATAACAAATATGCACCAAACCAGACTTAATGTTCAGGTGCAAACACTGCTGCACCAAGATTAAGTTTCTCTCCTCATTACCAGTTTTCCCCCTTAATCCAAATCACAGCCCAGAATTCTCTCCTGCCTGTGAGCGAGTGAGCCTACCAGATGCCCCATTCTTTCAAGTCTTCAAGCAAAGTTTCCATTGTTACTAATATTATGCCCTGCCTGAGATAATTTCAGATTATATTTTATAGCAATAGGAGTGCAATATTAAACTGGTTTCCATTCTGCTTATAGATGTTTCATTAAGCTCCTACAGCAGTCAAAGGTACCAAAGCAAACACTTAGAATTGAATTCCGTATTGTGTTGCAGTAACTTCAGTGTAACAAAGCTCCAAAAGAATGTTTTACTTCAGAGATTAAAGGAAGCAAGAGAGACTAGAACTTCAGAAAAAAATATCCACACATGAAAAGTCTAGAATTAAGGAGCTGCATAGTTAATACTTCTTGAAAGATCCACAGCTTTGCCTGTCTCAGACCCTCACTCCACACAGTTCAGCCACACACGTGATGGAAATACAGTTCCTGCTGCGGTTTTTTTAAACATTTGGCTCAAACAAAAAAAAACCAAAAAAACCCCAAAAAAACCAAACAAAAAAAAACAAAACAAAACAAAACAAAACAAAACAAAAATAAAATGAAAGCCCTACACTAACAAAAAAAAGCAGTGAGCTAGTTTGGCTGATACAGAAAGAAATACTAGAATAGCTGTTTGCCATTCATTTATAGTATAAGAGTAATGACTTTTCCCACTTGCCTTATTCTGACCCCAAAAGTCTGATACTATAGCTCCAAGTGCACATGGAGCATTTCGTTGTTCTAATCACAAGACAGCAGTTTTCTGTTTTCCCCACCCTGCTGTGTCCTGATTGCTTCCTCTCTGCCTCTTTGAAAGGACTTGTTAAATTAACTGCACAGTGTTTTTCTTTAACAAACTCTGCAAAGAGGCAGCAAGAAGTCAGGTGGGGATGAGGTGAACAAACTAACACAAGCCCCCACCAAACATCCACTTCCTGATCCAAACAGAGGAAAAATATTTGCTTGCTCTATCTCTCCTTCTAAGACAGAACATCTCAGAGACATGTTCACAAATAAGAGAGGGGGATGTGTATGGAGGGAGTGCAGCTCATGGCTCTATCTTGGTGGCAAAGCTGCTCATCTAGTTCACATAGGACATATAAAGGACTTGAGAAATCTCTCTTTCTCTGCCTCATACTGCAGGCAGTGCACATGGTAGCAGTACTGAGAACTGAGGAACCCTACAACTTCAGTAACTTGCATAATAAAATTTTGGTGATGATGATTTTAGGAAAAAAATAATCATTGCCTGAGATGCCTTCTAGAGTATCCATCTCCATCAAAATTGCAGGAAAAAAACAGGCATCCCTCTCCAAGAAAGAAGCCAGCAAAAGTTGTTATTTTTTACAGTATTAAGCCACTACTGAATCAAGAAGCTCTAAAGACCTTCAAATTAATCAGAATGAGAGCTTTTGCACTTTCTTTTTTTTGGGGGGGTGGGGAGGGGAGAGGAAGAGAAGTGCTGTGTTTAAGCATGTTCAGATGACTATATCCCCTTTCTCAGTTGCACTAGGGTGTTGCGCTGTACTTTTAGTCAGTGTTACTTTTGGATTTCTTCACACAGGATTATGTGGAGCAGTGTAGACATGTTTGGATATGTTGCTCACGTTAGAACTGCCACTTACTGCACGCACTAACAAAGGAGTTTCAGAGGAAACACTTTGTTGCAGTTCTAAAAAGTTTACTGATGCATCACGTCAGAAACAATACTCTCATCTTGAAGACACAGACCAAGACAGCTAGTGAGAAATCTGAAGACAATACTAAAAGGACACTTCTGAACAAGATGAGTGCTCTTTCTGCCAGAGGCATTATTTTTATGAATCCAAAGCCAGACTACTCGGATTTACTCTGCTTCCAAATTTGGCTCACCCAGACAGCTGTGGAATGCTGATGTTGCCTACCAGCTCTGGAAGCAATATAGAGAGAGACACATGCACTTCTGAGTTTTTTAAAAAGTCATATTGTATGATTAAGAGAAATATTTAGTTCACAGATGGAACATTGCAATCCAAACACACATGCTGGAGCTGGAGGGAGGCTGAGGAGGGAGAGAATGGACGATTCTATGCAATATGGTCATTTCCGCAGGCAAGGGCCAAATAAATACCAGCTCAGCCAAACAATGGAAGGCTTTGAATCCAGGAGCAGCACCACTAATGTAAATAATTCGGTTAACTGGCAGTTAGTGGAGTAAGGGAAGGAGCAGTATCACTGCATGGCAGTACAGATGCTGTCCTTGGGACAGGGGTGTCATTTAAGAAAAGAAATTAATTAAGCAAGGGAAAAGTGTTGGTATCATAAACAGCAGTGAGTGAGACTAAGTTAATGAAAGAATGACCTTAAAAGGAAAGAATGAACTGAATGCTTGTAACTAATACACACCATTGCATACAACTGTGTTTGTCAGCAATTCTGTAACCACAAAATTGAGAAACTTCTAACTGTGCAAAAAAATAACTGGAATGAAACTTGGCAAACAGAATTTTGGCCTGGAAAACTGCAGAAAAGTTTGGGGGTTTATTTTATTATTCTTTTATTATTTCTTATTTTATAAGAAAATTATTGTGTGTTTAAAAGGACACAGTTCATATATAGTCTGAAGCAAACACTTAAGAACCGAAATAACCAGTAAGAGATAAGTCAGCACAATATCAATAATCATGCAGACTTTATTAAAGTAGATTATGAGTCTCAGAAATCTCAAGATAGTTTCTTTGAAAAGCAGATAAATTGTGTCTAGGTGTACAGCATTTCACTGTAAGTATTACAAGTGTTAACAAATGTGAAGGAAGTCCATCCGTGTCTGGAGATTAGAAGGTATAGAAGCCATACTCAAGATTTTATTATTTTTCTGAAACAAGCTCATTTTTCTAAACTTTATCATCACTACTTCTGATTATCTTACTACCTTCACAAGAACTGTCTCCAAGAATCCTTACCAGGAAGTAAGGGGTATTTGCTTGGACATTAAACAATAACCAAATAAAATAAAGGCTGTGTATTATTAGCAAAACTAGTATCTTTGCTTTTCTTCAAAAAGAGAGTACAATTAAAATCAACTCCATCCACCAAGATAAGAAAAGCACAGAATTCAGGGTGAAGATACAGCATATTCAAGAATGTGACATCTCTTTGCTGTTTGTTGTTAGGGTCAGAAACATATAAACTAGTTCAAAATGGATCTCCCCATCATTAATGAACTTTCATATATAGCAAACTCAAAGGTGAATAGAAGCTTTGTTGTCCCCTCCAAACCACAAGGGCAATACTTTAATTTTTTAAATAACTGAGATTCTTATCTGATAAGACTTCAGAAACTGGAGCCTTAAAAACATCAAACATCACCATTTATGTACCCAGAGCAACCTGACAATGTAACAGCAAAGGCTTGCCTAGTTTGGCCCTTATGACCTAACTGCATCACTGAATGAAAATGTTGCTACATCAGTGATCTCAGGCAGTTCTCCAGAAAGCATTATTATTTCCTGTATTCTGCATTTATTCACAGGAAAATAGCTCAAGAATCTCAGTATTCCGAGGAAGATATCAAGACCAGAGGCATAAAGTATACTCAATTCTCCCCCTCATCTGTATTACTTTTATCCTTTCAGGATTTAAGGTTAACTCTGCCATTACAAAGATTGAACAGTAGCAAATGACAAAAAGCAAAAAAAAAAAAAAGCCCAAAACCCTGTTTGTTTAAGTGGTTCACATCTTCCTCCAGCTCAAGTCAAGGCTTGTTTTGGTGCTATTACAGACCTGTTCTCAAACATTCTCCTGCCCTAGGCCTGCCCTCACTACAGATCTGTGGGTCACCAGGCACAAGAGTGTCCGATTCTCACTCTCTGCTTGAATCATGTAGGTGTTACTGTAATGTAAGTCATAAATGAGATCTAGTAAGCAGACAATTCATTTTTCAAGGGGAAAAAAATAAACCAACCAGCAACAAAAAATATCAAAAACCCAAACAACAATAAAATTTAGCCTGATTATAAAAAAAGAAACTTGAGAATACAATGTGAAAAGCAACTGTCCAACAGCCACAAACAAACTAGCTGAAACACCTTATCATTTCCACCATTTTCTAATCCCTAAATTCTCTGATCAGAGTCCATTATGCAGCCTGTTCAGAAATAGCACCTTGTAGGATGGAGTACAGACTGTGACAGGGAACATTGCTCAGCTAAATCCAGCAAAACACAAAGGAGCAGGTTCCATCAGATAACCAGATGGAGAAGATACAAATACAGCCAGACATGGCATGGGAAGATGACCTTTAGGCCAAATAAAGGAGCAGGATGTGTTCCCAAAACCAAGCATTCACCAAAGTAATTTCAACAAAAAGAACATGGATATCAGAGAATGTTACCTTAGAAAAATAACCTCAGTGTAAAAGTTGGCAATTCCTCCTGAGGAATTAAGCCATTTTCATACCTTATGCAAAATCAGTCACTTGTCAATACTGCAGTCCTATGATACATTTTTCCTACACATTTCCTTGCTGCAATTGTTGTCTTGCATTAGGAAAGCTGAGTAACATCAGCCACAGACTTGTTCTCTTATCCAATTATATATATATATACATATATACTCACTTCCCTGCTTTTCTCAAGTGAAGCTGCAAGAATTTTTAATTTACAAAAACTACACAAGTAGATAATAAAGAAAATAGCATCAAGAAGAAAGTTGGCCTTTCTTTTGACAGGAAAATTGGCAAGATCCAAAATGCTCCTGCAGTAGAAGAGTCCAGTCTCGAACTAGTAAAGCTTTTGCCTCTACTAGGTAAAAGATGAATATAAATTTTCACCTAAAGCTAAGTGAGTGCACCTGCAGACATAACTTTGGACTCATCAGGTTGGTTCTATCACAGTTTCCCCTGGACTGATGTTTCAAAGACTAATTCCCTTCTCTTACAATAGGGTTAAACTAATTTTTCAGATATTCTCCTAGTAAATGCACTAAGAGGATCTCTCCTTTGATTTCAGTCACCAATATTTTTTTTTAATTTTCCTTTCTCCTTTTTTTTTTCTTTTTAGACAAAAAAAATTCTCTTTTAAGTCCCTCCATATTAAATGGAGGTATAGATGTTATTAGGGCAAGATTTACAATGATTACTGCCTTAAGAAAGCAGTCTACAAAAACCCATTCAATCTGAGCTGCTTTTGAACAACAGATTATACTTTTAAAATTTGCATTACAAGGACAACACTTTGCACTTTAAATTCTTGCTTTAGAAAGACCTGGGTGCTAAAGTATTTCAAAGCCAACAAAAAGATTAAGCACCATGAGGCTTTTGAAGTAGGCAGTCTTCCCTTTTCTTGGTACAGGAAAAACCGAGGGCAACCAACAGACCTAATCAACACTCTGAAACAAAATCAGGTTTCCTGACTTCTTGTTTACAGTTACACACTTTGTTGAATATCTAAAACCTGAATAGCACCTGTTTGTAGGAGCAATCTGGATCCCACAGAGCAAAGGGGTAGTACTGAGCTTAAAGTGCCTGCCAGAACCAAGAGTGCTAATTGAGGATGCTGATAGGTGTGCAAAAGTTTCATCTTCAAATCAGAAAATGCCCGTGCTTATGATGGAGAGCAATCAAGACAGGAGAGGCTGAACAGAAGAATGACCATAGCCCTGTCTGAGAACAACAAAGAATTATAAGCTGAGCTACTAATAACACTCTTTTTTATTACACAATTTGAACCTCAGTTCTCCACAATTCAGTTGTGTCTGATCAACAGATCCGGGGATCCTAGAGGAAAGTTAAAAAACTTTCTAAATACACTCCACTCCCGGAAGGATACCAGCCTAAACACAGAGAAAGCTAAGCTAAACCCTCTATCCCAAGAGGGCTGACAAGATCATGCATAAAGCAGGACTGCAAATGAAATATGGAGTGTATATATCTGGAACAGAAGCTAAGTGAGAGGGCCCTTCCTACGGTACCATCCCAGTAAATTCCACAATAAGGACAAAGCATAAGGGTGGGGAAAAAGAAACTACAGTACCTGTTTTACACACTTAAATACCAGGCAGTATTTGGCAGACTTGCACAAGTATTTGCAGATATAGTATCTGCAGATTATCTATTAGGTGATGCTCATGCCATCAACAGAAAGTACTCCTTCAGAATAAAAAAGTTATTTAACAATAAATTCACTGATTTACATATTTCACAATTTTAGGCTGCACTCCCATCTTTAAAGAAACAAACAAACAAGAAAAGGCAAAAAAAAAATCATCAAAAGCATTGATGATTGTCGCCATCTCTCTTTGCCCAAAGTCAAAAAAGGCTCATTTGCAAGTACTCCTTTTTTTCCTTCTGTGAGAAGAAAGAAGGAAAGACAGAGTAGACTTAGATATTTCTAACTCTAAATAAGTCGTTGATTTTGGCTAAATTTATGGCAAATATTTTGGAGATTTACAATAAGGAAATCAAAGCCAAAAGCCACCTGAAAAGTACTACTCCCCCGGATGCCATTACTATTCAAATATTCCTTCAATGCATCCCAAAGATTCCCAGAAAAATTCAATCCCCATGAACTTAAGTAATAATCAGTTCCGTTTCTGTCACATTAAAGGGAACTTTTGAGAAACAATGGAAGACAAATAGGAGGAAAAGTATCTACATTTAGGTTCTGTGTAATTTGGGGCAAATATGTCAAGTTGGATCTGGTTAGATCTTCAAATTCTAGGTTGGGAAACTGATCAGTTGAGCTGCCTCAGTAGCACAGAAGTGTAACATATGAGGATGGTACATGTGTGGGATGAGTTCTATTTCCTGAACTGCAAGAGAAGACAAATAGTTATTTGAACTATTTGAGGTGGTATGGTTGACCCATATCAGTGACTTCCGTAACAGCACTTAAAATTTGTTAAACTGTAGCCTAAGTGGATTACTTTAAGCAACATCAAGTCAGTCAAAACTCACAACAAATTATTCCACTGGGAAGAGAAAGAAATTATAAACCTGACAATGAACAAGTGGTTGCCAAGATACACACATTTCTCCTGCAGTCCTTAATACAGTGCTCTGCTCAGAGCAGGACTGACAAAGGTCTCCAAACAGAAACATGCAGCACACTTCTATTGCACTGAAATAATTTAAACAGGTATTTGCCAATTCAATGATGCAGTGAACTGTTCCACCTGCAGGGGCTTTGTGAATCCCAAAGCATTCACATTGGAAGTGATGACAATCAGAAGCTTCTTTCTTTCACATGAAAAGTCAAAATGTAAAACCTTAAATATCCACATACTATTCCTGCCATCATGTATCATGTACAGATTCTACATGAAGAAAATTCCCAATTCACCAGCACTAGCTTTTAAGGAAAGAGCCCTGAATCTCAGTAAGCTCACTGTCAGAAACAAACCCTGTGTCTGGTCCCTGAATTAATATCCCCAACACAATCACCAACAATACTGGATCCCTCACTTAGACTTGCAGAAGCTCAGTATTTCACCCAACATACCAGACATCTTGGTAACATGCAGATAAAAAAAGGCAACAGTTACTTTGTAGAGTGAGCTCAGGAAGGAAAGCTAGAAAGGATAAAAAATCAGCACATGTGTAAGTATCACTCGTAAAATAACTGCCATCTCTGTTCTTCTTGTGTGATCTTTAAGGATCAAATACCTTGAAGGTATGACCCTAGAAACTAAAATTGGTAACCATTGGAGAGCTCAATCTATGGACTTGTACTCAGTTATGTTGCTGTTTTTATGACCTTAGAATACCTTCAACATCACCACACAGATTCTCTAAAGTCCTCTCTATGCAACACATTACAAATATCACCTGTGGTACAGAGTTGCAAATACTCATCATCTCCCTTTCCTCCCTTTCCTTTGCACATCCATTCATCAAAAATAAACCCTAACAGAATTAACCATGCCTTTATTCAGAGGTAATATTCAGTCCTCTCCTGCAAACCTGGTCTATTATACATGTATTTAACTAAACTATAAAGAACTGCTCTCAAATTTCCTGGAGTTCTGACAGCAACCACTCCTATTTTGTTACTGAGAGAGGCCTCATAAACCTGAAACCTAGCTTTTCCAGCTGCATGTCAATCTAATACCACTTGCAAGATTTCTATGTCCAACAGTGTTTTCCTCTTGCTATCAGACCACTGCTACAAAACCAAAAAAGGTAATACTCATCAGGCCTTTGAAAGGCTGGGAACTAAATGAAGTAAGAGAAACTACAAGTCAAAGCAATCAGGAGCCAAGAACTGGATTTTCAAAAGTACCTGTGATTTCCAATACACGTGGACCAGAAGTTATGGATGTAATAGATTGCTTTAAGAGTTGGATTGTGTTTACTTGCATTACAATGACTAAGCTGAACACCTAGTAATTAGCACTTGGCAGAAAAGCTCTGCTCAAGACAAAGACTTTAGGAAATACAGTCAATTGAAGTCCAGCAGCAGAGTGCAGCCACATCTTCAAAGTCCTCCACACACTGGCAAGATCCACATACCCGAACATTCATAAATCTGAATCTAATTTGTTTACTACAGAGAAGAAATTTCTATATCTCTATATTTTGCTTACTGTTTAATGAGCTAATCACTAGATGATTCACTAATATCTAACAACATGTGTTCCTTGTCCACAGCTTAGGAGTTTGCTTCTCTAAATTCTCAGAGCAGGAGGCAAATTTAACATTAGTTTAGAGTACACTAAGAAAGACTTCTTGATTGGTGTTTTTTGATACACAAATATTCATTGAATGTGAGCTAAAAAAGTTTGTTGCAGTGGGCTCTGAACTGCAGTTACTTGTCAGCTAAGACAAAGAAAGAAATCAAAGCTGAAATAATGTTCCTTTTGGATTTATCTGTTAAGACTTGATGGAAAACACCAAAATTGACATTCCTTTAACTTGGGCATATTATGATTTGTATGGTTAAAAAAAAAATAGCTTTTGATATATGCCATAAGGATTACAATCACCAAGGAATACCAGGCCCTGTTGCTCAAGGATTTTTTTTAAACTCATCATTGGACTTTTTGAGTACATGGACTTGTAACTATGCAGACAGCACAAGTCTCCTCAACTTTCAGAAGAATCTTTAAAAAGTCTGTTGTGTATAAGCATTTCTACATCACTCAGAGTGGAATCCAGTACTTGAATTAGGGGGACAAATGTGTTTGCAGATTCCCAAAACTAAAATCTGGGGCTCTGGAACAGTGTTTTACTCCAGGAGCACAAAAAGTCAAATGACAAAAAGAAAAACTCTCTGCTTGTAGTTTATTCTCATGAAACATGCAGACTTGGAAGGTAAATCATCCCCAGCTTTGGTCAGGTTCCACTTCTACTTTGTAAAAAGCTTGTAAAGAACATGCTGAGGAGGCAAAAAAGGGGAAGGTTAGTGAAGCAAAAGAAACCAAAGCAAGTAAAACAGAATGAGCAGAATGCCACAAACAGCTGAACATATCTAATAGTTCACTGCTGCTCAAAAGAGGGCATCCTTCTTATGTCTCCTTCTCAGCCTTACAGGCCTCACTCTCTCTTCTCAATGGTTTACAGCTGCCACTGGACCCTCCCTGAACCAAGTTCAACTTGCTAGGGCATAAGAAAGCTACAAAGTCTTTCCAGCTTATTTTTCTAACGTCTAAACATGATGAATTTGCTCAAAAAACAGGTCAAACACATAAGTATGCAAAAGACATAGGAATGAGGGCCTGGTAGTTTTTAGATAAGCCCTCCCAGACTCACCTAAAATACCCCAATATATGTATTCATGACACAAGACTAAGCATCTGAACCTTTAAACTGGACACACCAATGGATCCCAGTGTGCATAAAGTACTGATTCAATGCTCCCATCACAAGCAGAACACACTTCTGTGAATGGCCTTTTTGCAGCATGAAGATCAGTTTAAAAATGTATGATGGTCATTAACAGGATAAACCCGTATAATTTTGATCTCAAAAACTTCCACATATGTTGATGTTAATTGGTGGATCAGAGGGAATATAGGAAAAGAAAGCATTGAGGGGACAAGGATAATATTTTCTTAAGAGAAAAAGCAGTCTTTTATTTCAGTAAAAAGACGGAGATGGTCATGGAGCTGTGTGGAAAGAGAAGGGAGAACATGAATACCTAACAACAGCTGAAGGTACACAGTCTTTGCTTGAGAGATATAGGTACTCTAACTTGCTGAGTTGTCCCCAGCAATTCTGTAACAATATTTGTAATACATATTTTATTGTAAATAGTTTAAGAGGCACAGATCTCCCTTTTTGAACTTTCTTTTAAAAAGGCACAGCTTCCAGACCCCATCTAGTGGTGTGAATGCCTTACAGCAGCCTCCTCAATCAAAACCACATTTAAAGCTTTTCAATGCACTCTTTTTAAAAAAGAAACAACACAGATGGTTTCAGTTTAACGTCCACCTGAAGGAATAGAAATACTTACACATTCTAAAAATAGAAAAATAAGATTTCCAGACTCAGTAGTCAGCTTATAATCGTAGAATTATATTAGTTCTATATTTATAGCACTTCATGTGCTATTTTTGAGGAGCCAACCCACCACATCCAGATCTTATTAGTATACTGGGGTAGAAGAACAGAATCTCAATTGCTGCACTAAATCTGAGACAGCAAAAATATCAAGCTGTGAATGAACTTTGGGAAAAAGCAAAATGAATCTGCCTCTGTATCCTGACTCAGTCAGCAAGACTAATCAAATTATGATTATTTGAAGTGAGCTAAACTTTCCACAATTCAGAGCTGTGCAACTGTCTCTAAATTTCTCCATGCATGCCAAGAAATGCTGGCTTTTCAATCACCTCCTTCACTGTAGCAGCCAAGCATAAAGCACTCCCAGCTTCCTATTAGAAAGTTAACCAATTCCACAGTATATTAATAAAATCTACTCATAATCAGGACTTCTTTCCTAGCCCTAAAAGTATTCAATTTAAAATTTCTAGGGGTGTTGCCTGACTAAAGAAGTGGACAAAACGGACTTTCCTGGCTGGAGGCATACAACAGCAAGCTGAGACAAATTCCCCCATAACTCAGTTGGAGAAGAGCCATGTATTTTGGAGAAAAATACACTGCTGTAAAACTCCTCAGATTTTCTGGATAAATAAGTAGATACAGCTCATTTGTTTCTGCCAAGCAATGGAATCTATATCTGAATTCTTTAACCTACAAGGACATCACTGCTCTATTCAATGTTTTGAAAATGTAGAGGTATTAGTTTAAAACTACACAATCAGCCATATCCCACTGACTGACATACAAGTTTAGAAGTTAACAGCGGATCTCCCCCTTTCTGATAGCTCATTATCAAGCTGAAAAGCATCAAAGAAAAACTGTATTTCCCCTGAGGAGCCTTTGCTGATTAAAACCAGAAATTCAGCATCAAGCCTGATCCCCTTCAAATGAGTAAAGGCCAGCCAATTTCTGTGAAGTTTTGTCAAACCTCACCTATATCTGTAAAAAGTCTCAACACACACAGTGCTGTTGGCTGCAATATGTGTTATGTGAAGGTATTGCTAACTACAGTACTGCTACTGGCCACAAACAGCTAGTCTTTGGAATTCCAAGCTTCTCACTTGCTGGACTTTGCAGACAAGCAGCAAGATTCCCCAAAGCAGCCTCTAGTTATGAAGCAAAAAGTAGTGCCTGCACCATCTAATTCTGCCTCTGTCTGAGAACAGACAGTAGTTGGGGAAATGAGTTTTACAGGAAGTGTTATACCAGCAGCACATTATTAACTACATGTAACCATTTCCCATGTCCTGTAATGGAAGAGTGCTGTGGTCCAGCTTAACCCACTGGAAGTTAAAATTTTGGCAACCCACAGTAAACATTTAAAAGTATCTACACTTCTTCCCCTTCTTTCTACCCGTTCAACCTCTCATCAAAATTGCACTACCACACAATGTGACAAAGCAGCTGAAGTTGAACTGATCTACTTTCTATTGGCACCACAGGTGGAATGATAGGAGTGAAAAACTTCCACAGTGGCCTCAGTGTTATGATGGACTACATCAATACTGAAGGAAAGGAGGAATTTCCCTTGATGGCTTAAGGCATAAAAAACCCTCACAGGTGAATGTCACGTGCAGCAATGGAAATAAAAATGTAGACTAGGGAAGAAATAGACAGATCTAGCATTTTTTTTACTGTTGTAATTAATACATTATGCTATTCAACAATACCAGCAGATTCAACAATCAAACAAATACTTCTAAATCATGTCCCTCAAGAAACCTCTATTCCTTCACCCTTCCTACACTTCAGGAAGTAATACATTCTCTTGGATACCAAAGACAGTATAAAAGAGAGCTACAAACACGTAGGAAAGCAAGAATTTTTGCCCTTAGCAGACTTTTTTGACAATGAGGAAAGCATGTGATGCAGTAGCCTTCCTTTGCTGTGCTAGTGGCATGCTTACACAGGCAGCTTCCTGTTTATCCCTAGATTATGGAGAATTTCAGGGCTCTTTAATCCATTCTGCCTATAAAACTCACTAACCAAAGTGCTTTTGGCACATCTTACCTGCAACTACAGCATCCTTTATTATTAATAAGAATATGGAAAATATTCAATAACTCCCACACATACCAATTTCAGTTTTATGCAGTCTACCACAAGTACTCACAGCATTATGTAAGAACTATCTTTACCCCCCTGATAATTAAGTGTATTTTCCCCAGAAGAGACTGTAACAAACAGAAATACACAGATATATGTGTAAATTCTGGCTTCCACTTCCTCACCAGAGTGAGGATAGTATCTTTACTGATCTAAAATTAATTTTTTCCTCATATGACAAAGTGAATTGCCCACAAATACATTAAAAAAAAACAAGTTCCAGCTTTCTAGATTAGCAAATTAGATCTACAGAGACAAGTAGAAGTTTTGTCAAATGCTCTGTTACTTTAAATAGACTAAAAATCCAGCGTAATTTATTTAAATATGAGAGACTCTGACTTTGGCAGCCCACTAGCAGGACACATTTCATTCTGAAGAGTCCTCTTTCTTGAGAGTTCCATGGGGGAAAAATCTGCAGTGACAGCAGAGTGCTTTAGAGCCATTTTCTTTTCCTAAGCCAAGCATACACCCTTCTCACTGTGTTTTGGACCCACCTCTGATCAAGCAAAGGAGGAGAGCTAATGGCTGTCCCAGAAAAATGGTAGCTGAAAGCAGACCTGCATTCATTTATATTACAGCTGGCATGCAGCCAGACTTAACCCACCCAGATTTTTATGATGGAAAAATGAACATTTGAAATCAGAAAGACTGAAAAAGCTTAATCTCTCATGCATGCCAAAGTCTGGCACCAGACATTGCATACATCCACTTTAGAACCCAGTCTAACCATATTTCAAGCTGCACCTAATTCTCTTAACTTGTTTTTACCTCTATGCAAATCTGGAAGCACATTATACAGCCAAATGATTATACAGATGTCTGTATCACTCAGGAAGCCATGCTAAACTCATAAGCACTGAGTAAAAAGCTGCCTTGACCACACTCTCTAGTCAGCCACTAAAATCTGAGCTGGGCAGGAAAAACAAATTGTAAACTAGGCAGTGCCCACCACAGCTTCTTCCAGTAGCACCAAGACAGTGCTAAATGCAATGATGAGAACTTGACACAGCAATTCAAGTTAATCTGCAGTGGTGAGGCCAGGCAGGCTTTGGAGCCTTAACTTACCCTAAAAATCACTTACCTTAACACTGAAGATCTAACCCCATTTTAAATCAAATTAGATCATAAGTATGAAGAAGAATGTTAATTATGCAAAATAATTTATTAACAACATGGCTATTAATTTTGTTCTGCATCTTTTCTTACTACCATATATACTGACTTAAATTAAAAAAAAAAAAAAAAAAAAACAACCAGCATGCCATCACCTCCCAAGGGAAAGAAATAACACAGCATAAAACAAGGACAGCCAGATCATACCTCTGAGGTTTACGAATATCCCAGAGTCCCACACCTTCCTTAGAGTTGGCAGTAGCCAGTAATCTGGGTTCTACTGGATTAAACATCACACTGTGAAAGGCTGATGGGTAGTGTGCCAAGCAGAAGGGCTCTGTTGAAAAAGTTGAAATTTCAGACATAAGAACAAACAATGCATTCAACTGTTTGATGCAAGGAGTTTGGCAGCTGAATATGGAAACAGCATAACAAGATCTGAAGATATGGAGACATGTTCAAACCACTTCTCAAGCTGACACATCCAAAGCAATAAAAAATCTGAAGTTTTAAAATCCACCCACGTGTACATTAATTCTGTCTAAATATGGAAAAGGACACATACTGAATTTCAAGACACCATTTTCTTTATGGAAGGTTATCAGAGTTTAAAACTAGCTGTTCAAAGATCAAATACTTGAATCTTTTTAAGGTTCATGACCAAATGCTCATCTGATAAGGACTATACATGAAGGGGCTTCTGAAAGCTTCCTAGTAATATACACCTGAGAGCTTCCACAGCCAGTGCTGATTGCCCAAACCATAAATGTAACAGCAATTGCTTCTAAGGGAGAACAATATTACAAGAAGTGAAATAAGTTTGTATGAAACTCAGCTCAAAGCAAGCTGCTAACCTTGGGGAAAAGAAGCCTACCACCTCTTAAGTGCTGTACTACCAGACAAGAAGGGTGCTCCTCTTGGATAAAAAAAATGTTAACAGTTAGCTCTTGCTGTTCATACACAGAGTAGAAAGCAGGCTCATTCAGACTCTCCCTCTCATAAAACTGTGTTTGGAATACTACTCTGCCTTATTTATTCCATCAAAATGCTCTCTCCATGAAGAGCAGTGAAAAGCCTTGACTATGTGACCTTCTCTCTGCTTCTGTGAGCTTTACAGCTTTAGGCACAGTCTAATTCTCTTCCTTGTTTGTATCTTTTGTGGCATGCTGCCACTCTTTCAATCAACTAAGAAACCAGAATCAATCTCTATTTTGAGCCAGGGATTTGGCCTGACTTTCCCATTCACTGTTTGCTTTGGTGCAACTCCTCTGTCGCTCACGTGCTAGGGAGAGAGTTATTGTCCCTATCTGAGCCACCGAGTGCAGCACCTGTAGCTCCACAAGCACCTTCAGAACGATGTAATTTTCTTTCCTCACTCCCTCTTTACCACATATAAAACATGGTTAAGCAGGCAACCCTCCCAAATTCCTAATACCTTATGAAACCACTGCCTATCAAGCAAATGAGACAGAATTAACATTTGTCTTGTCTGTACCCGCCTCCCATGCTCTAAGATTACAAGTTTTTTCATCAAGGGTTTTCCTTTTTAGTGTTTTTTTAGTAGTGATCAAAACAAAGGTCTCTGACCACAGATGAAGCTCCATGGTGTATTCATTGTCATAAGAGTCAAAAGTAAAAACAAGAAAAGAAGCCAACTTTTGTTCTGCTAGTCTGCCCAAAGGCTTTAGAAATTGCTGCTTGTCTGCCAGCAGCTCCAAATAAGGTTTAACACCAAAACTGACCTTCTATGTTTGCATCATCAAATCAGAATCCTGCTGGGACATAAAAGCCTGTGTTATTAAGATGGCAGCCCCCACTGAGAAGCAAAGGCCTGCATCAGCTAAGTGGAGAGACAAGCAAAGGAGCTGGGTTTTAAAAGAAACTTTAAATTTGTGTATATTTCCTTAGTCAAATCATTCACTAATCAGTCATTAATTACTGGTGCTTTCCTTCATACCTTTATTATAAATAGATTGGCACCACACTTTTCTTCTAAGATATCAAAAGATGCCATTCAGCCTGTCAAAGAGAGATTACAGGAGCTAAACTAATGAGGCACTACGTCATTTTAATGAAAAGTAGGGGGATTACTTTTCTATTGTTCCTTATGCTCATTCACAACTGGAGCTCTTATACACTGGAGTATGAACATGTTTCTGAAGGGAGCAGCTCAACACCATCTTTAATAAAAATTATGAGTAGTCATTTAAGACGTTAACAGAACTGTAAAGACCAGGGCTCGCTAATCACTGGCCAAAAGAATTATGCCTCACTTTCACCCTTCTCCAAGACTCACTGCATCAACTGTCCCAGATAAACATAATTTTTCTCTTCCTTGCCTTGCATGAATTCTTCCTAAATCAATTATATTTTCCTTCTAGAGATCTTACCTCCATGGGAAGACTCTCGGATGTCCCAAATCAGAACCCGGCCATCATCTGATGAACTAGCAAAGATGTTGTCATTTACGGGACTCACTGAAAGGCCATACACTGCATCTTCATGGGCAAACACATCCAAGGTCTCAGTGCTGGGAAAGAGACACAACATTATCATTCTTCCTTCTTTTGCTATTGTTTTATAAAGCAAAGTATTTACTGCTTTATCTATCTAGAAATACTTGGTGACAAAGTTTCTGTAATTTCATAAGAAGACCCTTGTGTTTAATTAGAGTAAAAAACAAACAAAATACCCATGTACAGTGACTTCATGCTATGAGGAAAAAAAATATCACAAAATAAAACCCAAGCATTAAAAACTTCAGATAGTTCAAGATGCTACAGAACACATGATGCATTAGATTTAAGTTTGGGAGGATGTAATAGGAAAGGGAAAGAAGCCTTGGGACCTCTGGAGTCAATTTTTACTACTTAATGTAAAAAGGAAAACAAGACAGAAGTTCATTCTTTAATACAGGTTTCTGTTTTGTCCAAAAGTTCAATTGAAGCTCACGTAAGAGCAATTTACCAGATGGCTTTTTCATTAAGTTTTGTTTTTCAGGAGAGACCAGACCTATATTTTTCCATGTAGAAAGAACAGCAAAAATCCAACAAAATAAAGTAATTCCCCAAAAAGTATATCTGGATTTCAGCTGTTTCACACCTATAAAAAAAGAAAAAGCACATTCTCCATTCTTTTCCCAATGTTTTAGATCATCTAAAAAGCTGGAATAGTGGTATGGAGAGGTAAAAAACTGAAATACTAAATCAGAAGATCCTGGGACTACTTTATTTCTTTTTAAAAGCCCCTTTATTGCTTTTGAAAAGCCCCTTTATTTCTTTGGGGAAAAAACTTTATATATACGATCCATATATTTCATGGAAGCAGCACCAAAGAGATCCCACATAAAATCAGCATTTTGCTCACATGGCAAATGACGGTCTTAGTGGCAGATCTACTAACTCCGTCTCAGGCATCATTAATAAAAAGGGGGGAAAAAGCAGTAACAGAAAAAGCCATTTAAAGTTACAAAAAAGCAGTTGACAGACCAAGTGTTATCATTAAAAAGAGATTAACTTTCCATAGAAATCAATCAGAATTTGGTCTACTAAGGGTTTTTTTAGAAGATCATACAAAATAGCCTTAGAGGAAGGAATTCTGTATGGATTACAACTTGAATCAGCGTATTTTAAAAAAATAAAAACCTGATAACAAAAGCACATTAAAAATATGCACATATCAAAAAGACTTGTCAAAACATCTGAACAAGACACAGCAGGAAAAAATGTATTATATAGAAAAGTAAAAATTACAAAGATACTGTAGAATCTTAAAAAGTCTGAATGCAATAAACACCAGCTTCTAAAACTGACATTTCCACATTTAATTAAAACAAGAAAAACCTCTCCCAAAACCAAACACACACACCACCCCCTCAAAAAACCCAAACAAAACACCCCCCCCAAAAGGCCTAAAATGTTAAAAACAACAACAACAACAACCAAACAAAAAAAAACAAAAAAAAAAACAAAAAAAAAACAAACAAAAAAAACCAAACCCAAACACTAAACAACACAATATTCCTGAGAAACCATCAAAACAGAAGATAAAGTTACTTTTGCTCAGCTTGCATGCAAGATTTATGCAAGAAGCAGACATAAGTTATGTTGGAAGGCAGATATACACTGAACAATTCAATGCAAAAGGCTTTGGACAAACACATCAAGAAATATGTCCACACTATGTTTTTCAGGAAACTCAAAGAAATGTAAGGTTTTATATTTCTCCATTCTTACATATATATATCTCTTCCTGCTTTTACTTTATTTTTTTGAGTTCATGTTAAATGAATGGTCAGCACTTAAATTTATAGATGTTATTAGTACAGATCAAAATTCTAAAGTTTTTTTTACTTCAAACGCAGTGAGCTCAGTAGACACGATGTCTAGAGAAGACCAATTCAATATATTACCACTACTGCATTAATTATACTTTGACTAACTGCTTAATTTTGATGTAGCACAACAAAGCCCAATTCCCAACTGTTTTGCAGTTTTGGTAAAAAGTAAGTATCAAAAGCAATGTTCTTCATGTTAGTGTGGAGAATCAGGCAGCTGCATTCAAAGTTTGAAAAGCAAGTCAGGTAGGCCAAGCACAAGCCATCTTAAACACACGTCAGGTGAGACTGTTGAAAAACAAGAAGTCTGTATGCACCAACAGTTGTTTATGTGCCAGAATAATCTACTCAGAACCTACTCTGCTGTCTGCAGGACAGCATATATATTTAATAACCATTCTTTCCTGAGGTCAAAATAATACAGAACCCAAGTGCTGAAAAAGAAAACGGGGTGATAGGAAATACTTCATCCCAGTTATAAATTTAGGTAAATCAAAACCAAATTTCAGTATTAAAACACTCTTCTCCTAAACTATCAATTTAAACCAGAAAATGCCTCCAGTTTCTGGACATTAAAGGAATTCTTGAAGCAGTGGAAACACAGTGTATTTACCTTTCAACATCATGGAGTATAACCTGCTCATCATTGCCTAAAAAGAGAAATATAAGCAATTAACACCATGTTCTAGTGGTTAAAAATCATTATAGTGAAAAAAAAACCCAAACCAGTTTTTAAGAAAAAAATTTACAATTTCAAAACCAATATTGAAACAGAGAAGACCAGCTCAGTTGCTACGTGGTTAGCCTCTGCTCAGTTATATGAAAGGTTCCATTTGATATCACCAGTCACGACCAAATGCAGCAACTTGTTTCATCTGCTACTGCTCAATAAATAATTCTATTTAAATATGCTACTTATCATTCTTTGCCCAATTTGAGCTTAAGTTTTGGGAGATTTGCAATAAGGACTATTACATCAAGCAGCAGAACACTTTAAACTCTGATGAAAATACATCTTTCTTCCTGCTCAAAGGATGCTCCATAAAGATTGTGAAAGGTGAAAAGAGATGTCATAAATGAAATGCACATGGCTCCCTGATCAAATACTGCCATATAACACTGTCAGCACTCAGGGTTTTGCAACCATTGAGAAGGTGTGAACGTGGCAGCCAATGTAATTTTTTCTGTATTAACAAAAACCAAACCAAGTAAGCAGACAATCATGTCACTTTATTTTTGATCACAGCAATTGAACACAATGAAAACTAACCACATGTGCACAGGCTAAGAGGGTCACAGCCACCAGGTAATTCCAATAGCTCATGCAGAGTTTTTCAAGCTATAACAACAGATTATTTTTTTTATTCTCTGTGCTGAATATTTTATTACCTAAATTTAGCACCTCCTCTTTAGAAATATTTAAGGACACACATACACTTATATTTAATTCAGAAAAAAAAAAACATAACCAGAAAGCCTGCAAAGTCATATTTTTATCTCTGTATATCTTTGTAGCTGTGATGTAGAGTTGTGAAGCTTTCCTAATGCACACTAAAGACAGAGGTTCAGAAGGAGCAAGATTTCATGTTATGAACATTCTTAAATGTTCAATTGACTCAGTTTTCATTTATCCCTCACATATTTCAGTTGTATTCTGCCTCAACAGAGAAATATGATAAGTTTCTCTTTGACTAATGAGGTATGAGATTTTCTACAACCATTTGCTTTTTGCCCAGGCTCTTAGTAAAATCATGCCAGCCTTAGATTACAGCAGTAGCTCATCTTTTCCATGGTAAAATAAACAAGCAATTTAAGTGTAAGTGTCCTTTGGTCATTAATTGTATTTGGAACTGCCCATTATATATTATTACATACTGTTTATACCTAGCAAAACTACTCTAGTGCCTATGTATTTCACCAGTGAAAAACACAGCCCAGTTTCTCCAATGACAAAATTTCCTCCAGCAGACACTCCTGGCTCTTCAGTCTCCATCCAGTATGAACAAAAGAATCACCCCACTTGCCTGGTTTCAGGCATCATCATCATAGGATCAAATTCCCTTCCATCACAAGCTCCAAAATGGAAAAGCAAGAATGAAAGGAGTGTGGAATAACCAATGTTTTCCTCTGTTTTGTGTGTGGGAGGAGAAAGTGGTGACAAAAATCTAACCACAAACTGGATGCTTCTGGTAAGGATTCATCCCTGCAGAAAAAACACCACTACTGTTCAGCCCAGAGAGGGATTACCACTTACAGTGTTTTTACTTTAACACTGGAGAGTTCATTCTTCATTGAGACAAACTGGGTCATAATTGTGTACACAGCTGTGTCATTTATAATCTCTCTTCTTTTGATAACTGCAACTACAACAACCAGAAAGACAGGAAGAATCTGCCATTCCCTTCACTTAAACTTATAAGTGTGAAATACCACAGAGTACATACAGAGGAGAACAGTTAAGGTGGTTTAAACCCCTTATCTGTCATATAAGTGCTGAAAAAACAAATTTAATTTCCTGTAGGTTTATTTCAGCTTTTCATATACCTAACATTAAGTGCAAAGAAAAAAAAAGTCCATGCAGTTTACTAGGAAGGGATCTTGCATTTCAAATGCTGCTGTACTCTCAGTATGTGTGGACAGAGAAGGGCAAAAATATTCTTCAGAGATGGGAACTTCTTTGGGACAGTTTTTTCCTCCAGAGATTACATGCAAAACACAGTCTACTCAGTTCCTGCCTTCCATTTTTGTAATGGCTACAGGGGGTTCTTGCTCCTTCAAAGCAAAGAGCTCTGAAATTCCTTGGATACAATCCAATTTGTACTGAAGTGGAAAATCCCTTCTCCTCTATTATTAGGAGTTGCTTTAGAGAAAGGTCATCAGATCCTAAGTCATTAGTCATTGGCAGTCATTTATTTACAGAATAAATTGAGTTCAGTGTGACTTGTGCTAGTTTACATATTGTAATTTTTAGTTTTGGGGGTTTTTAAAGTATTATTTTTAAAGTATTATTTTTAAGTATTCCAACTTCTATGATTTAAATACAACTCTAAACTCAGGTGTGGGTGTGGGTGACTGTATGACAGCCAGTAGATCTTAGAACCCACAATTCTCTCAGACTTTTTAAGAATCTCCCAGAACATCATTGAGTGAATAAATATAGCTAACCTATTTTACCAGCAGAGATAAAACAGATGGTACATCTAGGCCATGCAGCAAAATGACTCTTTACAAGGGATCCAAGATTCAGACTCATAGCCCTTGCAGATAAGCTTACTGAATCTTGATGAAGGAGCTGAAAGAGTTCCTGACTCCTCCAATGGAAATAATTTCTGGCAGAGGCACAGTGTTTTTATGCAAACTGGAGGAGGAAAAAGATATGAGAATGGCCAGTTTCTCTGTGCATCAGCTGTCACAGCTCATCTAACCCAGCATCTTAGCAAAAATCCACCATAATCAATTATATAAATCTTTAACTGCAGGTGTTAACTTCAGTAACAAGGTACAATCAAGCCACTCTTCCGCCTTTCCTGTGAAAACAGCAGCCTCTGACAGTAAAGCCCAATGGACAGAGGGCTGAGTTGGACATGACAAAATACCACTCCAGCTGGTCAAGCAAGATTTGGCACACTTCACTCCTTGACTATTCATGTAAGGTCCCATTTGTCTGAATTCAAACTAAAGCAAAAGGGACTCTGGCCCAAAATTGCCCAGAATCACTTGTGCAGATATAATCCTTTGAAGACAGCGTTTTTATGCTGCTATTTTTCTCATAATACAAACGGCAGACCCCAGAATAAGAAGATAGGCATCACTATTTGACAGTCTAGGGATTTATTCCACCCCTAGAGAAGTTTAACTGAATCTTTTCATCCTTGAAATTTGGCACAAAGCTTAAGCTTTGTCATGTCTTTTTTTCTAATGGATATTATAATTTTAACACAACATTGAAGGATGAGAAGCTTCCATCATTCACATGCACTCAGAATCAATCTCTAGTATTGATTTACAGTTCACAAATCTTGGGTCAAAAAGGTAATGAAGGGCTTTGACCCAGGAGTCTCCGTACCCTAAAGTAAGTCTAGCTGTATGTTAATGGACACACTGATGAAAGATACAAATTCTCACCCATTCTGTGACCATGTTAGATAGTGGAAATTAAGTACACTAGAAAATGGCACTTGAGTGCATTGACACCTTTGTGCCTTTTTCTTCTCAATTCAATTTTCCTGCCTACCTCAACACTTTAAAAAACAAGTAGTGAAACAGACCTAAGTTACAGAATCTATTACCCCAGAACAAGTATATGTCCACTTCCCCTACCTTAGTTTTAAGACTGAATTAAACTTTCTATTAAGAAGTAGATTTATATTAAAAAGAAATGAGAGCATCAAGGGTTATCAGACCCCAATGTGCCAACAGTTCTAAAAGGCAGAGGCTTACCAGTAAGAACTGAAACAGGGTCTAAGAAAACATCATTCACCAATAGATGGCAATAGTCCTTCATGAGCCATCTGAAGGTGCACTGAAATCAGATAGTAGCAGAAAAGATTTTCAAGCATCAGGCTTGAGTGCCAGAGAGAATGCAGAGTCTGCTCTTAGTACAGTTAAGAGGGAATAACAAAGACAATGTTTTCCACAGTCTTTAGCACAAGTAGAGTCAGACTGGACTCAGGATTCTCACGATGGTTCATGATACAACGAGCTTACACCAGGGTTTGCAAAAAGGCATGACAAAATTGAAAATGTTGTGCTAGCTAAAGGATTCCCTGTTCCCAAAAAAAATTACAATTGCTGATTAAGAACACCTTTCAGATCTCACGTGGGGCAGGATCTCACTCACTCATGGCATCTACTCCAAGGCATTCACAATACATATTCATGTGAAATCAGGGTGTTCTTCCTTTCTTACCTCCAGAGAACACTTTTGTATTGCCACTGTTGAAAGCTAGGCAGAAGATGTTAGAGTGATGCTCCCCTTTCAGCTGAACTGGTTTAACTCTTGAGTGGATGGCTTCTTCCATATGCCAAAGTAAGACTCGGCGGTCATCCCCTCCTAGAAGAAATAAAGGAAATGTGCATTACTGCCTGAGCCGTGTGTAAATTGATTATAGACAAATTATTTAACTCTGCAGCTATTCATAAAAAGCTTTGCTAAAACCTTAATTAGCATTAAAAATGTATGCCTTCTTGGATATATAGACACACATTTACATTAAGATGTCATGCAGTCAGGTATTCAATTAAATGTAATGACAACAGAGCAATCTGCAGGAAAAGTTTGAATTAAACAGTTTCCATTCTGCCAACACATAGTGACAACCTGTAGCAACCTGGAAACTCAGAAATATACTGCTACATAAAATTCCATGGCAAGTGGTAGATGAATTACATGCCAAATTCACATATGCATGTTAGCAAAATGCTTCTACACCAACTCCTTGTTGCCAGCATTGCTTATGTTACTCATAAAACATGAACTTTCTCCCCCTTTCACTGCAACTATATATCCTCCAGCAGTCTTTGCAAAGCCTTCATAGCATATGTTGGCTCAAGACTGATAAAAGATAAAAAAAATTTACTGAAGCATTCAGAAGTCTTCAGCACACACAGTTATGCCAGGTTTCTAGACCTGTAAAGGTTAAGACAGATATTTCTGCAAGGTGAAGTCCTGACAAAGAGAGTACCTGGAGAAAGGAAGGTCAAATTTCTTGCTTTACATCTTGCTGTATTCCTAATTGCTTGCCTATATGCAGTTCTCAGTTCAGAGCTCTAACTGCCTCCTTTTCTGTATGGCAAACAGTTATATAAAATAAATACTAGACTGTTCGTGCTTCAACTGCATTAAGTTATTATTTATTAGGAAAATTAAAAAATCAAGACACTATTGTACTGGTCAGCATTCTCAGCAGCAATTTTAAATATCTGCAAAATGTGAATAAAGTTTCTCCAAGTCAGACTCAAAATATTTTTGGTATCTGTCTTTAATAACAAAGATGGCATGACAAGTGGAAAGTGACACCAGAAACATGCTGATTACAATTAAAACATTTTATTTATTCTTTGCACAAGCAAAAGCCTAAACTCAGAGCCTTTTTTGAGCTGTTATACAGAGGACAAAGACATCAAAAAGAAAAAAAAAAAAGAAACCAAAATTACTTGGCCTGCTGTTTACTTACAAAAAAGGTAAATGCATAAATAGATTTCATTACTACTGTTAATCAGATTCCTTAGAATTTTCACATCATATGTTGCTATTAAGAAATTTTCCTGTGGAACTGAGCTATGTCAAACATCCTACAAGTAAACAGTCTCTCAGCCTTTAAGTCTCTAACAGATTTTATGACACTTTGATAGACAGTACAGCAGCATGTTATGATTACCCATGCTCCATGAAATTGTGCATTCCTCCTCCTGATTTTGTATTTCATACATCAAACAAGAGTACATGATACAAAGATTTGTGATGCATTTGATAGCTACTGAGAACGAGTCAAATGTGATGGATCCAAAATCTCACAGTAATTTATGGTCAACTAAACTGATGGAAACTTATATTCCTTTCCATCTAGAAATAGGAGAGAAAGTTGTATTTGCACTCCAGTGATTGCAGATGAGCTTGTAATAAGGAGACATAGAAATACATGAGTGCCGAAACATATGACCACATTATTCAAGTTAAGATTAAGAAGTAACTGTCACACTGAATGTAACTACTTCCCAAAGCTGCCAACCACCATGTCATAATGTTATCACTACCTGAAAAACAATTTAAGCAACATTTAACACAGGTGAATGCCAACATTGCTTCCATCAGACTTCATTTATTGCCTTCTATAAAAGACATTTCAAGGCAAAATATAGTAACATATTGTTGTTACTTGTTACCATAGCAAACCAATTTGCTAAAACCACTGCAAAAAGTCTACACATCCTCCTACCTAACAGCACAGCCATCTAGGTGTCTCACTTTTAATAGTAAACTCATAATCATTTCCACCAACAACTGTCCAGATTAAAAAAAAAAAAAAAAAAAAATCTATATAAAACAAGCATAACTGTGGTTCCCAGCACACATACAGCATGGCAGTAGGATAATTTGCAACCTGTGCAGAAAAGTGACTGATAGTGTGAAAAGTTGACAACACCTTCTATTTTATAAGTTCCTATACCTTAGTGCCTGTTTGCCTTGGAAACTACTTTTCCTATTGAATACAAATGTTTTCCTCTTCCCAAACACTTACATTTCCAAGAAACTTTGGTGGTGGCACATTCCATATCTTAGGAGCTTTTAAATGCTCCCTACACTCATGCAGTGCTGTCCCTCCTCCATCTGTGTATTATCTTTGGGAACTTCTACACCTGTTCACTCCTCAGTTTTATTCCTCTTGTATCTCACTGAGACATAAAAGTTTAACAAAATAATAACATTATTGTGTCAAAAGTGTGTTCTCTTATAATACCAATTTAGCTATTCTAGAAATACTTCTGACTCAAGGCCAGTTCTACCAGAAAGAAAAAGTTACCCAATGTGTTGGGCCACAGAGGACTTGTGGCAAACAAGACACTTCAGCAATCCCTACATCCTCACACAAGAGAACAAGCAGTGTTAAGTTACAGGCAAATAATACCCAAGAAAAGGCAAGTCTGAAGTGACAGAAACCAGTAAATGCAATTTCCATTATCCAAACCTGACTCCTACTATAAGAGGGAAGAAAGGAGGGAGGTGTACATGTATGAGCAGGTATACAAGAAGAAAGTGAAGAAAATGTGAATATATAGTTTTTGTGCTCTGTAGAAAGCAACTATGATTCCTCAGACACAAACTGCATACACATTATGCAACATAAGTTACAAGTCTGAGAATTATAGGAAACTTCAGATCTGTAGCATTTGTTCTGTACAGTAGATTGGCAAATGCAGATTAATTTAAATGCTCTCAATTTATGGTGAATTCGTTGTGCATGTACATCAATTCTACAAGTGAAGCAGAAGCCACATTCTTAAAATAATATAGAGCATATACCAACAGCAACAGGTTTATCATATCTGGAAAACTTGGGTATATGGCTTAATAGCCAAATACCTTACCAAAGCTCCACATGTGGATTTTCTGGAAATTGAAGATACACAGAGAATTTGCAATTTTTCTGTCCATGGTGTCAGAAACAGTAAGTTCGACATCTACAATGAGGAGATAGCTTCACTTTCATCTTATTTTGCAGATTCTGTTTAGAACTGTATGACTGACAATTTGAAAAGTAAAAGTTTGTGTGACCCAGCTAAGACCTACACAATGCCATTCTACAGTTATTTTTCAGAAAGGAACCACATTTTAAAAGATTTAATTAGTCAAGTACTTCAGTGCTCATTACAGGAGCAGGGTCAAACCTGTAGAAACATTCAAAACCAAAGAGACACAGTAAGAGAAATCTATTAGTTTTAGACCTAAAATAGTTTGAAGGGGGCTAGAACATACCTTTGCCAAAAATAAATCTAGTCCAAACAGTATCTGCATAGCTCACTTGAACTCCTGTGTACTAACAGAAGCACTTCAAAATCATACGAGTCAGTACTGAAAAAATGCAGTTTTAAAGTGCATTGATCTTGCTGGTTGTGGACAAAGCTCAAGACCACAACTTCCCTTTATCTCCCATATACCAGGTCCATTTGCTAAAAGAATCTACATGGCAAGTGGGCAATACTTCTAAATCATAACATGAAAGATTTAGTCTTATTGCTGTATCTACTTCAGAAGTTGCATGAATCACAGAAAGCAGAATTGGATGGTATTTCAAGAAGTTGATCACTCAATTGGCCTTGGCCAAAGGCAAAAGGCCAGGCTCTGTAGGAATTACTCCCAGAAGTTAAGTCTCTAGTTTGCTCTAAAAAAAAAAACAAAACTGCTGAGGTAGATTTCATACCCCCCTTAGGCAGTCTATTTCACTTTTTCATTATCCTTGCCGTTAGGCAGATTACCCTATTATATCAAGCCTGAGGGTGCAGTTTGACATTACATATAATCCCACTCCCCCTTGCCATGTGCTCCTGCTACTTTCCCCTCCATTGGATTCAGTGGCCATCCATGCACAGGGTAAATTAAAGAAGTTGATCTGACAGAAAGTCAGCTGACAGACAAACAATCTCTCCCTACTTATTCTGTCCCCCTGATCAGATGCTTCCATCATACCAGTTTCAGGCTTTAAATTATGGAAGTGCCACAGTGCAAACAATGAAGAGGAGAAATAAGTGAATGAGTTACAGGATGAAGAGAAAGTGTAAGGTCAAACAGCACCCTAAAATCTTTCTTCCTATAATTTGAGACCATTTCTTCATCCTATTCCCAGTAGACAAAAAAAGAGTTTACAACTTCACATAATAATAATAATAATAATTAAAACCACCTTTATGTAGCTCAGGACTTGCATTTCTACTCAGCTGTTCTTTCTGTAGACTAAATGGACCCCTTTCTTTCACTATTTCATTTTTCTAGGCGTCTGATCATTCTTCATACCCTCTTCTGAATTTTCTCAGTTTGGGCACATCTTTCTCAGTGCCCAAAACTGAGCACAGCACTCCATCTGAGGCCCCAACAGCACCACAGCAGGTTTACTTCACATGCTTTGTCATGTCTGATCATACTTATGTTGTGATATTTATGTCTTTGGATCCTTGTCTGCATGACTACAGGCTAGTCGCCATGGTGTATTTGTAGAGTCAACCGTTTTTATTCATATGCTTTAGGTTGCACTTGTCCCTCTCAAAACACATTACATTTTTTCCCATGTAATGCATCTTAATTAACTTGAACTTCAACTCCTATCCCCTGAAATTATTGCTGCCTGATCCTATCTTTCCTGAGAAATTTTATAATTTCTCAGACATTAATTAAAACATGATGTAGTAACTGAACCTAATATCCCTCCTCACACAGAATTCTGCTTCATACAAACAGACTAAGATCAGAGCATTCCTCCTTAAAACATACTTGATACACAATCCCCTTATTCAGAAGTAATACTCCACAACTTTTACTAAAGTCACCTCATTCCCTTGTTTTAGGCTCATGTTCCTTCAGATTTATGTAAAAACTAAATGACAGATGCATTTCCAATACTTTTTAGCACCCTCAGAAATTTAGGATTTGCGTTATCTGGTAAGAGGGAAAAAAAAAAAGCCAAGAGAAAACTACAGTACTTCCCAGAAGTTATCTTGAACATGCAGTTTAAAGCATGAAAAAAAAAAAAAAAAAAAAAAAGTGGGAGGTTCTGATAAACATACTCATGTTTGTAAAAGATAGTAGGCATGAAAAATGACAGATACACAAACAGGAAAACATATCCACCAAACCTAAGGATGGGAGAAAGACTATTACACAGATAAGTAAAGCTGAGTTTTAAGCAGGAAATGCTTGGCAAATGTGAGGGAAGCAGTTGGTTGCATACCATTCCATGGTGATTTCCACGTGTTTCTCAAACTGTTAAAAGAAAGAAACACTATCTAGTACATAAAGTGTTGCAAAGACACATTTTGCCCAACAGAATCTTTCAACTCCATCCAAAAGCAAGTTTTAACCAATTTCAACCCATTTAGACATTTTTTATATGTTAAGCTTTCCTCTTCCCTTGTGTTATTCTACAGGTAGTGTTTTTATGCTTGTCACACTTACATCTTCTCCTGAGTGTTCACCTCCTCCTTCCAATTATTTCAATTTTTAAAAATTCTTGTCCTTATATCAGTCCCTTCTAGCACCCCTGTCCCAAAACATTAATCTCTGCCCGTCTTCCCCTCTATAAAGTGACACTGTTGTGGTACAGAAAGAACCTCCAGACTGGCCCCCAATTCAATCAGTGGACCTCAACTTTTTTACTTTGAAACATGGTTAAGAACAAAAATACCATTAAACATGTACTTTCCAATACAAGATTTCAGGAAGTTAAGATACCAAATAGTTTCAAACATGCTTTCGGAGGGCCCGCTGAGGCTTGTCCACACCAAAGTTCTCTCCAAAATCCTAACAGGAAAATTATCTGTAACTGCAATATAAACCCTGTTTAAGCAGTTTGAATTGTTCACTGAAACAGTAATCATGAGCCTTACAGACTTGCTTCTGTGAGACACATTAAAAAAAAAAAAAAAAAAAAAAAGTGGGACACATACCCAAGGAAAGCATTCCAGCCAAGTGATGAGAACAGCACTAACTTGGATGCAGGCTAATATTTCAATGGCACTGGTACAACCACTATGAATGCACTGTACCAGCTGTATTTAAAACAGCTCTAACAAGGTTTAAGTTGTTAACAAGTCAATCAGCCAAAGCAGACTTCTCTAGGTTAAGAATATACATATTACTTAAGTCTGAACAACTGAAAAGACTGCTCGCACTCTGCCTTTTCATGCACTCCAGTATAGCTGTTGACTCTCTGCTGCTCTCTCTTATCAGATAGCTGTGGTGTAGTTAGAAGCACCCAGCATCACATCCTTACTTCCCTATGCTGACTATTTTGAGGGATGAGAAACCCTCATGCCACCAATTCTAAGGCTTTATCTGCATTTGGAAATCTTTTGAAGCAAGTCTTCTACAAAACTTCAGAGTAGAAGCTGCTTCCACTCTACCTTTCCTCATTGCTTTCCTTCCTGCTGTTGCTATTTCTCAGAGCTTCATGATCAAGTATGGCCTTTAAGAGGAGTGCTTTGAGTATAATTTTAATGAAGCTTAGTCTTATAATGGCGTGCAATTTAACCGAGTATCCATAAATATTTGGACTTCGAATTTCTTGTTCTTGACTGAAGCACAAAGCACCTGCCTGCTGCTGCTATGGCCCATAAAGCATTCTAGATATTATGGTCATGGATAACATGAAACTTTTTAAAAAGAAAGTTAGCATAATTAGAGCTCTTCATTTTCTCAAGGCATCAGTAGAAGGTCAGACTTAAGGTGATCTGTTCTTGGTTGTCCCAAAGTTGTGCACTACTAGCACATGTAATTCTTTTTTTAAGGAGGGTAGAATTTTAGTAGCATGTAAATACTGCATATGGAGGAAAACTTTACCATCTTCGAACATTCTGAAGCTCTATGAAAAGTTAGGAAATTGAAAACTGGACATTGCTTGAAAGCCTTCCCTTTACATATCCACTAGATGTGAACTCTCCCTTCATTCTCTCATTGCACCGACCTTGATTCAGGCAGTTTGGACAAAATTAATTCTTAAAAGTCCATTCCAGCCTTGGACTGTTTATGCTTATGCCTAAAGAAGGGATGTCATCATAGGTAAGTGCATGATATGGCAAGACCTAAAGTATATCCTGAGGCCTTCTTGAGCAAGAAGAACAGAAAATACTAGTGGTGTCTCCATCACTTATTATGGAAAATAATAATTTAAAAAAGCAGATACACTTGAGCTCTCTGTAGCACTTTATAAGTAAAAATACATCATTCCACTTTCTACTAGAGAAGGACCAGTACAAACCAGTATGACAACTGGCACAAATGGGAGCTTTAGAATGGGTGAATCAACATTCCTTTCCAATACACACTCATGTTTATATACATATATATGTGTGTATGTATGTATGTATATATACATATATTCACAAGCTAAATGGATGCATATCTCAGAAGCTGCATGTGCATAAAGATAAAAGAATCCCTAACAGTAACACTAAGATCCTTCATGGACCCTTACTTCAGAAATCACTGGAAATATGCTTGAAATTTCTTCATGTAAGAATGTTAAATTTAGGAAGGTTTCAGTGTATCAGCTGCCACTCTACGTTTATACAGGGTTTCTGTTCTGCCCTTGCTTAAAAGTAACCAGTCACAAAAACTTTTTATTGAATGATCTTTGAAGTTATTACTGACACCATTGTGTGATATAGTTCACCTCTGCCCAGACACCACTGCTCAGCCATGTCCCCATCACATTCCTCAGTAGCCCCTGTCGCTGCTTACAAGATGAACAGGCAAGACCGAGGCCCTCGGTTAATAACCAGGTCAGCAACCCCTCGGCAAGCGAGACCGCTCTCCACAAAGCTGCTAAGGACCTCTGCGATCTCCCCGAGGGCAGCGCTCCCACACGACAGGGAACGGGCCTTTCCCGCTGCTGCTCGGCTCCTGGGGAGGGACCTGTCGGCAGCCCCAGCCGCGGGAGAGCAATGGAAGGGGGGCCGCTCCCTCCAGCCTGCTTCCCCCGGGGGCGAGGGGCGGCCGGGACACAACGTCCCCCGACTGCGGCCTGCAATGGACACCGCGCTCGGCGGCCCTGCCCTGCCCGGGGCGGCACGATACGAGCGGTCCCTCCGGGGCCGGCAGCTCCCTCCCCGCCGCTCGAAGGTCTCTGCCCCCTCGAAGAGGAACGCGGGGTCCGAGGGCTTGGCGGGAGAAGAGCGCCGCGACCCCTCAGCGCCCGAGCTCCCGGGGCGCCGCGGGCGGGATCGGCCCGCGATTCCCCGGCCTGTCGCTAAGAGCCGCCCGAGGAGACCGCGGCCTGCAGCGCCCGGCCAGGCCCCGGCCTCAAGTTGCCTCCTTCCCCTGCCGCCTCTCGGAGACCGGAGGCGGGGAAGCAGGAAGAAGCACCTGCGCCAAGCGCTGCTGGGGTGGGGAGAGGCGGCCAGCCGGCCGCCGAGCCCCGCAGCCCCTCCCTGGCTGGGGGTGCAGACCCTTTCCCCGTCGTCCGTGTCGCAGCTGATGTCAAGCCCTCGTCTCCCTCCTACCTGACAGCATCCCCCACCCCTATGGCTCCCTCAGCCCCCGGCAGGCAACAGAGGGGACCTTAAGCCAAAAACCATCAGCACAAATATATCCCCCTCTTTCACAAACGCGCCCTGCAACGGGAGGGAGGAGGAACAAAACAAAACCCGACTCCCCTCCCCCAAAAGAAGATGGGGTGGGGGTGGCCCCAAAGTGACCAAGTCCCTCGATTAAACCGACCCGGTTCCCGCCCGATGCCGAGCGGTACTGCAGCCTCCCCGGCCAAACTCGGGGCCGCCGCCTGCCCCCGGCAGCGATTGCTGACCCCCGGCCCGGGGCACGGCGCTGACAAATGTCACCCGGTGCCCACAATGAGCGCCGCGGGGCTGCTTCTTCTCCGTCGCCGTCCCCCCAAAATAAGAAAATCCTCTTTTAAGAGGAAAGACACGCGAGCCACCAAATAAAAAGGCACCCCTAGCTCCCACCCCCAGCGCCCGGGAAACACTCTCGTAAAAACTTTGACCAGGGCTCCCCCCCTGATAATAGTAGAATTTAAAACCTGTCAACCATTTTAGATCCCTACTTAAGAAAACATCATTCCCGGGCACCGGTGGATTTGGCAAACGGCTCTGAGCAGCGCTGCCGCGGCTCCCCTCCCCCGGGCCGCAGGGGAGGCGGCCGGGGAGGAAGATGCTTCCTGGGGAGGGGGTGGCGGGAGGGGGTGAGGGACGGGAGCGTTCGCTTTACCTGAGACCAGCCACTGGCCTCCATTGTTGGAGAATTCAATGGCATTGACACAGCCGAAGTGGCCCAGGAGGTCCTTCTTGTAGAGGTTCCTGCAGCCCCGCAGGCGTCTTCGCTGGAAGTCTTGGGTGAGCAGGGGGTCCCCCTCCAAGCCCCGCTGGGACAGGAACCCCACCACCGACCGCATGCTGCCCCCCCGGCTGCCTCTCCTCCTCATGCTGCCGCCTGCGCCGCTCCCCGCCGCTCCTTCCCCCGCCGCCCCTTCCCCCGCCGCCGCCTCCCCTCCCCCGCTTCCCCCCTTGTTATGGTTATGATGATTTTTCTTTAGCCAGCCATGGCAGAGAGGTGTTAGACACTCCGCCGCTTCCTGATCCCGCTGGCTCCTCCCCGCTTCCCTCAGCAGCTGATCCTCAGCTGCAGCCCGCGCCGCCCGGCCCGGCTCTAGCGTGGCGCCGCCGCCGGTTAACTCGCTGCTGGAGCGGCGCGGGGGGACAGACACACTCGCCCCTGCGGGGGGACGGTAACGTTCTCCACTCCGGGGACGGACGGACACGTTCGCCTCTCCAAGGACCTCCTGGGGCAAGGACACATTCGCCGCCGCTGCGGGAACTTGCAGGGGGCCGGCCACACTCGCCGCTCCGGGGACCTTTTGGAGGAAGGACACGTTCGCCGCTGGGAGGACCTGCCGGGGAGCGGGTACACCCGTCACTCGGAGGAGCCGCGGGAGGACGCGTCCCGCCGCCGCTCAGCCGGCCCGGCTGAGTGACCTGTGCCGCCTGCAGCCCCGCGGCCGGCGGGGAGGTGGCGGCGGGCGGGCAGGTGCTCCCGCGGAGCCGTGAATGGGAAGGGAGCGCTCCGGAGCCACGGCCGGCCCGCCCGCCTTGAGGCAACGGGCGGGCAACGCACCGGAGGGAAGATGAGGGGGAAAACCGCTCAAGTGCCGGGGCGGTTTGCAATGGGGCTTGTCCTCTGTAAATGCTGAGTGATTTCTACGGGAATTGAAAGCATTATAAAAGCATCTAAAAGGGCTTTAGAATTTGGTTTTTTTTTTTTTTTTTTTTTTGTTATGGTTGTGGTTGTTTTCTCTATGATAGTTATTATGGGTTTGATAATTTGCTCTCTCCTGCTCCTTTCCGAGCAACACTGAAAACAGGAGGGTTGCCCCATCAGAAGTGAGTCAGTAGATCTTTCTGGAGCCCTTGGAAGACTGCTCGAAGTACAGATGAATATTCTTCTCTTACCCTGCAGTGTCAACTAAACCCCAAAACACAGCTGGCTAACCAGGTAGAAGTGACCTGTGTTGTCCTTCACTGCCTAACAATACCCCAACCTTTACCTTACTGGAATAAGAATATCTTTTTTCTTTCACAGGACCCTGTACTTCTCAGGTAACATCTGATGCCATGTCAGGCAACAGGAGTGTCATTCAAAGAGTGATGTCCATGAGGCGCTGCACAGACCCCCAGTCCCACCTTGCAGCTGACTGCATGCTGCCTGTGCTCAAAATGAGCAGCTTGAAACTTTCAGGTCTGTATTTCCCCATGGCACTAGGGAAGATACAGTTTTCAGAAGGTGAGAGGAATTAGCCTGACCATCCTGGCCATTTTTGTGTAGCACTGCATCTGCTGGGAATTAGGAGTCTTGAAACTTTAAAATAAGCAGGGGGGAAAACCCTCCCTGACATAAACTGTGATGTGGCAAGGTGACTGAGTACTCTTAGACTGCTGCCATATTCCAGTGACAGCTTTTCCATAGAAACAGAAATTATTTCATTATAAAAAGTCAGTTACGTGCTTTGGGTTTCTTCTTGGATAAGATTATAGAAAGAGCATCAAATTCTGCATAGACCAAGCTTTTTATTTGACAACACTATAGCCTTAATTTTAACACATAAGAAAAGTAAATAAAATCTTTCTCTTCTAATTGGGAATAAAAAAAGAATGTAAGAAGTTACATTAACAGTGTTAACATTAACAATTAACAATGCTTCACAACTGCAGTGAAAACAAAGCAGTTAATCTCTTCTAATCTGAACTGTACATAAGGATGTTTTCTAGTTACAGTTGTTGATGGTCAACTACTGCAATGTAACATGTCTAGCCACCCTCAGTATAGAGAGGCAAAGACTCTATCCATCATGTTTTGTGTTTATTACCTTAGCTTCAGACACAAGTAAGCTTCAGACATTGCTATAAAATAATTTTTTATATCTTTGTTGCTTGCATGCCATGACATTCTGCACCATTACAATTATATCAGAAACTGTTGCTCACTCAGCAAGATTTCACTTTTTCCCCTTTCCTAAAGTATTGTTCAGGTTGAATATCTTTAAGTAACTTTGGTTTCTGTACTGAAATAAATATGCAATATAATAAAATCTCCAGTGCTTTTTCTTCCACGTTCTGGATCCAGTCTCCTGGAAAACTATGTACTTAAATGTTTTTGCATAGAAATAAAACTATTTCCTAAGCCCCCAGTTCCAGGACCTTTAAGAAAGATTTAACTGAGTTTGTTTTTGTTTTGTTGGGGTTTTTAAAATCACATTTCTAAGCAGTCAGAATTTAAAAGAAAAATAATAGCAGACTGTCAATCTGTTCTGCTCAATGACATGACCATATAGGTTAAAAAACTGTACTGTGTTCTTTTCACTCTCTCGATTCCTTTCTTTGATTTAATTTTGAATATAACACCTAAGGAAGTTATCATAGCCTATACAGGTGATATCTTCCTTGGGCAGTTACTGGTGTCTATGTTAATAAAGCCAGAGTGCTGTTATCTCTCCAAAGCACATACACTGTTGTCCTGAGTCATACTGAAGTAACATCAGTGAAGCATCTTTGCTTTAACAGGAACATTCTGCAGCTTGCAATGGAATCAATGTACCAACAGTAGTTAGTCAAACAGATCAAACTTCATCAAGTTGCTGTTCTGGGGGACATGTTAGCATGGGGGTGCTATACCGAGACTAGTTGTCACAAACCAAATTGGACTGAGCCTGGCCAGACTCAAAAGGCACACAGAGCCAGAGTCTGTCTATACACACTGCTTGAGCTGCTTAATTCTGTAGCATGTTCATACTCTCCTCCATGTCTCAAAAGCAGCATGAAATGAAGCACAAAAATGTTTTGCCTGGAATTTCAACAAGTAGGCAACAGAGTGGAGGATTCAACTGGAAAGGAAATAGGAGATAATGAACAGAGTGGTGACTTGCTGTAGATGGCCTTGGGAATGAAGGTAAGTGAATAATGTTTGATGCAATACAGAAGAAGGAACTAGGAGAATCCTTAAAATAGAGAAGTGATGTGGTTAGAGTGATCTATGTAAACAGTCTTGTGTTGCAGTTTCAGAGTTGTTAATTCCAAGGTTGTGCAGAGCTGAGTGTCTCAGCAATACCAAATTGATCTGGATGAGGTATGGCAGTAAAGTGTCACATTACTCTCATATTAGCTTCTGTCTATGCTACAGATTTTTGGTTCTGCCTCTGGAAGGACTCACAATAACTGGTCAGGGTTTACTGTCTGCTGGTACAAAGTTACCCCTTCAACATTTTTTCTGAACAAATTTGAATTGGGAGAATCAGTTAAGTTGCATTAGTTGTTTCTATTTGATGGCTGAGGTGTATTGATCATTAATAGGAGGCCTACAGACAGCTTTGCTCTGTTGTCAGACTGTGGCATTTCCAGTGGCTGTTGTGTTAGGAGCTGTATTGGTTAATGTTGGAGGGAGAGGTGTTAGGGCAGTCTTTGTATATCAGCAAGAGAACAAGGGTCTTAGCTGCAAGGATGTTTTGGAGGGCTGTTTTGGAGCTGCCACATGGAAGTATATACCCTGGGTGCTAGGATTTACAAAGTCATTTCAGTCAGACCTGACAGTTGACAAACAAGCTTGAGTGGCAGATAAACTGGTGATGCTATCCATGGATACTCACAAAGAAGATAATAACAGGGCTTTCAGGGAAGAGTTCTAGCTCTGCTGAGCTCTAATTTCCTGCTAGTCATTCACAGAAGAGAGAAGACCCTGTTTTGAGTTTGGACAGGAAGAGGTATCTCATCTAAAATACAAATAAATTAATATCTTTCTGCAGATGATTTATGGATCTGCTCCTTTCCCCAGAGCTAACTCAGAGATAATGTAGGAGGGTAACAGAAGACCAAGGATACAGTTCTCTGAGAGTCTGTCAAACACTAGGAAGTCTTAAATAGGTAAAAAGTATTTAAGTGAAGCATGATTGATTGTGTCAGGTGAGAAAGGATGATATTTAAATATTCTTTTTGGGGTTCTGTTGAACCTTTGATTGTCTTTGGTTAATCCAGAGTGGAAACTGAGAAGTTTGAACAGTGATAGTTGGATGTCTATGGAGTGAGTCAGAGAGAGTGAATGTGTAATTAGGAAAGTAGAGCTGAGTCAAGGCTTTTATTCATTTGCTTATTTATACCATTTTTTTTTGAGGGTAAATAGAAAGAAAGGGTAAACCAATAAGACTATATCATATTTTAGCCATCTCATTTTTTAAAAAATAATTTTGCTTGTGTAATTTATTCCCTCTAGTGAAAATTTGGCGGCTTCAGGGTTTCTCTCCTTTTGCTGACTTTAATGGACCAGAAAGGTAGGAAAAACAAGGATTTTTTTCTCAAATGTCTCCTCTTGGGGCTTGCTGTTCTGCTATGTAGGTTTAACATGCAGCTAAGCAAATCTAATGATTTCTGGCCACTGAAAAGTGGCTTTATTTTTTTGTGGCTCTGTTCTGTCCCTTTCTTTGTGCTGATGCTGCTACTTATTGGACCTGCTTGTCTGTCATGTGTTTATTTGGCTCATGGAAGTGTCCCAATGAGTGCCAAAATCAGCACAAGCTAGTCTGGAGTACCCAGCTGGGAGATGAGTTTTGGAGATGGAGGATGTCATGTTCTTAGCAGCCATAAACGGTGAGGCTGACTCAGAGTGCCTTCTGAACTGAACTACTGGGGTAAGCTAAGCAGCTCTTCAAGAAATGGAATTGTGAAATTCATCATCTCTCTTTCTATATAGGCAATGAAAAGAGTTGGCAATTAAGGAAGAAATACATTGATGATGATTGATGTTAATACAACTCATCCTCATGGGATTATCTGGCATTTTACGCCTCTGAGTTTTTTTCAGATTCTTTGCAAAACCTGCAAACTGTCAGATCCCTTTAGTGAGCTACCACTGACTCATCTTTTGGCTTAAGATGTAGTTTCACTGAGATCTGGCTGTATGATGAATTAGTACCAGGAGTTAAAACCAGAAGAAAACACAGGTTTTTGCTGTGCTAGCTTTCTGCTCACTTAATTCCTTGAATCAAGCAGGCACCAGTATTTGCAGAATTGAGACAGGGAGAAGGGGGAAGCAGAATTGCCTTTTCAACAGAAGCTAAACCTTCTATCCACCTGGTTGCAGTGTGAGACTCCATCTTTAGGACAGGGCTTCACAGCTGATTGAAACTGCTCTCATTCTGATTTCTTGAGGAAAGAAACTCTACTGCCTTCCTGGTATCAACCCTGTTACAACAAACCCTGCTCAAAGTGGCTTATTTGCATATGTAGTCATGGTGTTACTAGCATCAACAGAAGGAAGATAAATTACATTAAAAGTTGAAATGTGAGTTTGGCTTTTTTCTGTAGCTTGGGATGAGGCCCCAAAGACAATGTTATTAATGAGCTAGTGGGGACTACATGCAGCTCTCTGCTCATTGTCTGCTACCAGCAATTTCAGTGTTCACTTGGGCCTCTCTCCTTTGATATTCCATGATCATTGATTTTCCTTTGAACACTGACTCATTTACCATAGTCTTCTCCCTCCTAAAGGATGAGCTAATGTCATTATAAAAATAATTATTTTTTCTGTGATCAGCAGAACAAGTGAAGCCTGGTTTCCTATGGACTTGACCTGATGTGGTACTGCTGTGTGGATTCTCATATGTATACTAAGCAGTGTCTGCACATGCTTACCATTTTATCAGTGACAGCTTTATTAGGACCTGTTTCATCCATTTGGCTTTGCATTTCACTTGTTACCTTTGTACAAATTTAGATGGAATTTAGCAATGGTTTAAACATGCTTTTTTGGCAAGGAAAGTGGGGGAAATAATGGGACCGAGAGGCAGAAACACTAATGTAGAATAATTTCATAAGCCTTCTTTCCTTAGGAAATCAGCCTAAAAATTAGTCTTTTGACAGAGACCTCTGCAGAGACCTCACATCAGGCTACAGACACAGAAAAGTAAATGTTGCTGTTTACCACGTAAAGGCTTCCAGTTACCTGCTGTAACAGATTTCTTATAAGTAAGGCTAAGCCAGCAGTTGGTGTTTACTCACTTGGTTATCTTCTCATCTTCAGCAATGTCCATTCAGGTTTTGGGAACTTGTGGTTTGTTTGGTTTTGGTTGTGGTTTTTGTTTGCTTGGTTTTTTGTTTTTGGGTTTTTTTGGTGTGGGTTTTTTTTTTTTTTTGCCAGAATGCATTCATGCATCAGTTGCTTTCATTTAATATTATTAATATTATTAATATTATTAAATAATTTTACAAATTATTTTAAATTTAATCTTTATACTTGAATAAATGGCTATGTAGGTATAAGACAAGCTGTTAAAGAGACTTGTGGCTTACAGGACTCTGCAATGTCAGTGATGCCATGAAAAATAAAGGCTTTAAATGCAACCAGGGATAGAATCCTCTTACTTGGAGAAAAGCTAGCATCTTCTCTGTGAGACTCTCACTGTGAAATTAATATTAGGGTATTTTATTGCATTTTTCTCTATTGTAACTTTACACTTCTATTATTTCAGAAACTAAAATAAATTATTTGCAGATTTGTTCAGTATTTGTGCTTATCTTGAGCTCTGACAGAGTTCTCTTAAGGATGCCTTGCCTACCCCACAGTAGGGCAGCTGGATCCTGGAGCCCAGCTGCATCATCCTCTTGGTTCTCTGTCCAAACACTTGGGCCTTGAAAGGTCTGTTGTGTCCCCAGGTGTTACCTTTTGTCCTTGAACTGGTTTACAGATGGATCAGTTCCATGATTTTCTGACTCTTACATTACAGATATGTACATGCTGGAGCAAGGGAGCAGGGAGTGAGCAGTCAGTCACAGGTACAACAGGAAATGTGGGACTGTACATCCAAGTGGCAATCCAGGTTTATGGTAGATTCCAATGACCATACAAAACAAAGCACTGTACCTTGAGGGATATGTGTGAAGGGAAGAGAGAGGGAGAGAAACAGGCAGAACATGTCCATCTGACTGTGAGAACTCAGGTACTGCCAGACCCCTCCAGCTTTCTTTCCTGAGCATGCACATGATGCATCTTTCTTCTGAGCACAAGTCGTGAGAAACTTCAGAGTAGTGCTGGCTCCTGCTCAGTGACCTGCAATTCAGCTGGTCCAGCTGTGTCTGGTGCATCGGAGCACAGGGGATGGATGGATGGATGGATGGATGGATGGATGGATGGATGGATGGATGGATGGATGGAGAAGCTGGGGCCAGGCTGTGACTGAAAGGAAGATGCAGACCTTCCCTCTAGAGGAGAATGAACCAAAGACAAGGTGTGAGTTACTGCAGTGAGATTGCAATGCTTTGTAACTCAGTGAATTAATATAAAAATGAATAAAAGTCTTGTCACTGTAGAGCAAGACTGAGAGGCTTTGCAGAAACACTTATGATACAGAAGCTGTAACTATAAGGTATAAAGCATTTGTACATTCAAAATACAGATGCAAGTCAATGGAAAACAAAACTCCGATTCTACACCAGCATCGGAGCACAGGGGATGGATGGATGGATGGATGGATGGATGGATGGATGGATGGATGGATGGATGGATGGATGGAGAAGCTGGGGCCAGGCTGTGACTGAAAGGAAGATGCAGACCTTCCCTCTAGAGGAGAATGAACCAAAGACAAGGTGTGAGTTACTGCAGTGAGATTGCAATGCTTTGTAACTCAGTGAATTAATATAAAAATGAATAAAAGTCTTGTCACTGTAGAGCAAGACTGAGAGGCTTTGCAGAAACACTTATGATACAGAAGCTGTAACTATAAGGTATAAAGCATTTGTACATTCAAAATACAGATGCAAGTCAATGGAAAACAAAACTCCGATTCTACCCCAGCACCAGTGAGACCTGATATGGCCACACCATGCTGGTATAGATCAGGTCATTAGAACAAGTACCTGCTTAACCATTAATAGCCTTGTCATCTTATTTCTGATAAGGAGATGACCTTATTTGCTTAAAAAAGTGTTCTGGAAATCACCTGTTTTCCTGGTGAGCTATCAAGATGTCTGTACCTCATTCATGAGTTAAGAAAAAAAGAAGGGAGAGAATAAAGATGAGTTGCAGACTAAAAAAAAATACTGCCTCTATAGAAGATTTTTGCCAGTGCCAGCCATTAGCCTCTTTGTTGCACTCTTTGGACAATGTGTCTGCTAAATACCAAATCTCTGCTAGGGAGATCCTCCTACCCTGATGACTCTAAGTGGCAAAGTTAAAACAAAATTTGATGCTGTCAAATTGTTAAATTGATTTAACACAGTATTTTCTGTGAGTTCAGTCTCTACTTCAAATACATGCAGCTAGGTGGAAAGCTAACAGCACAATATCTCGGAGATAGTGGGAAATGCAAAGGAATTTGAAGAAACTGAGTGCTCAGATCCTCTCATTTGCAACGGAGTTTGGTCTGGAAACTCATTTGCTTTTTAGCAGTGATGACCTCAAAGCTTGATGATTGTAACTCTGGATACAGCAGCTGCCTGTACACTCACTGTCCGGGTTTTGTGGTGTCACTCTTCTAACGTTCGTATTTCTCCGCATACACGGCGGGAACAATCACTTGTCATGTTTAAGTGACATGTTCCTCTGTTAATTTCTTAACACTCTCCATTTAATTTGTTCCTTTTTGTTTTTTTTCCAGTTTGCCACTTTGGAGGTGGCTGCGATTTGCTATTTATTTTCCTGGCTGCCTTTGTTCTTTACTTCCCATTCTATCTGGTCCCTCCTGCCCCGCGGGTCCCCGGTGCTCTGCGTGTGGGTGACTTCACGCCCGCTGCGGCTCGCTCCTCAAGCCCGCCCTAGCCGGAGACAACAAACCGCACTTTTCTCTCCAAAAATCTCCTTTAAAAAGAGCTGGATTTTCAGTATTCGTGCCAGCATTTTGCCCCGGCTGAAGGCACGTTGGAGCTTGCCTAGCGACATAGCCGCCTCGTCACTAGCTGCCGTACAACATGGCGGCGCCCACGGCCCGCTCGCACCACCGGCACAGAGGAAGCGTCCGCCACTCTAAGGTTCCCGGTGTGTGTGGCGACTGCCCCGCGGGGCGTTCCTGCAGCCGGACGCAGCCGTTCTGCGGGACGCAGGCAACGGGCGGATCCGTGGGCGCCCGGCGGGGCCGCGGGCGGGCGGCGGGGCCGGGCGCGGGGGAGAGGCTCCTGCGCGCATCCCGGGGAGGCCGCGGCTGCAGGTGCGCCGGTGCGCGATCCGGTGCGCCCGCGGCCTCCCGCGTGCTCGCTCCCGGCGTTCGGGCCTCTTCCCGGGGTAGATAACCGCGACCGAACCTAAAGCGGGCAGCGCGTTCCCCCTGGTGCCGAGAGGAGCCGCGGACGCCCCCGCCTGCCCTCATCCCACCGGGCCTGGCAGCGGCCCGGAGGAGCGCTCGGCCGGGAGCCCGGGCCCGCCCCCGGGCCTTGGTGCGCCGCTGCCGCCGGGACTGAGCGGGGGCTGGGGTGTCTTATCGAAGCTTCTCCTGCCCCGGCGGGGGATCACAGGCACCCCTCGGTTCTCAGAGGGGTAGTGGCTGTTGAACCGAGGGAGAGGCCGTCGCTGCGGGCGGGCTCGTTGCACCCGGTGTTCGCGCCCAGTTTACGGGGTGGCAGTGAACGACCTGTTGCTTTGGGGGTGCTCAGGCAGGTGCTGGGAGCGGCTGTGCAGCGTCGATGCTGGAGTAGCGTCGACACCCGAACTTCTCCTTGTGGGGAAGTGTGCGCAAGGACAGCCCTTTAGAAACAACGTGGTGAGTTGGGATGGAGGAGCAGGATTGATTCCAGTTTATTGAAGGGGTACTAAACTTCTGTGTGGTAGAGGGACAGCTAAATAAAATGGTGCTGTTTTAGGGCTTTTCAACGCCTGAAGGCCATTTGGCCCTAGTATGGATGTGAATGTAATGGATAAATAAATGCCTCTTATTTACTAAAGCGTGAACAGACATGCTTATTCTGCAGCAATTTCATTTTGCCCTTGTTTAGGTTGATCTAGTTACAAACTGAACTAAAAGGTGTTGATAATAACCGTGACTAGTTTATTTTTGGAATAGCAGAGTCTGTGGAAGCACCGAGTTGCACCAGTTTAATGGATTCTCTTTAAGGTTTTTAGTGGTGTGATCAACAGCAGCATTTGGTCTCCTCTTCCTGTCCAGTCCATCACTGCAGCAGTCTGTCCACAGGCCCCCAGTCTATCAAAGTGGGACCCAGACCTTTTTTCTGTCAAGATTACAAGTTATGGCTAGAACCTTATGATAGCATTGCATGTGTTTAATATCTCTAAACACATTTTAATAAGTTGTCTTTAATTTCTTTCTCTCTTATTTTTCTCTGCAGGCCACGATGAAATCCCACAATGCTGTTTTGAGAGGGTGAGGTGAAGGGGGAGAAAGCACAATAAAAAATGGCCAAGCAAACAGCCGTGACAATTACTTTGGCCACCCTGCTGGGTGTTGCACTAGGGGGCCTGGTTTTGTGGAAAGCGACCCAGCGTCGGAAAGGAAAAACACGCTGTAGTGGTCAGCAAGAGGAAGCAGCAGTAAAGTCAGAAGATGAGAAACTCATTAAGGCAGAGGATAAGAAGGTGCTTTCCTTCTTCAGATCTCCCACCTTTTTCTGGATAGAGAGGACCCTTGGTGCAGACATAGTGATAGTTTCAGAGCAGGAGGAGTGGGATCATGTTGAACCATTGCTGAAGAAGGAGCTAGAGAAGTGGCCGGTTCTTGGAATTGATTGTGAGTGGGTGAGTGATCAAGAAGCGCCTCTCCTTCCTTTAGATTGCAAATTGCATGGGGAAATCATTGAAGGTGGAGCAATTTCTTTGCTTAAACAGATACCACTGGGTTGACTATTGAATCTGTGATTGTCTGTCATGATAGCAGTGAAGCAGCTGCTAATTTTGATTCTTCTTACATTTAAATATGCTAAGTTTTTAATTCACCAGATGTATTTGTTTACTGAGTTCCTGTGGTAAATTGACTTTACTAAATATAGTAACAATTGTATGGCTAAATATAGCGCTATATGTTTTGTGCAATATCTCTTTAAAGGTGATTTACTAGAATCACTAGGCTTACACTATTTTAAATCCAGCTACATATTTAAGAAACAATATCTTAAGAATGTTAAGTCCAAAAAGGAGGATAATGCTGATACGTAGATAAAACTCACTGGGACAACCAGAAAACAAAGCTCCTCTTCTGCTTGTACATTTACATGTGTGATATCTCAAACAGGCTTAAAGTAATTTATAAAGCCATTGTTTTGACTGGAAATTATTCACCCCACAGTCATATAAGCCACAGCTAAACAATGTGTTTGCCATACACATTTATATAGTGGGTGACTTTGTGCTGAAATGGATTCAAAAGTATTTCTGATATCTTCCACCAGCTCAGCTGTTCAGGGGAAGGGTGAAAGGGGAAAGATTCTCTTTTGGGAATGTGGCAAAAAGTAGCTTGGGCACAGTAATACTGTGAAAAAGACCACATAACTTGTCATGAATTTTTAGAGACATGTAACAATACTTGACCGTGTAAACTGATAAGTATTTTCTGCTTTCAGTGGCCTTTTTTGCAATTGTCTTCAGCTCCAGTATTACTAATAATACAGTAACCTGGACTCTCATTTTTTACTTCATTACAGGTATCTGTGGAGGGAAAAGCAAATCCTGTATCCCTGTTGCAGATGGCTTCTTCCAGTGGCCTCTGCATTCTTGTTCGGTTGCCCAGGCTTGTTGCCAGTGGCCAGACTCTTCCAAAGACCCTGCTGGACATCATGGCAGATAGTGCTGTGTTGAAAGTTGGGGTAGGGTGCTGGGAAGATGCTTGCAAATTGCTTAATGATTATGGTCTTCCAGTCAAAGGGAGCATGGACCTCCGGTATTTAGCCATGAGACAGCGGTAAGTGCCTGAAGACAGAGGTAGGTCCATTTGAGTTGGAAATATTTCTTAGGTGATTTGCATAAGCTGAATGATATCAGGCTGGTGTCTGGAATTCTTAGGGTGGCTTTGGAGAATGGGCATTGATAGCTGCAGCCCAAGAGCATGTCATGCTTCTATTCTGTGATCTTAATGGAAATGAAATCTTAATGAGGATTTAATTTGCTAATTGTGTCCATTAGTCTTCTCTCACCGACTGATACCTTTGTGGGCTTCTCTGTGTACTGTGCTTCAGCTTTTAAGAAGTCCAGGCACAGTGATGTAATGCAGTAAGAATGAACACTGTGTCAGCAGATGTTTGAATGCACTGCCGAGAAGTGTGAGTTAAATGTGCCCAGGGCATGTAAGTGGCCTGTTGAATTTCAAGATTTCTTGAAAAATTACTAAATAAACCAGTTCGAATTTTCCCTTTTAATAACAGTTCTTCTATGGAAAAGTTACACTTGTGATGCCATTTTCTTATCTTTCACTCTTCCTGCAACAGATGTTTTACTTGCAAATATTCTTCATGTACAATTATATGTGTGTCTGGGTGTGGTGTTAGTGATCTGGGCCATACTTTGCTGACCTGTTGGTGCCTTTTTAGCACTGAGGATGGACTTCCTGTCTCTAGTGGCCAGGATTCTTCCAAGTCATTCCTGGTTCTTGGGCTTCTCATGAATCCCTCGGACAAGTGGTCCATCACTGTATGATGGACTTCTTTAGTTCAGAAGGGAGTAGTTCAGAGCCAAACACTTCAGCCTTAAATGTTACTAACTCCCAGCCTTTCCTGCTTTGCATATTGCAGACACGAGATAATTACTAAATCTAGAAAGGACATTTTAGTAGAGAGGAGGGAGAGGGCCTGTAAAGCTGACAGGCAGCTGCATGCTGTTTGAGTCATGCATCATGTGCATTGTGTTCTCACAGGTTCAGGCTGTATGAGGCCATCTGAATTTGCATGAGTGTATAGTTTTATTTTTAATATATTTGTTTCACTATCTTTGTTGAATTGAAGGAAGGATCTACTTCACAACTGCCTTAGCCTTAAGTCTTTAGCTGAAAAAGTCCTGAACTTCCCGCTTGACAAATCTCCTCATGTGCGTTGCAGCAACTGGGAAGCAGAAGAACTGACACAAGATCAGGTGTGTTCTCCACTTCAACTTACTGTTTTGGGAGGAAGAGTAACCTTCTTAGTTGCAAAAGAGGCTTTACAACAGGGAGATCTGAGCCTTTTCAAATTATACCTCCAAACCTTATGTGTGACAGGGCCTAAAATTAATTTCAGACTCACTGCCTGCATTTCTCTCCTTTTTCATGAAGATAGTTTTCTGCTATTCTCCCTGGATTCTTTAGCCTTGTTTTCCTTTAGTCCTGAAAGATCTATGAGGCAAGATCCCTTGAAGAAATATTGCCAAAACCTCACCTTTTTATTATTTTCTTCAGTCTTTAGCAGTCGGTGCAATATTAGAGAGACACTGGAAATTTTGTTCACCTTCTTTAGAGCACTGAGTTTTCCCTGACTGCCGAGTTTCTTTAGTCAAGCTGCACATGCCTGCAGAAGCAGTGACCGGCAGAGGGAGTGACAAGACAAAAAACCATGCTGAATACTCTTAGCCAGTGTGCTAAAAGGGAACTTTTCATTAAGGAGGGATTGGTGGGGTAGGAGGATGTCTGACCTAAATATATTTTCAGTCCCTTGCAATTCTTGGGGGCACTACCCCAAGGTAGTGGGATGTGGTGTTGTTATGAAAGTGCCACTCAACTGGCAAAACTTCATGTAAACTTCAAAAGGAAATGAATCCAGCTTCTGGTGTTCTGTACCTTGTGCTAAAGACTGATAATGCTGGGAGTATTTGCTGTTTGTCAATATCTTAATTTCTGTGCTTTTCTGCAGGTTCTCTATGCTGCTAGGGATGCCCAGGTCTCAGTGGCTGTGTTCTTCCATTTGCTGGGATTTACCAGCCTTCCTGCTACACCTGAAGGTGAAAACTCTGTCACTGCTTGGGAGAAAGCACGGGGTAAATGCCAGGGCTTGGTGGATATCCCATTTAGAGCAAGAAAGAGTGGCAGCACAGGAGAGGAGAAGAGTGGAGAGGGATGTTCCCCTCAGAAAACAAAGAGTCGGAAATCTTGGGTGAATGGCCAGCCCTCTGGCAATCAGCAAATGAGAGATCCACGGAGGCAGAAGCGAAAGCCTCTGGGTGTGGGATATTCTGCACGGTGAGTATATTAAACACTGTTTAATGCTCTAGTCATTAAACAAAGTAGATCATATAAGCTAGGAAAGGGAACACAGGATCTAACAGTCATGGGGGTCAGATCCTGTGCCTGTTTTCCTCATTTTCCTCTAGGTGGTATTGAAAGCAGGGGCAGCACTTAGATCTCTACTTAGATCATGAGCAAGTTGAGGTGTTATCTCTAAGTTTTACCCTTCCTTCCATACTAGCCTTCCTACCTTTCTGCCTGCCTGCCTGCCTGCCTGCCTGCCTCCCTCCCTCCCTCCTTCCCCCCCTGCCCCGTGGAAGCATTAGCCAGAGAGCAGAGACCTAGCAGGCGGCAGTTGGTTTTCCAGGTGTTATTCTTGGGTGTCCAGGGTGTCCTGAGCAGGGCTAGGAGTTGCACTCGATGATCCTGGGGCGTCCCTTCCAACTCTGCATGTTCTATGATTCTGTAATTCTGCTGCCCAAACAGCTGTGCCCTGTCTTCTCCAAGGAGAAGGTGGCAACTGCACAAAGCTTGTCTTTTCATCAGGATCTGCCTCATGGACTGTTGTTTTTCCTTTGCTGTCCCATGTCACCATGGCTACAGAGATGGCAGGACTGAAAACTGAGGTTAGCAGGGGTAAGACATGCTATGTGAGGTGCCAGAGGGCACAGGCAGGAACAGCCTGTGGTAGCAGCAAAGCAGTGCCCTTCTGGGTTGGCCAGGGGGCAAGAGGAGAAAATAGTGCTACTTTAGCCTTGCAGAGGCAGCTGTTGCTGGATTCAGGATTTCCATCCTTGCAGGCGATTTTTTGGAGTGAATCCTAAATTCTTACGAGCTTTTGCTAGCAAGAGTTCAGTTGTTTTTAAATTAAAAACAAGTTTGAAAAGTTGCTTTAAGCTCAGTGCAGTGGAAGATGTGGGATATCTGTATGTTTGCTTTTTTTAGGATACAATCTAATAAAATTTATCACTGGACATTACTAAAATTATATGTAAATATCATCGGGAAATAAATACATTTTTGTATTTGTTTTCTTCTTTTTAAGTTTATTGGATTGGCAATGAAGAAATTTTAGTGTAGTCAATAGTATTGATTTCATTAGCAGTGATTAACAGTATTATGTTTTACAGAGCAAGTCCCTCATATTTTTTTTTAAATTTTTTTTGGAGGCTGTGTAATGCAAAACAGGAGGACTGCATCTCATGGGAGGATTAAAATTTAAACAAAATTACATTCCAAGACAAATTAAGATCTCCCCATATATGTTTATTTATTTTTTGTTTTTAACTGTGCCTGACTTCATGAGAGATCTGTAGACTCTCTGCTTTTTACAGTACGTACTGCAATGTGGCTCTGGTCTGTGATAACACTGGATGTGGTTTCAAAAGTCCTTTTTCACTCTTCCTTTCTGTTTAAGTCTGTTTAGTTTTACTGTTTATTCATTTAGAGTTGGGAAGTACTGAAATGATCATGGTGGCTGAGCTGAACTGTTGATGCTCAGTGGAAGGAGATAGTCTATGAATCAACCTTTATAGCTGGTAGAGCTCTGCTGAGAACAAATTTGTACAATCTCGCTGTAGAGAGGAAAGGAAACTTTTCTGCAGTGTGTTGTGACATGTCTGGCCAGTTCCTTCCAGGTCCTCTCTGAACCCAGCCTGCTCCATGCTTCAATTTTGTTTGAAGGAGGTTGGCAGAGTAAGGAAAAGTTTTCTGCAAAACAGAGCCCTTCCACACACTGCCACAAACCGCCAGAGACTGCTCACGCAGGACTTCTTGTCACTGCCAAAGGCTGGCAAACTGTGTTTGGCACAGTTGTAGCAAACACACTGCCTGTGTTTGAGGGCATCAGCTCAGCTTTGTTGTTCTCCTTAACTCATGTGTTCAAGTTCCCAGTGCTGCAGGAGTGTTTTTGGACCATTTCTCTTGGGTGAATAAAGTAATTGCTATTCACACTAAATTTTAGAAAAGTTTTCATAAAAAAACCTTAAAATCCAGGCTTAGGCAGCTGATCCTTGAAACTGCCTTGCCTGTAAGTTGATGCTCTCTTTGAGTTTATTCTTAGCTCATCATCCTTTGTGACTTCAATTCTCTTTTGTTTTCTAATTCAATTTTATTAAAATGCTGTCTTCATTGATGGCATCTCTTGAAAACTGGGATTCAAGTGTTAGAATTATGTTGGCAGCAGGAGAGCAAAGATATCTTAGAGTCAGTTGGTGAACTCTGGATAAATCTTCAGATGTACTGCTTCTCTGAGCAGCAGACTGTGGAGTCTCAGCAGCCTCAAGTTTGTGTTTAGGGGTACTCCTGTGATTCAGAGGAAGCTGCTTGATCTGCAGTGTGACACACAGGGCTGTAGAAAGCTCTGGGGTTTTTTGCATGCTATTATAGCTGCTGTAATACTGCCCTTGTTTCATAGAAAATCTCCGCTGTATGACAACTGCTTCCTGCATGCACCAGATGGACAGCCCCTGTGCACTTGTGATCGCAAGAAGGCTCAGTGGTATTTGGACAAGGGGATTGGAGGTAGGCATACCAGTTTTCCTGTTGGTATTTGAAATGTTCCTCTCTCCTCTCTCTCTCCTCTCTCTCTCCTCTCTCTCTCTTCTCTCTCTCTCCTCTCTCTCTCCTCTCTCTCCTCTCTCTCCTCTCTCTCCTCTCTCTCCTCTCTCTCCTCTCTCTCATCTCTCTCTTCTTCCTAATGGAGCATGGATTTTTTTTGCATCCTTTCTTATTGGAAGTACTGTTGGGGATTCACTAGGATGACTCTTACGTTGTAGCATCATTATTTTAGCTCTCCAATACAATTTGTCTTGAATATTTTCTCTTTGCCTTTATCCTTTTAGAGCTAGTTAGCACAGACCCTTTTGTTGTGAAGCTGCGGTTTGAGCCTTCAGGACGTCCCGAGTCTCAAGTTGATTATTATCTGACAGTCAAAGAAAACCTCTGTGTTGTTTGTGGCAAGCGAGAATCCTATATCCGGTGAGTTGTTTAGTGGGTAGGAGAAAAATGTGTCTTCTAAAACAGGGCTGAGGTCTGCATCAAGTTTGGCATCCAGAAGCTTGGTTAGTGGCCTGAAACATTGTGCTTGTTCGTGTCCTGGGGAACATGAACAGGACACTGTTTGAGTGCTCTGCAGTTGTTTGGCTGTGTGAGACACTGAAGAGACCAGCCTTTCCTCTTACAGAGGCAGGAGATATTGATCCTAGGAGAGATCAAAGCATATAGAACATGTATGTGCTGCAGTTTGAGTAACAGGGGCAGCAGTGTGCTGACACACACTGGATGGGTGGCATACCCTTCTGAAAAAAGCTGTAGTATTCCTTCCACTACTTAATCCTTTATTTTTGAAAGGTTTAGGTGAGCCTGAAGCTCATGAGGTCAAAAAGAAGATTTTTCTCTTTGTCTTTTTGTCTGCTGCTGATTAGTTGAGAAGTATACTTCTCATGGTGCATTACTTGATTTTTTTTTTAACAGTATGAATCTTTAATTGAAAGTGATGAATTTTTGGAATGGAAAAAAGAGAAATGCAGAAAATCTGGCAAGAGAACTACAAATGAAAAGAATAAAAATAATCACTTTCTGTACTATGTGTCCTGGTAATCTTTGCTTACCTGGACTTTTAGTTTTAGCTAACCCTTTCTGGGGCAGGAAGAGGAGGAACTGGGGAACAGCAGCTCCAGACAAATACAATGAGCTGTCTGTTATGTCTTCTCTAGGAAGAATGTTGTTCCTCATGAATACCGAAGACACTTCCCCATCCAGATGAAGGACCACAACTCACATGATGTGCTCCTACTCTGCACATCCTGCCATGCCATCTCCAATTACTATGACAACCACCTCAAGCAGCAGCTGGCCCGGGAGTTTGGGGCTCCCATCGGCTCCGAGGAAGGTGTGCGTCTCCTGGAGGACCCTCTGCGCAGGCAAGTGCGCTCGGGGGCGCGCGCCCTGCTGAATGCAGACAGCCTGCCTGACCCCCGAAGGGCAGAGCTGCTGCAAAGCATCAAGGACTTCTATAACACAGACACAATCACTCCAGAGATGCTCCAGGCAGCAGCTGGTCTGGAAACCAGGTATAGAAAGCCCATGTAGGCTGGATGTAAGGTTTTTAGTTGTTTATATTGCATTTCTTACTGGTTTTGTTTTTGTTTATACCCATCTCCCCTCAACCCACCACTGGTCTCTGAACTGCAGCTCTTGTTTCTTTCCCTCTTTCTCTTCCTCCTCACCAGTTGTCTGTTTTTGTTCTCCATCTTCCGCTCCAACATTTTTATACTTCTTCTGAAGGACAGATCAGGAAAAGAGTCTGATGGACAGTTATATTGGAAGTCTTCTCTTCTTCACTTTCTCAAAGTCTCCCCAAATATCTTTTCTTAACAAGTGTCTATCTCTGCATGAAATGAGTATTTTCTCCTTGTTATGCTTGCTGTTGTTTGTAAAGTGCAGATATTGTAACTCAGAACCCATACAGGCGGGGAATTCAGTGATAGGCTCAGCACTCTGAAGGCTCATGTAATTCTTGCCTTGAGGAATTTGCAGTCTCTTGAGGAGCTTGTAATAGACCTTAAGAGCTTTGTTTAGTGTTGCTGTAAAGAAGAACACTTTCTCTGTTCAGAGAAACCAGGTTTACAGTGTAACTGTGTTCCAGAAAGCAGTCTGGCATTGAAGCAAAGCTTAAAACTCACCCTCTTGGTTAGCTTACCCTTTGTCTGTAATTAAACTCTGCAGCAGAAAGTATCTTCAGTGTCTTGCTGTTCACTGGAGACAGATCTGGAGTCTGACAGCAGGCTTGTGTGAAAATAAATTGTGCTTGTGTCCTGGCAGGATCTGCAATGAGAGCTACGTGCCACATGGACTGAAGGTGGTGCAGTGTTGTGCTAAAGGAGGCCTGCGCTCCCTTATGCAGCTGGAAAGACGCTGGCGGCAGCATTTCTTGGACAGCATGAAGCCCAAACACCTCCCAGAGCAATGGTCAGTGGACCATAACCATGTGAAGTTGATCCAAAAGTATGGGGAGGATCTTCAGATCAAGCTGTCATGAAACCAACTTCCTGGACTCTGGATAGTGTCTAATGGACATATGTAACTGAAGATGGGAAGACTGTTTTTATTTCTATGTCTCCACTAACACCTGGGGCCTGGGTTTGCAAAAAGGCAGCAGTAGATCTGCCAGATTTGCCAGTTAAAGTTAAATTTGGCAGTTTATAGAGTTAAATCCATTGACTTGAACTTTCAGGTGGTTTGGAAGTTTAATCCTAGTCTGTCACTTACTAGTTCAGGGCAAGAGTGGTATGATAAAGGAACTTGTCTTCTCAAAGTGACTATGAAGAATCATTTTCTGGCTCCCAGGATGCCTGATGCCTTGAGACCATCTCTCATAATAAAGTGAGTTCAGAGAAAGGCAGCAAAAGCACAATAGATGAATGTTTCTAGATTTTTCTGACATATATTTGTTCCCTTGGCTTTACCTTGAGGCCGGTAGGACCAGGGAGGTCATCCTTCCTCTGTACTCGGCACTGGTGAGGCTGTACCTTGAGTGCTGTGTCCAGTTCTGGGTCCCTCAGTTTGGGAAGGACGTTAAGACGCTTGAGTGCATCCAGAGGAGGGCAGCGAGGCTGGTGAGGGGCTTGGAACACAAACTCTGTGAGGAATGACTGAGGGACCTGGGGGTGTTTAGCCTGGAGAAAAGGAGACTCAGAGGTGACCTTATCACTCTCTACAACCTCCTGGAAGGTGGCTGTAGTCAGGTGGGGGTTGTCCTCTGTCTCCAGGCAGCAACTGACAGAACCAGAGGACACAGTCCTAAGCTGCACCAAGGGAAATGTGGGTTGGATATTAGGAAAAAGATTTTTACAGAAAGGATTATTAAGTATTGGAATGGTTTGCCTGGGCTGGTAGTGGAGTCACTATCCCTGGATATGTTTAAAAAGAGACTGGATGTGGCACTCATTGCCATGGTCTAGTTGAGGTGTTAGGGCTGGGTTGGACTCAATGATCTCGAAGGTCTCTTCCAACCTAGTGATTCAGTAAGGGTCTTCTTGATAAAAATCTTTCTTTGTTTTTAGTGCAGTTGTATTCATAAGAGTGCTTTCTAGAGAAGACCCCCTGCCAGAGAGAGAATCCTTGTATGGAAGAAGCAAAGAAACCTTATTTTTTTGCAGATTCTGAGCTGTCTCAGCATAACAGATCGGCCTTATCAAGTTTTCTGGTGGCAGGTGCCTGATGAGAAGTGACACTCTGGCAGTATGGAAATACCCATGTCAAGTCTTTTGTTAAACAGCTTCCAGTAACACAGAGTTTATAAAAAATGTTTTTCCTAATTCTGCTTGTTTGTCGTGAGCAGTGTGCTCACACGTGCAGGGCTGTTACAGAGATGGGGTGGCATAACTCCTATGACTGGAGTGTTGGAATGGAAGGATGCAGGCCCTTTAGGAAGAACAGGCACTGGAGGCAAGGAGGAGGTGTCACCTTCTATGTCAGTGATTGGTTGGAGTGCATGGAGCTCAGTCTAGGGATGGATGAGGAGTCCATCATGAACTTATGGGTCAGGATTAAAGGGAGGGCAGGGACAGAGGTGAGAGAGGGGATCTGCTACAGGTTGCCCAACCAGGAAGACTGAGTGGATGAAGCCCTCTATAGATAAGAGCAACCTTGTGTTCACAAGGCCTAGTCTTCATGGGGGCCTTCAGCCACCTCGTATCTGTTGGAGAGGCAACCCAGCAGGGCATAAGCAATTCAGGAGGTTCCTGGAATGCATTGATTACTTTTCCAGAAAGCCAACTGCATCATGGGCTGCATCAAAAGAGGCATGACCAGCAGGTCAAGGGAGGTGATTCTCCCCCTCTATTCTGCTCTTGTGAGACCACCTGGAGTACTGTGTCCAGCTCTGTGACCCCCAACATAATAGAGCAAGTCCAGAGGAGGACTAAAAATATTATCAGACAGCTGGAGCAACTCTCCTATGACTTCTTACAAGGATTAATGGCTTTAAACTGGAAGAGGCTAAGTTTAAATTAGGTATTGGGAAGAAACTCTTTACTGTGAGGGTGGTGACGCACTGGAACAGCTTGCCAGAGAAGCTATGAATGCCTCATCCCTGGAAGTGTTCAAAGCCAGGTTGGATGGAGCCATGAACAACCTGGTCTAGTGGAAGGTGTCCCAGTCCATGGCAGGGATGTTGGAACTGGATGTTCTTTAAATTTCCTTCCAGCCCAAACCATTCAGTGATTCTTTGTATAGCACTTGGTGAGTACCTTTTCATATCACACTGAAATAAGGACAGGTGTCTTAAAAGGGATGAGAGGAAACAATTTAAATTAAAGACCAGAAGCTTTTAAGAGATCTGACCACACATGTGTCTTCTGTACCTGGATTTGACATGTGTGGTGGTGCTCTCTTCATGTCTGTTTCTCTGTCTCTAAAGTGGGACTAATAATACTTAACTATCTCACAAGGGTGTTGTGAGGCTTAATTAATTCATGTTTTTGTAAAATGCTTTGAAAATATAAGCTAGTGTGTGTTAATTATTGTTGTTTTTTAAGATGTGCTGCTGTCTAACTTCCTTAAATATTCACGTTTTTTGTCTGGTGCTAGACCTTAGTTAAAGATAACTTTTTAAAAATACACACTCCTTTCTGTAGAATCCCTTTTGATGATTTTGATTGCATGAGATGAGTGTGCTTCTACTGAATGATGAAGCTATGCTCAACTTTTATACGCCTCTGTAGAGAAGTTTCAGTAAAACCCTTATCTTCACACTGCTGTGTATAGCGCAGTTGACCCACATTTTTTTATAAAATTTGGGCAGAATCCTGGACCTGCTGTGATTGTGGCTGAAACTGGCCCTTATCAGAGAATTCAAGAAATTTCACAGGTCAGGGGTAAAAACCCTGTTTGTAGCAGAAACTGTTTGAGATAAGTAGGAGCCATGGAGAGAAATGGTACATTAGTGCCATCCCAGAGGAGCTGCAATAGCAGCATGAGGAATCAAAGATTCGTGATAAATACTACTTATCACAGAGCTGCAAATGAGATAATTTTCATTATAAGGGCAATATTTCCCCCTGTACCACTGACAAGTCTTAACAAAAAACTCATCTAGCCAAATGTGGTATGTGTCTGTGCTTATTCACAAAGCTGATTATAATCCCAGCATGACCTTCCTGCCTACAGCAGCAGTTTGGATATAACTTTTTCTCTCCAAAGCATTTTGAGCATGTGTTCAGATAATGCTATATCCTGTCTCCATCTGATCGGGGTGTTGAGAGCTCTCTGCGTGACTCAGAAACTCCTTTTCTGTCATCAGGAGTACAAGGTGTCCATTTCACCTCTTTGTTCTGCTTTGTTTTTTCTCCCTTTGTTCTGATACAGGAACTCCTGATCAAACTCTTTAATGGAACCGAGTGGCTGACCAGGTCTTTTCTGTTTGTGAGACAAGAAAGTAATGTAGAGACAGGAGGTCAGGTCTTTTCTGTTTGTGAGACAAGAAAGTAATGTAGAGACAGGAGCTGATCCTCTATTTTTGAGGAGCCAGTGGTATCATTGAAGAGGGTTTTTTCCAAATCACTTGTTCAGAAATAGAAACTAGCAAGGAGAACTTCCTTTACAAATATTTTTAAACTAAGATTCTTTGTTGTTTGTAAGATACCCTTAACTTGCATGATTTTAATTCAATCTGAAAGAAGAGGGGAAGCGATATATTTGTTATGCAGAAATAGATTGGCTTTATTTTATTATGATTTAAAATTTTCTATTAGTCTATAGAGAAAAGTTCTTTGTATGTCTCCATTGCTAATTATTACATTCTATAAAAATTTACTCTTTTACCAGACTTACCACTTTTGAAGTTCTCTTGTTCCTTTCTTGCATGCTTGCTTTTTCTCTTCTTTTCCTTGGACTTTACCCAGTCCTTATGGGGGTCCATTGGTCCTTACAGTAACACCTGGACCCCACCCTCCGAATTTCCCTTTCCAGTGCCTTCCCTGATTTGTATGTCAGAGATCAGCTGTGGAAGAGCCCATGCTGGCACCAATACTGTACTTCTAAGAAATTGGATAGTGAGCTTACTCAGGTATGTTTGAATAGTGGATTCAGGTACTTGGCCTGGTCATTTTGGTCAGTCATGGCTGCAGATTTGTTCAAATGAAACCTTAGATTTTTTTCAGCCTGAGCATTCATCTAGGTTGCTCCAAGTATTTTCTCTTAACTGGGACAGCCCTGTACTTAACCACACACATCCATTTTATCTGTGCAGGGGGAGAATTGGCAATTCTCTCTGTATGGGCTGGCTTTCACAACATGGAGTTTTTCTTTCTGTTGCTTGTCACATCACATTTTTAAGTTTGTCCAAAGTATGCTGCCAGAGATGGGGGAGAGAAATTTTCCCTTTTACCTGGTGCTTGGTGCCACCTGCCTCAAACTGGTCCTTGCAGGTTAGCGGAGAGCACACCACATCTGCTGAGATCCCCAGACCTGTGTTGGCTTATGAATTCCCTGCAGAACTTGCTTCCATCCTTTTTGTTTCATATGTTTTGCCCATGTGAAACAGATGTTCTTCTGTAAGAATACGGCTGGGTACGAATTTCCAGAGACATGCCTCAGGAGTGGGAGAAGCAATGCCCTTGAAGCCCTTCCTCTGTGGGCTACAAACTGATTTCTGTCTTTCTCAACACTACAGTTTGTGTTTTTTCTTAATTTTTTCAGTAACTTAGACATTATTGCAAGGTGCAGGATTTACCAGCTGGGCAGCATTTCTGTTGGAGGTACAGTAGGTGCTGCACTTTTGAGCAGACCATACATGACGTGTTAATTATGCTGCTGACAGTCTTGGCATTTGGATTGCCTTGGTTTTCCTCCTTTGACAGTCTCTAAAGGTCCCAGCTGTCACATCTGTGATTGACAGGACAGGAGACAACATATCCCTGTGGGCTTGCATTTTTCTCTGGTATTCAGTAATGGCAGGCATGGGAAGCTCTCTTCCTGTTGCATTGCTATTGCTTTGGCTCCTTAGGGAGTATCTGAACTCTGCACTGTCTGATCCAGGGTTTTGGTTGGAGTTTTTCCATGAAGGCAATGTGGTTGCCTTGAGAAGCACCTCACTGCCTTGGCCCCGTGCCTGAATGTCTTGGAGGAACTAGGTTTTTTCACATGCAAAGGGAGCCTCTGTAACAAGAAGTCACCTGCCTGTCTGCAGTGTTCTGTATGGATTTAGAGCCACCTCTATTCTGAACCAGAAAGTCAATTCTCATCACTGTTTCTTGATCTCCTTCTTTTGGGCCTCCACAGTTGGCCAGACCTGTAAGATCTTCGTTCCCACAAGCTGCCATCCCCTTTGATGTTCTCTGGGAGTAGGGGCCATTACAAAGACTTTTCTCTCTCTTCTACTTAGTACCATCCTGTTGGTATAAGGAGTTTTCCTCACCCTGAGGGGTACATTGTTCTGGAGAAAGGCAGAGGCGGTTTGAGCTAAATGCAAAGAAGATACAGCCAGCTTTTCCTGGAACTTATTAAAGGAGCCACAGTGAGCCCTCTTGTATTAGTCCTGCATCAAGGGGGTTTTGTTCAGTGCTTTTACAGGTAAAGAGGGTAATGCACGTAAGCCAACATGGTTAAGCTTAGTAGAGGGGGAAAAAAAACCCAAAAGCCAAAATAAACATGCATGGAACATAATTTCTCTTAATCAAAACATATTCCTCTATCACTGTGAATTCTACCATGAAGAGCAGGCAGCTCTGGCAAGGATTTTCTGTGCCAAGGTTAGTGCTGCATCCTTTCTTGCCACTTAACTGTAATGGAACTTGTTTCTGTCTTGAATTAGCCAGTGTGATGCTACCTGGGGTCTCAGTGGTGTTGGTCGCCAGGAAACAAAGCAAAACCATCTTTCTCTTATTACATTCCTTTGCAAGCTATTGGATAAGTTCAGCTTTGAGACGGGGGGGAGTAAAGAGAACAGGAAAAAAAAGGATGGAGGCTTTTACTGTGAAATAGAGATGTCATCTTCAGATAACAAGAAGCCATTTCCTTGTACAGGAAAAATTTCGGCTTCATCTATAGATGATAGGAAATATGGCTTCTATCTTTTTTTTCTTAAGAAAGTGAAAGATTGTGCAAAAAAAGAAGGAAAAAAGGAGAAGGCATTTATATATCTCGGCACGAATGTGACAAGCCTGTGAAAAGGGTACTAGGCAGCTGTCAGAAATGCAGGCTTAAAAGAAAAACTGCCTGTCCAAACTCCCTTCACAAAAAACCCTGCTGCTCTAAGAAGCTGCTTCACATTGTATCATGCTCTGTGGGGATCTGAAATGTATCTGTTTCACAGTGATTAACAGCAAGTCCTTTGCAATTGATTGTTCTTTGAAAAATGTCAGACAGTACTTTGCATTAGCTGAGATCTGCCAGTTGCTTTTCCTTTTTCCTCTGTGCCATGACTCTGTCCAGGACTTCGCTGTAAATAAAAACAGGGAGACTGTCTGACTGCTGGGGCGTGTAAAAATATGAGTGGGACTCCCTTTCAGTGCACTATGAATGAAAAAATCATTATCCCTACTTATCAAGCAAGGGCTGTGGAGATTTCAGATCTGAGCTGTAAGCATGTGTATATAGTTTCATGTCATATTTTTGCTATTTAGATAATGTTTTCCATATGTTTTAAAAGCTTTATGCTATCTTCTGTCCCCCTCTGGTTCTCCTGTGATATATTAGTAGCAAGACTAGATGTTGTTCAGCTGCATGTCTCAAAGCATTGTGCTGATGTTTTAAAGACCATCTCCATTTTACAGATACTTTCTCTACACTAGAAGCAGAGTCAGTCCAAGCAGTAAAATTGGAACTTAAGAAATCCTTACGGAGCTCTGGAAACATCAGACTAGACTGTCCGTCTCTTGACAAAGTGCTTATGGAGGAGAAAACTGCCTTCAAGTACATCTTCTATGCACCATAGGTGATGGTGAATGTTAGATCCTCAAGAATACCCAAATACCCCTTTTTTCCCTGCCTTGCAAATGGGCACTGGGACTCTTAATGTCACTGGGCTCTGGCCCCATTGGCTCCATGCCCCAGTTATGCTCTGCTGCTTTCAAGGTTTCCAGTGTATAGTGAAATATTGGAGTCTGTAAGGCCTGCTCCAATTTTGGACAAAGAAGCCAACAGGTAAAGTAAATACAGGTAGATAAACATAAGAGCTAAAAAATGTGGGTTATCTGTATTTCACTCCATTGCAATAATCACCAATTAAAACCAGAAGGACTTCCTGCTAGCCACCAACCTTTTGCTGGATGTGTTTCACTGCCAGCTGTGTCCAGTCAGTGAGTTCACAGGAAAAAGCTTATTCTCATGGTGGGCTGTAGTAGGGGACAAGGAAGAGAAATGGCCATAGCAAGTGGGTTGGCACTCAGCTACTAACCTTGATTCTCTCTTGGCCTGCCTTGCCCTAACCTTGAAGGGAAAGGAGCAGAGGGAAGCCTGAATGGGTTCTTGTCCTCATCACTGCCTCTTCTGCTGAAAACTCATCATTCTGGAAGGTGAGTCCTGTGCTCTGCAGGGAACATCAGTGTGGAAATGTAGCTTATGAGCAAAGTCTAGAAGAACTGAGTTTGTCTTGTTTAGGGGAAACAGTGGAGGGACAAAGAGGTAAGAAAGAAACCTGTGCTGAAGAGGAGGGGGATTTTTGTGATGTGCTTTCTAGTCTAGCTAGGACAGGAGGTTATTGGCTTAAATGTCAACAAAGGAGATTTGTGCTAGTCATGAAGAAAAGCTTCCTTACAGTATGCACTGCTTCACAGCACAGGTCACATTGCTCTCTTAGCAGCACACTGACTCTCTCCCCAGCTGCAAACCATCTGTGCTGCCCACTGACAAACCCGGAGGTGATAAAAACTAAAATATTTTAGCTAACTCTGTGCATGGACGTCCTGCTCCCCTACGTGCTATGTGCCCTTCAGTCACCCGCTGCCAAGACAGACACGCAGAGCTTCTCTCTGAACTACTTTAATTAATATGTGCCTGCTCTGTATTTTTATAGCTCTTAAAAAGTAGCTGTGAGTGGTATCTTATATCAGAGGGAGGTTTTATATCACGGCTGAGAAGCTTGGCATGGCTACTGCTGAGGAGGTGACCTTGGCACATGTTCCCTCCCCTTTGCTCCTCACACAATGTGTTAACACCACACTTGGCACTTCCAGTCAAATGCTTCAGAAAAAGACACAGAAGCCAAATGAAGATTTTTTTTTTAATGCAACTTAGTAGCTTTCAAAAAATCCCTGTTTCCTTGAGAAAAAATACAAAAACAGACCTCCAGTCCTAAACAAACTTTCCCTTCCCAAGTATGTGCTCATTTTTTTAAAATCTCAGAACTTCACTTAGGGGAGACAATGGAGTCAGTAACCTCACCAGCCTTATTTTTCTCTAAAATTACTGAGATTTTGCTGGGGAGATTTCACCACCACCCCATGAAATTAAATGGATCTGCTGTACAAAGAAACAAATTGGGCTGGAATCAAGATGGGAAATACATGCAAGCAAAACCAGCATGATTTTCTCACTTGCATCCTGAACAAAGATGAAAGGGAAAGCCTGAAATACAATCAACTTGAAGGGAGTTCCAAAAGCCATGGGGTGCTGTGTGTTAGGCACACTACATGAAAATGATGTATGATCCATGAAGGCAAGGATGGACATGTAGGAATTGCTGTGATGGACTGAAGCCAAAGTCTAATTAATTCAAGACAGTTTCCCTGAGCTACACTAGTCAGTAGTATGAGCTACTCACTAGTGTAAAACTCCCCAGATAGTTTGTTTTTCACACTTCATGTTTTCAGGGTGAAAACTGACTGATAGTTCCTGTGGTAGTTTGAGGACAGCTAGGCAGATTTTTTTTAACAAGCCTCCTATCACCAAGACATGGGCCAGTGCCTGCTTTGCTGGGGCTGAGCTGTATGGCCAGCAGAATTTAAATTCACCTTCCCCTCTCTAAATACCCTGCTGTGAGTAGACTCTCAATGAGTTGCCTGTCTGAAAAATGTCAGCTAAAGTGACTGCACTGTTTCTGCCAACACGAATTCCCAAAGTGCATTTAGGGTTTGATGAGGGAGGAGAAAGTCCCTGATGATACAATCGTGCTTCAGTTTGCTTCAGAAAGTCTCCTGCACAGAGGAACTGTCGGTTAGTTAATACAGCATTTTACAAGGAAGAACTTCAGTCTTCACACAGAGTGAACTTCGAAGTATTCTGTGCTCTAGCTGACACTTTGTTTCTTTCAAGGATTGGGGCATGCAGAGTGCAATGGTAAACGTAGAGTCTGTAGATGAAATGATGGTGTTCAGGCAGATTTGGTGGTAACAAGCTATTTTGCATGTTTTAACCCCAAAGGTTCAGCGCTCTAGGTGTGCTGATTTGACAAGGAAGAAAGGGGCTTCTCCACTCTCCTTCATGTATTTGTCAGTGAATTGTGGTGATAGTGACATAAAAGGATGGGAACATTGTCAGAAACCTGTAACCAGACTTGCCAATTTCTATGTATGGCAGAGGAGTAGAAACTATGCATGTTAACCTTGCTGCTCTGCTGATTGAACATGAAGGAGACAAAAAAGGCATTAGAGCTGCTTTTGTGGTCTTCATTGCCCCTGCTGAAACTGCCTGCCTATCTACAGCTGCGCTGTGTGAACAAGACACTTGCAAGGTAGCTGGATGATGAGCCAGCTGGGGAGGACATTAGTGGCAAGGAGTCAGATGAGCAGGTATCATTTGTGCAGGCTTGAGGAACATCATGGCTGTCTTCAGCAGTGAAGTACTTAAATGTCAGTGGTCTTCACTGACTGTGGCCTGTTAATGCCCACTGATATGCATCGAGGGACCTATTTTCTAAGCTAGTACAGACCATCTGGAGAGGACCCTCTGGATGCATCTGTCTCTGTCATGATAGCCAGAAATTCAGACCTCATTTGCATAATGTTTATTATTTTGATTGGAGGTGAACTTCTGGATGGTCTTTTTGTTTATCTAACTGAAATGTGATGCTGTCAAGGGGTGTGCAAAGGCCTGTTAGGTGTTTATAGCTCATTTCCCTGGCAACGGTTGTGCTATAAACACCTTGAATCCAGCAGCTGGCTCCATCCTGAGGAAGCTGCACTGGTTTAATGCTATCAGTGTACTAAAGCAGTACTACTTTTGTATCGACAAGCTCCTCTCTTAACAGTGAATAGTAGTAGTAAGTAAATTACATTTTTCTGACAAAAGAGAATAAAAGGCATTACATCTGTGTGTCTCCACCTCAGGCTCCGGGCTACGTGCATTTATGCACTGCTGGCAGCCTGGATTCCTGCTGAGACACAGCAGCCCGGTACAAAGGAGCATGCTAGGGAATTGGGCACTGGAGCATCACCGAACTGAGGTGGAAGGTTGTCACATCACCAGGGGCCAGCAGGAGCAGAGGAGTAAGAGGCAGTAGCAGGGAATGGACCTCTTGACTTCAATCACTGCAGACCTCACAATTTCAGCTGTTGCTCCTGTTCCCTGTTAATTTCATATCAAGGAGACCCAAAACACACACAATGAATGTAGGAAATGTATCACTGCTCCTTCAGGCAGCTCCCATGGGTAAGTCTGTTCTTGTTATTTCTAAAACCTCAAGTCCTTGGAAAGGAGTGCTGCCTCAGTAGTGGCTCATACTTCAGCAGGTGGGGTGGTGGTAGGGCATTGTACCTCAAGTGCAGCACAGCTGGAAACAGTGTAACAGGGCTGGAAAAAATTATTCCCAAATGCAGCAGAATATCTAAGGGTTGGGGAAGAGGAATAGAGTGAGATTGGGACATTTTGAAGAGACCAAACTGCTGAACAGAATTTTCAGAGCCACAGCTGATCAGTTTTCAGAAACAGGAGGAAAGTTCTTTCCTTAGGCTGTGCCTCTTGTGTTCCAGTTCTTTATTTCTGACCTCTCTTGCATCCATAAACTGTATTCTGAATCTTGCTCAAAGCTGTGAAATCTTGACTTCAATAAATCCACATCCAAAGCATGATGCATGGGCTAAGATCAAGCAATTACAAATTCGGCAGAGGTATAAAATTAAAAGTACCATCAAACCCTTCTAAATCTCAGTGCACTGGCTATAGCTCATTTATAGACTTCTGCTCAGTCTGGGGGCAAAAAAATGAATATGCACAGTCTGCCTTAGTTCAGTCCATGGAAGACAGTGCAGGTCACTGATTTCAATGTTTTATTAGTGAAAGAACTGCATATGAGCCAAAAATGAATTACAGGTTTTGTTATTTATACTGTAGTGACTGGTGGTCTAACTATGGATGGAAATTTGGGTGAGCCCCAGCTCATGATGAATGGACAATGACCTAATAGTCTGATGTCATGACAAATCATTTCTGTTGCAGATGATTTAAAACAACTTCAGATTTAGATTAATATGGTGCTAGTTGCACACCAGATAGCAGATGGTCTGTCATTATTTTTCTTCTCCCATAGGACCCCAGATTCACCAAGTTTTTGTAAGGCACTTTATTCTGTTTTATCTGCAGTAAGAGCAATCCACTTTCTGTTCTGCCTCTTCTTCCTTACCATACAACTAACATTCATTCACTTTTGTGACTGGACTTCTTCCTCTTTACAGCAGACTTGTTCTGAAGCAGTCAATGTTGTACTGAGTGTGCCTAGATTTTCCTTGCAATGCATGGGACACCTGACTGAGGAATTCCTAGTTTTCTCCAAAATCACTCCTCTGGTGAGCAATTTCTTTTTGCATCTCCCTCTGAGACTCTGTGAGGCTGGACTTTAATTTCCAGATCCAACTGATATTTTTCATTGTGATTCACATTTAACATTCTTAGCTTTACTGGTTCAGACCTTCATTTCCCACTTCCTTGCATCACAGAGGGCCTTCAACCTGTGATATCTAAGTTTTCTATCTAAGGCTAGTTTTCTGCTAGTAAGCAGAAGACACATCTTTTCTTCACTGTTGACAGTCTCACTTGGATTATTCTAAGCTTTTTTTTTTTTCTTACAAAGAGCATGAAGAAGGATAAGGCAGGCAGAGGGATTTGGAAAGACATGGAGCATTTGTTTCTCCCTGCTTAGGGAGGTTGCAGAAGTTCCTGAGGGCTGGAAAGGTATCAAAGCAAACTCATACTTCAGAGTTTGTTGGGGGCCAAACATCCCTGTGAGTCACATCGGTCCTGTTGAGCTCCTCCCTGCACATGATGATAAAGAGAACCTTGTGCTTCCTTCCCTCTGTGTCTGCTGCACTCAGCTGCCCCTGGGGCTGCCAAGTAGAGAACAGCCCCAGGAGCCTCCCATCTCTGGAGACACAGGTACAGGGACTGATGATGCCCAGCTGAAGCAGGAACATGGCATAAAAGAGCCCATGAAGTGCTGCAATGGTGGAGTCTGAGCTTGTTCTGTGCTGGAGTTCAGACAAAGCCTCCCTGCCTGGCTGAGCTGGCTGCTTGGAGCAGAAACAAAGCCAGGCAATGAAGCAGGAAAGACCAGTATGACACTTATGCATGGTAGCATAACTGTTGGCAGGCTGCAATTGCATGTGCTGTACATGGGGCTTTAAAACTTGGACCTATTAATATGGTTATTTTTGTCTGTATAGATTTTACTACAGTAAAAGAACCTTTAAGTGTACTTCAGTGTGCCATTAAGCAATATGGATATAATGGTTGCACAGAGCCTTTTTCATCCTCTGTCTGTGCGGAAAGGTATGCTGCAGTGGATACATTTGTAAAGGAATTAGTTATTTGTTTGCTAGATATGGACATTTCTTGGATCTTGCTGTGACCTTCAAACAGAAATGGTTAGGCTTGCAATGGTTCTTAGCTCCTGTGGGAGATATTTTCCTCGTCTTCAGCCAGCACCAGAGAAAGTGGTATCTGCTGCAAACTTGCATTAGACTTGAAACAAATCTAAGGGTGTGGAACACATGTGCACACCTGTACATGCATGTCATGATGTATCACTGCATCTGAAAATGCTGCAGTGATGTGCTGAGAGTTTCTGCAGACATGTAAGTGTTCAAATCAGAGTACCACTTCCATTCACAGTGGCTTAAGCATTTTCTGCCATTTCTCACTCCTTTTTTTGGCTGCTGTGCTCCACTGTGACAGCTCTTCATTGCCAAACCATGCGTTCAGGTACTGAAGATAATTACAAGGAAAAATTAGGGGTAATTTTTTAAAGAGTAAAATTTTTTACTTCATAATTCCCATTCCCCCTTCTATGCCAATGTGATGGAGGCCATTTTGTTCAGCACATCTAAAGCATTTACCTTTAGGGGGGGATAAAAATATTTGTCCTAAAATGTGAATATTTAAATAAGTATTTTCTAAAGTCAGGAAAAAGACAGCAGCTTCATTTCTGCATGAGCTTCTAAAGAATTTAGCAGCATGCTTGTGGAAGCTTAGCAATACCTGGATTGCTGTTTATAGAGAGGAATGCTGCAAGGCACAAACTGTGTACCTTATTCTTCAACCAGAAGTGGTGTCATACTGAGAGAGTTGTTTGTGTGCTGCCCTGTGAAGCCTTCCAAATTGACATAGCTGCTTGCTGGCCTGATGCAGGTCAGCAGGTCTTAATGGTTGCAATTCCACTGAAGCTGTCATTTCAATAAATTCTGTTGCCATCCTTGATGTCTGCTTCACCCACTCCCCTGGAAGTAAAGATATTCCAACGGAACACAGATGGAAAGGTAGAAACTTATAAATATTTAATATTACATTGCTTTGCCTGGACTGTGCTCCTGACATTACAGGGATGCCTGATGTCCTCCGAACTCCAACCCCTTTCCTGGCTTTTTTACACATTCCAGGTTCAACCTGGAGATGGACTTGGATCCCAGTAGGCAGATTATGGCATCAGGCTCACTGAAACAGCATAGCAGTGCCTCTGGAGTTGACTGATCCATGGCTCCTATTTCTGGCTTCACTTCAGCCTGGAGTTTCTCATGCTTAGTGCCAGGGCTGGAATGTTTTGGAAACTTTTCCATTAATTATCCAAGCTATTTTCAGTGATAGAGCTTAAAAAATAAATATATTGCTGTGATTTTTAGGAAAGATAAACATTTCTCATTGCACTCTATTCAAACCCAGTCTGCTGTGCAGGTTGCAAGCTCCTTTTATGGGATGTGTGAGAAACTGGGTTGGATGTTTTTCACAGGTTATTTCCCAGATTGTTGTGTTTTCACATGAAATTCCTCTGTAGTGGAAGACAGGAGTTTCATCATTTTGCCAGATGAGCATTTCAAACTGCTTCTCCTTTGCAGCCAAGAGGACTGTTACAAGCACTAACCTGGTAGCTACACTGAGCTGTAAAAGCTTTGAATTTCTATGAGGATTAAATTGCAGTTCAAGTCACAGTCAGGGCTGTGATGGGATGCCAGTAAAGGAGAGCAAATTATCCTCAGATTGTAATAAAAAGATTTTTATTGTTAATTAATTCTGAGCACCAGAAAAAGTGCTATGTGCTTTACCATGAAGGTGAGAAATAAATCTATGTCCTAGAAAAGATGCAGCAAGGAAGTGAAGCAAATGACTTGGGGTAAGAAAAGGAGATAAGAAAAGTAGGTAGGAGGGAGAGCAAAAATTCATAAAATGAATCAGGTTGATTCTCTGTGGATCTTCAAGTTAATAAGTTGTATTAATATGTAATTATTACTACTTGAATATGTATTCTGTTTCTACACTTTTAAAAGGTTATAGGAACTTTGAGCATTTTTCTGGGCTGTTGATCACTACTGCCTGATTCTACCATAAATCCACTCCTCACTAAGGCCCACCTTGTCTTGTGGTGATAGACAAGGGGGTTACCGGGCTTAGAGGGGATTAATGGCACCATCTCCCATCCTGAATCCCAGCCAAACACTCTGAAGGCTTTCCTGGCTCTTACACACTGTCAAAGCAGATTCATCTTGCCACTGTTAGCCTTTTAGCAGATATTTTTTCTCTTCATACTTGAAGAGCACAAGTGCAACGAACTGTTAATTACAGCTTATTGTGAAGTCTTTTCTATGCTCTTATTTTCCTTTAAAAAACATGCTTATGAAAGTATGTTAAGATTACAGTGACCTTAACAGGACTTAAGACAGTGTTTAATTGTACAGTTTAAAGCAACTGAAATCCTGGTTTCCAATTAAGTCTGTGCTATTTGTCTTAACTTGGGTCTGAGTTACTTGTTTACATGCTGGCTGGAAACAAGGGCCCAGAAGACATTTCTGTCCTGGTCAGCATATATGACACCCTAGACACCTTATCTTCTGTTAAATGCAGAACTAATTGGCATCTACCATCTGTACCTATTCTGATTAGGCATCAGGATAAATTGAGGCACTCCTAGGGGAGTAATTTATCTGACTGGCCTTTTTATGGTGCCTGCGGCAGTAGAGGGCTGGAGACTACTTGAACAGTGTCTAGCTCTAGGCAGGGCATGATCAAGACAAGCTTCTGGACTTTTGGTGCACCTTGTGGTTCCCCAGTGGTGTCTGAGGCCAGGGATGTGGAGGGTGAGATATGATAGCAATACGGATTTTCAGAAGCCCACATGCACACTCATGCCCTCTGACCAGTGTAAGAGAGCTTTTTCAGACAAGGAGAGTACTTCAGGCAGTGTAGAAATTTGGCCAATGTAGATGAGTCATCAAGATAACATTTTTCTTTTTCTTTTCAACAGCTGTGTGGTGGAGGATGATGGCACACACTGTCATCTTGGCATTACAGTATGGGTGAACATCTCTCAGAGGTTTTATGGGGTAATATCTGGATCTGGATGAAGAGCATGGTGAGATGTCATGATCAGACTGTCAGAGGTGCTTCTCATCCATTATGGGGCAAGAACTTCAGCTCCTTCTGTCCATTGAAACAAATATTTTCCCTTCTCCCTCTTTTTCTTTAATTGAAATCAGGGATGAGCTGTGAGTCCTCTTCCTTCAATTACTTTCACCCACTCCTACCAGCCTCTTCCTGACTTGGAAGCAGACCACTGTCCCTGCTTGGGAAAAGATCAGGAGCTTCACTAGGGAGGGTGAGTGTCCAGCCTGGGGGCGGGGGGGGCAGAGGAAGGAGTCACTGGGTGGCAGCAAGTTCAGAGAAAACCATCCTAAGATGTCTCACCTCCTTTACACCTTGCTTTGCCCATGCATGAGGAGCTCTCTGAAGAGTGATCTTTTGTGAAAAATCCCTGAAAAGTCCCTGAACTGGAGGTGCTCTTTCCTAGATGCAAGGTGGAGCTCAGCTCCTGGCTGGCTGGCTGTGGGCAAGCAGAGCTGCCTCTCTCTGAGCAAGTCTTCTCATTCCACCTCATCATCATAACATGCTACTCTTGTTTCTCTCTGGACCATGACCTGCTTCAGCCTTTGAACTCTAATGCTAATTTTCTTCAAATGTTCTTAGCTAAACCCTGGATGAATTTATTCAAACAGTTTCCAGAGCCCAGACAGACCTTATGTTCATGTTTCAGATGGCACTTCCTTGCCTGGAGGCCACAAATATAGCAGACCTGATTTCTCAGATCAGAGTAGTGCTAAGAAAAAAACCTTTTGGTGTTTTCCAGATGTTTCATAGTTGAAAGCTGAGCCATGTTTTAAGTTAGATGGCTGCAAAAACATGCACTGTGTCTTGCTATAACTATAAAGCAGCCACGCTTTATTTTTCTGAAGACAAATCTGGATGATGCTTGTCTTTTCCCCTGCAATAATGATCATCTCAATTTTATCTGGGCAATTTGAAACACCATGTGTATTCTCCTAGATGATCTGACCTAAGCTATCAGCCAAAGATAAAACTGGCTTCTCAAGAACGCCTTTTTTTTAATATTCATGGCCTTAGGAGATCTCTTTTCATTGAAGGTGATGCTGGTTAGGGCCTTGGTGTTTATAAAAAAAATAAAGTTCTCAAACCCCACACAATATTATCCTTGTAGTTGATTATATTCCTCCTCTTGTTCTGTATCTTTATTATTCACCAAATACTTAGTTTATGCTTATGCTAAAAAACAGCCACCTGGGTTGTCATGAGGTTTCCACTGTACAAAGTTTATCACAAAATAAGAAAAGATTTAACATCTCTATGATGGAACTGCAGAAGAGCGAATGTGGTGATAAGATCCCATAATTCTGCTGTGGGGTTTGAATAATCTTGATTTGTTTAGTTTATTATATTATGTTTCTCAGGTCACTTCTCTTAGGACATTTACTGAATTACTTGATGCTTTTGCAATGATCATTACTGAAGTATTTATTATCACTGTTGATGTTCATTGTATGTCTACTTTGCCAGTTGTGTGGTGTAGAGATCTCCATGCCAGACTGCTTTCTGTGTTCTTTTCTCTGATGGGCTCGTGCTAATGTCTGCATGCAGCATTGCAGCTTACGGTATAGCTATATCTGAATGGAACAATTTATATTGTCAGATATCCCTGTAGAATATAAGGTTAGAAGTGTGCTGTGTTTTAAAAGAAATGTGGGATTCTGGAGCAAAGTTTGGTGGTCAGAGATTAAATCATTGAAGTTCTGGCTGCAGAAAATGGAACTTTCAGTACCAATAGCTTGGACCTGCAAGCTAGTAATCCTACAGTGAGGTATCTGGGCCCTGGAGATAAAACATTGCTGCATTACTTTCAAAGCATGTGGAAACTTGGTGCTGTGTAAGTACATGCTTTTTCTGCTGGAGCTGTGCTGAAGGTCCTGTCTCCATCAGGTCAGCTAGCTCTAGTGCCCCAACCACCTCCTAACACTCTTCAGCTCAAATAGGTCCCAAAAGCTTTGGCAACATAAATAAAGGACCTCTGCAAATCTGGTTTGTCTGTGCTGAACTGGATCTGCTGGCATGGTGAGCTGCTCTGCCACCTGCTCAGAGGGTGGGTAACACAGCTTTTCTGGGCCCTTCACTGTGATAGTGTGTCACGATCTGCTTAGAGGAGCAGGGTGTCATGATGGTTCGTTAACCGATCCCAAAAGTGCAAAAAGGCAAACAGCAGGGGACCATCAGTTTAATCACAACAGATGCACCTTTATTTAGGTACCAACACCAAATGTGATAGAGGGGACAGAAAAAGGAAATAAAGAATGAGAGAGAAAGGAGAGAAAGGGGGATATAGCTACCACCGTCGAGATGAGATCCTCAATGGTCCAGCCACATAGATTTGCCATCATCCGTGGGGGTGCACCGAAGTCTTCCCAAAAAGTTACAGTTTATATAGTCTTTAGCCAAAGTGAGTGGCATCTGGCCAGAAGGTGGGCAAGTTTGATGGGCCATTGTGAAAAGTCCCTTGCTCTGTGAAGCAGGTGCAGGCATGCAGGTACAAGCCACTGCTTGTCACAACCTGTTGGAATGCAGTGTTCTGTAGAAGCACAGCGAGTACACCTGCTAACAGTCACTTGGCAACTGTCGGCATCCACATCAGCCAGGCCAGAACTCCTGTCAGGGGTCTTCAGGGTCCTTTCTACTGCTGATTCCTGCAGGGAGAGGGGAGTAGAAACAACTGCCCCTCAAGAGGAGAAAGACCTCTTGACCTGACATCTGTCTGGGGCTCTGCTGAGGCTTGCCTACAGAGCACTCTGCCCATTTCTGAGACTTCCCTACATGCCACCCCTTGAGAGGCAATGCATGCTTGCATGGCAGCTTATAGGGTGTGCTAGTGGAGTGAGGAGGCAACACAGGAAGAAAATGAATGGCTGCAGTGGAAAAGGGAAGCAGCATGCTTGGAAAAGCAGGAGAAGGCAGTCTGTTTAGTTCAAGTCTTGGGGCAGAGGATTTTCTCCTGTTTCACACAAAAGTCTCCATTGCTCTTTGTGATTTGCTTTTCTGTAGTGAATCCCACCAAAAGGTGAGAAAAGACTAAGAAGGAATCAAACATAGTCTGGTATGATCTGCACAGTGGTGAAAGAGAAGACATTCCTCTTGGCTCTGCTGTCACATAGATATGAACTTATCTTACTTCCTGTGTTCCTCTTTTCTGATTTCTTGGTACAGCTCCTCTGCTTCTCTTCATGTCCCTCTGCAGCCCAGGCAGCTGCTGGATCCAAACCCACACAGGAGAGCAGATGCTCTTTTTCCTGTAAGACTGTGAAAGAGATTGAAAATAGTGGGAGCCCAGCTTCCACAGGATGTGGACTGGGGAGGTTAGATTAATGTTTTTGTTGATCCCTTGGAAGACTTTGGTTTTTAAATGTCTCAAACTTCCCCTTGCCACTGACTATGACTAGTCAGCCTGGGAAGCTGTGTGGGATTGACAGGCCATTGGGAAAAGTACCTAGGAGGATGTGAGATGTTTTCTAACATTTTCTACATCAGGTGTACAGCGTGCTTTGCAGGGAGGTTGATGTGGAGCCATGCTGCAGCCCTGGGAGGTGGTGGTCCTAGAAACAGCATTCTGCCCACAGAACGAGTCTGACGAATGAATTTTGTACTGTGCTCTACTTAAGGAAACAAGCAGCGTGCAGGTAAATCTCAAAGGGCAATTTAGTGGGACAGGTTGCAATTACACTTCGAGGCATGTGGTCAGGACCAAAGTAGGGCAAAATGTTATTTAGAAGCTCTGATGACATTTTCCATAGTGTAATGCAAATACTCTGATCCCCTCGTCGGGTGCCTTGGAAGCACCCATATTTTCTATTCTAGCCCCATTACCAGGTGCCTTGGAACCACCTTTGTTTTCTAAACATTTGTTTTTCCTGTAAGTTTTCTCGGTACCTCCTCCTGCTCTTGCAAACCTTAAAGCCATAGTTGCTCAGCAGCTGCACTGTGCCTAAATGTCACTTGGTTTCACAAGCTGCATGCTCTGTTGTTTAAGCTGAGCTTTAGCAGTGCCCTGTAATGTGGAATTCTATCATCTTTGCCTCTCCACTGCCATGCTTGTCCTCCCGCAGGGCTTGAAAGAGCTCGAGGCTGTGGCACCGGCCTAGGTACGTGGTGTGACTGTTGCGTGTGGCAGCGATGGGAGCGGGGGCTTGGGCAGCTCCATTGTCAGCCCAAGAGTCTTGCTCCCGTCAACCACCACAGCTTCAGTGGGAGATGGGCTCATCTCCACGGAATGGGTGCCTAGATCCCGTGTGCCATGGGCTGCCACGTTGTATTCGCTGGCCGCCTGCCTTACGGGCACGACTATGGCAGTAGAGACACGAGTCCCCCCGGGCAGCGGTGCAGGAGGGCAGGCTGCTGCGCTGTCCGCGTCCCAGCAGCCATCCCCTGGGTCTGAGCCCGAGTCACCCGCTCCCCGCCACGGGGGCCCTGCCGCTCCGTCCCCGCTGCAGTTGCGGCGCCGAGCTCATCCCCGTCGGCAGCCGGCCCCGCTCTCCGCGCCGGCCAGGCCGGGAGGAGGAGGAGCAGGAGGAGGTGCGGAGCCCTCCGCCCCCTGCGGCGGAGCGGGCCAGGCGTTAGGACCCAGCGGCGGCGGCTGGGCGGTGCGGGGCCGGGGCCGGGGCCGGAGCCGGAGCCGGAGCCGGAGCGGTGAGGGGCGGGAGAGCCGCGCCGCCGCCTCCTCCTCCTCCTCATCCTCTCCTCCTCTTCTTCCTCCCGCAGCCGCCCCTGCCCGTCGAGGCAGCGCTCCCAGGCTCCCCCGGGGCGCTCGGCATGAGGAGAATCAGGGCTAATGCCATCGCCATCCTGACCGTCGCCTGGATCTTGGGCACTTTCTACTACTTATGGCAGGACAACAAGCCCCGCTCGGCGGCTGCCGGCAGGTCCGCCGGAGGCGGTAGCGGCGGCGCCCGGAGCGGGCAGAGGGCGGCCGGCAGGCTGGAGCTGCGCCGGGAGGAGAGGACCATCCCCCTCATCGTGAGTGAGCGGCGGCCGCCAGCATCCCGTCCAGCCGCGGCGGGGAGGATGCTCGGGGAGGGAGCCGCCGCGGCGGGCGCGGGGTACGCCGGCGGAGGGTTGCGCTTTGCTTTCGGGTTGCTTTCTGTTTATTTTAGCATTCGTGCTTGTCACCATGGCAGCCGCTACAATCGGGAAGCAGGGTGGGCACTCTCGGGGGAATAGAGTAATGCCGTGGGTAAAGTGTTGCCGAGTTGTCTCCGCCGCTCTCAGCCCGGGCTCTGCCCTTGGCCGGGGAAAAAGGCGGGTGAAACAGCTGGAAGGTTTTTAGTTCGCGTTCAGAAGGTGTTCACATACAGATATGTGTATGCACACACGCATGTATGTGATCACAGTGCTTTCCCGTCAGGACCAGCTGAGAGCCATGACCTATCACAAGCCCTTCCTCCGGCCAGCCGGGCTCCGAGCATCGGGCCGGGGGATGCGAGTGACTGTACAGCTGGTACCAACCTCTGCCTCGGCCCCCTCCGCTTGGCTTGGCTGCCAAATGGGGGACCTGGGCCACTCGGGACTTTTGTCTCTTTTAAACCAGAGGCAGCAGTCTGAGTCGGGCTCAGGCCAGAGTTTGGGCAGGGAGATGGCGGTAGCCCCCAGGGCTCCGTTCCTAAACCGAGGAGTGATAGCAGTGCCCTGATGTGCTACTTAAGTTTTGTTGAAAGCCCCACATTCTGCCCTCCTTGGGTATCTGTGGGCTCAGTAGGGGGATAAAATTGAGCTCCTGACTTGAGGATGATGAGGACCTTCCTGCTCTGTCTGTGGGGGTGATTTGTCCTCCCTACAGCCTGTTTAATAGCATCAATAAAGCTCTCCCAACTCTAGGCAATAGCTTCATAAAAAATAAATCAGCCCCTGGAGCAAGAAGTGGCCCAGCAATACCATTCCCAGGAGTGATCCAGCTGAAGCTGTTCGGGAACTGCACTGTGTGTCACTCTTTGGCTGCAAATCCATTTGTCAGCTGGTTACGCACACATGGAAGTGAACAAAAGCAGCAGCCCGGTCAGAGTCGAGCAGGGGCCAGGCGCTAGGGCTGCCCGCCTCCCTCCTTGGCTGGCACTGGGATTTTTTGGCCTGTGTCTTGCTTTTTTTCACTTGTAAAGCAAGGATGGGAAATGTGTATATAGGTGTTTGGGAAGCCCTGTGAATGTTTGGAAAATGCAGTCAGAGCAGTCCCAGCCCTCAGGCAGCAGGGTGGAAACTTCAGCTGAGCCCTTTGGCCGTTGCTTGCAGCTGCTGAAACTCAAAAGTCAAGGCTGAAGCTCTTGGACAGAGCACTTCTGTTATTTGCTGCTCTCTAGGGCTGGGGGCTGCCGGCAGTTCAGGCTGCTCTGCTTTGGACCCTCTGTGGAGCAGGACTGTGGAAATGAGTATGGTGAGGAGCTCTGTGCGAGTGCTGCTATTGCTGTAGCCCTTTGGGTGCACCGGGAAATACTCTTAGGCTGGCCAGGGCTGAGTTGAACAGAGGATTTGGAGCACTCCTGCTTTTTGGATTCCACCTTAGTGGCAGAAGAAGCTGCCTCTGAGTTTCTGATTTCTTGTGTGAGCTTGAACATGCTGGTGTAGCAGTTTTATTTCTCTGTTCCTCCGCTTATCCCTTCTGGTTTTTTATAGCATTTACTTTACTCCCTCTCAGAGGGCTTTTGAGGTTACATGAATCCATATCGTCTGCCAAGCACCTTAAAATCCTCATGAGGAGGATGCTGTGGTAGTGCCACACGTGATTATACTGCTGCTGTTTGTGGGGGGCAGTATGTGCTCATGGCTAACCACAAAGCCTCTCCTTACAAGATACATCACCGTGCAACAGCCACTCCAAATCTGGTCCTGCTCTCAAAACCATGTAAATCATTCCAGCACTGCTTTATGCCTGAAATCCCTTAGCAGAGAAAAATAATCATCCTTTGCATTTAAGTCCCTCTGTAATTCGGGTCCCAGGATGTGCCAGCCCTCCCAGCAGGGCTCTCAGTAGCAGCTGAGATGAAGGAGGACCCTCTCCTTATGCACCTGCTAGTGGGGCATGGTGGAAATTTCACATCCTGACCTGCCATGATATATTTGGATAGAGAAGGAAACAGGAAGGGTTTGTGGTGTTTGGACTTTCCCTCATGCACGCAGGTTTCCCAAGGGTTTGGTGGGTGGCCGTGAGAGCAAGGTGGTAAAATTCAGTGTGTGTACTCATGTAACTATGCAGTGCTATGGCTGTGGGGAGTGTGTGTGATGTGCACAACGAGCTGTTCCAGCCTTGGCCTCTGCCTGCGCTGCTGGGGCAGAAGCAGGGAAGAGACTGCGTGTGGGCACAGGGCAGGAAGGTTGGTGGAGGTCTGGGGACAGCGCTGTCCCTCAGGGTGTGGCATCTAGCAGGGTCTGAGCAGCGGGTCTCGTGGTCTGAGCTGCGTGTGTGAGCCTGAGGGCTGGTCAGGCCAGGGCAGTAGCTGTGCCGATGGTCCACAGCATGGGGCCAGCTTTGTTCCCCAGCACAGCCCACTACCTTCTCCCAGCCAGCACAGGAAATGTGCCAGTTCTATTGCCCACTGGAAAAATAACAAATCTAGAGAAGCAGCTGTCCTTTGGCAGCACAGAGCCCTCAACCCCGAGTTCATTCCCCTCAAAGTCAGATTATTTGACTTAATGTATGATGGCGGTCATGTATAAAGGGAGGCGTGCTAGTGCTCTGTGTGCTTCTCTATCCCTTGGCTTTCTGCAGAGCCATTGAGACAAGCTGCCCATTTTGATCCAGCTTCTGGTTTCCTCTGCTCTGCATGAGTGATGATGTTGGAGTTCAGGTTTGGGCTCATCTGCAAATAAGGGTGACTCGTGACTTATGGGTCTCTGGAAAAATATTTTTTCAATTTTCTAAAATTGGCTGCTTTTCTGTCTGGGAAAAAGAAAAAAATCTTTCCTTTGGATGAGTGAGTCCAAGAGTTCTGCTCTTGCATCTATGCTATGACATTTCAAATCCTGGGCAAGTGAAAGTGTATTGCATGGGTTTAAAAACTGAAGTGCTTTCCGGGCTTGTGTTTTTCTTCTTTATTCTCTCTTAATGTGAAGAATAAAAATCATCTCAGGTAAACACTGTAGTCAAAAGCAAGTCTCACTTGAAACTGTTTTTTATTTGTTGACATCATATTTATTAGTGCACCTTTGAACTTAAACTCTGGATGTCTGATTCCTGGAGTCAGCAGGGAAATCTTTGAATATTTAAGCTGGGGCACAGAGCTATCAGAGATCAGTGTCCCAGAAACAGCTTGTGCATTAATAGTGATCCTACAGATATCTGCTTTATAGATAGAAATCTTGACATGTGGCATCTCTGCAATAGGCTCTTCACAGACAGGCTCTACAGATGCTTGAAATGAAAATTCAGATATTGGCAAATGGCGGGGCTCACTTGGTGACACGACGAGTTGTGTATGCTGCTCTCATGCATGCTTCTCCTTCCACTTACCACAGAGGGTATAAACAGAAGTGAGTACCACACTCCTAGAAATGCATTTTTTCTCTGGAGCACAGCATAGTTTCATATCAATTAGATCAATTAGAAGGAGCCCTAAGACCTCTGACAGTTAGCTTGTGTGTTTTTGGAAGATGAGCTTCCTCCCTGGACTCTTTTCTGTCTCTTCTAGGCAAAAGGTTGTTTCCTGTCTCCAGGAAATTTCCAAAGGCCAGAAGCTGTGCTATGGGTCTTTAGAATGGCTTTGGCATCATTCCTGCACTCTGTACAGGTGGTTAACTTTTCACCATGTGCTGCATATCTGCTTTAGTATGGCACTGATGAGCAGAGCCCAGGGCTCTGTTCTTCCCTGTCTAAGGACTGCAGCATGGGAAGCTTGCCCAGCTCACTTGTGTCCCAGTGAAGAGAGCGAGGCCATTGCTGCAGCGTGGGCAAAGCTTGTTAGTGAGAGAGATAGTTGGTAGGCAGCTTTGAAAGAGACATTTTTCTGTTGGCTGACTGTGAGCTGAGGGTGGGAGTATTTTCTCCTATTCCCTAGTCAAAAGCAGGATGTGAGGCTGCCCACAGGGTTCTCCAGCTTGCTGACTTCTCTGGGGTGGCAGGGAAGCAGCAACATGCTTGGGAGTAGGAGATAAAAGTATCATTTTTTAAATGCTCTGAATTGTGTTAGGCTGATGCCCTGTTGCTCTTTGGAGCAGGTATGATGCCTCTTATCGTTGTCAATTGCTCTTCAGATTTTGGTATGTTGTCTCTTGTCTTCGTCCTGCCAACTTTTGTGACCTGTGTAGTTGCTCTGTGAGCCCACTGGAGCCGGTTTGTCCGTGGAGAGGCCCTGCAGTGTAATGCTGGCTCAGGTTGCCTGAGCTCAGCCCTCCTGTCTGCTCCCTACCTCTGTGTTCAGCCATGTAAAATGAGCATTGAGGAGATGAGATCAAGGCATCCTTTTTCCTTGTAGCTAAGAGTTTCTAAACCGAACTGTGTGTCACTTGCCTGTGGTGAGACAGCAAGCAGGAGACTCCACTGGGATGCTTGGCTCAGAACAGGTGGTGTGTGTAGGCAAAGAACAAGTTGGCGAGGAAAGATGTCAATTGTTTAATTCCCACATCTTGTCTAGCCAGAAAATAGGCAGTGGCTGGGCTTTACCTGCTTCTCTGAATTGCCAAACTGGCACATTTAGCCATGCTTGTATTTTCCACCAAGTAAGACCACCTTGATGCATGCTCTTCAGACCCTGTTAGCAGCACGCTCTGCTGCTTTTGTTTTGTGTTGCCTTTGGCTCCTGGGTATCTGAACCCCACAGAGCAGGTGCTGGCTGATGTTCACCACGTGTTCATGAATGATTTTATTCTCATCCCTTCATAATTTCCTCTGTGAGCAGCTTTCAGAGGATGCTGTTTTCCTCAAAATTGGGATAAGGTGCAACTTTCACGATTTGCTAAATGATACCACTTTTCCGGGACCTGTGTCCCATGAGGCTCCTGCATGTGTGCCTCCCTGGAGGCAGGTCTTGTAGCCTCAGGCATGTAACTCCAGAAACTGAGGTGGATCCTAAATAAATAGAGAAACCCAACAAACACAGCAAGAGGAGGATGAGCACTATTTCCTTGCATTGGCATATTGTCAGGCTTATTTTCATGACCTGCTGTGCTATGGAGAGAAAAGGCCTAATTTTTAATGAGGTGCCACCGTTCATCTTAGCAGCTTCCTTACCATTTTACTCATAGCAGGTTGGTCCCTCTTGAGTCTCCTGCCTTTTGGGGCAAGGATCATGCATATGGCTCTGTACGTTTCTTTCTGCTCTTATGCTGAGTGTCTGTGTTTGAGCTTGCACACATGTGGACAGAGCACAGGAGGCTCTGTGGTCTCCCCAGGGCTGTGATGCTGTCTGTAAGCCAGACCACCATGGCTGCAGCAGCACACCTTGAGGCCAGGAAGGTATGGTGAGCAAACCAGCGAAGTTGCCACATTCGACAGCTCACAAAATGCTCTTGTTTTCTTAAAACATCTTCCTTTCAAATTAAAGGAAAAGTGGAGGAAACTTCATTTCTCTGTCCTACCATCCTGCAAAGCAGCTCCGCTCCCTGTGGCTCTGCAGATATCTGGGGTGCTGGGAATGAGATGGAAAAGAAGCTGCCAGTTGCTGGGTTTGTCTCTGTTATTCAGCCTGGCCCATTCCACTGCCAAAATCCAGCACCTGCCGAGCTCTTCCCAGCACCTGTATGGCCTCTGCTCTTCCCAGTTTGTATTAGGGTGGGGACACAGCCCTTAATGCTCTGGGTTTTGTGACAGCCATTCATGCTGCGGCCAGACCCTTGCAGCACTGATTTTTTTTTTTTTTTTTTTTAATTTTTATTTTTTTTTATCTCTGTGGCATCTCTCTTATGGCACATGGGCCCTATGCCAGCTCCCTGGGAAAGGATGACTTGGTAACTTTTTCTCTAAGGGTATTACTGCAGGAGGAAGATTCAGTGACAGCTTGACGGTGTAATATTTTATTTACAGTGTTTATGTTTTAAAAATATGGGAATGGCTGCTGTTTGCCTAAATGGCAGAAAATGATTTTATATTTAATTTGTCCCAGTGGCCCTTATGATGCATTAAAAATAAAATAAAAATGAAAGAAATTATTCACAATAGTAATGTTAATAAAATCCAGTTGACAGCACTGGTCTTAATTGTTAATCAAGATGTTGCTGGAGCTGCAGTGAGGTAGCCGGGGCTTGGGGAACATGGTGGTCTGGGCAGCCTGGGAGAGTGTGTAGAAGTGAGGGGAGTACCAGTGCAGTGCTCCTGAACATGATTTATTTTACTAGAGCCTTTTCATTAAACCAGTGGGTGAAGCAGCTGCAAGTTTTAGCGAGCTGAAGCATTCTTTAGTATGCAGCTGCTTCCTCAGTATTATCTTTGCATATACAAAACTGTCTTAAGATTTTAAACCTAAAAATTTAGTGGTGTTGCTGGAAACAGAAAGCTTTGCTAGATATCTTAGGTTGCTGTTTGCCATGGTGGAACTTGGTCCAGACACTTCATCCCAAGGCAGGCAGGTTGAGAGTCACTTAAAAGGCAAGGGGAGAAGATGTTTTGTTTCAGTGGCACTGAACTGGGACCGCCCATTTTGGAGCACTGAATACTGACTTAATTATTCCTGTTAGAAAAGCGCACAGAGCACAAAGGCAATGAAACAAACAGGAAAATGTGCTGGGGATGAAGGACATGGGACAGCAGGGGACCCTGGCTCGTGTGCATTGTCTCACTTCTGCAGGGGAAACCCCAGGGCAGAGCCCAGCAAAGTGGGATCTCTTGCTCTTCCTTGGCTCCCCATAGAATGCCAGCTGGTTGTTCCTATTCCATGTCACCTCAGTGCGAGTCCCAGGACCTTATTTTCTCTTTCCTGTTTTGGTTGTGTATGCTGCTCTCATGTGCCACTCCACCCCTATCTGCCAGCTCCTGCAGTAGGCTTGTGGGCTCTTTGGGGTTGTCCTGTCACCTGGCACTGCTGGCACTGTGGTGCTGAGCACAGAGGTCATGATCCACAACACATCCCATACTGTTGCATTAAGGTAAAGATTGAACCACAGTGGAGACCCGTGGAGTGGGAGTTGAGCTGCCTTCTTGACTGAGGTGAACTCATCTTCCTTGCAGGCTCTTCATATGCCTCCGTTTCCCCAAAGTCTAAAATGAAAATTGTATCTAGTTCACAGGGCTTTTGGGCAGCTTAGCTTGCAAGTTTTGTAAAGGGCTGGAGATGAGAGAGGTAACCTTAGCAAAACATGTGGTTGAATTCTCCCTTTGAACAAGGAGCAGGATTAGAAATGTAGCAGGTCATGGCGAATCTGCTGCAAGAGGAAGGCACAGCATGGGCTGCTTCATGCACTGAACAATAGGATTTGTTAATAAAGGCTGTGTATTACCCACTGCTGTCTTTTGCTGTGTCTTTACAAGCACGTATTCTTGCAACTAATGAAAGTGATAAAGGACTGCAGGTGGACTGTTGGCTTCTGATTTCCATGTCCCAGTTGTGTTTGGGGCTGTGGAGACAAGTAAAAAAAGAATATAGTGGTCTCTTGGGCCCTATCTCTGCAGAGAAATTCCCCATGTTGTGATGTGCTTTGAGCACATATGGGTAATTTCTCAGTGTTGGTAGAGACCAGGTTTTTGATAAGCAGCTGCACGGTCCCTTTGGCACTACTTTCTTTCACCTCCTTCAGGGGCATCGTCCCTGCAGAGACCTGCCTCAGCTCCCTCTGCAGTGCCACTGCAGTCTCACAGCGCTGTCGGTGTCCCTGTGCATCCCCAGGATGTGAGTGAAGCTGTCACGTGTGGCTGCCCCAGGGCTGGGAAGCTGTTTTGGCTGGTGAGATGATGCCTGGCTGGTTGTCCTGGAGCTGGAGGGTTGACTTTGCAGTCCAGGTTTCAAGGCTGCCATGGTTGGGCTGGGGCAGTGCTCTAACACCTGACTGTTACGGCATGGTCACTGATGACATTCGGCTAAAGCTGCAGAAGATTATCTGCTTTAACCTCTTGTTTTCAATTCTCCCACTTCACAAATTTTTCATCTTGTAAGCTGTAATATGATCTTTTTTGAGGAGGCTTTGTTTAACAGTAGCAGAGAGAGAAAGCACCTGTGCTGAAATCTCTATCAGACATTTTGTGGGCCTGTGAGGAAAAAAAAGGACTCTTTTTCTTGCCCTTATTGTTTTGGATAACTGCCCTGAAACAGCTAGGGCTTGGCTGGAAAAGTGCTTCTAACCAATGAAAGTGTTTTCAGAGGTTGTCTGAAAAAAATCTTTCTGCTGGACAAAATTGGAAAAATTATGCTTGCTTGCATGCTGAGTGCCCTGAACAAAGTATTTGGTGCCAGAGTGTCATGCCCAGTAATGCCATGCTGTAACTTTGTGCCTTTTGGTACTAAGTATGCAGTAAAAAGTATAATGAATAAGGAAGAGTGTATAAGAGCTGCAAAAGGCAGTGCAGCTCCTTGGGTAACTGGTCAGTTAGTCTCCGAGTACAGGAATCTGGATACAGTGGCAGTGCAAATGGGAGCCATCACATCCACACAATGAAATTGAAATAATTGTGTGCTTCCTATGTAGTTCCCTGTAGTCTTTTGTAATTGTAAAAAATAATGGTAAAGTACTGGAGTTAAAAACTGTGAATGGTGCAAGCACTCACTGCTAAGTCCTGGTGTGTGTGATCATGCTGTATTTCCCAAGTGCTGTAATATGCATGTCATTTTTGGTGGATTTTTTTTCTTTGTACCTTTCAGTGAGATTTATTCAGATCTGCTTGTGTAGTAGGAATTATTAGCCACCAGGCTGCTGATGAAGTAGGCTGTATTTGTCTCCCAGCCTTCTGAAATGTCTCCATTTGGCTGAACTACCTGTTTTATGCCTAAAGATAGGGAACAGCCTTTCACAGTGACCTCTGAGGGATTGGCAGGAGCATTAAAAAACAGGTAGGGGCATAACCCCATTTCTGGCCTAGGGATGCTCAGTTGCCACATCTCTGTTGGTGCTTCACTTGCAGAGCTGGCTCCTCTGTCAGGGGCAGGCTGGGGTGAGCACAGGGGTGTTTCTCTCATTGCTCGCATGCAGGGTGGTGTTTATACTGAGCTTGGGTTGGCAGCAGAAGGATGGATGCTCTGCAATGAGGTAACCCTTCCAAAAATTCTCTTGAAACAAATCTGAATGAACTTGGTGTCTGTTTGTATCCTCCCTGTGTTTGGTTGTGCCATGCCTTGGAATGCCACATTGCTGTGCCATACCTGCTAGCTGAGTGGCCCCATTGGACATTTTGGGGCATTTCCAGTCTGTGCTGGGAAAACTGGACCACACTGGCTGGGCACCCCAAAAGAAATTTTGGGAAGGTCTGGGAAATCAGCATTCCATCAGGACTAGCTGTGAAATCTGTCAGACCAGGAAACGATGAGATGAGGAAGTTAGGTCTGGCCTTGGAGAAGCTGCCCAAGCACCTATCAAAAGCTGCCTTTGGCTGAGTGTGAAAGGATTTTAAGTGAGCAGTTGGACTGCTGGCTCGGGTCCTTGAACAGACATCCATCTCATGCTACATGTTAGGCGAGCCGTGAGGAGGTGGTTAACAGTGAAAGCAAACACTCTCCTTACAGCACAGGATACAGATTGAGTCACATCAGGTAATAGGGAAAATCTGCTGATCTGCCTGCATCCTTACAGCATTATTAAAAATTATGCATTGTAAATTATTTACTCATTATTTTTTTTGGGCCCAAAATCTCACTTTCAGGAAAGACATGTTGGAGTTGAAAGGAAACATGGTGGGGTGATACAAATCATTGTGTGTGGCAGGGCTAATGTGAAATACAGGTTATGGCTACATTCTTCTCTCTGCTGCTGTTCAGCTGTTAATTGCACATCACTGCCCTGTGTGGTTGGTACCTTTGCTACCCCTTGTATCTGTGACTCAAAAGGGCTACCTGGGTGCTTCTGCCACCCCCACGGGTTTGGATGTATGAGTCATGGCATGGCAATGTCATGGCAGGGCAATATCATGGCAGTAGTGTTCTCTTGCCCACCTCCAGCATCCCTGGGGCAGTGGGAGTCCACTTGCACTGAGGAATTGGAGGGGAAAGTGTTCTGTGAGGACCTTGTGAGAGACATTTGATGTGTGCAAAGCTGAGCTTTTTAAATCTTGATGCCCTAGTTAACAGGGATTTAGTCCTTCCAACCTGTCACAGTCCATTTCATTTTTCCCCCTTTCCTTTTAGTTAGAGGATCAAAATTGTCGCATTGAGCTTAAAGGAGATTGGAACGCTCTGTATTCTTCTGCTTTTGCCCAATAGCTCCTAAGAGACATCATAAAGAATGGCCAAGAATGGATAAACAGGTATTAACACCACTGCAAGTGCTGAAGAAAAGGTGAGAAAACCCTCCCTCCCCTGTTGTGTCTGCATTATTGCAGGGTCTGTGCAGGACGCTCATCACCTCCTGAGCTGCGGCAGCTGCCCCACACACCGGCATCAGTCTGTGCCTACAGATTGCCCGGAGACAGGAGCAGGGACTTCGGGCACTCAGCTGGGTAGGACCAGCAGCTGCAGGATGGGAGAGTGGTGATGGGAACTGGGTGTATGAAGGGATTCCCTTCTTATTCTTCTGTGTCTCCTGTACCATAGAAGCCATGCAAGGCTCCCCAGTTCACCAGTGTACAAGAGGAACTTGCTCCTGCCAGTGGGCTGCATGTTCAGAAACCCCAGTATGCAGTTCTGTGCAGTTCCTTCATCGTGGCTTCAGAAGATCTAAACTTTAAATTAAGTATCTTGACTTGTTTTCTGGGGGGGCAGGAGGGAGGGCTGTGGCTGGGTGGTGCTGTTCACCACGGAAGAATACTTAAAAGTGTTACTAAGTAGAAATGCAGGGTGACCATTTGGATTCCCTAGTTCGTGTAGCAGTGAATCTAAGAATTTAGGAAATAATGCTGCACGTGGTATTTATTAAATGTCCAGGAAATTGCTTAACTAAGTCTTGTGACAGATTCATAAAGTCTAGGTAAATTTTGAGCATCCACAGTATCCATTTTGAGCATCCATCAATTTTCTTGTCCAGCTTTCTGTTAGTGCTTTTATGATTCTGCTAGAAATACACCTCTCACTGCTGCATTTAATTTCTTGGCTCTGGTGGAGCTTGAAGTGTGATCTTCACCATTCTCTGTGGCAAGGACAGCCATGAAGCATGTTGCCAGAAGGTTATTTTGAATCATTTGAGGCAATTTGTATCTTTGTGGTCTTGAGTAGGTGAGTTGAATTTGACTGGAAAAGATTTCCATTGAAGTCAGAATTTGCTTTAAATTTTCTCTTCAATATTTTTCTTCCCAAGGTAAATTCCTGTATCACTGTCCCATATCTGAAAGGGGTGAATTTAGATGCATTTTGATCGGTGCCTGTCAGCTGGGAGCCATATGAGTTAGATGCTGCTTATCCTGGGGCAGGCTCAGCATCTGTGCAATGCAGAGACCCAGATTTGCACTGGGTTACCATGGGGGTGACTCCAGCCATTACCTGGAACTGCTTGGCAGGAGCTGGTAGAGGGTTGGCCGTGTGCTGAGAGTTCAGGTGCAAAAGGACAGACGTGGAGAGAAGCTGTTCTCTATGAAAACTCCTTTTCCCTGCCCTAGATATAACTCTGTGTACCAGGGGAGTGCACAGCTCACAGCTGTGTGTGTGTCTCTGTAGTAGGTTCTTCCTATATGTGAGGGACATGTTTGGGGCCCTTCTGTGAAGAGAGGGTGAGATAGGGAGACTAGTTGAACAATTAAACCATTAGGGGCTGCCACAAGCCTGCTTGGAGTTACCAGCTACCGTGCCATCCTTTTTCAAGCAATTTGAATGTAAGAGTAGCGCGAGATCTCCCATTTGTCTTGCTGCTATCCCAGACCTCGCGCAAGGCCTGTACTGCTGGGTGCTTCCTGTTTATCTGCAGATCTCTTTGGCTGTCCAGACTGCAGGCTCTTTCGTGCAAAAGTGAACAGAAAAGACAGCTTCTGTCCTGGAGTTTATAACCTCTGTACATGAGTGAGATAAAGAGTTGGGGATAGGAGGCATTCTTTCCCCCATTCCCCTAATGGAAAGCTGAGATTAAGCCTTGAGCTCTGCTGGAGGGAAACAAAGCATTATTCAGAACTGCTAACCTCAGGTTATTAACTCTGATGAAAATACCAGTGAAGACAAGACAAGACAGGTGTTATAAAAGAGTGGATTAGCTGAGAGAGAGTTGGAGTTAGTTGGTGGTGCTGCTGTGAGGAGTAAGGGTTAGGTGGTTGTGCTAGGGACAGGAAAGCGTCAGCCAGCTGGCTGTGTGGAAGGAAGAAGAGTCAGTGCTGTGAGGAGCTGCCCGTGAGAACTCACAGAGAGAAGGTATAAACGTCTTACGGTAGTAAGATAAACTGACGGTCAGTCAATTGGTGCCAAGCACTGACACTGACACACATATTCAGTGAATTTGCTGCTGGATTCTGGTTACTACCCCAGAGACAATTAAAACTCTGTCCTGTGGTAGCTCCTTGGTTGTAACTGGCCATCCTTCATTACATTTTGCATTGGTAATACATTTGGACCACCTCCCAACTCTTTGTAACTTCTGTGACCGGTGATGGGTTGGCTACCTAAAACCACTTTAGCACATATTGTATGTAACCTGAGTGGGCTGGGACACCTTGGGGGAAACAAATTTGGCTTGTGGCTGCAGGGAACATCTTGAGACATCCCCTCTCCCAGATTACTTCAGTTACCTCAAATGCCAACTTGGGTTTTGATGTACATTTCTTTCTGCATGTTCATTCTGGGGAAAGAAGTAGCATTTGAGACTAAGCTGCTGGGACATGAGACAGGTTAGAAAAAACTTCTAAGTGATGTGAAAATGTTAATCATTAAATCTGTTACCATGTAACAACATGATTTCTCATAATGATTAACTTCCTCACCAGGCTGTACTGGTGTAAATCTCAGGGTGTTTGCTGAGCTCTAGAAGCTGGACTTCAGCTTCTCCCACCACAGTCCATCTGCGGAATGGTATTGAAACACTCCTTAACTGGCTAGGGTGATGAACAGCAGGGCTCCTTGGGGCTGATGGTGCTTCTTCATTCTCAATTCTGATTTTGAAGACTTACATTCTCAACGTAATCAGGGTAAAGTGAGGTTCCCCATGTTACATTGTTTTCAATGCCAAATGATATATTTAACCACGTGCTTAAACCAGTATTCTGTTTAATTTGCTCTTCTGAGTGGAGAATACACTGTAACACTTTCAATTGTTCTCTCTGCACAAAAAAAGAGTTTTCATCAGGGGATCTGTTCCTGGCATTTGCAGCATGCACTCATTTATTTTCTTGCTACCCTGTTCTTTGTGCAGATAGATGAAAACAGTGCCGGATGCTGAAATGCTCATACGCCTGGTCAGTGGCATGTGGCACAGGTTGTCACGGGCACTACCGTCTGACTGGGCATGTGGCCTTCCCCGCAAGTTATTAATAGTCAAATGCAAGTACAGCAACATTGTCTACTTTTGTAGGAACAGAATTTTACAAGGGTGAATTTAGCTGGTTGTTCTCATTTTCCTTCAGATAGGAGTCCGAATGTCGGCCATCTGCTGCTGCCACTGCAGACCCAGCTTTGTGCTGAGAAGGGGTGCTTGGCTAGCTCAGGCTCCAGCAGTCTGGACAACATCAACTGCGAGATGAAAAGTTACAAATGGATGGCCAGGCCTTTACCACTGTTGTTTTGGCGAGTGATATTGGGTCATATTGCAAATAATTCTGGAACGCAGGCAGGGAAAACTTGGCAGTCCAAGTGTGGGGCCCCAGGGTACAGCCTGTACCTGGGCTGGATAACCCACTCTGTGCAGCATGCTGGAGAGCACCTCTCCTGATCAGAGGGGTGAGGAGTAATGTTTCAAGGTCAGCAATAATATGCCACCTCAAGAAAGCTCCTAACAAGCACAAGCAACTCAACATCCTTCAGTAAGTCTGTCTTGTTTGACACAGACTTGCTATTGCTTCTTGAATATGTCCACATGGTTCTGTTGGCGTAGTTGGAGTGGGCCAGAATTGGATCTGCAGAACTGGTTTTTCAGAATGACTCTGCACTGTAAGCAGAAATGGGCTCTTTGGACTTACTTGAGGGGAAAAGATGGCCAAAATAGACCAAAAGTCTGATGATCTAAAAGAAATACCTTTGCTCCTGAAAAGGGCAAGTAAAAAATCCCCACCTGTTTAGTAGTGCCATCCAGGCTCCCTATAGCTGTGCTTCCAGAAGAAATATGTACAATTCTCCTGCCAGTTCAGTACCTCCAGTGTTACCAAAGAGTGTATGAAAAACAACTGATGGGAATACCTTCAATGTTAGAGGGCAGCTCAGCTGTCTGTTCTCAGGACAGACACCAAGTCTGGCAAGGAAGAAGGTATTTACACTGTGCTTTAGTTAAGTGTTGACCTGAAAGAACTTGTCACTGTGCATTTCTCAAAAACATGTTTTAAAAAAACTCCATTAGCTTTAATGAAATTGACTTGGTATATTTCTGAGAGTGTGATGGTGTGAAGGCAATATTCCCCTTGATTTACTGAATTAGCTTATCTGAATTGGAGGAATTTGCATGGTGCTTCCTTGGGATGAGAAAGATGTATGAAGAAGTGTGGAGTGCGGGACTTTTTTGTCTTTATTGTGTTCTCCTAGTATAGAGAGAGTGTGTAAGTATTAAAATATATTTAAAACAATTTTAATACATTTTAAATATTTGAATGTTCACTGAAATGTAGACTCTTAATAGTGCCTTAAAATAACTGCAGCCTCCCTGAAGATGCTGAGTGCCTCCAGCAGAAATGGTGCCATGGCTCCTGGTGCTTCTGGCTTGCTTTGGGAGGTACAGAAACTGTCTGATAGCTGTTCCTTTCCCCTATCCCATTCAATAGGTTGCCAATATAAAATGCAGTAAGCACAATGCTATGGGTTTAGTGTATATTGAGCCAGATTGGAACCAGTGTCTGGAACTAGCAGGAAAGATTATCTAAGGATACTGGGGTTACAGAGTTACAATGTGACTGGCCTGGAGCTGGTTGCTCTTTAAAGATATGTGGTTTGGGGGGAGAGGATTGCTGTAGAGGCCTGTCTGCTCCTTCAGAGATAATTTAACAGCCTGTCTTCCATTCAGGCAAGGGAAATGCTATCAGTGGATTTTTTCCTATTGCATTAAATGACCTGTCAGTATGTCATGGCCTAATTGTGTTACCCCAGAGAGCAAGGGATAGAGGATGATTTTCCTTGAAAGTTTTCTTAGCTGCATTGGAAAGGGACTGCTCCCATCTGATTTGGCTGCCAGGCAGCCAGATTTCTCTGTACTGGTCAATAAACAGAAACTGCAGTTTTATGCACCAGAAACTGGGGTACTGGCTGCTATAGCTATGACTTAATTGGTAGTGTCAGATTAGTTAGGACTTGGATATTGCATCAAGATAAGGATCTATCTACTAGAGATGTACACGTTGAAAATGAATCCATATATCTACATTAAACAGATTTGTAGTGGCATCTGTTCTGCCCAATGGTTTTTACAGGGAAAACAGTCCACAGACAATAAGACTGAAACACTTCAGTTGGCACTTTCAGTAATAAACATTTTTTGCATTGACAGGTCATGTGCACTTGACTCTTCAGAAATGTGGTAAGTGTTTAAGCATCTTCTTTTACACATCAAGAGTCTGAAGGAGGCTCAGAAAGGTTAAAGTCTTGATTTACACTGATTGCTCAGGCTCCATTGACTTTCTCGTTGAATGTCTTTCCCGCTGGGCATTTAACTGACATCCCCTTCCTTAGAGCTTCAGTGCATGTTTAAATAGTCATGGCTCTTCTGCAGGGAAGGCAGGGGTAATAGGGAAAACTGAAGTGAATATATCCTGCTGATGTGCAGTGCCAGCATGCTTTGCCTCCTGAGGATGATGCCTCTCCTCACTGGGTATCTTTAGGAGGCAGCACTGAGAGTGCTCAGGTCTCTGTTTGCAAGTGGGACATCTTGCAATGCTGCGAGGTGAAGGCCCTTGTAATAAGTGGCTCAAATGAGGCAGACAGTAACAAATGTCCAGGAATGGTTCATTGGCTCCTGCCTGGCAGAGGGAAGAGTGTCACTGTGATTTGTGCTTACCTAGCTATGCAATTGAATTTTATCCTTGAACTTGGTTCCTGGTTCAGACAAATTCCCTCATGTGAAACACATGCCATTTGCACAGGGTTCTTAATTAGAAGAATTCATCATAAGCATGGGCATCTTTCTCTTGTTATTGTGGCAGGGAATAGAGATCAGTCACATCCTCAGAAATGTGTCTGCTATTGTTTACTATTTCTATAGCCTTTCAATCCTTGATGTCTGCTGAAAGACGAGGTTCCTTATGATATTGCTGTGCTACCATTATTATGCTTTTACTTAGTTAATGAACTAGTGACTTTTGAGTTGAAAAGTGGGGGGAAACAGGATAAGCAAAAGCCAGGAGTTGAGGTAGTTCCACAAGGCTTGCTATCTGTTGATCAGCAAATGCTTAAAACTTGCATATTCAAAAATATCTAGCTCAGTGGGGATAAAGGGGGAAAATCACAGCATGCTGAAATTTTTAACAGCTGCCCTCTCCTAAAACATCTAAGTTCTCTTCCCCCATACTGCCACTAGAAAGGAAGGGGTAGAATGCAAGAAAATAATTTGCTATGATAGTTTAAAAAGTAACAGCTTGGCTTGGGCTGCATCTTGCACCCTGCTTTTTCTCTCTGCTCTCCCTCAGGTGGCCAACGCATGCCATTTTGGAAGTGTTCAAAGAAGAGAAAGTCCATTGTCTCTGCAAAGTTCAAGAATTATTAGGTTCTCCTATGTGAAGCCTAGCTTCCAGCACCAGGGATTAATTGCTTACTTTCAGGTTTTGAAGGGTCTGTGTCTTTTGCAGAGACTAAAGCAAGAACATCTTGCAGGCTGCAAAGCACATCAGCTTTATTGAAATGCTTGCCAGGGGTGCAGCAGGGCCCTCCTCCTAAGCTAGCAACTATTGGACTACTGCAGAATTTATTTTGGTGTGTTTTTTAGCAAAAAAACCCCATTAAACTCCTTGGGGAATTTTTCTTTTAGCTGTTTTGTCTCCTTTCTTCCTCTCCAGATGGATATCATGGTATTAACAGATGGCTAAGGAGAAACATTTCCTTCCCTGACTCAAAAGGAAGTGAACGTATGGAAGCTGTCTCAGGCATGTTTTGAGCCCTTTTCTAACTTGGCAAAGACTTTGCCCTCAACCCTGGAGCCTTGAGGACCAGTGTGGCAGGCAGAGGCAGATGGGGAATCCCACATATGAGGCTCACAGGGGGAATGGAGTAAGTGTGTTTTGGGAGGGCTAGTGTTGTATCAGGTGGGCTCACTTGTACTGTACCGGGCCAAATCCCACTCTGGCTCTCACAGTCAAAGCTGATATTTTCAGCTGCTTCTGTCCTTTAAGCATAATAGCTAGGTCAATGTGTTTAATGAAGACTTGTTCTTCAGTGGCTGCTTTGTGCTGCTGAAAACAGCAGTTAATTAAATAAAACACTGTGGGTTTTAGAGTAGCAAGGTCTTTTGGGTGAAGGACTTGGGTAGATCTGGAAGTAGATGTTTGATTAAGCTGTTTTGTGCTTTGCAGTTTTCCCTTTAAGCTGAGATGGAAAGGAAGTGTTAATCATTTCCCAAGGGTGCTGCAAGATATGACTGCAGTCTTGTGAACATCACTGAAAGTGTCCTCCAAAAGATCATTCTGGGATCACACAAATGGCAGAAGTGGTAGACAGCTGTGGTGGCTTGCTGAAAGAAGGGAGAATATTTGATTTGAGAGCCTGCAGGCAAGCTCCTCTTGCTCTGAGAAGGTACTCATCTTATATTTTGCTCTACAGGTTACGATGAGCAACTATGCCATTCCACCAGATTTTGCCAGGTGCTGGTAGGGACACTGCTTGCAAGGTTGTGAAATGCAGGAGAAACTACTCTTACCAAGACATCCCTCCATCTATCTGCAAATAATGCCTGTATTTCCCTGGGTACTGCCTCCCCTCTGGGCTGTGAGAGAGGCAGAGGCTGAGTCAGTACAGACCCATACCTGTGGGAGATGTGGGCCCTGCTACGTGTAGGGACAGAGGTCATCTTCCAGTAGCAGGACTGAGAAGACAGTGAGGGATATTAGTTGTATTTGGAAGGAGTGTGGGGGGGGAAACAGGAGAAACAAAAGCCAGGTTATCTCTACCAGAGGCTGGCTGTGGTCCTTGAGGAAAACTATTTTTGCTCTGTTGCCATGATGTTTGTACTCAAGGTTGAAGCACTTGGGTGGAGGTGAAGACACCATTCTGGAAATGTTTTGCTTCAGGTGGGTTGACTGCAAAGAAAATTACTGTTGTTAGTGTGCTATTAACAGGGGGTATGAGAGGGATGATGTCTGTTACTTGCCTGGTAACATAAAAGTGTGCAGTGAAGGGTAACATAAAGTCATTATTAACTAAAATAAATTGAGGGAATTCTTCCTCCCCTTGATTAAAAACTTACTGCTTCACACAGGTTAACACAGTGCTCTGGGAAGAGATTGAAGGGATGAATGTGTGCAGGAAAACAGAGGGTGGGGATGGGTGTTCTATATACACTTTTCCCACTTGCTGCTTCCCTACAAAATTTATCAGTCATTTGGAAATAGGTTCTGGCAATATTGCTCTATATGTTATAAGAGGAGGAGTCTGTTAAGAGCATATCTGATGGGTGAGGGAGTAAGTGTAGGATCTTTGATCTGTTAAGATGTTACCAGGTTAGAGATGGCTGTTTGCTGGGGTAGTTGCTGCACCCTCAGCTCCAGCTGAGCACTGAGTGGAGGACAGGGTGGAAAGCTGCCAGTTGGACTAGCAGCTCTCAGTTCAGCTCCAAGGACAGCTGGAGCAGCCTTGCTGGGAATATCCTTGCAGTCTGAGCCACTGGCCTAAAAGGTTCCATAACTCAGAGAGAATATTAACATGTAGATAGAAAAGTCTGACAGCCTCTGACTCAGAGCATCTAAGTGATGTGGGATGGGAAGAGCTTGCAGGGGGCCTGGCAGGATGGATAAAGAAAACTAATTTGGAGGGGAAGTCCATTGCAAGTAGCAAGATAGGACCAACTTTGTTTTCTTTTGCTTTTCCCCCTTGCTCTAGACTGCAGAGTATAGCAGCTATTTAACATCCCTGTAGATCTTCCTCACTTTCAGATGAGGAAAAAAAGGAACAATATTTTTTTTAGGAAGCCAAAGATATGGCTACATTCACAATTTCTGAACTGAGTTGTAGGGGAGATTTGTGCATGTTATTTGTGTCTGTATATATTGAAAGCCTTGAGGTTCTTGTGGCAGAAGTTTTTTTCAGTACAGAGGATTTTTATCATCTTTTTACTTATTTCCCTGTTTTGTTCAAAGTACTAATTCAACTACTGTTTCTCCTACTCTTTGAGTGGTGCAAACAAAATACTGGCAAGCAATTTGGATACCTGAGCAAAAGCACTGGAGATCAGAATGCTCCCTGTATTTACCAAAAGAATTGACATACCTAAGAAGATGCCAAACCTGATCAATTTGGCTGATGCACTTCCATCCCCAGCAGAGGTTTGTCCTGAATACCTTTCATTTAAAAGCTCCAGAGGCATCCTGTAGAAATGGATGGTGGAGCAAACAGCTCTGGGACCCAGCTGCCTTTCTTCCTCTCCAGCTTCTCTTGTCTTGGGCACTCGTGAGCAAGATTTGGGGCTTCCAAGAGCTGGGGACAAGCCAGGTTACCCTCCTGTGTGAGGGTAAGCTTGCTCAAGACGGGATCACTCACAGATTTATCCTTTGATAAAGTCACCAGTGGCTTGCAGTGGGTAGACCCCTCTTTAGCTTGGAGGTGATCTCTAAGCCTTGCAGCAGAGGCCCCACCAGCCAAACCAGTGAAATGCTTTCAACTCCATTGATTAAAAGCACAATAAATGAGCATTTACTTGTGATTGCTATGAGAGTTGCAGTACCTCTGCCCATGAGATTTTAATGGATTTTTTTTTTTGTGTTCCCAAGTTAATCAGCCTCCTTGAGATAGGTATCTTTTCTCTTGGCACCTATCAGCGTGTCTTAGACCTGGCACAGTAGGATTTGAACTTTTGACACTGCTTAATACAGAGATATAAATTGCTATTGCATTGCCTTCACCACAGTGCATGGTCCGTGTCAATTGTCTCTCTCAAAGGCAGCCATTTCTGAAGCAATCTTTCTCATATTACAATTTTGCCTTCAGTGGGGAAAATCACTTTTCTGCAATGAGAAACATGATTTCTTGCCTAATCTCTGACTAAAGATCAGTGAACTTTTGAAAGATACCTTTCTGCTGTCCTCTAATGAAATTATTCATTTTCTTGATCTGCGTGGCTGACAGATATCTGTCAATTCCAGGCCTTTAGTGTTGCAGCACAAACCTGAGCTGCCTGTGTTTAAGGAATGAGTATTCATTTGCAGGAGCTGTACCAGGCAGTTACCCTCTGTGAACAGGCCTACAGACGTGGGTTGTGTGCAGTCCAAGTGCATCAGCAGGATAGGTGTGCATAAATTGTTCCATTTTATGATGGACATACCTCACAAAGGTTTGATGGTGGGAGACAATTTTCTATTGTTTAACTTCACTGGTTTCTAATGAAGTGTGCTGCTAAGCTTTTCTGCTCCACTAGCTTGGGGCATTGGTTGCTAAAGTGCCAGCTTTCCAAAATTACCCAAATGTACCAAGTGTTTGACTCTTAAAAAAAATACAAAAGAAATCTTCTGGCAAAAGAATATGTATCTTTCTGCTTCTGGAAGGATTCTCCTGTGGGTAGCCTTGATTCTGAACATGACTACAGTTAGTGGTATTTGAGGAGTAAATAGGTGTCAGTCAACTTTTTTTGTCTTTTTCACATGTTTTGGAATAGCCTGTAAATGGTATGCTGAAAAACAAGCTGTTGTCCAAGCTGTGTGTTGATATGGCAGGCCTGGAAAACAGTCTTAGGGTAGTTGTTTTAAGGCTTCTGAAGATCACTACCAGACCCTGAAGTAAACTCTAGCACTGAAGGAAAAGTTGGCTTTAGGTTATTTGTGCTGGTCTTGTAAGCTCCTTTTGGCTGGGCTGTTTGAGGAAGAAGCTGAAAGTGGATGCTCCTAAGAATCTGATGCATGTTCTGAGAAAAGTTAATCACGAGAGCTCCCCAAGAGGTGAGAAGTGCAGTGATGTGGTGCTGATCAGCGTGGGTAGGAAGCAGCACCATGCTGGGTGCAGGCGTCAGAAACAGCTTTGGTGAATGAGGTGGGCAGAGCCCTGCAATCACAGCGGGGCTGAGGCAGGAGCTGAGCATCTCCTCTCAGCACCCTGCTCCCGGGCAGGAGGCTGTGCCACATCCACAGCACACTGTGAGGTTTCCTTCTCACATAACTGGGAACTGGTTCTGTGTGCACCGGATAAGGACTTAGCTTGTTTTGTTGCTTTTGTTTTTTTTTTTTTTTTTAAAGCTAAAAAGTACTGTGGTATTGCTATGGTAACAAACATCTAGAAATGCAAGCAGATCTCTGTATTAACTGTAGGTTTGAGCTTTATAGCCTGTGCCCTGGTGGTTGCATATGCAATCAGAGAAAGAAATGTGCTGTAAAGGGAAACTACAGCAGGTTTATGATACTTTGGGGTCTTTCCAAATATGAGACCTACTGCTCCCTCTGCTTGAGACAGGCTAGGAGCAGTTGCAGGCTGTTGGTGTGTGTCTGTCACTGCCTGTTTGCTACCCATCCAGGCAATGAGAGATGAGCAGCCAAATGCACTCTGGAGCACTGGAATATCCTGCAGTTTGAGTTTAAGAATAGCTTGGGTCTTTCATCAGACATTTGGAGGGCTTAGACTAGTTGAAGGAAACTGGTGTCATTTGCTGCTTCCAGCAGCACATTCAATGGCAGGCCTGGGAGAAGGCAAAGGGAGTTCAGCTTCTTCCCTGGTGTGGTGCTTATTTGTGTGTGAAGTGGTTATGGGTTTTGCTGTGTTTTCATTCTTGTTTTCCATTTTTCTACTGTTTTGGGCAGTGTTAAAATTCTACAAGAGGGAAGGTACCAATAGCAGAGCACACTGAGTTTCTGGCAGAGATGGAGCAGGTCCTTCCACAGCATGCCTATGGCATGGGGTTTCTTGGTAGCTTGGATAGCCATTTTCCTTTCCACAAGCATCCACTGGAAAATACTGCAGGACTGGGCAATAGATAAGGAGAAGAAGGGAAGGAACTTCCAGAATGACCATTACAGAGGTGTAGGGGATTCTGCTATAATTATAGAGCTGATGTTAGAAGAGGAAAAGATCTGTCCTGAGAAGGCCTGACTTTGAAGAGGAGAAAAAAACCTCAAAATGACAAAGATGATGAGGGAACTGGACCATCTCTCTTGTGAGGAAACACTGAGAGAGCTGGGCCTGCTTAGCCTCTAGAAGAGATGACTGAGAGGGGACCTTTTCAGTCTTCCACAGAGAGTGTCAGAGGGTGGAGCCAGGCTCTCCTCCACGGTGCTGAGCAATAGGACAAGAGGCAACGGGCAGAAAATGATGCACCTAAACATGAGAAGGAACTTCTGTCCTCTGTGGGTGACTATCCACATGGAACAGATTGCTCAGAGAGGTTGTGGAGTCTTCCTCACTGGAGATATTCAAGAACCATTTGGACACAATCCTGTGCCATGTGCTCTAGGATCACCCTGCTTGAGCAGGGAGGTTGGACCAGATCACAGACTTCACTGTGATCCCTTCCAACTTCACCCATTCTGTGATTCTGTGAAAATGCTGCCTCCTAAAAAAGAAAAGTCTTTTTTCCTGCATCCCTTCCTAAGGGTGATCCTGACAGGATCCTAGCATATGTGAAGGAAGCTGCCTCTTGGAATGCAGAGACTTCTCTGGCTTAGTGCTGCTCTGGCTCCCCTTGGGACCAAGTTGCAGGCCTGACTATGATTTCAGGCTTCAAATTTTTTAAATTTGCGAGATATCAGTGGGGCCTTGATCGGAACACTTTTGGCACACCACTTGTTTCTGATGTACTTTGCGCATGATTGCAGGGAAGCAGAGGAAGAACTCCAGAGAGTTTAGCCTCCTGCATGAGGGCACATGTTGGAATTATGTGCAGTCATGCCAGTTAAAGCTTTTAGTGGACATGCATGATAGAAGTAGCTTTGTATTGACACTTAAAATTCAGGATTGCCCTTTTTGTTGAGTACCTAACCCTACAGCCTTAAATATGCCTTTTTTATTTTGGCTTGGGGAGGAAGGGACAAGAGAGAAAGAGAGCTGTAAGCTGTATGAGTGACAGTTGTATAAAGACCTGTATATATTGACAGATCATGAAGAGTCCTTCATCAGTACATATCTTAATCCTAAATATCTTAATTAGGGAGAAATGTTAAAGACTGCTGTCCTGGCAGTTGGCTGGATTGTGAGCAGTGAGTGCTACTGGGCATGAGAGCTAATGTTCACATGGTGGCTGCAGGGGCCTCACTGGCAGCTGCCTTTGTGCTAATCAAAAATCAGATTTGAACAGTTAAGTCTGTTTTGTTCAGTACAAGGTGCTCTGCTAAAGAGTGTTAATCTTTATTGGCATTTGGGTGTGTTGCTGGTCCAGCTGCCTTCAGCACTGGCAGAGAGAAGCTGTCTGGATTGGGGCATGGAGATGAGTGCACTGCCTGCATGCCATTGGTCCATGGTCAGACTCATACAGAACACTTTTTACATTCAACCAGCTAAGGTAAGAAGTGCTTATTCTAGACTGTAATGCAGAATTACAAGCTAATTTCTCTTTCTCATTAAACTTTTATGATCTAGGGACAGGCCTCCTGCTTCTGTATCTGCAACAGTCCTTTCAAGTTTTTGTGGGTTTTCAGGGTTTGGAGAGTTTTTAGAGTTTATTTTGTGATATCTTTGATGCTTGCAACCACAGTTCTGCTTTTGGTTTTATTACTTTTTTTTTTAATCTACTTTGAAGAAACCTCTCAGCACATTTCCTTTCCTTTGTTGTTCATATTTGTTCATTGCCCATGTTCCTTTGTGGAGCCAGAAATGCTGAAACCCAACAAGAGCAAGCCAGAAATGTGAAGAATGTCTCAACTTTTTTTTTTTCCTGTTTGGGAGAAAAAGCTGTTTTACAGACTCCATACATCAAACAAGCTGTTTTGCTTTTAATCTTTACATCACCACCACAATTTCCAGCTAGAAGTTTATACATTATTTGTCTTCTGGGTAATGAAGGCCATTTACAATATAGTTAAAATGGTTTCTGAACAAGAGCCATTTTCCAGAGCAAATAAAGAGTTGTAAGAAAGGGAGCCTTAATGTGCTAAGCAGTTTAATTTTTCTGAAATTCAGACAGATAGCAGGAAATTGGGCCCTCTGTGAGTACTCTGTGTGTGTTTGTTTCTCCCTGTTTGTATTTTTATTGTGGCTGAAATGCTGCTGATGTCACTGACAATTTTACCACTGAATTTAACTAGCAATTTACGATAACTCAGAACTTTACATTGTGTTTTTCTGAAGACAAACAAAGCCTATGTGCTTCATGTAGCTTTGTGTGGAGAGGAGAAAGCAGAACTCACCAAGCAGTGCTCATCCTCATGAGCAACCCTGTGGGTTTCATGGAGCTGTGACAAGACTGGATGTGTCTACATTTATTTTTCATTCATATTTAGGAAGGCTGCTGAAGGCCTGGGCAAGGTTCTTTGACCAGTGGCTTTTTGGAGTTGTTCTCTCTCTTTGGTGAAAGAGGTCTGTGTGGTGGAAAATGCACCTGCCCAGTGCTCCTTTGGCCATGGGAGGTAGGTGAGGCTGTTGTGTTGCCCAGGGTTGTGAGTGGAGATCACTCAATCCTACTGGTCATACTCAGCTGTCATACTTCAGAAGAGGAGAAATTTTAAAAAGCATCTGATCTTGAGAAGGGAAAGCTGTCTTCTTGACAGTATTGGTTATACTCACACAACATCCTTGAGAAGCCAAAGGTTAGGATCACTGCCCCAGTGAAATTAAACAGACACCCACATTTCTTACTGTGACCCATACATGAACTTTGAAAAGGGAAATCTTGCTCACAGAGTGGAAACTGCTGAGCTGATGACCAGGTGAGCTGGGTGGCCAGGAGAGGAGTCTGGTGTGTCAGGAGTGGAGTTTTTGGGTGAGAGGGAAGTGGGACTTGGTTATATGACTGGGAGCTTTTTAAAAATGGAATTTGGGCAAAATTTCATTAGTTGAATATGTGGAGAAAAATGCCAGACATACCTTTTCATAAATGAACTCAAAACCAGCAGCTCCCAAAATCTGCTTGATCATATTTATGGTTAAGCCAGGTCAGAAGAAACTACTATAGCCCAAGGTGTCTGTAGTGGTGTTATTGCTGACCACAGAACATTCAAATGTTACTTGTTTTGAAAATCAAGTTCTTTACCTTCTGGGTTTTGAATTTCTAGATATCCACCTTTTTCTTTTTTGCAACTTTGACAGCGAAAATTTATCGTATCCATAGAAAAGCCATGAGTTGTCCTAACAACGCAACCCAGGAGTTGTATCTTTACAAGATGTTCTTATGATACAGAACTTTGAGCATTGTGTGTGCAGAATCAGATGATACCCTTTGTATTGGACAGGGATTGATTGAGTAATGGATTTTAAAGATCCTCGCTATCACTGACTTTGTTTTGCTGCAGTTTGCACCTGCAGAATGAGACAAGGGGCTGTGTGAGGGGCTGCAGAACTTTGTGCATGGGTGGAACGATATTTCTGTGAGCAGTGGCTGTGGCAATACCTGTTCTGAGTGTATTTTTGTGATGCTTCCGTGGTTCTGCTCTTCCTTATGTGCCCAGCTCTTTCCTGGTTGACAGTGACTAAATGGCAGAGCTGAGGGGCTGTTGAGGGGCCCTCTGTTATTAGTGTGATTGAAGTCTAGAATGGCAGAGGCCTGCATAGCATAACACAGGTGTTTTTCATATCTGACAGGCATATATGAGCCCATTGCATGATTCTTCATTGGTATGCATGCTTGATTAAATTTGCTGTTGGGGAGGTGAATTTAATGCCTTTGCAAATGGAGACCCAAACAGTAGCAGGGTGCAGCCCTGAGGGTTTTGTCAGTTCACATTGATTGCTAAGTCCTGGAATTGGAGCAATGCAGTAAATGAAAAATTAATCAATTAAAATGGAATATCATTTGGCTCCTAAACAAAATGGCAATGGCCTGATAGTCTCAAATCTTCATGGACAAATAGGAAGTGAGTTTTTCCACTATTAGAAAACAATGTTGCATGCTGCAGGGCTGGATGCCTAGCAGAGATGATGTCTGAGTGAAGAAGGTCTTATACAAAGGGACTCATTTTTGTAATAAATCATGGATGTATATGCACCATTGCTGTTGTCACTACAGAAGGAATGCCTGTACAATCTTTGGGAGTAGACCTCAAGCTTCAAGCCTCCAAAATACAAGTTTACATTGTAAGCTGAAGGTCATTCTTGAAATTCTCTAAGAAACCAGGTCATGATTCAGCAGTGACATGAGGAGCTATATTAAGTCACTCTGCTAAATGTCACTTTGGTTGCTGGTTTACAGACAATTTGCATTTTCATATTGGGCCTGTTTGTCTCCCAAACAATATGTCCTGCCTAAAGCCTTTCTCTGTGATGTTCAAAAGCTAATGTGGGGAGGAGCTGTGTGGAGCGTTGTGGCAAATTACTTGACTCGTCAAGGTCAGATCCTGTTCAGGTGTTATCTCCTGGGAAGACAAGGTCCGTGCAGGCTCTGGGGCTGCGGGCCAGCCTCCAGAAGCAGCATGGTACTGGGCCCAGCTGGCACAAAGGCAGGAAGGAGTGTGGCTCCTGGGGCCAGACTGCCACCCGGCTCCATCTGCAGGATGCCTGGTGCAGCTACCTGTGAGAGGTGTGACAGGGTCAGCCCGGTGATTAACATGGGGAGAGGGGAGAGAGTTGGTGCAGAACTGGTTGATATTTAAAATCATGACTGTTTGAACAAGACCTGCTAACAAAAACACATTAGAGGAAAATCTGTCCTTGTTGGAAGACGGGGAGAAATTCCCACCTCCTGCTGTGGGGCTGGCTTTGTCCCTGGTGGGGGTGTGAAATGTCCTGAGGCATCCCTTTGTCTTCCTGGCTCAGCTGTGCACGTGTACATTATTTTTGTGGGGTGAGAATGTTGGCTAGTTGCAAAACAGCGCTATTTTATTCTTAATCTTTTAATCTCAATTTAAAGCGCTTGAGGATGAATGATTAAAAAGGTACTTCGGCTTCCTTTCTCTAGCCTTAGCAAAAATCCCTTACAGTGTGATCTTGAAGGCAAAGAAAATGAGCCGCAAGCTTAACATAATTAAATACTTTAATACTTCGAGTGAGTGGTGCCCGCTTCTCAGTGCCAGCTGACTTCTGCTCATCTCTTAGGTAACCAGTTCACCACTTACTATGTTAGCAGCTTATGAGGCTTAAAGTTGCCATCTCTTTTTCTGTGAAAATATCTGTGGCAGCATCTGTCACTCCAGACAGTTGTGATTCACTGGGAGGAAGGACCGAATGTAGGTCACTCAAGTTCAAAGGAAATAGATTAGTACATCAGCAGGCAGGCACATACACATGTTGTCCCTATGCAGACAGCGTAGGTGGGGGAGTGGGCAGAGAGAGATGCACTTTATGTGACTGATGATTTATGAAGACATGGACCACCCTCATTTGAACTGTCTTGTCAGCTTTTTGGCTGTTACCAGGTGGCCATGGGGTATCATCTTGATACAGAATGCCATATGTCAGTCTGTCTTGATACGGGTGCTATAAATCAGGGTTCAGGTAACACCCAAGTGGCCACAGAGTATCTAACACAAATTAGCACACAAATATCAGAATAATGTTCCTTCTTCGTTGTTTTCCTAGTTCTAAATCACTGGGAAACAAGAGGTATTCATTGCATATTTAAATGTCTATGAAGACAGGGCTATTTTTTAAAAAGAAAAAAATTCTTCTTCACATAGTACCTTTATTACTCTGAAGGATCTCAAAACACACTTTTAAAGATTGTGTAGGTAGGACCTTTAACAGAGCAGTATTCCTACATACAGTAAGTAACCTGGATGGCTTTTGCTGAGTAGATTTCCTGTGTGATACTAAACAGATGTCTGAATGCAGACAGCTTCATGTGACCATCTTCTCTGTGCAAAACCTTCATACCCAGAGGCACTGTGTCCCCAGCTACCTGCTGGAATCTCTTTGTGACAGTGGTGCTGCTTTGGTGAGGGTGCCAACATGAACAGCCTAGTCCCTTAGGTATTCAAAAAATGTGCTGTCCTGTCTGTCTTCTCCCTAGCACCAGATGTTGTCATGGATATTTATGGATACAGGGCAATGTGCTTAGAAAAAAAGTGCTGTTTCAAGGAGCAGCAACCCTACAGACCTCACACTCCCTGCTTGTGCTGGTAGTCAGTAATTTTGAAAACCATCCACTCACTATTTCTCATGGGGTTTTCCACATTGTTTTTCTCCTGGAGTGGAATACAACAGCATAAATGTTCCTATGAGCAAAAGTGGCAGTGTTCATGTCATAACAAAGTTTGCTGAATAGGAAACAAATGGCATTATTCCAGGGTATGAGATAAAAAATGAACAAACATGGAAGCCAGATATATGTGAGTCTGGACATGTGGGTGTTTTTTATACAAAATCAATGTATGTAAATATCATAAATATATTAAACCAAAAATTATACTGTACATTTTCATAATAGACATTTGTGTGCATTAGACATCAAACTGAGGGAAGAAATGCACCTTGGCAACTGTGTTACCTCATCCGGGGTCTGAATTTCTGTGGTTCTGAGCAGCCTCATTTCCTCCAAGCTTGGAAAAGAGTGCCCTTAGGCATGTATCTTTGAAGCCCTTTTTTGCTTCCATTGCTTTGCTTTATTCAACACTCCTGGAAAGTGTCAAAAGTGCAGAAGGATACCTTAGGGCATAATATCCCCTCCCTCCAGCTATGGGCAATGTCTTCCTGCCTCTGGGCAACTGTGCCAGAACACTGTTTAGAGTCTAATCCTTGTTAACTGCTGAAAGTCTCTTCAGGATTGAACAGCTGGGTCAAAGATGGACATACTTGATAGAAGTCATCTCCTTGTGCTATATGTTATATAGATATATACTATATAAATTCCAGCTTCTCAGGTTATTATTCTACAAAGAATATATATCATTACTGTATTGAGAGGGGAATCCAAATTAGCAGGATTTATGCATTGATTGTTAATCTAGGTGAGCATGGAGAGAGGTTAGTTGGTGTGGAAGCCAGTCACTGCATGTGGAAGTAACTTCTTTGTACACAGTGTGGTGCTGAGCTCACATAACCAGCACAGCAGCAAGTAACCCATGCTCTTTGGGTTGCTGTTTGCAAAATGAGTGACACTGATGTGTGCTGTAGTGCTGGCACTTGTGCACTCGGTGTTACTTTTGGCCGTCCTCCAGTTGTCAACACATGCTGCATTGCATGTCCTTGAGATCTGGGCAAAATGATTCAGCCATGCTTCCTGGAAGCATCTCTTCCCTCCTGTAGACAAGGACATGCAGGATCTGGATGAAATATTGCACGAAGGATGCCTCTCCACAGAGACACTACAGCAATGGCTAAGTAGGATCATTAGGCGGAGGCCACGTGGCTGCCTCAGAAGCAAGACTGTGAGTACTTACACATGAAAGCAAGGAGCTGGGAGTGTGGTGAGACAGACGCCACCCTTCTGTGTGCTGAGGATTTGGATGAGGGTATCAGAGAACCACTGCTCATGATAGAGGCAGTAATTTAATTACTCAAGGGGTTTTTTTTTTTTTGCTGCTCCCCTGGTAAACTTCCCACACACTTTTGCTCTCTTGCATTGCTTTCTTCCCTTAAACTGCCCAAAAGACCAGCTGACAAACCATGGCAAGTCTCCTTGAAGGTTGGTGACCAGACCTTGTCCATCAACACACTGTTGTTACCTCTAAGTCAGCAATATCCTTTTTCCAAGTTCTTCACACTAACAGCCCATGTCTGCTTGTGGCAGACATCATAGTAGCCTCTGATGTTCACCTAATCCACGCTGTAGGCAATAACATGGACTACATTGTGTGATCTTCTGTATCTCTTAGAGGAGGGTCTGAATGTGGCATCCAAAAATTGCTGGTTGTGGGGAGAATGTTGCTATTGGAAACCAAACACAGAAATGTAGTTGTTTCTCCTTTCTTATCTTGTACAGAATTTCCACCTTTTTGGATCAGATTCTTGAGGACACTTTCCTTGTCAACAACTCAGTGTCTGGCAAAACTGCGAGAGAAGAAAAGAAGAGCAAAATAGAAAATATTTGGTGGAATGGCATGACTTTCTAGTCATGAGGCAGGCATAGAGAGAAAGGGCTTCTCAGGACAAAACCAGAAGAGAGTTGAGATGCAAGTCTTGCAGAGCTGACAGAGAATTGCCTCTGCATGCACAGAAGGCAATAAATGCCCAAAAAAGAATAGGGAGGTGGAGTGGCACTTTGGGTAAGCATCAGTACTGGAAAGCAAACCGCAGCAGACAACCTCTATTTCTCACTTTCACCATCCCATGGCAGCTACAGCTCGGTCACAGGGCCTGGAGAAGCCCTGTGAGCTGGTGACCATGGACTCTTCCCAGAGGGCATTGGAAATATCCCCTGCTGGGCATCCACTGCTGGTCTCCAGCTTGGGACTTGCAGCACGCCTCAAGATTGCCCAGTGTTAATGGCAGTAGAAATTTTTTTGTGACCAGCTAGGTGCCATGGGAGCTGATCAAGTTGCTTTACTCTTTCCATTGTGTTACTCCAGTTTGTGCAAGCTACAAATGAAACATTCAAATTGGTCTCTGGGCTCTGCTGTCAGCACTTGCACTTCTCAAAGAACAGTGATGGTTCTATTTAACTGTGGTAATTTTTATTAAAATTTCATAGTAGAAGTTCCATAAGTGCATGGTTCCCAAACCACATTTAAAATGCTTTACACAGTTTAACAAAGCATGAATAGAATAGGCCTTGTGCTGTCAGGCACAGGCTTTTGTCTCTGAGGACTAGGAACAGTTTTTTGGAGAAGTGTACAGATTTTTCATGAGACATAACAAAAGCCATGTGCACACTGGGATTCCTAGTGTGAACTGGAAATACAACACCCCCTCTAAAGCAAATGCTTTTGGCAACAAGCATTTAGCTCACATGATCTTGCAGATTCAGTCCATAGAGAGTAGCTTGCTCGCTTGGAATTTTTTGGGAGTTGCTGCAGCTCTCAGTCCTGCCCTCTGATGTGTGCCAGTAATAGCCCATCCATGTGCAGTAGGGTAACAGAGCTGAGTAGCACCTGTCTCTGTAGCATTCCAGGCACTGCTCTGCTTCCCAGCATCTCGCTGCTGGTGGTTGTGCTGTGCTGGCTTGTTCTCTCTGGGACTTTTCTTCAGGTCACTGGGACAGTGTGTGGAGCACATAGAGTGAGCCTACAGAAAAATGTCACACCATGCAAGCCCCAACAGCACCAGTGGGGTTTGCAGAGGTGAACTGGCTTTTACCTTTGTTCTGAGCGATGAGGATTTGCACAGCCAGCAAGTTAGTATCTCAATATGATGGGTTGAAATTGGCATTAAACCAGTTCAGAGGAGAGAAATCTGCTGGGGAGGGAGTTGGACATGCAGAGCTGGTTGGGAGGGAGGTGCTGGCAGGGTTGGGAGTCATAGCAGTGAAAGTGTGTGAGGCTGTGGCAGTGGGGTAAATTGAAGGGGGACCTCAAGAGGGAAGAAGGTTTGGTGAAGTTGTTACTTCCTGGCTTGCTTTGTGTCCATATTGGTCAATTAGACCTTCCTGGTCAGTTAGGTCTTCCATGGAAAGACACTTAGTGGGGATGGCTTGGAATTGCTGCTTTTCAGTTCTGAGGTTTGACAGAGCAGAGGCAATTGTGAAATGAGCTTAAAACAAAGGAGAAGCATGGCACCCCCTGCTCCATTTGTTGTACTGGCACTAAACACTTGTAAGAAGTGCAAGAGCTGCAAAGTGTATGTTCTGTCACATAAAACTACTGCTGGACTAATTTCACAGTGACTGTAAAATGATTAATTGCACTTACCTTTGAGAGTTTTACATACCTTACTGTAATTAAGTAGTGATTCCTCATGACCCCTGGAGTATGGTTATTCTTTTTGAATTTGGCCAATCCTGCTGTTAAAAAGATACATCTTGGGACCCTGAATTCCCTAGCTCTGCTTTTAGTGGCTGGTGTGCCTGTGTCTCATGGCAGGCTATGGCAATGCACAGAGATGAATGGCACTGTCTCTATTATAGTCTAGCTATTCCACAAGGAATCAGGCCTAGAGGAATATCCCTGTGTTAGTCGAGAAATGAGGCTCTCAAGTTTTCATAGACATGCACAGCATTAATTCCTTTACCAAAATCCCTCCCTAATAACGTAAATTTTGCAATTTATATAGTTTCTGGTCTCTTGAACCATGTCAAAACACAAATCAGAACACGCTTTTGACAGCAGAAGAGCATCTGAGTCCATTCTGTCACTGAAAGGGAAAAGCATATGTGAAAATGTGAGAAATAGTGAAATAAGATTAGAAGGTCTACAGTACTTCCTGAAATTTTCATATGTGATTTTTTTTTTTTTTTTTGAGGTCTCAGGAATGTTTGGGACAAAACTTAATTTGTGCAAACTGTTTGCTAATCCCTAGTCTAGACACTCACATTTCCAGTGCCTATTCATCTTTTTCAAGGAGCTGGGCTCTTCTGCTCCCGTAACTCATACTTCCAGCCCCAAGCATGGAGATACAGTATGTGTAACTACATCAAGGACCTAGGGGTAGGAACTGTCCTGTTGGTATGGTAAAAGTCTGGACTCTGCACTCAGCTGTACATAATGTGCCTTTAACATACTAAAGCTAATATCTGCTTATATTGACTTCTTCCTGAAGTGAGAGGTGTTAAGGTGAAGAGACAGGAAAGAGGAGGGTAGACATTAGTCTGCCCTTCTGACAGGGTTTGGCAGGGTTTCATAGAGAACCTGTACTGTTCCTGTCAAGTATCATTTGACTTCACAGCAATAAACGTCCTGTAGTGCAACATCTATGTTCTAGGAATATAATCTGATAAAGCAAGTCAGTCCTTAAAGATAAGCTTTATATTCACTTTGTCAGGCTAGTTCATAGCTCTCTAGGCTCCACTCAGGATTGTGTTTGCTCTGCTTTTTTAATCTGACTTTTCTGTTGTGTCGTTTGTAATGAGCTGTAATGTCTAGGGCTTTTCTGAGGAGTTGCTACCATGCTGTCTCTGCCATGTTTTGTATCAGCACATACCTGGTGAACTGAAAAGGTCTGCCCATATTGAATTGCTTTTACTGTTTTCAGACATATTTTCTATGTGTTGAGATAACTTTGAATCTTGTTACTCAATGTGTCTGGCATATTTTCTGGATTTCCTATGGATTTGACAAACTTACTGTGTCTGAATCCAAGGTATTTATGAAAGTACTGAATAGTGCTGGATCCAGAACAAACCCCTAAACCTGCCCTTACCCCTCTGCTCTGACTGTGAACAGCTAATAATTATGCTCCACCGGTAGCTTTCCAACTAGTTTCACCCATTCTGCAGTAGTTTCACCCAGACTATTACTTTTCTAGCTTGCTAATGGCAACATCTTAACAACTCCTACCAAAAACATTATCAAAGTCATGATGTGTCCGTCTCCCACTTCTCCACCCTTGAGCCTGATTACTCCATCACAGAAGAAAATTAGAATGGTCTGACATGACTACGTCTTGACAAATCTCAGCTCCTATTTATTACCTTGTTATCTTCTTGGTGCTCATAGATGGATGTTTGGTTACTTGTTGATTATTTATCGATTAGCTGCCTTTCTGGAAGCTGAAGCCAGGCCCTCCTAGCTGTCATCCTCTGAATCCTCCCTTTTCCCCTATTTGAGGAGAGCACAAAGAGACACTGTCTGAGATAAAACTGCAAGTGAGACTTAACTCTTAACTGACAATCATTTCCTAGTGCTCGTTTACCATTTTTTGATGTATAAGTAATGTGAGAACCATAGTATCTAGAAGAATTACCCCTGAGAGCTCAAGTTTAAATATGTCATGTCTTTTAGGGCAAATAAAGGGCCTTCCTGTCCCTGGCCACTCCCTGGGACTCTCCCCTCCGTGCCTGTGGCCAAGATCCCAGGGTCTCACAGCCTCTGCCCCAGTGATGCTGCAGCAGGGCTGGTCTCCAACTCCCAATGGCCTCACCCTGCCCAGCCATAGGCCCTGCCAAGGTGGGCCCTCATCCTGTCCTTCCCCAGAGAGGTGCCTGATTCCCAGGGGTGGGGCTGTCCTGGTGCCCCTGCCCTGGTGCCCACTTCTGCCTGGGGCATAGGATTGTCCCCAGCTGCCAGACCCTGCTCCCCACTATAGGGACCAACAGCCCTTGCACTGTCCTGGGAAAAATGTCTCCTGAAGATATGTTGTCATTTCCAGCATTTTCTAGTATATGTTCCTGACAACATAAAACAAAAACAGCTGTTGCTTTTACGGGACTTGGAAGGGCAAGAGATAAGTATCGAAGGGCAAGCCAGTGATTGCAAAGTATTTAAAGTGTGTGATAAACTGGGCTTTTGCTTCAAATCAGCATTGTTTTCTAGAGCAAAAAGAAAAAGTGGGAGCTGAGTTAGACAAAACTCCTTGTATGATTTAAGGAAAGAAAAATTTCTGTTTTTAGAGGTATGAAATGAATTATTTTCTCATCATACTGAAAATACAAATTCAAGGAAGATTCTAGGCAGCAGGCTGTGCAACCAGCCATAAAAGTAGCCAAGATGTTCCTGTAATGCAGCACCATGTCCAGGTGATGTGGTGGTGGCTGCAAGGGGCAGAGGACATGGCAGCAGCATCCCTGGAGCAGGGGTGGCAGAGCAGGACACTCTCTGCCTGGAGAAGCAGAGCAGAGGCACACTCACCCACTGGAGTGTGCCTATGTGTGTCCTACACAAGGCCAGATCCATAAAACATTGGCTTGGTTGTGCAGTGGCTGAAGGAATTTCTCAGTGCTGAAAATAATAGTTCTCTTTCTTTCCCCCATGAAAAGATATTTGCCTCACTCTTGCATGGTGATAAAGGGAAATCTGAGCATCAGGCTAGCTTTGGCTGTATTAGGCATAATTTTATGGGCCGCTTTAATTTTTTTTTCTGACTTAATTCATCTTTTCTCCAAATGGAATAGTCCTAACCTCTAATTTCTCTTCATCCTCCAGTAGCTTCCTTCCAGATACAGGCTTGACAAAGCTTGTGCTCTGGCCATGGCTACTGGGCTGTCACTGATTTCATATAACTGCTCACGATGGTTTCAGTTTTCTCTATCCCATTTGCAGTGCACTCAATCTGCTACATTTCCCATCTCAGCAGACCGAGTGCAGGTTTCATTTGAGCTGTCCACAGGGATGCTCAGATCTGTAGCCTGAGTGGCCACGGTTCATTTGAAATCCATCAATGTACATGAGTAGTTCAATTTATTTTTTCTAATGTTCATTGTCTTGCACTTCTTTATGCTGAATTTCGTTTGCCATCATCTTATCTGACTGTCTGGTTCTTCTAGGACTGTCTGTACTGAAGGATAGCCCTTGTCAGAGAAAGTTGCTGAGACGAATGTTCTTCTAAGCACTATCCTGCTTAAGGAATTTGCTGTGGTGTCGGGTCTCCTGAATTCTTTCCCAACCCACTAGGATTGCTCAACCAACATGCTGTGTGATACTGGGAAGCATTCTCTGGTCTCTTGCCCTCTGTAACTCCTAGAAGGAGACCTTTAGCAGAGGGAGAAATGTGATCGAGCCTAGTATTAGAGAGCATCCAACCTGTTTTACATAAAAGGATCTCAAGATCTGGGGATTGTCTAGTGCTTTGAATGAGACGTGTAGGTGCCAGTATCTGCCTCTTGCAGGAGTTTTAGGGAGCTCTAGCACTCCATTGCAAGGCTGGGAGTATTTTGTCTTCATGATTTGGTCTATCAAACAGCTACCGCAGGCAATTTGTTAAACTACTTTTATTGTATAAACGGTCTTGGTTGCTTTATGAGCAACTATTTTAGAGTCTGTAGGTTGTTTTCAAATAGAATCACATACCCAAGAGAGGGCCAAAGCTGTACCTGTCCTCCCTCCTTATGACCCTAGTGAATGGTTTTCATATTGTACTGACTCTGTGGCCTAGGAAAGTTAGATGAAAATGAGGAGAGGAGGTGGATGGCCCTGATCTTTTAATTCTTGTGGGGTACTGGGGACAGTCATGGGCAGCTTTCAACTGTATCAAGGACATCTGTGAGACTGGGCAAGTCTGAGCAAGGCACAGCAGGGTACCTATTAAATCAGCTTCTTTCTGTTTGTATGTGGTAGTGACTGTTGAAAGGCTGAAACTGCTTTTCCTCAAAATACAGTGTCTCAGCCACCTTGGCTGAGAGTGCTCTCAGACATTCATTGCCTGGAAGGGTTTCCAAATGCCTGCAGTCTCACACATTCACTGTAACAGGTGCTAAAGGGAATTTGGCTCTGCCTGTGCTATCAGGAATAACAGCTTTCATCCTAAGCTCAGTCAGTAAGGATAGCAAAGGCTGCAATTTTCCTCAAAGATGGCAGTTTTAACATCGTATCTGTGGGGACTCCTGCTTTCCTTTCCAAGCTCTTGCCTGTCCTGCCTTCCTCCATGCCTGAGCAACTTCCAGATGTGTGGCAATGTCTGAACTTATTACCTCTGTCTAAACGTGGGCCAGCTGCTCTCCCTGATGCTCTGATGCTTGTCTCTGCTCTAGATGACGAGGGCTCCCCCAGGAGAGAAGAACAGCCAGCGGGCTTTTGATGAGAAGGCTTACTTGTCCTCCAAGGTGCTGAAGGCTGGAGAAGACCCCTACCGCCAGCACGCTTTTAACCAGCTGGAGAGTGACAAAATCAGCAGCGACCGACCCATCCGGGACACCAGGCACTACAGGTACCCTGCAGCCCTGCTCCGAGCTGTGGCTGCTGCCTGGTGCAGGGAGCCCACTGCTCTCTGCTGTTGGTCTGTAACGTTGACAAAGCATGTTTTGGTTTTTTGTTTTTTTTTTTTTTTTGCCAGCTATGGTCCACTGTTTCACTGATTTTTCCTGGTTCATCTGGAAAGGTCTCAAATGCTTGGAGAACCTTGACAAATTCAGTCCCAGCTTGAGGCTTTTTCCAGGTCCAAGCATCATCTTGTTTTAGCACAGCCCCTCCACTGCAGCTCAGATTGCTCATTGGATAGTTGTGTTTTGCCCAGCTGCCTGCACACTCATGGCTTGCCTCAGCATCCTTCTGTCCTGGCTGCAAAGTACACCTTTGTTGCAGCCTTGCTTTACTCTAGTGTTCCTCACTTGCTGTGCCCTGGCTGTCTGAAGCTGGTTTGGTGCTTCTTTCCATCCTGAACATCACTGGGTGAGGGCTGCTGGGGTAGGGATGAAACTAACATGCAAATACAGTGTTCCATGGCTTGTAAAGTGCTTGTCATTCTGCCCTTGTTTCACTGAGGGTTTATTTGTTCTGCTGAAAAAAATTGTCCTTAAATTGCTAATAGTGGTTGGGTAACTATTTTGTAGTTTCTGGAGGACAAAAAGGTAATGCTTTAGTACAAAAAGATTCTTGAAAACTGAGGTTTAATAGTAATAGGATAGTGTACAACAGTCTACTTCTGGTTCTAGACTCTACCTACAACCATGTATGGTTCTAGGTATGGCATGGTTGCAAAGCAACATTTCACAGCAGCTGGGAACAGGAAACCAGGCATCTAACTTGATTGAAATTGTGAAAGGGATGCCAGGAGACATGGAGCTTTGTGAACCTGCCAGCACTGACAGCCCTCAGAGTGCTTTTTGAAGGCAAGCAGTCAGGACCATGGTTGTGGGATCCAAGTCCTGTGTTGCTGTTCTCCAGCATAGTATTTGGGACTGGCTTCCTAGTGACCCAGAGGCAATGCTGCCATGTTCTGTGTTGCTGACAAGTCTCCCTGCCATGCAGAATTGCTGTTTTCTGTTAATCTGTTGTCATGTTCTGGCCTCAAACCAACTCACTTCAAAGGTGAAGTATTGTTTATTTTGATCTGTGATAGCAAGCAGAGCATGCTTTTTGTGAAGAGCCTCATCTGTGCACTTCAGTCAGAAGAGCACAATATATGTGATTCCCTGTAAATGTATAACCATTTCAGACCCAGCTTTTAAAGGATTCCCTTGAGTAATGGAGAATCCAAAGTAGTATATAATCAGAACAAATAAACCTATTTCCATGTTTCTCCCCTTTACAGGGAGCAATTTGGGAAGGAGCAATCTGAGTTTGACTATCTTATGTTATAACATATTGGAATAGTTGCTGGGATGGCAACTCAGGATGAGGACTTATTTCAGCTGATACAAGTTAGATTGTGTACCTGGCTCTTTGTTTAAGGAATGGGAGTAGTCTGTAGGTCACTAACATATCAATTTTTCTTCAGGCACCCAAGCCAGAGCATGGACATACTTGACTTCACATCCTACAAGCTCCTTCTGACTTAGCACGTATTTGTTTCTTTGATCCAAAGCAAAGAGAGGGTCAACTTTCAAGCACAAACCTTGTCCGTGTTCTCGGTGCTGTTGTAGTAATGCTGAAACATTGGGAAAACTTCCCCAAATAACACATACATCAGCCTCTTCTGCTTTTCCACTTCCTGATTCCTTAATACATTTTGTATGCACTACATCATGGAATTATTTTGAAACAATAATAAATATGGTTTGTCTCAGGTCTGTTCTCACATTGTCCACGTAAGTCTTTACCAGGTTTCTCTATATGTTTGAAAATTTCTGTATGAAGCTGCTGTCCCCTTAATAAAACACTGCAATGAAAAAGTGATAAACCAGGAGGATTGAAAGTGATGATAAAACCAGTCACAGTTTAGCAGTAGTCATAAAAGAATAGTAAGTAAATGTGGGAGTATGAGTAGTGGGTCTAAGAAGTGAATTGTATTCCGTCTCCTGATGGAGATTCAGTCTATGCAAAGCCTTGAGTTGTTAGAAGTAGGAGTGGTTTCTTCATCAGACAGGAAATTAGAGCACACTGACTGCAGTTTGACACCGTCTGGAAGTTAAGGCAGACACTTTGGAGGAGCAGGTCAGCCCAAATCAGCCGTGCTTAGCATCTGCCAGAATTGGATTCAGGATTCACGTCTGTGAGTTGTTCCCCTCACAGAAACTTTGTTCTCCACAGGGAGAAACAGCCTGGTGCAAGTTAATATTTGTTTCTGAGTGTGAGAATGTGTGTATGCACCTAACATTATGAAGTCAGGTGAGAAGATAGAAAGAATTGCTCTTCATTGCCAGCAGGTCCATTAGTGTTGAGCCTCAGCAACTCCCCAACACAGATCACAGAACTAGCTGGTGTTTTCCTTTCTGTGAAGTTTGTGTCCAAAGAATTTGAAGTGCTTTATACAGCAATGCCTGGGTCTACCAGCTCATTGCATCCTTAGCGTGTCCATGTCCTGTGCATGAAGAAACAAGAAGTTATGCGAGTCACAGGTAAATCCAGGGACTATGACTGAAACCCAGGGAATCCATGACTGAAACTTAGTTCACTGTAGAACCCACGTGGCCTCTTTAGCATGCAGTTTTGTGAGTTTAGGTATCACAGCTTCCAAATGTTGCTTTTCAATAGGCACAGTTCTTTTTAAGCTCTGCCAGCCTTGGTGCAGCTCAACTGTGCTGGTTGAGCATATTACTCTCTTTTTAGAAATTCCAGGTACACTGTTGCAGTAGCTACTGCTAGGTAATGTTTGGCTTGCACTTCTGCTGTCCTGTGCTGCAGGTGCACTTCTGTACGCTATGACACTGACTTGCCAGCCACCAGTCTCATCATCACCTTCCACAACGAGGCGCGATCTACCCTGCTCCGCACGGTGAAGAGGTGAGTTCAGCTGGGGTGCTGGGCCTAGGTGGTAGAGTCTGGGAGTGCTCTGGGGGGAAATTAGGCATTTTGCAGCAGCTAGACAAGCAGGGTGGCTGTGGTTCCCCAGGTGATAGTGTTCTGCTCTCAAGACAGCCCACTAGGACAGGCCAGAGGCTTGGATTGGCATTGTGGGTGTATCTTCAAATGCAGAGCATATCTGCATTGAGCCATTGTATGGCTGCAATCAGGGGAATCATAAGCAGCAAGAAAGGGTAGCTGGGCCTGCATCCCCAGGTGAAAACAGTCTCAAGTCTCAACCAAGTGTGAGTTTGGTTTGGAAGAGTGAGGGGGGACCAAAGAGTACGCTGTGTTGCTCGGTGCAGTGACCGAGCCCTTGCTCACGGTCCCTTGCTGGTAAACAGTTGCTGAACCTGATGGCCCACCAGGTGTACCCTGGGGCTTTGCACACAGCTCCTGCTGAGCCTGCAGGACGCTTGCTATCTTGTACCAGTGTCTCCTCATATCTGAGTAACAGCAGTGGCCAAATCTAGCCAAATAAATAGGTGGCATAGGGCCTGTCAGCAACCCCAAATAGATGGAGGCTTGCAGTCATCTGTACCACAAAGTGATGTTCCAGCTACTCCTTCAGTGCCCTCTTCCATCACTCCCACAGAACCCAGGGAGGCTCTTTTACTTGTAGATTCCACAGAAAAAAATGCCCTCTGACTTCTCTGACTTAGTAAGTAATTTCTCAAAGGTTCTCTGAAGCCTGCAAGCAAGCCCAGGAACAGCCTTTGAGGCTGAAGGGAGAGTGAATTGTCTGTGTAGCAGTTTGAGCTGATGGTATCACTAACAGGAATGCATTATTCATCATTGCCACTTCTTCCTTTGACAGGTCCTGTGGATATAAAAAAATGTGCTATGTGAATAAAGAACAGGCTTTTTCAACTTGGCCTCATGTCTAGAAGGCTGGGTTTCTGCCACCAAGTTTGGTGCTATTGTGTTTCCAGAGACCTGTATATATTGCATTGGCATGATTTGTCTTTTTATTGCTATCATTTTCTTTTCATTTGAACCATACAATGAGTTCTGCAGAGTCACTGTCCAGAAAATGGGCAGACTTGTTTGAAATTATGGTGCTGCTAGGGCATCTGGAGGAGATTTCTGCCTTTTCAGTCATAGGTCAGAAAGTAAATAGATGCTGAGAAACCATGGTAGTATGTCCTACTTTTTCTTGTCCTGGAAAGCCCAGAACTGGACACAGCACTTAAGATGTGATATTACCAGTCTCTCGGATATGGTCTCCTGCAACCCGAGCCCCCATCAAAGACCTTGAAAAATGGGTGACCCATCTATTCAGATTGGTCCCTGCAATGCTGCTGCCACTGGAGGACTGCTGTTGTGAGGAACTGGCTGCACTCTGCTGTGAATGGTGTATGGAACGTGGATGGAATTTCCTCCCAGACTTCTGGCTATAGCTGGGATCTTCATTGCCAAATGGTTTACAGCCAGTGCTTGTGATGGATTTACTCCTTCCTTAAATCACATCAGAAGTGTCAATAATTTATCCCTGTCTCATGAGAGATCCTGATGGCTGAGTTCTTGGGCTCTACAGTATTTGGAGTTCCACACAACCAAGCATTGGCTAGTAGCTTTGTCTTTGAGCACTAAAAGTTTGACAGCCATACACAGATGTAAAAGTTCACATCATGGCTGCACTGCTAGAAGAGGCATAGGAATAAGTCTGACTTACATAAGGTTGACACTGATGTTATAGAGGGATTTGACAGAGCTCTTCAGGGCCTCTTCTGTAACCTGAGAGTCCCGTCTTTCAGCAAAACTCATATGAATGTGCCAGGCTGAATTACTGCTGTGAGAGTAATTGTTGTTCAAGTCACACACACAGTCAGGGCAGCAGTACTGTATAATTACTTTGCACCCCTGGCACTTTGGGATAAGTCAGGTATCAAAGGGACAGGACTGTTCTGTTCTGTTGGGTTCATGACCTGGCTGTGAGTCTGCTGAGGACCACAGTAATATTAAACAGCAGGAAGCATAAAATTGCACTGCCTGCTTACCTGCTGACTAGTCAGGCTTGCAGCTTGTCATTATATCTGCAAGAGCTTTCTTAGACCAGGTAGAGCATGATTATTTGGATAATTAAAATGAACCATTTGAGATGCATCTGGTGAAAGTTAAATATGATTCCACTGTTATTATGGGCCTTTTCCCAAGTTCAGTTATCATGGTTACACTGTGGGGATGCTGTAAGAGAAATGGGTGTGAAGGAAGAAAACTGATGAAAATGAGTGGCACTAAAAGCAAAATTTTCTATGTCTGAAAACATTTTTAGAGCCCTAATCTTTTGAGGTGAGTAGAAAATGTATTACCAGTTGAAATTTTCATACGTGAGGTCTTTGCGAGTGTGACTTTTGAGTATCTGTATTTGGGCGCTCAAAAAAACAGCCATAAGACTTTGGGAAGTTCTAGAATGAAATACATGAAAAGGGTACTGGGATTGAACTGATCTTAAACCCAGAGGGAGCTCAAATGCACTCCCCTGAGCCAGATACTGGCTTATTGCAAGGTAATTTAACAAAGTGGCAATGCTGCTACCAAAAGATCTTGGGAAGTGACCCAGGGATGATACTCCTGCATCACAGGCTTATTTCAGGATGATCTAAACCTGGCAGCTCTAGGGGCCAGATCCTGATCTGCATACCCTTCTTGCTAACCTCACATGCACTGTGAACACATGGACTTAAACGCCTCTGGCAGCTCAGCAGTTGCCTGCTTCTCCCTCCTGTCTCTGGGATCTCTGCTGCTGGGTGGAAGCAACAGTAATGATGTGCTGTTGTTGCTCCTTGAGGATGGGAGAAATGTTTGTGTATGAGGGAGAGGGGGAAATAGAGGAGTGACCTTGAAGAGCAATAACTTATTCCTTCAAGTACCCTGCTGCTTGTCCCTCCTGGTCTTCAGAGGTAGAATGGGCTGCATAGCTGCATTCTAATCTGGGCTCCAGCCATATGTTTTCAGTGTAGAGGGAGACAACTGGTTAAAAATATCCAGCAAGAGTCTAAAGAAGGGAAATAGGGGGGAAAATGGAAAATGGGCTATCAGACAAAACCTGTGAACATGCCAGTTCAAATGGCTTGTTGCTGGCATCCTCAGTCCTGCAGGAGATATGTGTCAGTCAAGAACTGCTTGCCTGCTTTGATCTCTTTTCTTTGCTGGGACATAGCTGTCACTCTCAAATCAGTCACTTGCTTGGCATCCTGCTCTCCTTCAGAAACAATTGTCACTCAAAAGGCATTTTATGTGATTGATGTCTATGCATGATTAATTGTTAAGCCATACCTTCACTTCTGCTGCCATGGCCATTCTTGCAGAAGAAAAAGTCAAGTACTTTGTTGTTTGGTCCCTTTCTTTTTGATTTCAGAAAGTCATGATTGCAGGGAGTTTTTGGTTTTGGTGCAAATGTAAAGGTGAATTGTGAAGCTGTAAGTCAATGGATCTGAACAGCTGTCAGCGGTTCAGTGCTTACGCAGAGGGCCTGTAAAAATTCTGATTAAGAGGATGCTGTTGAAATGCTAAAGCATTTGGTGTAGCATCTCATTACAATGACAATTTAAATAATGGCAAAGAAGAATATTATGTTAGAGCAAAGGGGAAAAATATACTCTTCTACTAACATCCAGAATAAACAAGATTATCTGGGAATTCAGGGGAGGATGGACAGAGGAGAGAAACTCATTGGCAGCTGATGTCATGCCCATGCAAGAGAGTAAGGATTCTGATACTGAAAGAAGGAAGCTGTGAGAAAGGCAAAGGAGATAGGGAATCCATGAGATATGGGGGGAACAGTCCATGTTTCTGCTGTAAAAGGCAATTGTCACTTTTACAATTTTGGAATTGTAATAATACATCTTGGTGCCTGAAAGTGTTTGTCATGGCAGTGTTTGTCATGGCAGTCTCTGCACCTCAGTGAGGGGAAATACTAGGATTACTGTGCTCCTTGTTAAAAAGACAGGGATGACAAAGAGCAAAGAAGATTAAGTACCTTTCCCAAGGATCTACAGCGAGTTATTGCAGAGCTGAGAGAAGAACAGGGCACTGTACAATGAGCTGTGAACTCCTCAAGGGGTGTGTTCTCTCTACTGGGGAATCAGTGGACAGGTAAAGAACAGAGAACAAAATGGGGCTTTTTTCCCAGTTATGTTGAGTTGAAAGACCTGAAACTTGTGGAGAAATTGTGAGCATTGCCAATAGTCAAGCTAATGGAAGAAGATGTAGAATACCATTTTGCAGCCATTATACTGCACTCTGTCTGGGTTGTTTTGCATTGTCTTTGTACAGTCAAAAATTTCAGTGCAGGGCAACCTTGTCTGTAAAATATGCATATGGTGGTTGTTCTGGGAGAAGCTGCAAGTAGAATGGTAAATAGCACAGGAACATCCCCCCACCTCCCACCCCACCATACTAGAAAATCCAGAAAGACATGAGCTAAGAGAAGCAAATTAGATTCAGCTTCGGAAAATGCAAGCTCAGTCATCTAGGGACATGTCAGCTCAAAATACAAGTACTATCAGAGGTGTATAAAGCAATGTGAATCTGAAATAGAGTGGGATGTGATATTGAGCAGCAGAACAGTCAGAACTCAGCTTTTTTGCAGAAAGCAGAAAACTCTTCCAAACTGAGGGAACTTTGGCTCTGTGTGCAAAGCCATCAGTGGTGTTACTTAACGAGATGGCAATTTACTTCTCTACATCTTCATTCCTGGGAGTATGGGACTATTCTTGTTGTCTATTTCTATATCAAGCAACAACAACAACAACAACAACAACAACAACAACAACAAAAAAAAAGCCAGATTTTTTTCTCCAGTATTCTCCTACTCAAAAGAGCATCTGCCACTGAAATGAGACAGGTTGCTAGAACTAGGAGGACAGTGTTTGCCTCTCTATTTTTAGTATTAAAATTTGCATAACTGCCCTCTTCATTGGACTGCCTAAGCATCGCTGAGCAACCTTGTTGAAGGTAATGAGGACCTGCCTGTGCACAGAGGCGTTGAAGGAGGCTTGGAGGGGGAGTATGCTATGTGATGGTAGTAAAGCCAAGAGAAAGATTTGAAGAAGTTTATGAAAAAAGAGTTCAAGCATTTTAAATGAATGATACTGGTAAAGAAGTCAGAACCAAACTGCTCAGACTCCAAAGTACCAGAATGCTTTGATGTCTGAGGAAGCAGAAGATTTTCTCTGCTTTCCTCATGTGCATCCTGCAGATGCAAACTCATTGCAGACCTGAGGGTATTACATGGTATGGTGTAACCAACCTGAGGAAAAGGTGTCCTTTCAGCAAGTGTGGTGCTGGTTTGAAAGACAGGTAACAAGCAAAAGAGGGGGAAAAAAATTCCAAATCCAGAATATTGACAATGCTTCCTTCCAAAGAAGGGAATTGGTGAGAAAGCCTGAGCAGGTGGCATCTGTTGCATTGAGGTGGAGCTCCTTGCTGGGGAAAGGAGCAGCTCTTTATGCCCTCCAGCAGTGATGACTTTCACCCAGAGGCTGGCAGATGGGAATGGCCATTGGGCTGCCTCGGGGCAGGTGGTTCTCTCCATTTCGCCTCTGCTTAGGGGCAGAGCATGCTGCAACACCCTTTGCTAGCTGCCCCAGGCGAGTCTCACAGTCGGCTCCTAGCTGTGGGTCCCTGTAAGGTCTGGCTGAGTGCCACAGCTCTCTGGGATATTCTCACTTGTAGTTTGGTCCTGCCAGTGAACACTGTTACAAGGGCAAGGTCACTGCTTCCACTTTATTGGAGTTTGGTATCCCTGCTGTAATGAATAGCACAGCAGATTTCTATCAGTCCTAACATTGTCATTGTTATGGCAGCTCACAAAGTGGCTTTTTCTTTCCTGGGTCCCTGCAGTGTTCTGAACCGCACCCCTCCCAGTCTCATCCAGGAGATCATTTTGGTAGATGACTTCAGCTCAGATCGTAAGTTTGGACCTATTTCCTTTACACTTACTTCTTCCCTTCTGTTTTCCCTTTTTTTTGTTTGCTCTGTTGAGTTCCCCTCACAGATTCCTCTTGTCTGTATGCAGGAGAAAAAGAGAAGAAAGTAAGTCTGTGTTTAATGTCCATGCATGGCAGAGGCCAGAGATTGTTCCTCTCTTTTTCTTTCCATTGGGTCTTCCTTTTCTGTCAGTGTGATAGTTTTTGCTAGGTTGCCAGAGATCTCTGTCAGGTTTCATTATGCACCATTTGGTGAGCCAGATGTTTAGCACAGATGTATAAGTAGCAATGCTGTACATGAGCAGAGCAAGAGGCAAGGAGAGGATGCAGCGGAGTGTACAGAAGATTGCTGCCTGGGCCTTGCAGGCAGGCCAAGGTGACACTGGCTGTCTGCCCCATGTGCCTGGGATCCCAGGTGTCCCTGTGGGAAGCTGTGGCAGAGTTACTGCTTTGGACAGCACCATACTTTCTTCTGCAGCTTGGCACAGGGATGGAGTCTCTACTGCATCAGGTCCACCAGAGCTGCAGACTGGAGGCTCTGGAGTCTTTCCCTTTGTACTGTTGCTCTTGCTCCTGGCTGTTGTGTAGTAGTTGTGAGGTGGTGGGCATAGAAGACTTCTGCTTCTCCCATGATGTATTCTAGATTCAAGGACAATCTAATTATGTACCATTTATAATGATCCCTAATTACTCCTTCAGAGCATTTTACAGATAGCTGCGAATGCCCACCTCGGCCTGCTGAGGTAAGGAAGCAATGCTATTTTGATTTTGCAGCTAAATGCTTATGTAGATTTGGCCATAAAAACAAACATTTTAAAGGTGGATGCTGACATGAGGGATTTGAGTTTCTGAGGGTCTTACAGTGTATTTTGAATAAGTACTGGGTTGTGCTCAGCTGTTTAATTTCAGTGTTTCTGAGCACTTCCAACAAACAATTATAAGTGTTCCACATTCTGCACCTAAAAATTAATTTCTTAAGTAACAAAGTGTTCCAGATCAACAGTGATGGATTCTGCACAGAGTTCAACCATAAACTCCCATTTAGGCTCCTCAGTAAATAGAAAGATTTTTAAATCTCTTTTTTTTTAAATCTTTTTAAGTCTGTCACAGTTCTTATTTTTTTCACTGGCAGCTGGATATTTGTGGATATAGCCATTTCTCTGAGACATGTTCATGGAGGCACTTCAGCGCATGTTTGAGGTCTGACACTTTGCTTTAATACTTGCCTCAGTTTCTCCAAATATACTGAGTCTGTCATCTCTGGCAAGTATCTACAGGCAGAGTGATGTGCTCCACTCCTGCAGAGTGAAGGACTGCATAAGGATTCTCATACCTGAACTTGTGACTTGGCCAAGATAAGAGCATTGCCTTCCCTTGTAGCAGAGTTCCAGCAAAATCTTGATGCTCTATAATTCAGAGCACCTGCCTCTTCCCTTGGATGATGCAGCATCTGCCAAAGTGCCAATGTAAGAGCAGTATTTCAGATTGCACACATCCTTGAGAATGGAAATGCTTGGACAGGAATGTGCTAAGAGGTGCACTTTGGCTAAGGGCCTTTGCATTCTCCCCAGAGTGCTCAGTCTGCAGGACGATGACAGCAGGAAAGTGGGGGTATGAGACATGTAAAGGAATATGGAATAAACATGGAAACTGGGGCGAATTTGATGGAGAAAGAAAAAAGAGGAAGTTAGAAATCGCTGTTCCTATGACATCTGCTAGGGCAGGAATAGAGAGAATGACAGAGAACTAAAGACTCAGTGTTCATTGGTATCTGGCTGGAGCAGGTAACTGTTCCTCTCCCTCATCTTCCCTAGGTAATGGAAATGAGGGATGCTATGAGTTTCTGGCAAGCTGCCAGCAAAGCCCTTGGTCTGGCATCCATGTGTCAATGTGCTGGTGTCTCCAAGAAGCAGATTGCGTCCCAGTGGCCTTTATTAAATAAAATCAAGCGGAAACTGCCCTGAGAACAAATGGCAGGAGAATGCCCAGATGAGGTGCTGAAGGCAAAGAGAGTAGATAAGATCACTTTGTTACAAAACTCTTTTCCTTGGCACTTTGGTGATTTGCAGTCCCGCTTCCCTGTGTTCCCTCCTTTTCATTAGTGCCCAGTGCCACGCTGCCAGCACATGCCCCATTGTTCTTGTGAAATGCTGAGCAGGGGAGATGAAGGCCTGGCTGCTCAGAGGATTGGGAAGCATGGGCTCAGCTGCTGAGGAGGACAGCAAGCAGGCAGTGCTCTTCTGTGTACTCTATAGACAACAGGATTGAGGCCATCAGGCTGATTAATGTGATGTTAAGTGAAAGCAGAATTTCCCCTCCCATGGAGAAGCAGGAGGACAATTAATTGGGGCTCTCTGTTGAAGCCAAATAATTCATGCATGTGTACTTTTTTTCCCTCCCCAAGCTGAGGACTGCCAGCTCCTTACCAAGATCCCAAAGGTCAAGTGTCTACGAAACACCCATCGAGAAGGTGAGTGTGGAAAGCTTTCTAAGTACAAAGATTTTGCCAAATTTTCCACATGACCCTGGTTGCCTCCCAGCTGCTTACAGCTGTTGTTTATTATAGTTAGTTTGTTTTTTCAGTATAAGCATTTGGAAGATCCATGGAGGGAGAACACAGTTTATCAACTCTCAGGCTTCAGGGGCCTCCTGTAATACTTAAATAATGAGAAATGGCGTCCAGAGGCCTTGACTGGAACAAAGATCACATTTTAAGATCTTTATGAATAAAGATCCAGATGTAAGTCCTGCCCTTTTAAACACAAGCTAACTCTTGCACTTTCAAGTGCAAGATAACAAGCTGTGTAGGAAACATGGGAGAAGGAAAAACAATCCAAAAGTCCAACATGTATCTATCATAAAGAGATACAATTAAGGAAAGTTTTCTCTTATATATATGCTACATGCATAAATGACTTTCCCAGTTGCTCTTTAGTTTAACAAACATGTGCTTACTTATTTCTAAAGCTGTCAGTGCACAGCAGGTTTGGAGCGTGGATCTAGAAGGAGAGCCAAAAATCACTGTTTAGCTCACAAAAGAGCATGGTCTGTAAGAAAGCAAGGAGTCATCTGAGAGCCAGGCTGATATCTCTACAGGGCAGAATAAAAGACAATTGGGAATAAAGCAGATAAGCAGTAAGGAAGGCAAAAAGCAGAGAGTAGAATTTGGCCATGGGGAGTTGGTGATGGAGGCAGCTCAATGGGAGAGTGAGTGAGCAGGCAGCAGCCAGCTGTCTGTGGGGAGTGTTGGAAGGGAAGAGCAAGGAGCCAGGTGGAAGTTCTGTGTCATGGACAGAAGTGACAGGAGAGGTCATTCATTGTGTGCTATGAGAGTTCATCTGACTGTCCCCAGGGCATGCCCTGCTCTAAAGCTGCTCTCTACTCCTGATGGAGATGTGATCTAGGAGAATCACCTGCTCTTCCCCTGCAATGGCCGCACAAAGTATTTTTTCTGAAGGAGGCTCAAATGTTTCCTTTCCCAACCTTCCTGCTCCTTTGCTGTCCTTTTCTCCTCGTAGGGCTGATTCGCTCTCGGGTGCGAGGAGCTGAAGTAGCAGCTGCTGACATCCTCACCTTCTTGGACAGTCACTGTGAAGTCAACAGCGAGTGGCTGCAGCCAATGCTTCAGAGAGTGAAAGAGGTGAGCACCATGTCCTGCTCTGGGATGGATGGAGCTGGCCTGTCCTGTGCTGTTGGATCCTCTGCCCTCGCATGCATCATCAGAACTGGTGAGAACAAGGCCTGCCAAGGTACTCCTCAGGCAGGCTGTTCCAGAGGAAGGTACAGCCTGAGCTAGATGGGCAGGAGATTCCTGATGGGATTCTGTTCTGCCAGTGTGACAAGGCAGGAGGTGCAGAGTGATGGGATGCAATGCTGAATGTTGGAACCACCAGCTTGTACCTCTTGTCTCTTGCAGGCATTGTGCTTCCTCATCCTGTTCACCTGTATGTAGGGCAGCCCCTTGGGCAGCATACATTGTGCAATTTTTCCATGGTTTCCATCTCCCCTGCTGCTGGACCCTCCCCTCTGCCTTGTCACTGCCAAGATTTTCCTTCCATTAATGTTCCCACTGAGCTGCCACCACACATCACCTGCATGCAGGCAGCTTCCTGTCACAGAGAAGCTGCCTGTGAGTGCAGGGATGTCCCCTTTGATGGTTCACTTGGCAAAGGATTGACGGAAGGCTGGAAGAATGAAAATGAGGCAGAAATATTAGCAGCTGTCACCTTGACTGCACTGTAGAGTTGGAGGGAGAGATCATACAGCTCTGCTATAAGAAAAGGCAGGGGAGAGGTGATGGGACAACTCCTGCTTGCAAGTGGCTGTGATTGTTCCCCTCTGAAAGGAGGATCCCATGAAGTAAAGGGCCTTAGGAGAAGGGGTGGAGGCTTTAATGATGCTTTGTAAGCATGTCTGATTAGCTGAATATAAGGGAGCAGAAGAAGGTGAAACTTCAGAATTGATGAAATAAAAACTTCTGCTTTTTATTCTTGTTCAATAAAGCCCATAAATGTTTACTTTACTTATTGGTCTTTAAGTCAAGCTGTAGCACCAGCACAGGGGTTCTTAAGCAGAAAGAACCTCAGTAATTTCTTTAGGGAAGGATTTAAAATGCAAAAAGCCTGTGTGCTAACTCTAGTATACAAATTTTTTAGTGAGCAGATTTCAAGTCAATCTCTTTCTAACCTACTTTCTACATTTCTGATGTACATCCTATTATAGATTTCAGTCTTGCCCTAGCCAGTCCTGGCACTGATTGTTTGGAGTAGTGGCTGGCACACCAGGCTGCCAGGTGGGTGCTGGAGTCTTAAGCTGGGCAGACACGCTCTAGCTGGGCCACCATCACAGCTCAGAGGGGAAAAAACATGAATCCTCTTACCAAGGATGTCCCATCCTAGCCAAGGGTGGTACATCATGAGGAACTCTTGCAAGGCACAAAATGAACGTTTGATAAGAAAGGCACAGATGCTGGCAGCTGTCCAATAACAAGGTGCTGTTTCTGGCATTGCCAGCTCAGTTTCATCTTACATGTCAGCTGTCACAACAGCTGTCTTTTAATGCTCTGTCTCATGATGTTGAAAAATTGTTCAACTTCTATGTACTAAAAGGATTGCAAAAGAAAACTGTAAATGTCTATATGCCTTAATGGCAATAAAATACTCACAATATCTTGATATTATAATATATACAATGTGTCATATGTATTATAAAGTTTGCACTATGAATATTAAATATGGGATCTTGATTCACAGTACTTCTTGGGAAAATGCTTTAATTAGGAGTTTGATCATTTCTAGGCTGATGATAATGAGTTAATTCAAGAATGGTTGATCAGAAGGTGTGCTGTCAATAGATAGCAAAAGCAAACACAAAACCCTTGGGATGGTGATTGATGCCCTGTGACTTGGGCAGGAAATAAAGAGCTGTATCTTATCAGCATTCCTAGGTGTTGGAGTCTGACTCCATTCCTCACATCCATGGAGTGCAGCTGGCTAGTACCCACCATCTCCATGTTTGGATTTAGTGGCCACAGATCCCTTGCACAGTTAACAGAACCATATTGGAGAAACCAGACAAAGATTTACATGGGCAACTTTCCTGATCTCTGACAGCTTTGCTGGACATTCAAGAAAACCTGACTCCTTTTTTTCTCCCCTTTCTCTCTCTCCCTCAGGATTATACCCGAGTGGTGAGTCCAATCATTGATGTTATCAGCCTGGATAATTTTGCCTACCTGGCAGCATCAGCAGATTTGAGGGGAGGTGGGTATAATGAATGGCTTATGTAAGGTAGACTTGAGGGATGGTGCATGATAAATAAGTTGTGTTCTCTTCAGCTTTCCAAGAAAATAGAGTGATGATCTTTCTGATGGGTTATCTGTCCCCTTTTCTCTGCAACTTGCAAAGTCAGATCTTTTGAAGAGTTAGAACAAAACTCAACTAGTATTTTCCTCTTGACCTTGAATCACTGTCATAACACTGAGTAGTTTCAGGACTTAGTTAATTGATTAAATATCTCACCATGTCCTCACTATGTTGCATGTACACTGGAGTCTGACAGGCACTTCCAATTGCTGCTTTGATATGCCAGGCTATCTTGTGGCATCTCCTGAAAGGCATTTACACCTCTCGACCTGAAACCCCTGCACTGTTCCTGTGTTCGCCCCACTTCCTCGTGCCCTTCTACATGGGTACACTTTTATGGCTGAGGCTCACTTCTGCACTGGTTGCCAGCCAAGGGCTACCTGTTCTTTGGCTACCCTTAGCAATGGTATAAAGTTAGTGACTGTGCTGTGTTCTACTATCCACCACAGGCCATCTATAAGTACATGGTAGTCTTGAAAGACATGGTGGGTACAGTGATCTGCAGACCTTTGTTTCCAGAATACATCACATCCTACAAAGTTCTTTATTAAAGCCTCATAACTGTGGCTGACAGAGTTTGTCTTTGGTAAAACAAACTGGCCAGGATAGAATTACATCTCAGCCTGACAACCCTCTCCTGAAGCTGTGGAGTGAAATTGAGGAGAGATCTGTAATGCTGAGGAATGATGGTGCCACAACAGAAGCTGATGAGGATAGGTTAGGATATGTTAGGATAGACTATTGCCACTTTGGGAAGACTGTGAGGGAGGTCAGGGAAGGAACATAGGGACAGCCTGTGATATAAAGGTGCAGACTATCACTGAAAGCTGACAGTACTGTTTTTACAATAAGAAAACCAATTTGCATGTCTTCTTCCTTTTCAGGGTTTGACTGGAGCCTCCACTTTAAGTGGGAACAGATTCCTATAGAGCAGAAGATGTCCAGAACAGACCCAACTCAGTCTATAAGGTATACTCTGACAGGGTACTCTTCTCCAAATAGCTTTACTAAGCCTTCACCAGCGTGGCAAGGAGAGTACAGGGACTGCCTTGCTGAGGACAAAATGCCACCGTGTTCACTTGATGATGACAAACTCTTCATGCTGTTTTCTGAATGCATTGAGGTCTATACCCTAAGTGTGAGAGTACTGCTCTCTCAATATCATATGAATAGTGATTTTTTACTATCATGTACACCACCTCGACAAGCCACCTCTTCTTCTATATGTTTGTTCTTGTGTTCTCCCTAACTCAACACTCCGAATACCTCAGAAATCTCTTTAGGGTTTTTTAATTACCTCCATCTTTCAGATGAAACCTTAAAGAATGAAGCAGATGAACAGTCATCCTGCATGGGTAAAGCAGATCAGAAAACTGAATCTTACCTACTACTGTGGGCATAGAATTACTCCCACCTATTAAATCTGCATGTCCACGGACAAAAGAGATTCTGTTAGCTGGAACAGTTGTTGCCAGCCTCACTGCAGGGTACATGGCTCTGAGATGTGTAGAACATAAAAAATCCTGATATGAAGAGTTAGGGGGCTTGTCTGTATAGGCAGATAGCTCCCTATTTGTAGTATAAAAGTACCATTTAATCCTTCTGTGTAATTTGTGAGCCTCTGTTTTGCACTCCAGAGGCAACCAGCTTGCTAACAGCAGAGCAGTACATGCAGCAGCCTGTCACACCATGTCTAATTGGTGAACACAGTCATCAAACAGTGCCCATCATTCTTTCACACTGTGCATATTTGTATAAATGCAAAAGACACAACATTACTCTTGTAGTGCTTGCAAGACCATCTAACCAAAGGCATGAGGATGATCTAGTGAGGGGCATCTCAGAAACCTGCAGCAGGCTCATGTTGCAGCTCTATTATTTTTCTCTTTTAAATGAGGTATGATTTGTGATGCCTGGACAAATTGTCTGCCCTTTAAAATTAGGTTTGTGGTGCTATATATGTGTGTGATTATTTTTTCTGGATTTCTGTTTTCTCTTCCAGAACCCCTGTCATAGCAGGAGGCATCTTTGTGATTGACAAGTCCTGGTTTAACCACCTAGGAAAATATGATACTCAAATGGACATCTGGGGAGGAGAAAATTTTGGTAAGTTCAGGATGTTTCAAGGGAATGACACACTAATCCAGAACTGCTTCCCAGCCTTCATTGCTTACCAGAGCTTTTTTTTTTGTGAGAGATCTGATCAGCATGTCAATGTAAGGTTAGGGATGTGGTCAGGTAATCCCTAAGGCGGTCAGAGCTGTATTGCTGTCAGCACAAAGTGTGTGTGGTCAGGGCTACACTCTCCTACAGGCATATGGGCTATTATACAGGAGCTAGCATAGAACAAAAAAGAAAGAGGAGCCTCCTGGTATTTAAATTGTTGCTTGTTTTTGGAGAATATTCCTCCAGTTCTTCACATGACAGTCTGTGTTGCCCCAGCACTGAAGTGGGCAGCCACTCCTGCAGCCTCTTCTTATATCTGTTCCTCTCTTGCAGATAAGTCTGAATTTCTCTTTCAGCTTGACAGGTCAGAGATATATTTTTCCTAATTAAACAAGCCTCTTTGTAAATGGAATTTGGTTACAAATAGACTCAGAATGCAAACATTTAGAGGCAGGCTGTCACCAAATGACACAAGCAAAAACGACGCACCACAGCCTTGGTCACAATGAAGAGACTAATTTATTTTTTCTGACTCCAATCTTTTATAGTTCTCAAAAGATTCCAGTGGATTGGAGGGTGAATGTGCCACCTCTCCAATGACACTGGACAAACTACCTGTACATCAAATTTCTCCGCCTCTATGAAAGAATGCAAAACAATAGGTTATTTACAGAAAGTTGTGTGAGAAAGTTCTCTACAAGAATGTAAACTCAGAAGGCTTTAGAAAACTCTTGATAACCAGGGCGACAGCAGGCTAGGGCATCACAAACATCTGAGGAATTCAGAGGCCCAGTGTAGTCTGTCCACTCACATGCTGGTTTAGCGCGTGGTGCTTAAACACATCTCCTTGCACTTAATAGTGGCAGAGATGTGCCAGGCATCTCTCTTTGCCCGTGTTGAAGGGATGCTGCAATGTCACCAGGTGTTAATGACAAAAGCAAGATGAGTGTTAAAGAGAGGTTCATGGAGACCTCAAGTATTCAGGGCATTAATTTAGAAATGGTGCAGATGGAGCTGAGAAGATAAAAGCCTTACTTTTTGTTGTCAATTTAAGTATATTTCTCTGTAGCTAACACTGAAAAAAAAATCTCTTTCTATAAGTTCCATAACTATCATAGATATGTAAATAAAACTTTTCAAAGGATTTGTATGGTGTTTCCTAGTATCTGGAGAACAAATTAGAAAGAATGAAATAGTCAGGAAGAGGAAACCTTTGTTTCTCTGAACACAGCTGGGAGAGCTGCCTCTTTCGGAGATGCTTTCTAAAACCATAAAATAATATTTTGGGCTGATAATGGACTCTCAAGGTACCACACTTTCAAAACAAAATATCTAATAATAAGTGTTCTCTGTTTTCCCAGATCTTGATTCATTTTTATGGTATTTGTTATATTAAAAAGAGATATTAAATGGTGCTCGCATTGGAATCTCAGCAGTCCTAGTAGCATCAGCTAAGCACTGTGGCAGAAGTCACAGGAAGCCTTTACCCAGGCATGAAGATCCCCTCCCTTATCTCCCTCAGGAGCAGAGACAAACTGAGCTCCTTGCCATCACTAGCTCTGCTCCAGCTGCAAAGCCAGCCACTTGGCCATTCTGCCAGCCTCTGAGCTGTGACTGTGTAAAAGCTGTAAACCCTAAAGACGGAGAAGGAATATTTCTTAAGGCTTTTCTCTGTCTGCTTCTGCCCACCTGGGAGGCCAGTGTTGTAATTTGGTCCATATGTCAGTAGCATGATGCTAAGTAGAGCTCTCTGCCATAAGTAGCAGTAAATTATTGGCATGCTCACAGCCATTCTTCCATATAGAGGTGATCAAAACCACAGAATTGCGCCACAGAATTTGCTTCATTCTCCTTGAAACAGTTCTTGTAAAGCCTGGCAGTGGCTGGGCCAGGCTGTATGTGACTCAGCCACATATACAGGGCTTGCCAGTTCTGCCTTGTTAAGAGGTTTTTCTGTAAATTCAGTGTCTCCTGTCACTTGTCCCTCATCCTCCATCAAGTCTGTTGCTGCTGAAAGCAGAGGGATAGAAACCAACCTGGATTTGACAACAAAATGTATTAATTTTCCTGAAGAATTCAGAATGGCTAATTTAACCTCTTAAAAGAGAGTTTACAATATTTAATTTAAAACTGGGTTTTCTGATCAAAGAAAAATATTAATAAAGTTCTGAAACAGTATTTATACTAAATACTACAATTTTGAGTGGGAAAGGACTGTTTGAATTAGGTCCTCATTTGCAGATGAGGTGAGTGGTTCTGTCTAAGATGGTGTGAGAAATGCTGTCTTTGGAAATTGATGTCACTTTCAAGTTACATATGCCAGACTGAGAGTTCTGGTTTTGTTGTAGGCCAAAGTGAGTCAGAAGCTCATTCCAGAAGAGCAAATCTCAGCTGGACACATCACCAGACAAAAACTTATGTCTTGGTTTTTTTTTTGTTTTTGTGTTTTTTTTTGTGTTTTTTTTTTTTTTTTTTTTTTTTTTGGTTTGTTCCTAAAACCCTTCCTCTCTTCAAATCTGGAACTCACTGTTAAAAAATCTGAAAATAATTAGGTCTGGATAAGAGTCAGGAGAGAAGAGCACTAGTAAGAAATACTACAAAATGCAGTCTAATCAAATGAGATTTTTTACTGAGAAGCCACATTAAATACACCATCTCCCCCCCACTGTGCAACTCACTGTTTGAACTACCTCTCAGTATGCAGAGAGGAAAGCTGTGGAGAAAGATGAAGGTTGGGAATATGTTGGTGTGTGTACATGGTTTCAAACATCCATTAGATCTGGATACATAATTTCTTTTCAATTTCTAAGCATCAGAGCTGCATAAATCAAGCATTACTGGAGGGAGATCCCAGCTGAGTAAAGTGTTTGAAGTAATCAGTCTATACAATATGAAGCCCTTTTGGTAAAGACGACCAAACCACCCAGCTAATTTTCATTTTTCTCCTTCCTTCTCTTTTCATCACCACATTAATTGAAAGTGGAAAACCCCTCTGGTGTGGTAGCGAATAAAACAGTGAGGACAGACCCATAAGCTTGAGCAAGGTCACGTACCTTCTGTGATGGAAATAAGTGCCTGCACATCAAAGCTCCATGCTCTTCTAATCCTTTAACAAAATGTTGAATCTAGCTTCAGGATAGGGTGTATTTCTTCAAGTAGCAGGATTCTCTCTGTATTTTCATAATCATTCTATATGAGACTGGTATCTGCTCTGAGCAGTTCCCCCAGCAGCAACTGCAACACAGTCAGTTGCTCTAGTTCATTAGTAATAGAGCCAACCAAAATGAGAAGAAGGAACTATTGCAGAGTGGATAATATAGAGGTATGAGGGAGAGGACATAGCTCTAGACATTCACTCCTTATACCCTCATTCTTTTCCCTTGTCTTCTAAACTCCCTTTCTTCCTCACATGATTTGCTTTACACAGTAAATTCTTCCTTTTTAATTCCGTCTATGTGCAGGGATGAGAGTAACAGAAGTCTGAAACAGGGTGTGTGTGTGTGTGTGTGGGAGTGGTCTCAGTCTGCTGCCAAATGCCATCCTGAGGGCCTGACATCCTGAGCAACCTTGAAGACCTGGCTGAATGCAAAAGTGTCTCAATGAAATGAGACCAAAGAGGAGCAGGACTGGAGAAGGCTTGGAAGTCCCAGAGCTGCAATGGTTGCCTCCATTTTAACAAAGGGAGGACAGTTTCTCTGCTCTCACCATGGCATTGCTTTCCCTGATTTTGCTGTTGCAGGCAATACACCTAGAGCAAATTGCCCTTCTTGGAACTGTTGCAGCTGTATGACTCTTGGGGTCTCTTCCAGAGCTCTCTTTCCGAGTGTGGATGTGTGGTGGCAGCTTGGAGATTGTTCCCTGCAGTCGAGTGGGACACGTGTTCAGGAAGCGCCATCCCTATGACTTTCCTGAGGGCAACGCGCTGACTTACATCAAGTAGGTGTTGGGTAGTTCCTGGTAGCAGCCAGGCCACCTTTGTGTTGGGCATGTCTAAATAAGTCTGAATTCTTTGTTGTGCTTTTCCCTGGTAATGGAGAACAGCTTGTGGCTGAGCATCTGTTCTCAGGGAAGGATGAGTTGCTGTTTGCTGTGAACAAAACCTGTTCCCTTCTCTGCTGTTGGTATTAGAGTCTCTCATTGCTTCTCAGTCTCCGGTGAGGGGCGTGGGGAGCGGTATGCTGGCCATTCACAGGTGCTGCCCTGCGACATGTGTGGGGGTATCAGCAGCCCTTGGACATCTCTGTTGTCTCTGAGCTGTACGTGCTCTAAGATAAACCCTGAGGACAACTTCTACTGCAGGACAGATGGGAAGAGGAAGAGATGAGATGAAGTGCTTGACAATGAAAGTGGTCAAGCACTGCTTCAGGGCCCCAGAGAGATGGTGAAATCTCCATCATTAGAGATTTCAAAACTCAGCCAGTCAAGACCCTGAACAACATGACCTAATATGAAGCTAGTCTGATTTGGGTGGGAGGTTAGAGGTTAGAGCTGCTTTCCAAGCTGAATTATCCCATAATGTTATTCAAATCTGGGAAAAGGGATACTGTAAATGGGTGTGATGGTGACAATCAGGCCTAGTGTCTCTGCAGAGGAAGTATGTGTGAAAAAGTCATGGTAAACTATGACTAATAAATTTTTAATTTCTGAAGTGTTCTTGCAAGGCTTTGTAGACTTAACACAATCAATCTCTATGCATCCATACTGCCTACTCAGTTTCGTGTTTGGGACTGTCCCCCACTACCTCCTAGCAGACAGGCCTTGGGTCTGCCCACGCAGTGCCTGCTCACTGGGAGGGCAGGTTCTGCAGCAAAGCTTCTCCTCACACAGCATCTGCTCACCCCCGTGCAGGAACACCAAGCGCACAGCAGAGGTGTGGATGGATGAATACAAGCAGTACTACTATGAGGCCCGGCCATCGGCTATTGGCAAGTCGTTTGGAAGGTAAGCTGCCCCAGACCTTGGTAGGAGGGCTCTGGTAAACCCCTTAGTAGCAAGAAATAGTTTTTAGGTCTTCTCTGGGGCAAAGTGTGAGAAATAGAGGTGCTCTGAATGCCTGGCTTGCCAGGGAGGTTGTAGCTTGAGTGTCTGGCTAATGAGGTTTGCTTCTAATTCACTTAATTTTTTCCCTGGTAACGCTGCATAAATCATTTGTTAGCGGAAGGCCAAAGGGATCTGTAATGAAATTAAAAGACCAGACATTTGAAGAGGCTAGACAGGAATATTTCTCTATCACAGCATGCAGCTGCTGTGGAAATGTGAGCTGTATCTTGAGCTTGAGCTCAAGTTCCTGTGCAGATGCAGAATCGCAGGTCAAGCATGGGCTGGCTGGCACATGGGGCATGTTGCACTTGGTGCGCTCCCCACTTTCCTGCTGGATGGAGGGTGGTTTGCCTGGTTTGTAGGGCAGGAGAGAGCATGGTTGATGGTAAGATTTAGAAACACAATCTGCAGAATTGTGCTTCTTATAGCACCTTTGCTAAAGCTGTTTTCAGGCCATGTGGGATTCACTGTTATCAGCTTAACAGTTCTCTGTGACCCAGAAATCAGTGATGGATACCAAACCTGGGATGAGAGGAGAGCTTGCTGTCTGCTCTTCAAAGTCCTATGACTTCCAAATAAATGTAAAAAAACCAAGAGAGCTTGCTCATTTCTGTGGGTTTTATCTGCCTCTGAACAAAAGGCTATTGTTGTATCAGTGTAAGGACTTGGCAAATGTGGTTGTATCTCAAATGTATAGCTGCTTGCACAGGATAATGATGCGTCTCCTACTTATTTATGACAACCAGATCACTTTTCTTGCTGTACACTTTGCTTTATTATCATGATGCATTACATATCTTCATAAAAATTGCTTTGCCTACCTAATTTATCAGTCCTTCAGCTGACTGCAGCAGCTGGACTGGGACCACATAGTAAGTAACCCTGCTGCTTGTGAAGGAAACCAGACTATTGCATATTGTGTGTGGATATACTGCTCATTTGTTTTAGTGGCAAAATCTTCAGTTCTTGTTTAGACAGACTACCTAGTGACTTTACTGGCAGCATTGGCTGAATAAAAGCTGGAGCAAAGCATAAGACTTTGAGGCAAATTTTCAGGCAATTTCCTGTAGTAACAGTTCTGTGAACCTGCATTAAATCTAGATTTTAGGGTGCAAATGCCTTTGACACCATCACTGACAATTTGCTCTAAAATGGATCCTCCTTCCCCTCAATTTTGGTGTGAATATAAAATCTCAGAACATTCCCCTGCAGTATGTGGCCTCATGTATATGTACAATGGCCTATGTGGGCTGAGGATGGAGTGGTACACGGGTACCATTGAAATTCCTTCCCAACACACAAATGTAGTGTTATAGCCTAAAGACGAGAATTCCTGGTTTCGCTGCTCAGTAGGACTGCTGCAGGGAAATCCTCTTCTTCAGCCAGCTAAAGCCAAACAAAACAGCAGTGGGAGGACTGCCACAGCAGGCAGCTACCAAGATGTTAAGTTAATCTCCCCTTTTACTCCTACCCTTTCCCCAAACTTCTTAAGAACAAATAATTAAGTTCTTCAGGTCTCAGTTCTCCAACCTGGGCCTAGGCCTGCTGCCATGGCTAGAGACAGGCTTTAGCACACACAGAAGAATCATCTGTATGTACCTGAGCACAAACACTTTCTAGGCCTTTTCAGCAGCTGATGGTTGTGCAGGTTTCATGGTATGCCTCTACAGGGGCACTCAGAGGCACAAACACTTTCCTGATCATACAGCAGTTTTACTGCAATGTGTTATTTAACAAAGTAGGACCTGGGCCCTGCCATTGCTCTGAGCCAAAGGAAGTGCAAGAGCAGCTCTCTGAAGGTGTTTGTTTTCCATTCCTATTTCCTGCCACTTGCCTCTCTCCTCGTCTTCACCTCAGGTCACTGCTAGTGCTCTGAACCCAGCAACAATTACATGGGAGAATGAGTAATGGCAAAAACTAATGTAATTTCCCTCAAACCTCCTGGCCAATCTTCATTGTTCCCCTCCCTCCTGTTCACTGCCTTATTCTCAGCAAACTCCCTGTGTTTCCAGTGTTGCAGACCGGGTGGAGTTGCGACACAAACTGAACTGTAAATCCTTCCAGTGGTATCTGGAGAATGTCTACCCTGAGCTCAAGTGAGTCAGTTCTTCGCTTGTAGAAATCTCTGAGGGATTTGGGAGGTGGGTCACAATGAGAAGATGAGCCTTGACAGTAGTGGGCTTGGAAAAGGTTTTCTCTGTTCTTTTTGCTGAGAAACCTCCTGTGTTTCCTGGCTTGTATTATCACAGCTCTGCAAAAGCTCTGCCTTCTGTTCTGCCCTACACAGCTGTCCCTTGGAGATGTGCAAGAGTGGTGTTTTCAGAGATGTGGGGTGGAGACAAGTGCCAGTGCACTACACCGCTCCCAGTTTTCACTTGGTCTCTGCCCACTGGATGCTCTGTCTGGAGGGAGTTGAGCCAAGTAGGACTGGACAGCCTCAGTGCAGAGGTTTGGGTGGTTCAGAGAAGGCTCTAAGGAATGCCAGAACCAGTTGTCCCTGTGGCTTCCCCTGCCCTGGGTCAGGACACAGTAGTGTTGTGTCCTTGCTTAGCAGGGAGACAGCCTGGGTAGAGCTGTGTTGTTGACCTGTGCAAACCAGCACACATCTTTACACCTCAGTAAAGGCAACACATCTTTACATCTCAGTCTGTGTCTGTGAGTGGAGGCTGAAACATCCAGCTGTAGTCTGGCCTTGACAGATCTTTCCTGCATTCCTACCAATGAGGCAAGAATATGTGTTATCTGGGGAGAAGACTGAAAAAGGAGGAGGAAGAAGCAGAACAAATCAGTGTGGATATGGCTTTTTGCTGGAAACAGCCTCTTTCAGAATTTCAGAATAATCACATTAAACTGCTTAGGGTACCCCTGAAGATTCTGGTATGCCTTCTGAAACAAATCAGTCCTCTGGCCAAGTTCTCACTTGATTTTTGCCTCCTCTAGATATTTCCAGTGGACAGCATGATATTGTTAATTTTCTGTCAAATATAGGAAACTGTGTTTCAGTCGGGGCCAATTAAGCCCTTATAAATGTGGAAATACTTTGGTAATTTCTGTGTATCAAGTACCATGCAACTGTCATTTTACTTCAAGGATTCCTGAAAAAGAGTTGATTCCGGGAATAATTAGACAAGGAGGAAACTGTCTGGAGTCTCAGGCACAGGATATCACAGGGAATGTGTTGGCTGGCATGGGAAACTGTAAAGGGACCGTGAACAATCCACCTCTCACTCAGGTAAGGCAGGCTTCAGTTTGGTGCTTTGCTCCTGCTCCTACTCTTCATTTCCTGAATGAAGAGGTATCTCTGGCCTTGGTGGGTTGATATGAAGGAAGAATTTGACCCTGTAATGATTTTAGTAGTAAGCAGAAAAAGAAGCCCATCTCTCAGAGCTCTGTTGGCTCAACAGACTCAGCAGTCAGGCATAGAATATGAAGGTTTTCATCACTTAGAGACAGTAAGTGTTTAGATGCTCAGGGAGTGACATACTCATTGAGAATCATTTTGGGCCTGTGCGTGGCTTGTACCCTGGCGTGTAGCTATGAGATTTTTTTGGGGGGATTAGAAACATTCCTTGCTCTGCCAGCTCAGCTGTAGCTGCAGATGACTTGAATTGTGCTGTATTGCAGATGTTTTCCAGTATAAAGCACAAATGGAGTTTAAATAGCTGACCCCAGTGGCAGTAATGTGGAGCAGCTCTCCTAAGTGCAGTGGAGCTGTGATGGTATATACAAGCTGAAGATCTGCACTCAGACTCTCTGTTGGTGACTGAAAGCAGGAGGGAAGCAGCTTGAGAAAGTGAAGGGTCACAGTAGGGTATTTTAAGCCAGAAGTTCACATCTGTTCACATATTCACATCTGTTAACTGTTGTAAACTAGTTTGCAGCCAGCATTCAGTGTGCCATTTAACCTGACTCATTGCTCTTTGTTATTAGCATTTGAAATCTCTGAAACTTACTGCATTTTGTATTTCTTCCTTGGGGAAAGTATACTAGTAACATTTGATTGGAACAGGTATCCATCTAGTCAGAGGAAGGAAAAAATTAATCAACTTGTCCCTTATGCATGCTGGTGATATATGGATATGCTTGCATGTGTTTTGCTTTGCTTAACAATCTATAGGTCCCAGATACCTGTTAGAGAACATGTCTGCTGTGCAAAATATACAGAGGTAGTTGCACGTCATGTATGTCAGGGCTTGGGATCCTCCTTGCTTTGTAGGCCTGAATCTATAAAGCTGCAGAGCCAAGAATTGTGTGAGTTCCAGGGTTAATCAGACACCTCAGATAGTGAGGGGAGCCAGCTGCAGGCTTTGAAATGGTCATGATGCACCAAGGCTGAGCATAAACTTCTGATCAGGTGGCATCTGCTGTGGTAGTCTTCTCAGGGAGCCTTTTGTAGGAAGAGAACAAAAGATGAAGGTTTTTTAAATATCTGATAGAAAAAGCTCCCTCTCCCTCATCTGATCACTGTTGGGATCCTAATGGAACCTTTCTTTTTCTTATTCTAAAGGAGTGGATATTCAGTGACCCTTCAATTAGACAGCAGGACAAGTGTCTTTCCATTGCCTCCTTCTCTACTGGTTCTCAAATCACATTGGAAGCTTGCAATCAAAAAGATGGCAGACAGGTGGGTAACTGTGCACCTCTTTCTAATGCCTTCATTGCCACATGCCAGTGTACCTGCATCAGCGCAGCCAGCAGGGGCAAACCCAGTACTATCACAGCACATTAAAGTCCATCGTCTGCATCTCCCTCTCTGGTGTGTTTCCTAAGCTTGGATGTATGAGAGAGTGTGTGACCAAGCAGGAAGTGCAGGATGTGGGTGTCTGCTCTGCCTGGGCCCTTGGCAGCATGGTTGGCTCCAGCTCAGCAGTGCCCCAACTTTGCTTCTTATTGCTGACAGGGGGACTATGTACAAATCACAAACAGGACAGGACTGCTGGGGAATGCACCTCGAGCTGTTTGTTTTCCAGAATCAGTCTCATTACATCGTTATGACAATGGGAAGATGCCAGCAGCTCACATCCCTGGCAGCAGACAAAGAACTTAACGTTACAACTCACTTTAAAAGTTTTTTGACCAATCACACAAAGCAAAAGCATATTGACAGTAGATTTATCCAACCACCACAAGCACATGTACCTTTGTTAAAAAAATGCTTGCTTATTTTGAATACAATGCCTGCTTGTAAGCCTTAAGATACAATGCACAGAGCTCCATTATTAAGCTTAGAACTTCTTAATATCTCGCTAGATATACTTTTCTGTAGCTCAGGGAGTTATTCTATCCAAGCGTTAATACCCAGACTATTGTTCTATTTGTCCTTAATTTTCTACTCCTTTTATAACTTTTCTGCTGACAAATCTTATGGCTACTGCTTACCTCTAATCGCAGTTCTGCTGTCTCTGAGGCCTGCCTTTTGTAACTTGCCCAAAACCCTCTGATTCCCACACTTCTTGGATGAGTTTATGTGAAGCCAGATTGGTGCATGAATGAAACATAGCACCAAAGAGAGGTAGGTGAGGCAACTGCTTTGAGATACCTAAAGGAAAGGTGGATGTGTGCTATCATTTGTTTATTTAATTTGAAGTGAGATACCTGTGTTCTTCTTTGTGCTGTCTTTGGACATGTGAGCAGACCATTAAAACTGAGTGCATGCAACTCATTTAAGAGATACTGACTGGCAAAAAGCACTGTATGTTCCAACTGAACCGCTCCCTAGAGGAAAAATACACAGCAGCAATGTTCCTAATAAAATGCAGCTCCCTGGCTTATGCTGTTTCCAAGATGTGCATCCCTAATCTGTCAGGACAAATCAATCCTTTTGCCTTACAACACTAGGTAAGGGATGGCCTCTGCAATGGTGAGGGTGCCCTCAACAGAGATGTGATGTGCCTTTTTATCAGAACCAGGCAAAGCATAAAAGGGAACACCACAACACTGGCAGACAGCAGATTGGACTTGTTTCATTCCTAGTTCCCATGCTTCCCTCTACACCAAGAGAGAGCAATTTTTCTGTCATCTAAGGCTGTGCTGACTCTTTGCTTTCTGACATGTCTGTTGTTTTGATAGCCCAAAGGTAGAAAATGGCTCAGCTTCAACCAGTTCTCAGCAGTATTTTCTTTTTTCAGTACTTTCTAATGCAATATGAATCCTTGAAATTAGTTCTTCCCAAAAGAAAGCACTGAAATCCAATCCTGCCATTTATGGAAAACCTGTGTAGACTTTCCTCTGGAGAGTTGGTTAATGCAGAAATGCCTTGAAGAATTGTCACCATGAATACACTGGGAAAACTCTGAGTTTGGATTAATCTGCAAGGGTATCCCAGGTGGGCTGTGCTTGCCTGCTCCTTTTTCTTGTTGGCAATCACTCATCCCATTGCTGTGTAATTAGGTCACTTAGTTTCTCCTTATGTGTCTCACAGTATTTTCCTCCCTGGCAGCAGAGAGGACTTTAGCAGCTGCCAAAATCAGCTGTCTTTCCCTGCTTCCTCTGTCATGGAAGGACAAGGGTCCCTCAAGGAGGGTGGAGTCCAAGCTGCATCAGAAGCCAGAAGAGAGATTAATCCACAGTAACACAAGCAGGTTTATTCTGCTGCTGGAACTGGATTTATTGAGTCTTGATGTGTTGATTATATACAGGCTCATTATAAAGACATACACACACTTAAGAGTGTGAGCTGTTGTTTTCCATTACCTTATGTGAGCAAACTGCACTTGCACTAAGGACTCGACCTAGCAGATGATTTAACCAGCTGACTCTAAGCAAGGATTTTGTTTAAGCATTTCAAATAATTAGAGACTGATTTGAATTGCAGCTGCCATTCCAAACTGCCTTGCAGCTGAATGGATAAGGTGGGGTGAAGTGGGAGAAATGCATTTGAATTTTTAATGTAATTTGAGTTTAAATGCTCTTAAACGTTGGGGCCTTTTTTGTAGTCCCAAATTCCCATTTCAGATTTCTGCTTATAAAGCCAATTCTACTTGCAATGCTCAAGTTTGTTGTGTTCCTAGGGAATGTTGTTATGGTTCTTTCCTTCCATAAACACAACAGTAATTGTTGTTAACACCGACATTAGATTTTAATTAGCTAGAAGTCAGTCATCTTGTAAACTATTCCATTCTCTCTCTTCCTGAAATTTGAGAGGTTAATTTCCAAGAAAGAGCAAAGCTGGAAGGAACAAATTCCCTCAGCTGCCTTACAGCTTGCCTTGTCTCCCCATGAACACTCACAGCCCAAAGTGCAGGTGCTGGAGGAGAGCAGTGCTTCCAAACTGTGCTTGAGTGTACCCACTTCTCAGTTCAAGTGGGCTTCTCAGAAAGTCAGAGGAGCTGCAGCTGAGCTACTTTGCAAGTCTGGAAATGACAAGTAAGAGCCCTGAGTATGTGATGTGGTCTGAGTGGAGGAAGGTGGGCGTGGGCAACTTGCATCACACTCATCACACTTACAGTATTCTAAGTAATGGAAGTCCAGCTTTGAACATGTTTCCTGTCACTGTCATCAGAGATCTGTGGTGAAAGATGTTTGGATTTTTCTGGATGTAGATTTCATGTCTGTGTCTGAGTCATGAAAAAGCAACCTTTCTGACAAAAAATGGTATATGTGGTAGCTTTGGTTTTTAGTGTCCTGGGAGTAGATTGGTTAAATCATTATGACAGCACCATATAGCTCCTAAAGTTGATTTCTGCTTTCAAACATACTGAAGCTATGCCCATGCTACACAGCTGTTCTGCATTAAGCATGTCCCCAAGACAGATAATTTTTTTGTTTATTTTGAGTGCTAAAACCAGTCCATCTGACATATAGGTAATATTCTAGCAGAGGCTTTAAAGTATTGTGATTTGTGTTTAGAGTATTACCTCAAAATAAGTCTAGAATTTTGCAAGCAGGACGATATGAGACAATAGTCACACTTCAGATGATTTCTGATGCTGTCAGGCTTCCTTGGGTTGAAAGAAACCAAAAATGAAATCTATTTGGCAACATGATCCTGTTGATCATTCAACAGCAACAGCTGGCACTGCTAGCAGAAGACCAGCCAAAAGCTATTCTGCATAATCAGAACTAGATTTCAAACCAGATGGATGTTATCCATAATGTTATTTGGAGAATAGCATTTTTAGTTGAGTGCACAATAAATTATTGCCTTCAGCTTTGTTTTTTGGCTCTGACTGACAGTAGGAGTGGTGTTTTAATTTGTGTTATAGTGAGGACAAATAGAAGGCAAAGTGAGAGTCAGACCCTAAAACAAGAGAATGAAAATGAGAAACATTGGCACAATATTCCCCAACAGAACAAGAAATGCTGAGAAATCCTATTAAACAGCTATATTTCATTAAAATGTTCTGAAGGAATGCGACCTCAGCCTGAAAATGAGGACACTGAGTGTTCTTGTGAGACAAACATTATTTGAAATCCTGTGTCCCTTTGTATGTCATTGGGAAATTTTTCCCACTTTACTTCTCAGTGAATATTACCTGAAGATGAATGCAACTTTATATAGAATATCCAAAAAGAAAAGCAGAGAAAGCCTGTCTATTTTGAAAGCACCTGACTCAGCACCTTCATGACAATAAGTAGGTAAAACAATACTGGCAATATGCCATACCTTGAAAGTAGTTTTCAGGAGACAAGAGTTTCTATTAGTTGTGATTTAGTTTTACAAATTTAAGTGCTCAAAGGAAGACAGTACTTGCTGGATGCTGATGTGAGCTTTTCCATCTTCTGTCTCTGCTCATATATTTAAAATTTAGTGCTTAAGACCAGCTTCAGGCTGCCCATGGCTCTGCAAATACACTCAATTACAACTTACAACATCCTTGGCTACTCCAGTTATCAGCTCTCCATACATTTCTGTTTGAAGCGTCTCATGAACAAAATTTGCCTTTCTCAGCTGTGCTTCTTTGAACTTGGCCAATTCCATTGTTTCACAGTTAGGATTTTGAGAGAAACCCTGCACTGCCTGGATTACTGGGGGTTAAAAGAAAACTTTTGGTTACCCTGAAAAATTAGACGATTGTAAACAATTTCAGTTCTTGTATATATTGGATAGAAGAATACTGGCTATTTCTCACTTCCCTCTTAGTTATTGCATGTGGAATGCTTCTATCTAGCCACCTAAAACTAATTTGAAATGATAGATAAAAAAGTGGGAGAGAGAGATTTGCAAAAAACTGGGGGGAATTTTGAGTTGACACTGGGGAAGAAGATCAAGACACAATATTTCAAAGAAAAAATGGATTCTTTTTTTTTTTTTTGTCTCCATCTTCACTCCAAACATACTCTGACCAGTAAACTGTATTATCTCCATCTGCACAAGAAAGGGAGAACAAAGAGGATTTTCAAGCCAAAATTTCTCAGATTGTGCAATGTCTGTGTCTTCCAAAAGCTCTCCTTTCATATACAGTTGAGTCATAATGTCTGGGTGTAGAAGAGAGGACTCCCTGTAACGTGTATGCAGGAGGTTTCTACTCCTTATTTTTTTTCTGAAGATGGTCATTACTGCTATCATTTAACACTTACCAGTCCAGGCTTCCCTTGTGGTCTGTGGAGAAAGCTGGGTCCTCCCAGAATGGGCCTTTACCTTGCACCCCTCCATAACTATGTCACCAGGCAACTAGTTTAGACTAAATTGCTCATTTCTGAGGTGGCTGACAGTGGGAGATGAGTGTCCTATCTCCTGTTTCCATCCCTTTCTACTGCCCACCCTCCTGAGAGCTCTGAGATATGATGTGTTCCTGCAGGGCAGACTCTTGGGCTGTCTTTGGTAATCCTGAGGTCTGCAGTCAGGCCTTTTGAAAGGTTCAGGTGAAGTCAGGGGAGTTGCTCTGGTATCTCATGAAGGGCAGAAAGGCAGTGTGTCTGATCCAAATAAAATTTGTCATTCTGAAAATATCCCATACATTTGAGATGAGAAGCCCTACTTTGGCTTTTACTGTTAGTGTGCTTTATAACATCTACATACTTGGCACCTTCCTGCAGCCCAGATGAGCCTCACCTTCTCTCTTCCTCCCCCTTCCCTATCCTTGCCCCACTTTATTTTGAACAAAAGGATCTGGGGTGACTTGACATTCTAGGCTTTCCAGTGGTGTGACTCACTGGGAAGCTGATTGATTTTGTTAATAGCAGTAGATGTGCTCTGGGGAGTATTTGCTGGTGTCCTGCTGAGCCTGTTGCTGCAGACTCTCTGTACAGACATTGCAGTGGGTACCTGCTCAGCATGGATGGGTGCCACAGTAGCAGGTCTCTCATCTGAAGGAATAGCATGAGCAAGCCTCCAGTGGTGCTAGTTTTCTGCTGAACAGCAAGGGGAAAGAAAAAACCAGTATCTCTTGGTAATTGGCCTTGTTCTCCATCTCAAATCTCAGCATATTCGTTTACAGCAGGGTCTTTGGTGAGCTGTGGGATGTGTGGGAGAGGCAGCTGGCAGGCTTCCTCTTGCACATGCACAGCAGAACGTGGAGAGTGAGAATTCACAAATACAGAGAGGCAGTGGGAAAGTGCAGGGCAAGGAAGTAGGTGTGCTTTGGAGAAGGTCAAAAAGCTCTTCCCTGGGGTGTCTGTAACGCTGGGAGACGCTGATGGGGAGGCTGTTGTGCAGCAATGGCACCAGCCAGGCACAGAGCTCAGCTTGCCAGGGGAAGAGACCCCCTCCTTTTACGCTCCATCATTACAGCTGCTGCTTTATGATATTAGCTCTTCCTCAGCTCTTTGTGGGGAGCCTTCTGCCAGATGGGAGCCAGATGGCTCTGGGACCTGTGCAGGCAGTGGGTTGTAGCAGCTGGTGAGGGCATTGTAGTGCAAAGACTGCATTGTATCTTCCTGTCCATCATCACTGCATTCCTCTGCCCCCTTCTCCATTAAAATCAGCTTCTTCCTGCTGCACAAACAGCTCTCCTTTAGTGTTGTCCTGTCAGACATGGCTAGCAATACTGCAAATTGATGCTGCCTCTGGTATTTATACTTGATGAAATACCTGATACAGGAGCAACAGATTACTCTGGGCTTTGCAACTGCCCTGCCCTCCAAGACACATAACAGCTGCCAGCAATATGTGAACATAACTGAATATCTTAAACCACACAGCATGTGGCAGTCCTTTTGCTCTGCTACCCAATAATTAAAATGTTGGTAGGTTTTGATGTTGTTCAGATATTGCAGGAAATTTTAAAATTCCTTTTGCATATCTTTTCTGCAATATTCTTGAGGTCCATCAGTATTATCAAACTGTTTCTTTATCAGTCTATCGGGTTAGTCAAAACATCCTCATAATATTCCTAAGCTCTTTACTGACTGAGCACCCAGACCACAATTCTAACTGGGTCATCTGTGGCTGAAAAGAATAAAGGGAAAATCCCTGGAGCCTGGACCCCTCTGTCTTCTCAACCTGTTGAACTCAGCTGTGCCCCATTGGAGATGAATGACACTGCCTCATCTGGGAGATCCCAAATCCACAGACTCATTTCTACATTTCTCTTCTTTATCAGCCACAGTGTTCCCAGATTTAGGGTTTTTTTTCCAGCAAGGATGGAAGGTACAGCCCTTTCCCAGCAGAATTTTGAATTCAAGGTTAGGACATATTTTTGTTTTCTGGTAAGTAGCACGACCGAAAGTGGATCTTCAGGAAAGGGTTATATATGAGACCTTTTGAATTTGATGAAAAAAGAGATGAAGGAACAATGGATAAGAGAGAGATCCAGTCAAACAGTAGGAAGTGTGATTCTTGCTTTTTATGGACAGGTTGCTTTCAGTGTTGGGAGACATGTCAGTGCTTTGCTCTCCATGGATTGGAAAGCAACCATAGGAGGGGTTCAAGTTTTGGTGGGTATCTGGGTGCCCAGGATAGAGAATGGCCTGGAAACTGTGACTATAATACGCTTTGAAAATGCCATTACTTGCTGATTTTTTGTGTGGATAACATGGCACAATCATAGAGTACGCTGGGTTGGAAGAGACCCATCTGGATCACTAAGTCCAATTCCTGGCCCGTCACACGACACCCCAAGAGTCATAACATGTGCCTGAGAGCATTGTCCAGGTGCCTCTTGAATTCAGCCAAGGCTTGGTGCTGTGACCACTACTGTTGTTTGCTTTCTAGATGCTTCTGAGTATCCAGCCCTGTAACTCAGCTAAACCCTAACCCTACCTAACTGCAGGTGTCATTAGTACAGGAACACAGTGATTTAGAGATGCTGCCCATACCCAGATTTTCTTTTTCCCCAGCTGATGGAATTTACTTGATATTACCCTCAACTTGAAGTCACAGTTCTGCAGGGGAATGGAAGTAACATCATGTTTTTTCTGTGTCTTCTCACAGAAGTGGAAGATGAAAGGCAGTTTCATTCAACACTTTGTCAGCGGTCTCTGCCTGGAAAACCAGACTGGAAGAGTGGTGACCAGCCCCTGTCAAGCAGGTGTACCTGGCCAACAGTGGGAGCTGCTACAAGCAACATGATGGTAGCACAGAGATCTCCTTGTTTCTTTGTGCATGAGACTGGGAGCAGAGGGGGATCAGGAAGGGAGGAATGGTTTTGTATGTATGACCCTAAATGTTTTCATTGTGCTCATCAGTAAGCCACCACTTCAGCTGAGCACTTGATGTTTTTGAGCTTTTCAGAGAAGAAGCTGGGGTGAGAGGAATCAGGATAGTTGTCAAAATCTTCCCATCTATTGTCTTAAGTTCTCCTTTGTAGCTGATGCCTGTGCACGGCTGCATCTAGGGATGGAGGAGGACCCAGCCCAATACTTGCAGCTCTTCCCATTCTTTCCTTTTTCTGCATTCAGGGTCCAAAACCTTCAGTCCAGCAGCTTAGGCTATGCTTGTACAAACTGTGGTAGCTCTTTGGCTTCCCTGGCTTTTTGCTCTAACATCACGCATCATTTATGCATATGTCTCTCAGTGAGGACTGGCCAGAAGAGTCATCATGATCAGTGGAGAGGTGGGGAAGGAGTTAGCAAATCCTGGGGGCAGGTTTGTCACCTCTCTTTGGTGGGTCCATTCCTTCCTCTGACCACAGAAGCTGCCTTACAGCCAAATGTGCTGAGGTTAGGCAGAGAGAGATTGAAAAGGGACAATCTATTTTACCAGCCTAACCAGGGATTGTTTCAGGGACTATTCCCTGAAAGTCTCCTTTCCAACTTATATGTGGAAGGCCAGCCCTGCCTCCAAGAGTGGCCCAATCCTGCAGGTTCAGGGTACCATGTTCTGCTGGAGCCAGTCAGAGACAGGTGCCAGCACTTGGGGATGTTAGGGCAGCTGGGACTGTTCTCTGGCTGCTCTTCCTGGTGCTACCAGCCACTGCCCACTGCAGCCCACACCAAAAGTGGTGCACAGAGCTGTGTGGGCAGCACACACAGACAGAGGTGCTCCACATGGCTCAGGCTGTGGCAGGAGCCCACCCTGATCCCCACTGTGAGAGACAGAAGGGGACAGCCCCTAGGTCATAGCAGACTTCTTGCTGCTGGCTGGGCAGGGCCACAGTTCTCACGCTTGTCTCTCCAGTTCTGCATAGACCCTGAGCCTGGCATGACAAACCACCCACTCCCTTGTCTAGTTGCTTTTCCTTCTCTCCTTGAGAAAGACATGGCAAAAGGGTTGGGGCTGCTCTACTTTTGACACTCCTCTCACTTCCCAGTCAGTAACTTGGGGAGAGGTTAGCTGGTGAAGCTGAAACTGCCCCCTTCACAAATGCTGCCACAATGTAGGCCTGCCCTGAGAGAGGCTCCCTTGTTCTGGAAATACCAAAGACACTGGTGGTCTCTAGCTAGCGCCCCAATCCTGATCCCAGTTACCAGTCAGCTCTAGCTGCATGTGGGTTTTCAAACCTGCCAAGGGATGCTTACCTATTCAAATAAAGTCCCCACAACCTTATCTTCTCCTAACTTGACCTGTTAAATTTTCCTCTTGAGATAGATTTTGTAAAACAACCCTCTTTTCCAAGAACCTGACAGGGGAACCAGATGGTGGGACCATCTTCATTAGGCAATTGCTTGCCTAGATCATTTCTGATCTGTGTAGAAGAAACAAGTTGTTCATTTGGATTCTGAACAGCTGTTTGCTTTTGATCATGTTTGTATCTCTTTTTAATTCTTTCTTTTAGCTTGGTATTAGCCCAAACACTTGACAAAAGAACAGATAATGTTCTTCATACATTGCATGTGCTTAGTGTGAAAACTGGACAATATGTTTTGTTCTTGGTTTAAAAAAATTAAATCTATCATGTGGCAGAACCTCTTATCCTGTCTCCCCCTTCACTTTGATATCCCCATCTGAGCACTGATTAGCCAGAAGAACGACCTGCCTGCACTGTGAAAACTCACAAGGGAGTTTCTTTTGATCTTTACAGAATAGTGCAGCTGCTCTTCTCTGTGGAAATGAGGGCAATGACTCTGCAGTAATTTCTCTTTCCCTGTATAGAGATGCTTTGGGCCAGAACCACTGAGGTCAGGAGAGGGTAGAGATGGAAGGAAAATAGCCTAGGAATGGAATGAGAGCAGGCCAGACAGACCCATTGAGGACAGATATGCCATCCTATTAGCTACTGCATTTTAAAACAAGAGTATACAGGAGATGATCCTTTCAGAATAGCATCATTATGCAGTAAGAGACAGGAACAGTCAAGTTCTTATCTACCTGGCTTGAAAAATATTGATGCAAAGACAGATGAAGGGCCACTAAGCAGGTACTGTTTGTAAGCTCCATATACAATGAAGTGTGAAAGGATTACGTGTTTTCGTCAAAACACAGCCTAAGTGGACCATCTAACCTCCCCCCATTTCACTCTCCAGCAGCTTATGTGTTGCATCTAACAGCATGTTCACTCCTCTACCAGGTACTGCCTCCTTCCTCCCTGCTCCCACTGTGTGTGTGCAGCTTTCTTGCAGTTCCTTCTTCATAACCACTCTGGGACCAGGACCCAGCTCCTCTGCAAACAATGCTCCTGACTGCTGCAGACCACAGAAGCTCTGCTTATTTACAGTCTCCAGGTTCTGGGCCAGCCCTAATTCAAAGGGCTCTGGTCAGCATGATGACTGCTGCCCTTGACTGTGTGTTTAGCTCCCATGCTGGAGGTTGCTGACTGCTCCTGGAGCAGACATACCTGGACTGGCTGTGTTGATTTGTGCCTCTCTTCCTACTGCCCTCCTGGCAGAGTGTGAACTGGCATCCTTCTTGGGCTGTAAGCTGGGGCTGCTGAAGATGGGACACTCTCCTTCTTCAGGTGTCGTGGCCTGGGGGAGGAAAGGGCAAAGGTGGACATATGCTAGATGTCAATAACTCAAATTGCTTGTGGAGTTTGGAGTTTCATTTTTTAATTCTACCTGGTTTTGGACACGTTCACTTGAGGTCACCTCCCAACTACTCACTCTTCTGTCAGCTAAAGCATTGCTTTAGCTCAACACAGACCTCTCCAGACATCATCTTTTGGAAGCTGTTAGTTTCCAATGTATTTTAGCAGTTGCTGAAAAGGAGGTACATTACAAATGGCTGCTGTCAAGTGTGGGCAAACTGAACTTCTTCTTGGAATAAACAAAGTCTTGTTCAAACTCAGTATTAACATACTCTACATTTCCTTTGCACTGAAGGGAAGGAAGAACAATATTATCTCTACTTTTTTCCTCAAGGACTTCCTCCTGTTTACTTTAAACAGCCCCCTAGACTGTCAAGACAGAGAATTTGCATTGGTAATACCCCTTAAAGAAAGCTGTTACTGTATCAGAGCATCCAATGTAATTTCCTGTGCTGTGAACCAATGGGAGTTTATTTAAGAGGAGCTGAATCTACTGTTGTACAGAAATCGGATTCAAAAGGTTTCTTTTCCCCACTCAGTTGTAAGTTGCACTTTGCCAGATGTAATTTATGTGGAACCCAGATTAGTTTTCCTTTTTCTTCAAAAAAAAGCATGTGCCAGAATCTGTTTAATGCCTGGAATAAAATCCATTTTGAAATAAGTGTTTCAGCCTGTTCTTATTCCCTTTTGCTTCCTCTACTGGAAAAGAGTGTTCTTTTTTGCCTGGTCCCCTCCTCTGTCTCTCACTGGGTTTGTTCCTAGATACACATACTCCAGTTCTCTGCATGGGTTTGTGGGTTGCCTCAGGAGGGATACTGCTGGAGCAGGCAGAGATGCTTCTAGGATACAATGGGGTACCAGTTAAAAAGGACTGGAATAGTCCTTCTCATCTGGATAGGGAGACAAGTGTTCTTCCTGGCAATTAATGTGCTGACTTACATGCTGGAAGAAATAGCTGGGGTTGTGGGGAATTAATTCTTCCTGTTACTCCCTCCTTGATATTTTCCTTAAGCTAGCAGCCTGCCTGTTTTTTACATAAGCCTCCCAAAGACCTTTCTTCTGCTTCTGGCTTGAGGGCAAAGAGGCATCACCACCCACAGATGTTTCCTAGCATGTGCATTGCTGAGCTTCAAATATTGTGACTCCTCAAGGAGGCTTGTAAGCTTTTCTAAGCTCATATTATTTAAAACAAAAAGAGAAGGCAAAAAGAAAAAGAGAAATAGAAGAAAAAAAAAAAAAAAAAAGAGAGAAAAAAGAAAGCCCAGCCAGCAGTGCCAATTTGGAGACTTTGAGTTTAAAATCAGGGCTTAACAGCCTGCCAGTTCACCTGGCAGAGGCTTTTTCAAGCTAGGATCAGCTGGATCTGGATCTGACTATACAGAAAACAGCTGTGCCAGAGCATCTGTCTAAGGAAGGAGGGTGAAGGTATGCTGGAAATCAGCTGGTGTGGGGGGAACCCCTGCTTATCCATGGTGCCTGATGCTTGAGTGCTGTGGGAACTCAATAAAAAGGAGAAGAGTTGAGGCTTTCTCTCCTGGTGCTGCTCTTGTAGCAGGACATATTTGGGCTGTGTCCCTGGAGCTCTGCTGTGCACCCCCTGAGTGATGACCACCAAAGGGCCCTAGAAACCAGGAGGTTCTCAGGCTGTAATGATGGCTGGGAAGACTTTTTTTAGTCCTACCTAGGAAAATGATAGAGTTTTGATCTTCTGAAGAGCCAGACTAGTGGGGTTGGGAGGGAAGGAGAAATGGGTGAGGGATGGGTTACCATCTGAAGAGGATAGGGTCAGACATGCAGTGGTCTGACACATACATAAAGTAGAGAAGAGTTTGGAGTAGAAATATGTGCCTCAAAAGAGACTAGAAGATCATGTTCATGTGGGAAGAATTATAGGGGAGTAATTTCTCTGCTGGAGGCTGAAAACCTAGAAACACCATGTCCACAGCAGTCATACAGCTGGGTCAAATTCAGTAGATGCTTTACCTAAAAAGGAAAATCAAGTGTTGTTTGGATTTGTTGCTTTTTTTTTTTGTTAGTTTTTTTTAAATACTCAGTTTATTTGAGAACTCACAAAGCAGATTATTTTCTTAGAAACAGAGGTATTCTCCAGGCTACATTCAGTAACAAATCTAGATGCTAAGGGAGTATCTTTTTCTGCAGTTTGTTAAAAGGTATTTGCTTGATACAGACCTTATGGGAATGCCTCTTAATTCCCAAGACCCTCTGCTATTGGGCTGCAGGGTGTATGGAAGGGGCTATCTCTAGCCCTCTAACTGGACTTCTTCAGCATTTTAGAAGTACATTCTAAGTTCAGAAGCATCTGGAAACCTGACTGCTGCTGTTCCCTTGGGCAAGCATCCTAACATATTCCCTGCATCCTTTCTCTTTTGGTCTCTACTGCTTGGTGAATGTTCAGACAGGAGCTGAAGAGCTCCTGTATCCCTCCCTTTTAGGGGGCCTAAGATTCATTCCTTCATCATGACTTGTGAGAACTTTAGACAGAAGCAGAGAAGCCCTGAAGAACAGCAAATATTGAAATTAGATGTTTAGATCTACCTGAAACAAAACTTGTTTTCAGTGTGTTTCTTTTGCTGCTATAGTAGCAAAAAAAAATCAGCAGTGCAGTGCCCTATGAAAATAAACAGGATATTTGCAGCATGCTGGGCTTCTGGCTCTGCTTCTCCAGTGGAGAACTCTGTGCCCATGTGTAGACAGGAGGCATTGCCTTTCCATCATTCTTGCAGCTGGGATGCAAGGTAGGAGCCATCCCCATTTCTAGGGCTTTGATTCTGTAAGGTGTTTTGCAAACAGCTGTGATAGAGTCTAGAGATGTTTTTAAAAAAATGTTTCTTTGCTGCAGCATGTTGCAAGGGAAGCCTGGGGACATGAGGGAAGTGAACAACCTTTTGCTCTTTTGACTGATCTGGATCTGTTTGAGAAATGCTGCTTAAATCTCACCAGTGACTGACCAGTAATTAAAACCAGGCCAGAACAAGGTAGTATTTCTGTGTTGAAACGACACTGGTAAGTGTTCAGACTTGCCTTTGTTTGAAACATCCCATCTGAATGGAAATAGCAACTTCTGCTTAACCTATTGATGAAACTTGTGTTTTACAAATCCGAGTCATTAAAATAAATTCAGTTTCATCTGTACTGCTTGGTGGAAAAAAACAAGAATGAGAGCAAAGATAACAAAATAATCCACTTGGGACAAAATTGTGTTTTGAATGTGATTTTGGTGGAAACCAGCTTCTCTCTCTTTGATATCCATGGAAACTAATACAGCTTACCATTGCCTGCAGCAGAGCTGAGCTTGGCAGTAACAGCAGCAGTGTGCTGGGTGATGAGCTGGCCAGTGCCTGGAGGAGGCATAAATTCATGAGCATGAAGTGAACAAAATGGGTTCACTGACCCAAAAGGCCATCCATTAATCCCTCTGCACTTCCAGGCCTGTCTTTCCCCAATGGCTCTTCTCCCTGAATTTTTTGTTCAGGAGCACAGGGCTGCTTTGCCTTTCCCCATCCCAGTCTCAACTGATGGGTGAATTTCAGTGTGCCCTTCTCAAGCAGCCTGAGCTCCTTGTAAGCATGGTGGCTGTTACCTGCCAGGGTGATTGTGAGCATTGCCAGGCTTCATCCCAGCTCTTGAGGTCCCTTTTCACCTCCTGCCTTGGCATTTCTTGTCACTGCGCCTTGGGGCTGCCACGGGGTCTCCTGGTGGTTGTTTAGTTCTGACCTGTGGACCTGCTGCTCTCTGCTATTGGCTTCCTTTCAGCAGCTGGGTACCAGAACTGGCCCTGCAGCCAAGCTGCATTTTGGAAGTGCCCACAGCAGTTTCAAATAAGAGGGACACCTGCATACAAAGTACAGAGAACAATTTATTTGAAGAGATGACATATTTTATAGTTCATCAAAGTTTGTGTGAATATTTTACCCACCAAAACACCTTGTTTCCCAGCCCTCCCAACGTATAATGAGGGCAAACCAGAAATCATGTCAATGCTGCTATGTTTTGAAGGTGATGCAGTGTTGTTCCCAGTGCTGTGGCAAGCAGAAAAGCAGTGGACAGGGAAGTGCTGAAGTAGGTGTGAGGACACTTAAATGTGGCCATAGTTTCCACTGTAGGAAAAACGGAAAGAAGTTTGATGAGTGTCTTTCAGCCCAATCCGTAATAGAGCAACAGGGTGAAGAAAAGAGATGGGAACGGAGTAGGAGTTCTCCTGTAATGACTGGGGGTGTTTCTAGGACAAGACTGTTGGGTCAGGCTCTGAGGAGTACATAGACCTGTCTCTTGTTTTTAGTGCCAGCTACCCCCAGCCTTCTGCAAGCTGTCCCATTTCCATTTCAGGAGACAGCTTGGCCTGTGCCAGCCAGCCAGAAGAACATGCTCAGACTGTGACTTTCAAACCTGGCTCCCATGGAAGGGTTGTTATGCCACTGCAGCGGGGTGCACTGGTGTGAGGGTGTCTGTATCTCAGGCTGCAGCAGAAAGTGGGGCACTGCAGTGAGCTGAGGCTGATGTCCCTTGGAGCTACCTGCTTCTCTCCTTGCTGTCTCTGAATATTGTTTCTTGAGCCTTGTTGCTCTAGATCTCAGTGAGGATCAGACAGTCCAAGGCTGACCAGGACTGAACTAGATCTTTTCCACCCCTCACCCCAGTGATTCCTTCCCTTTTAAAATAAACACAAAAACCATCGGTACTACAGCTGGAAGTTCAGTGGTGAGAATATAAATAGGGACACTTAATTCTCAGTTTTGCCTCATCTTACCAAGGGTTAGACCAAAAAGAATGTGTTCTGCTGTCAGGTATGATCCTCAGAGACTGCAAACCAGTCACATCATCCCAATATGGCAACATGAAGTGAACTTGAATTCAGCCACCTTGGAAAAGCAAATAGGAGCCATTTTTGTTGGTGGTGTTTCCTAATAAATCTCCGGTGAGGCATTTAGTTCTTTGTTGACTTTTTTCCTTGCTTGATTGGTGTCCGAGTTCCCTGTGCTCATGGTGCAGCATGAGAAAGGGAAGCCCTCCCTCAGGCACCAGGCTCAGTACTTACTTGCACCACAGCTGGCACTGCCTGGAGCTCTGGCTGGGCAGTACAAGCTGCTGGGGCCACCCTGCTGGTGCTGCAGCAGTTTGCCTGCCTTGATCCCCTTGCTGTGCTAATTACAGCAGTGTCCACCCTGCAGCTGGTGTGCACATCTACACCTATGGCCTTGCCTGCCCAAGGATGAAATTCTGCTCTATTTAGTCCTTGTGTGTTCTGCTATCACCTTTACCTACATCTGCATTTCTCCTTTCTGATCTTGAAATATATTTTATGGGTGAGGACAGAGAAACATTTTTTGTAGCAGAAATTGACATTGGACTTTCTCCTCACTGCTGCATTTTTCTTTCTCTTTTTGCAGGGTTGTGTGGATGTTATTCATTAGTGCATACACTTGTCAGATTTGGGAAACAGACTTGGTCTGAATTGATCCTGCTTGGTCTAAATTTCTATTTGTGAATTTTGACATTACTGGCTTTAAGAAACGTGAGTGGCTGGGAGAATGCTGCTTGGCAGTCACCAGCTTTGTGGCAGAAGCAGCAATAAAGAGCTGGACAAAGGCAGGTGTGAGATTGAGGGCTAGAGGGCAGCTTGGTTCTTATCCTGCTTGCTATTTCTTCAGCAACAGACACAGGGAAACTGGAAATACAAATCTTAAGGGGGCTGCTAGGAAGGAGAGAAATACAGCTAATGCTTGAATAGGGTCTGCATTCTGTACCAGCAGTGTTCAGGGGATGCTCTGTACAGATCCTCCCTCAGTGTCCAGCATCAGTTCCCTCCCTATCTCAAGTTGTTACTCTGAAATACTGCTTAATACACTGATACTTCTGCCCATTAAGAACATCTTAGTACAGCTGTGGATGAAGGCTTGATATGTTGGCTTATCACTTGGATTACCTTTGCTGCTCAACGTGCTGCAGGGCAGAGGCCATGCCAGTGTTGTTTCAGCAGCTCAGGTGTGGAGGGATCTATTTGTGGCAGAAGTCATTTTCTTCAGGTCATTTCTCAGATTTTTGAGGAAAAGTGACAAATTGTAGCAGAGCTATTTCCAAGTTTCCAAGTTTGCTCAGCCTGGTATGTTGGGCTTGCAGGCTGCTTTGTCCTTTTGGCTTGAGTAGTTTTAATTCATGCCCTGGACCAGGCTTACCGGCACAGGGGCACGATGCAGCCTGACTGTGTGTGGAGATATTCAGCTGCCAGAGGGGAATTGGGTTCCTTGCTCTTAACCTCCTGTTGGATCTGGGATTTTCATGGAGTGTGCTCCTGTACCTCCAGGAGATTTGTTTAGGCTAGATCACTCGGCGTGTGAGAGCTGATGATGTGGCAGCCTGTTGATGAAAATGGGGAATTAACAGTGCAGCAGGTGTAGCGAAGTTTAAAAGCGTACCAAAGGGTCTTCTGCTGGGGGTGGAAATACGGAGTGCAATGTTCAAGCTAGTACTTTCACAGCTCTCTCAGAGCGTCAGTGCAGATTGTTCAATCTGTCAATTTTATCTTCTTAAACGGTTCTTTAACTGGAGGCTGCGTATTATAACGCTGTTTGCAAGGACAATGATGTCAAAGTCCCTCTAATTACCCCGAGATGAAGTGTCTCCTCTGCTTTCTTTCTGAGGAGATGAAAGCAGTGTTCAAAGAGACCCACTTGGTACCGGAGCATTTTTCAAGGCAATCAACTTTTCCAAGCTCTTTTCCCCCCTGGCAATTTAAATGCTAAATAGATCTTTAAAATAATTACCCTATCTAAGACAAGAGCCATTTTTCCCTGCAAACACCTGATGCTCATTAGCAACATTTAACACGTCACACATCACCTCTGTTTACTCTGAACTTTCATGGCAGGAGTTTGTCAGATATCTGCAAGTACTGAGCTTATGCCGAAGAATCTGAGAAAGCTCTAGGGCACAACTGCTCTGTCCTGAGAGGGACGAGGTCTGTATTTCTTCAGAACTCTTCCATTTCTCCCCTCCCATTTTCATGTTGATCTTGTTAAAAATAAATAGTGCCAGTGAACTACACCAGCCTGGCAGCAGTCTAAGCCAGGTACCCAAATCAGAGATGAGTTTAGCCTGGAGCAGCAGGACTGTAGAAAACTTGGCTTCTGTCTTTGCAGCTTCTCTTTCCCAGGTTAGAACAGGATACAGCTGGGTCACTGGTGGGTACTTGCAGCATCCCAGAGCCCTTGGCAGGACCAGCAGCTGCCAGCACAGCTGGAGCCTCTTTGCCCAGGGACATCTGTAGCACTTGTTGAACTATGAATCCCCCAGGGCTGCCACAAGGCTCGTGCAGTGGCTTTCCCACCATGAGCAGAGTCCTGCTGGGGAAATCCATAGGAGAGGGCTGCTCACTGTACCTCATATGGCTGTCAGGAATCACCCCACCCTTGTACCAATGCAGTATATCAGAACAGGAACAGACTCTTTGAGAAACTGGGGTTTCTCAAGGTAGAGCTGTTCTTGGCTCTGCCTGCTAAAGCTCTTCTCCTTTGGACTTCACATGGTAATAAAGCTTGGTTTGAATAAAGGGTGTATGGTCCTAACCTAGTGGTTGAAGAGCTTTCAGTCTCTGGAGCAAGACCTGGAGTCCAAGATTACTTCAGGAATTACTTTGCATTTTTATTCGGCAACTATTTAATTTCAAGCTCATAAACAGCCTTTGGAACAGTGCCTGGAATGAAAGACCTTCCTGTAAATACCCCAGCTCCTATGAGAAAACTATAATTACTTTCCCTCTGGTGCAGGTCATCCTCAGATTTTCCATACCAAGGATTTCAAAAGACCCTCATCATAAGACATTCAATATTTTGTCCTCTAATCCCTCTTGCCAGCCCAGACAAGCCTATGCAGCTTGGTGAAATAAAGAAAGCTTTGGCTCTTGTCTATTTATTTGCAATGGCTGTGTTTGGAGGAGGCTTATCAAATCAAGCAAAATGGAGGAACACATTGTTTATGAGTTCCCTTAGCACTCACACAGGTGGTCTGAACACAGCTGAGACTGGAGTGCTTCTGTGTGGGTGTTGAAGCGGATCCTGAATTGTGAAGACAGAAATGTACATATCTGATGTGTATCCAGCTTTGGATGACAACTGAACAGAGACTTTTATAATTCCAAAAATCTGATGATCCAAAATGATTCAAATCCCACCTGCACCCTTTGGATATGGGCTTCTGGACACCATACATCATCGGAGGTGCAGACTGGAAGAGTCTGAAATCATCTGACTTTGAGTGGTGTTTTGGCTAGGATGCCACAAATCCCCTTTAATGCATACTTCTTAAACTTCTTATTCAAATACCTTATTTGAATAATGTGTGCTTCATTACCACAGGGGTTCTTATCTGTAATATACTGCAAACAAGGCTGAAGGTGTTGAGTGAGGAGAGTTCACAGGACCCTTTCAGGGGTGTGCTTTGCATTGTAATGCTGTCAGCTGTGACCTCTGTGAGCTCAAGAGCCTCCAGACATCATGTTCATTAGTAAAAAGCACAATAAAATCTCAGATGGTTTTTTTTTTTTGGTGTTGCTCAGAGGAAAAGCAGGCACTGCTGTACAAATTCCCTCTGAAGTAGCAGTAAAATCTGACCCAGAGGACTGTGAGCATGTGTGAGAAGGGTTATCTGGGAGCTCTCCCTCATACCCCAGAGTTCCCACCAGCTGATCTGTTCAATCACATCTTAATCTGACCATAATCCTAGCAAGTGAGTGAAAGGGAACCAGCAGGAAAGGGCCAGTGCCTGCTGCAGTGGTAAGTGACAAGGCAGATCTTGAAAGCTGTAAAAGGTTTTAAGGAGATCAATATTCCCTGTGCACTCGTTTCTAATTGGGCTTTATTGCAGGTCTCTGATTCATGTAGTTCATTAAATGGACTCAGATGGAGTTTCTATAACTAAGTTTAAACTCCTAAGGCATAGGATAAAAATAGCAGCAGCAAGCAATTGCCAAGGCCCCTAGAACTCATCTGGAGAAGTAATTGCAAGAGTGCTGAAGCATTAGACTTCAAAGAAATGCGGATGTGGCTAAATCAGTATTATTAATTACATTTAAATTTACAAAAAAAAGTTATCTTCCATGTTAAGGGTCACTTTAAAAACTACCCAGTGCTATGAAGTATGTATTTCAACTAATTTATTGCACCACTTGCATTCTGGGGCAAGTATTTTCTGAGTTTTCATGAAGCCCATGAATAAACAGCTCCTATACAGTAACTATATCAGCTAGAGTTACATCATTACCAGTTCTCTCATTCACAGGACATCATGCCCAAAAAATCAAACTAGCGGAAAGAATGAGGAAAATATGTGGGAAACCTTTCTACCTTAGGTCTGCATAAACCCTTTCACCTTCCCTGCAAAATATCTGTGGGAGATGTTTGCCAAGTGAACAAAAAAATCCAGCAAAACCCCCCAACAGTAGAGTTCCTCTGTATATCTGATAGGATACAAGTGCCACAGAGGCCATTAACCTGTTCCTGTCAATGACCTACACCAGGTGTCTGGGGAAAAAACCCAAGAACAGGGCAATTGCATGGTAGTCCCTCTCCCAAAACACTCTCAGGGCCCTCAGTTACTTCTGATGCACTGACACCCTGAGCCAGGGCTGTCATCCTTGCATTTAACAGCCATCATGAATTTCTCTTCATAAATAGGTTTATCTAAATAAATAGGAAGAAGGTGTGTTTCCATTCTCTGAGGATCCTCTGCATTAACTAATTAGCACTACTTGTTGGTGGTTAGGGTGAGTATCAGATTTTTGACAAAGGTAGAGCAGGAGATTATCAGTTAGGTCAATGCATGTGTGAGGAGGGAAAAGGAGGAAGTGCACCAAAGTGCCCATCATTAAACTTCACAGCTGGCATGGGGCTGAGGCCTGTATTTTACATTCCCCCAGAAGCCAAAGGAGAATCTGGGCAATACACACAGGTAACTTTTTCCATCATAATTATGTGTCAAATACATTGAGGCTGGATCTCTATTTTCCCTGCAAGTAGGGTGAAGTGATGTCTAACTTCTAAAGACAGTGTGCCTGGAGGTAGTCATGAATTTTCTATAGAAATAGTTTAAACAGAGAAGTCAGATTTATGGAGCTTAAGATGTGTTATTTGAGGTGTCCTTGGGGGCAGGTGGAAGCTGATAAAAGCCCTACTGGCTGCTGTTCCCTCATAAGAGGGATGTGAGGCTATAAGTGAGCTGCAGAGGTGTCCTGTACCCAAGGAGAAGGGGGTCTGAGGAGTGAGACAGACAGTAAAGCCAGCACACTGAGCAGAGAGCTGCTGGTTATGCAACATGCTATCAAAATGTTTAGTCCATTAATTGTAAGATGGAGGGAGGTGCCTGTTTTTCCTTGGACTTTTCAGAAGGGAAATACCTCCTGGAGCTATGGCTGACCTGATTTGGGTGCCTTTCTGCCAAGAAAAAGAGCAATGCAGTTAAATGTAGCTCCTACTCTGTGTATTTCAGACAAGCTTTGAGTTCCCTGGAATATCTGGGGTGAGTGTCCTCATTAAGATCAAATACTTGGTTATTCTCATGTGTTTCTTTCTCAAGCTTTCTAGTTGAAGTTATTTAATTTTGCATGAATAATGAGTGCTTTTACTTGGACATGATAGAGGCAAGGAATAGAGGGTACACTGAACAATTGTATTGTAAACACAAAAACAAAACATGCAATTTTAGGGGGCATTGAATGATTAATTCCTGGTTAAGATGAAAGCAATATCATTACCACAGTATGAAAGACTGGTAATCTTCATTTAGAGCTGCAGGTGCAGCTGGTGCCATGGTTATTTCATTGAAGTAGGTTCAAAGACAGGAAAACCCGGAGAAAACTGCTAACATTAGCAGGAGACAAACATAAATTAAATATAAAATGAAATTAAACTCACTTGGCCCAGAATTTAGAAGGATACTAATGAGCTGAAAAATAGGAGCGTGCTTCCTGCACAGTTAATGAAGTGATGCAGAAGCAGCAATTAAATACACTAGATGGAAGCACCAGTGCATTAGAGATCAGGGCAACACAAGTGTTGGATCTAGGCAGTGGTAGAGCCCAGACATTACAGCCTCCAAGTACACTGCCAAATTTTTCAGCTCTGTGGGTCTTGTTGACTTACCTGGCACAAACACGGGCAGGCAGCAGCTACAGAGTTCCAGAGGATGTGTGTGTGTCACTGATACACACAACAGCCCACAGGCACAGTCTTGGTTGGGGACTGTGGAGACACTGCAGGGGACGAAGCAGCAGATGACTCAAGTGTGTATAAAACAGGTAACAAAACCCTTGCTAATGCTCACCAGGAATGGTGCTGAGCAGGCATATGCAGCATGCAATGCTTTTACTTGTGTGTCACTGCAAACTCAGCACAAAGAGTTTGAATAAAACCTATGAATTGGAGCTATGCCCAAACTTCATCCAGATAAAGTGTTCCTACAGGCATAGTTCAGATTACAGTAATGAGAAAACTAATTCCTACAATCTAATGTTTTCCTATGACAAATCAAGACCGGTTTTGCCTTAATCCTTTTCAGATGTAGTGAGGAAGAAGCATATATTAGTGGGTGATAATAGAGAGCTGCCTTGTACTAAGCAAAGCTGATCATCTCCATTCAGTGAGTTTCCGTGGCAAATTCATTCCCCTGCTTTTTCCATGAATGGTACCTTGTATTTGGGCAACACTGAGTAACATTATAGCAGACAATACACTCAATGTAGAAAACTTGAGGGAATTGACTAGTGTGACAGAGGTGCAAAATTAATTTTCTATTTTAACAGATGTACTCTTGCTAATTATCTATAGCTAGTACAAATTATTTTTCATTTTACCTTGAAGTCAACACTTTTAGACTTCAAAGGCCAGTGGGTACCTAACATGAGTGGCTCAGATGCTCACTGAGACTGAGACTCTTTAGCCTCACCCACAGCCCATCTCCTGCCGGACAATTGCTAACTGAAACTCCCTGCCCCCTCAACCTATGATAATGGTAAACCAATTTGTTTCAATGCTCACCAGGGTCTAGAAACACCAGGTTTCACAGCAATTGAAAAAACAGGAGGTTTTAATTATTTTGCACTTGTAACCCAGCTACCCTTGATTTTTCTGTTTATTAGCTTTTTTGATGGATTGTGTTTTCAGCGTAGCTTAGTTCCAGTACAATCAGACCCTTACTCAAAGGGGATTGCAAATGTACTTAACTGTTTATATACTCCACAGTCAAGCAGCTGGAGCTTTCCCCTCTTCCCTCTGAGAGTAAGTCATCCTAAGAAGCATCCTTGCTTTCAGTGCATCACAAACCAGCACAAATTGCTTGGCATATGGTAATGAGAACCCAACCAGCAACTTTACAACTTACCCTTTTCTAATGCAAGTCAAAAATTCTGGTAGTTCTTTCAACCTTAAAAATATTGTGGGTAGTCAAGTCTCCTCTTGCTGTAAACAGGTTTATTAGTTACTAAGGAAGATAACAAGGTGGTCTTGAGTACTACTTTTTTCCTCCTGTACATTGACAATGGCGATAAGCACAAGAACAGACTGATCTAGCAATGATGCTACTTTCCTGCTGTGCTTATAATGCATTGTGATGGAATGATGATGGAAGCAATAGTAGACAAGTATTTTAACTACCTACCTTATTTCACCCTCGGAGCAGGAAAGCAAACTCAATTCTGCTTTTCACAATTCTCCTTCAGCATACTGAAGGAGGCTGCACAGAGGGATTCTTGTAAGAATGATCCTGGTATTATTGTGGTGTCAAACACAACTTAAATTCTAATCTTAGTGGGATTACTCCCTGACCCAGTGCATTACTGACTGGCAGGAGCTTGCAATGGTAGATAAATGGGTGCTTTATATATACACCAATTTATCTACCGTGCTTGTCCTTGTTCTCAAAATATCAGGTTTTGGGTTTTTTTAAGTGACCAGCAGCTGTGCTTGTCGGTGCTGACTAGCAGTCCTGTTCTCCCCTTCCCCACAACACCCAGTATCCCTTTTGTACAATAGCGTGAAGTAGCATTATGCTTTTCAACAGCAGGGAACTGCTACTTCAGCTCAGCCACCTCACGTAACTTCACCCTACTATTTGCTTAGTGATTAGCCCTGCCAAGAAGTGAGTTGTGTCAGTGTAGTCATGCCTTAACCTGAAGTCCATGGCAGGCAGTCCAGAAGCTGTGGGAGGACTTCCTGAGCCTGTGATTAGCAAAGAAGCAGCATGGCTCATGGCTCCACAAGGTAAGCAGAAGTCAGGCAAGCACCTCAATTCCTCTGCAATCCTGGCAAATAGCTCATACAGCTTATTGGTCTGAGGCTAGGCTTCCTTAATCGCGTGCTTTTTAGAAAATTAAGTAATTCTACACACTTTGAAATACTAGGTCTCTGGATTCCATTCTTAATCCCTGTTTTAAAATACTGTACCACTCTCCTGCAGAAGCAGCCAGTATAATTTCCTTTGTCATTTACCCCCACACTGTAGCAGGCATGACCAGCACATTTACCCGTATCTATCCATACCTAAGAAGCATCAGATAATTTGCTGCAGGCAAAGTACGCATGGGATGACAAATTCTTTTTGACACGCTTTCTGTAATCATGCCAATGTTTTTATGGCTTTACTTGCAAAATGCTGCTACTGAACCTCACTTTTATAGTACCTGAACTTGGGTAATTATCAGTATCTTGCTATCAAAGTGCTGATGCCTCTGAGGACAAGTGCAACTGCAGGAGGTACTACATGCCCTGCTGCCATCCATTACTCTGTAGGAACAAAGAAGCAAAGTGAAGTCACTTTGCATGGTCTGCTAGAACAGCCTACATACTGAGTGCCAGTTTACTAGCATGTAACAAGTTTCCAAGTGCTCATAACCCTCTCCACTAAATTTCTGAAGGCACTACAGGGTTAGTGGGAGACAACTTTCCAGATTCTTCTTTCTAGCTTGTCGCACATCAGATAGATACTGTAGCATTCTTTCTCCCTTTCAGTGTATTTGGTCAGCTACTCAGCTAAGCAGCAAATCTATTGTTTCATAAATAGTTAATCAAGTAAAATGCACTGAAGGACTATGGAAAACAGCAGCTCAAGAACTATGCACTACAGTTTTAACTAGTAGCTTATTTCAGAAAAAGAAAAAAATACTTATAGCAGGGTGGAAAGGGGAAAAGAGATGATGCCCAAGTCCCTTCTAAAGTGGCCTACAGGCCACACTCTTCTGTCTGCAGAAGGCCAAATCTGGCTCTAGAGGTATGAAAGGACCACTTACTTGCATTTTCCAGTTCTGTAAAAACTTCCATTACTGAAATGACCACGGTGGTTTTTATGTTTTTTAAAAAAAGTGAACTAACCTTTAAGTTAAAGATTGCAAACATTCTACTTTCCAAAACACTAAAAATCGTATCTTCACAAAGTCCCTTTCAAAAAGCAGAAAGGTTAATTACCACCTCCTTTAAAGTACCTTCTACCTGTTTTCTGCTCTAATGTAAGAAATTTTTATCTTATGCTTGTTCACTGGTCTGAGTTTGCACAGTTAACATAGCAGAGCCAAAATCAAGGAAGAGGAAGATTTTTTAAAATCAGACCAAATGTAAGGTACCTTTGAAGGAGCTGTGCTGTGTTTCAATGCCTGATTACAAGAGATTCAGCATACTCCTTTGTGTTTTTCACAGTAAGGAAAGAGACCACATTGCTGGTTTTCCTTAAATTGAAAGCAAGCCCACAGAATGAGGTAAATGCTTATTTGGCTTAATTTAAATACTGCAAAATTGCATCCATGAGAATATTGGAATTAAAAAAAAAATTGAAATTAACCTCAAACATGTTAGAGAGAGACCATGTTATTTTAGTATGTGCTAGTCAGGAGGATAAACTATAAAAGCTGTTTAAATAACATTGCTTGTATTTAATCTGAATGTTATTATATGGGCAATAGTAAATTTTCTAAGTATTACTTACTGTATTCGAGCTGGATATAAAACTTACATGCCAAAGTATTTTCAGATTTAATAATCTTAAGTGTACTAATTTATTTCTGACCTACAGTGTTTTGAAAATTACTATTCATTATAAAAGAAGCATGTTCTGATGTTAGCAGATTGAATTTATTCCTGGTCACTATAAATTCTAGAGTTAGTAGGTCTAATCTCCAACCTGTATTTGTGCTGAGAAGCTTAACACCCTCACCCAGTTTCTTTCTAAGAATTTATATCCCTTCAGTAATTTGATTCCCAGCCTTCAGCAGCTATTACTTATCGCTTAAGTAAAGCTATTTTCATTAAAGCATTACTATAGACAGTCACTTTGCCTCAGATTCTTTTCAGCCAGTGCATTTGCTATGAGATCCATCAGAGACTATTGATGTATATTAGGAAGTGCATTGGAGAGAATTGCATTCCTCTGTCAATCCCATAACAGCTCTTAGTTGAGTGAAATCTGTAACAGTCTGTTCCTACAGCAGGCAAACCCTAAAGGCACGGAGTACCAAACCAGCCTTTCTTTTCTACCTGCTCTATTTTTTGGTCTGATGTGTCCTCCAATCCAAATATTTTCAGTATAGCAAAATTTTAAAAAAATCAGCATTTAAGATAGATGGAGGCAGATATAACTTACAGTGTGGGCAAACAGTTAAGTCTTTATCTTCTGTAAAGAGAAAATTAAGTTTGGGGCAGATTTTCATGGGAGCAATCTGCTTTGCCTATTCCTTTCTTGGAGGAAAATTGCAAGCAGACTAATTCAAGGGGCCTGTAGTGTGATACATTCAGCCTGCTCTTATCCATCACCAATTCCAGAGCAGACACACCTATATACAAATGTCTCGTAGAGAGATCAGCTGCACAGTGCAAGAGGGTTGCAGTGCTTCCCAAAGATGCCCAAGGAAAACAGTACCAAGACTAAGCCAGAATTTGAGCTGTTCTGTAATACAGGAAACAACTGCTGGTTCAGTCCACGTGACCATTCAAGCCGTATCCCTTGGATAACAGAGAAAAAAAGATTTGTGTTTTTTGGCAGGAACCCCAAAATTGAGCACTCAAGTTTAACTAAAGGGTAGATTTTTATTTCCCATTAAGACATCTCAAGGACATAACTGAATGTAAAAAACCCACAGAGGGGCACATACAGCAAATGTGGTGAAGTACAATGTGAACAGCCCCAGGGGTTCAAGTAAGGTAGGACCATTAGCAAACTGGAGGAAAAAAACCCAAAACTCTGCTGAAGATGTTGTACTTTCTTCTCCATTTACACTGAAAAAAAATTGAAATCCAACAAAATCCTTGTATCTCTAAAAATACAATCAGTCCTGGCTAACAAGTTTATCAAGATGGCAACAGGATGACTATAATACAAAACGTTCACTACTACACTCTGTACACACCTGTTGTCCAAACCCTCCCCAAACCCGTGTAGCAATGGTGCCCCCATTATTTGCTTGCTTGCTGGGCCTGCCTGCGGAGGAGAACGTAGATCTTCTCCTTTATCCAGTCTTTGTTGTACGGTTGGTATGTCTGAGTATCAGCACGGTAACTGCAGAGGAAACAAGAAAGAAATGTCAGTCTGCTCTGTAGTACATCTACCAGAAGGACTTCACAAACAATTAATTGTCCTCAAGTGTATGAGGTAGAATGTGGTGTACAGAAGGTAATATCAGAAGTAGATGGGAATTGCCACTTATCAAATGGATTTATCCTATTCTCTAAAAAACAGTTGTCCAGGAGATCAGACTGAGCCTGAAACAAAACTAGATGCTCCAAGCACTACTGAGTGACTGGACCACTGTGTTCACATTTTAATTCATGCGTTTAATTACTTAAGGGAGACAACAAGTAGAGAATCTTAGTATTCTAGAGCTCAGCCTGCAGAAGAATAGTTCCACCAGGAAACAATCTAATTTGTCTTAATGAGTCAAACACTTCTTCAACATTACTTCAAAGAGTTATTTAAGTTTTCAAGTTTCAACTTCTGTGTGGAATTTTTTTTTAAATTATTAAGATCAAATTTTTCCAGGAGTAAAGGCGGACTCACAGATGGATGACAAAGGATTCTTGCCAGTTGGTACTGAGGACAAGCTTACATCTAACAAGGATACTTCGTAAAAAGCAAACTGAAAACAAGAACCCACAGATGCATTTCTTTGCTACTCAAGGATAGTTGATAAAAGCAGTCCACTTGCAAGGGCCAGAGAATTCAGTTACTCAGGGCATGTTGAATTAAAACAGAATGAGACTAAAAACCAAAAGCAATCTGAGAGAAGTTCTGTGTAGGCTCCTGCCCTCCTTTCTCTCTCAGTCATTAAAGCTGAATATTTTGTTCATGAAGATGGTACTTTCACTGAATGACTCAAGAACTACTAAAGTCCTGGTCAGTCTTTAAATCTTGATATACTTTTATTTCTGATAAGAAGGGTGAGATGGACAGTGGTAAGAAGGTAAGTAAAAATCCCAATTTAACTAATTCCAGAACAATTTATAGTTCTAACCTAAGGAAAAAACCCTAAGCATGCTGTTTCTAAGGAAATCTTACTATGCAAACCCCAGCATGATTGGATCAAGGCCAAACAAACAGCTTCAGTGTATGTTCACACAGCAGTGGTTCTAGTGCAATGTAAGAAATGCTTGTTCAGGAAAAGTTACTTATTTCTACCCTCTATCTCCAAATCCTTTCACCATGCTACACAGCAAGAGCAGACATCAAGTACTTCAGGAAATTTCCGTGAACACAAAACACGTCTATTACACCTTGTGCTGTGTGTGCCATCTGGTGGAAAGCTATAAGCTGAAGTAGAATTTGGCATGACACTGATTTTAGAAGCCTAATTAAGAAAGGCACAAGACTATCCTAGAAAACAGTTGCTACCTCCTAAATCGAGAGGCTAGTTTCAGTCTGTTAGATAAACTTTCATGTTGCTGTATCTTGATCAAAACAAACTTTTGGCTGCAATGAACTTCTGTAGCCTTCTACCCTACCGCAAGTGCTGCCTTCAGCTGAAAAAAATTCTGTAACCATTCTGCCTCCTGAGGAACTGGACCAACAGCACAAAGGGAAATTTAAACAGATTCTAGTAGTAATAGAACAGTCAGCTGTATTTAACTGCAGGATTTCAGTCAGTTTCAATGTGAGTAAAATCCAAGAGGAACCATTAGTTTCTAAGCCTTCTTTAGAGGTACCTTGTATTTATACACTTAATTGGACTGGGCAACTTGCTAGCTGCAATACAGTTACTGCTAAAAACCACACAGAACAGCATTATGTTAAACTCACATAGAAGAGTTTAGAGGGAAGACTTCTGACTTTCCTAAGTCACTGAAATGGACTTGTACAACTGAACTTACACAAGACAGCTGAGGTCTGCCAAGTCATCAATGAAGTCAAACAACTGGCTGATATCATATGTAATGGATGGACTGTTGGGATTCATTCTCTTCAGATGCTCTTCATACATTTTACAGACTCCTACAGAGAAACAAGATTAACCATGCAATATTAAAAGACTGTATGAGCTGAAACTGTTTCAGCTCTTGATCCACAAATAAAAGTTTAGAGACTACCACCGTAAAAACAATCTAATTTTCTAGAGCTGAAATACTTTTGTTCCTAGCAATTTGCATTGAAACATAATACTATAAAATCAGGTAAGATGCATGGAAAGAGAAGTTTTCCTCATCTAGGGGAAAAAAGTTTTAGTTCTGTCAAATATGTAACTTTTCATGCAGTAAGCTCCAAAGGACATCTGGAACTCCTTCTAATAATTTTAAGACAGCAATTAGAACATATATTCCTACTGCACAAACACCTCAGAAACAGAAGAATTCTTAAGAATGATCATTCTTGATCCAAGAGTCAAACAAGGTATTGAGGTAAGAGTGACAGCACAAACCTGTATATACATTTAAAGCACTTTCATTTATTTAAACTAGTCCACTAATAATTCAGATACATTTGAGAAGAATGTAATATTAAAATGAGCACAGAGACTTTACATGGTCTTTGTTATACTTTTGTTTGCCTCACAAAACCTCCTGCAAGATTAATGTTAAGTGAACTACAGCTCTAATAGTTCAATCTTCTTTCCATGTTCATTATGTGTATCAAAGTTTTGCAGGATCTTTACTCTGGCACATGTGCCACGAGACTGCAAGTTATGCATCAATTGCACACAATCCTTTAGTTAATATATTATTTCCAGCAGCAATCTTTGCCTTACAGTGCTAAGAAAAGAATAGTGAGAATTAAGTGCTGATCCTGCAATGAAGTAAGTCTGCTCCATGAGTCCAGAAAGAATATTGTCTACTCTCCCAAACTGGATGTGGTTTCATCTAGTTAAATCAAAACCAGACATTTAATAGAAAAAGGAAGTTTTAGAAACAAATAATAACTAGTTTTTAATTTGCTAGAACATGAGTAAGCTAAAAGCATGAGGGTTTCTGTGAATTACCTTTTAAAAACATGAAGACAACTTATTTTCTTATTAAGTTTGTGAATATGTCAAAAAGAGGATTTTAACAATAGTTTTTAACTATTGTTAACTATTTAAAAAATAGTTTTTGCATCCACCCACCTTCCATGCATTCATTCACGGATTCATAATCAGCATATGTTCTGCCTTCTGGCCTCTTGGTAGGCTGGACAAGTAGAATTGTGTGAGACTGGAAAACAAAACAAACACAAAAATACAGGTTACTTGCACACTTTGAATGTTTTTGGTTTGAATTAAGTTATTTATATGAAAGAAGGAGTAAAATGAAGCGTAATAGTAAAATATTAGACTAGCAATCAAGGACACAGACATTTTCCACATAGCATTTACTATTTATATTAACTGTGTTAATCAGTTTTGTTTTCAACAAGTCCTGTCAATCCTTATGGAACTTTAAAATGTGTAAAATCACCAGTAAAGCAGCTATTGTGTTGAAAAAAAATACCACAGAAACAGTTTCTATTTAGACAGACAATCAAAGCAATAAAGTCAATGTATAAGAGCTGTGGCATTACTGCATTTACTTATTTAATTCCAAATGCAAGCTGTCAGTAATATTTTCAATGCCACAATTAAAGAGAAAAGAGGGGATCTAACTTAACCACACTGTCAGGTTCACCTGAAAGATTTTAACAGAATTAGCTATTTTGAGTTATCGATTTAACTTCAAGGGAAGTGATACAATAAATCTGCACTTAGCACTCAAGATTATTTCTTGCAAAACAGATGTACTGGTTTTTCCCATTTCAATGAGTTTATTTAAACAGTAATTATGGCACAGAAAACTGTTCCAAATGTTGGAGTCCATAAGCTCGTTTTTCTGCAGGGAAGGCTTAGATGATTGTACACTCTGTGGCTTCCATTATTTCCATAACATTTTTCACTTGGCTACAGCAAGTAATTTGAGCAAAGAAGCAAGATTTTTAAAGTGTACACAATCTGTGATCTCATTAACAGGTTGCATACCACAGAAAGTTTGCAAGCATGCTGCAAATGGCCGTTTCCAGTGCTGCTAATTGGATCCAACGTTTTCAGTGCTGATATATGAGGTGAGCGCACAACACAGAGGCAGGGTAAGATATCATTTGTCTTAGATTAACCAGCAGCTGACAGAAAAATCCTGACCCATACTTTGGAAATCAGTGAAGATACCAATTCAGTGCTCATGAAAAGCAGTGACAGAAAAGAGAAATGACAAATGTTAGAATTTACAGGAAAAAACCCAAACAACAGGACCAGTTCTTATCCCATAACTGACAGTGTTCCCATCCCTGGAATACAGTTTTCAGTTCTTTGTCTCAACACAGCAGTAGCAGATTCTGAGAAGTTCAGGAAAATGTTACAAAGAGAAGAAGATGGAGCAAGACTTTATCTAATCAGAAATTGAAAAAAGGGGAATTCTGAGCTGCACACTGTAACAACAAAAATCATACAAAGGAGAGTAGATAATTTAAATCCACTTTCATGTATGCCAGAGGATGACTGACTTGAAGGGAATTCCCCAAGGGGGGCTGGTATCTGGCTGTTCCTAAGTGCACTGTACTTGGAACAGGCATGTCTTAGCAGGGAGTCCAAATGACTGGCAAAAATTACCATAAAATAATTTTTCCAGCACTATCATTTTAATTATATGGTCACTGAGGAGTGCTAAATGAATGTATAAATTCTGAAATTACCCAAATAATCAGATTATAGAAACATCAGTGAGCCAGACATGTAAGCCAGTTCCTTCAGAACTTCACAGCAGAAATCATTTGGGCTTCTGACTTTAAGCCATTTATCACTTCAGACACTATACAATATCCATTATCAGATACTGGCCCAGAAAAAAATGTAAATTAATACCACTGGATCACGTGTATTGTAGAATTAATGCTTTTCAAACATTTCTTTGGGAACTTGACATTATTTTACTATAAAGGGAAAAAAAATTGTTGGATTTGATAAAATTGCTGGTCCTGTCCTGCCTTACCATGTAGGTACAAAAAATGACAAGCTCAGAAGCTTGAAGGAAGTCTCTTACAACTATTACCTGCCCCGTGAGCCTAGGTGACAGAACCAAAACAAGGGAAGATCCACAAACCTTTCTGCATTAGCACCAGGTTGTCTGGAGAAGCCCAACATGGACTGTTACTGTGATGATACATATGTTGAATTTCTTTGCATTTTCCTTAAAAGCACAGTTGTACTGGCTGCTTTTAAGCAGGACATGGAATGAGACACCACATGGTTTATATTATACCAATTTCGAACTTCTAGGGAGCGCTTTAGAAATTGCTCCTGCTACTGAAGGCAGAACCCTGTAAAACTGGTTAAGGCAGTGCCAAGAGCCAAACCAGCAGGACTTAAAGGCTACGCAGCATCTGCCCAGAGGCCTCCACCATTTGTAGTGTATTTGACAATAAAGTGAAAAAAAAAAAAAAAGCCCTGAAACAATAAAAGTGGAAGATAAACGCATATTGTACGGGCAAGATGTGCAGTGATGCAAATACCAACCAGTAGCATACTGCACACACCTAAATGCCAAGCAGAAAAAGTGGTCTAAGGACCACCTTTCATTTTGGCCAACAGGGACAGGGCTTGTAGCTGCTCATCATGGCCGAAGTCAACTGCATTGGAGGAAGTACCAGGTAGATGTGGAACTTCGCTGCAAACCGACAAGCAGCTGTCCTCCCGCTGCACAGCAATAACTTGCTTCAGCACATCTCAATTTATTCGATGAACGCAACAAACCACGTTGATAGGGAGGCCTTTGAGCTTCAGCCTGCCATTCCCAGCGCCCACAAACGCAAGCTCCCGCCTTTCCCTCCTCCGAGCCGAGGGGAGGAGCAGGGAAAGCAGCATGGAAAGCGCAAATCAGCCATTTAAGGCCGGCTCGTCCGACGGGCGACTCGCGGGAAAGCGCTGGGTTTCCAGGGGCGCCCTGAGAGGGGGCCGAAGCTGCCGGGGGACAGGGGCGGGAGCCTCCAGCGCACCGCTCCCCGAGCGCCGCCGCCGCCTTTGTGCCCCCGCCCCGTCCGGCCCTGCCCCGCCAAAACGTGCAGCCGCCCGCCCGGGCCCGCACCACCGGCCGCGGCCTTCCCGCCCGCAGTGACCCGGGGAACAGGGAGAGGAGGGGAAGGGAAGGCTGCCCTGGCGGGCGCGGTGCACAGGGAACCCGGCGGTCCCGTCCCGTTCTCACCATGGCGGCTCCGCTCCTTCAGCACCGCCGGGCAGAAGTGGCGCGCGGCGATCCCCCACAGGCCCCCGCGCCCGCCGGAAGCGCCGCCGCGCCAACGGCCGCCACCATAGAGCCGCCCGCGCCAGAGCGCCGCGCGCGCACGCGCCCGCAGCGCCGGCGGCCAGGCTGGCGGGGGCGGGGCGCGGCCGCCGCCATCTTTGGTGAGGGAGCCGCTCGCGGCCCATCGCGGGCCGAGGCGCCGCCCGCCATCTTGGAGTCGGGCAGCGCGCGGGGCGGGGCGGGGCGGCCGCGGCCCGTCCCGGAAGGGGAAGCGCCGCGCTGCCACTTGGCCGCCGGGGCAGCGGACCTGGGAACGGGGTGGCAGCGCTCGTCCCGCACGGTCCCCTCGGCCCTGCCTCAGGCTGCCCCGCTGTGAGGAGCCGCCTGCGTGCTCGCTGTCCCCCGGCCCTCTCTCCCGCCTCCCCTGGGAGCAGCACGGTGCGGGTGAAAGTTCCCCCGCCTCAGGTGAGGGCCGGGCCCGCCGGCTGGTGGCCGAGCCACTCCCGCCCCCTGGCCGCGCACCCCCGGCTGGGGGCCGAGCCGGCCGCTGCCGCCGGGCGAGAGAGACATGGCTGAAAGCCTCTCCTGGGAGCTCCGTGTCTGCACGGGTTAAAGGCGTGCGGTGGGGAGAGGTGGAAAAGTTGCTGTTGGATTTCACTTCAGAGGACCGGACAGAAAGCGGCGAAATGGATGACTTCCCCTCCATCTGCCTGCTGTCCCTGGCCATGCTGGTCGCCTGCTATGTGGCAGGAATTATACCCTTGGCAGTTAATTTTTCCGAGGTAAGACAACTCCGCCAAACTGCTCCTTCGTTGCTAAAGGAGAAACCAGAGATATCTCCCAGTAGGAGTTGGTGCCGTCCCCTTGCAATACGGCAGCGCTGTTAAGGATAAAGCTTTATCTTTAAAATTTATGAGTGCAATATTCATTTTCATTCAAAACTGCTGTGTAAAATTATGCTTGTTTCACAGTGGCCATTTAAACTTGTTAGTTTTGAGTCGAGTCTCTGCTACAGGTGAAGTCTCAGCATGTAGTGTAAGGACATGAATAAGCATGGCTATTCTTAGAAGCTTGTGTAAGAAATGGCTGAAGTCAGTGATTATCTCTTATGTGCCTCTGGGCTACTCAAATTAAGGCTTCTAAAACTATTCCAAGAATAGTCTCAGAAAAACTTTGATTCACAATTTTTCTCACAGTTTGCACTGTTGAAAATTAAACTTTAGCTCTTTGATTACTACGGAACTTCAATTTACTGCCCCATGTAACTCAAGCTATTATTTCAGAAAAATATCTTGGATAAATAAAGTAGTGTTAAAGGAGAAGGAGGTTTTCAGAGATTGGGTAAGTTGCCAAACAGTACAGGAGTTCCTGATTAAACATCTTTGTGTGCTTCTAAGAAATAGTTGTTGAGGTGATGACTGTTGTCACAGTCTCTGTAGGTTTCCTAATATCCTCTGATACCCGAGGGGTTTTTCACTTTCTAAATGATGGTTATTTTATAGAGGCATGGCGTAGTGAGAGTTTAGGCTACTTTTGGGAAGCAAGGTGCTGGAGTAGAAATGTGCCTTTGTCTTCCATCAAGTCAGAGAGCTGCTTGCACCTGTCCTTTGGTCCCATCCTTACTCGGAGGCTTTGGGAGCAGTAGACACTGAGCAGCTTGGAAGGAAAGGCTGGTCGTTTTAGGATAAGTACAGCTCAGCTAAATGAGTTGAAACCTAGCAGTCTGTTCAGGCATCTTCACATGAACATCAGCAGAGTTCTGTTTTGCCAGTGCTTCATCTGATGCTTTGGTGGACCTGCCCTTATGCGTCTTCAGTGTTGTTGCTTCCGCTGTCTTGCTCTTTAAAACTCACTTCTGCCCTGAAGCCCACGAAAGGTTTTCTTGCAAATTTGCTGAGAGCACTGCCTCGTGTGCTAATATTGTCTCTTTTTAAATTTAATTTTACATTTTGCCATGTATGTGCTTGATAGTCACCTGTTAACTCTTAACTTATATTCAGTGTTGTTTGAAGTTAAGGTTCTTGACGTGTTTTCTTTGTGTAGTTGATTCAGTGGTCTCCTAAACCTTTCAAGGCTTCCAGCAGTTGCAGGAATACAGATCTGTTGTGGATCCAAAACTGCCTAAGCAGTAATCACATACTTAATTAGCCTTTTGTGTGTGTGGTGTTTTACCACCACACAAAATATGCAATGTGCAGTCAAGTTTACTGCTATCTTAAGCTCTCAGAAATTCTAGACTTGGTTTTACACTTGATTTAAATCTGAGATATTTTTAAGGGTTTGCATGCAGTGCTGGTTTAAAAAGAGCAAAATATCTCTGCTCATGATGTCCAAATCCTAGCTAATCCTGGAAGTGTCTAATTAGAAGTTATAATTGTTTTGTTTAAAATTATTATTGCTTAGGATTCTGCAACAAAGACAATTTCAAACTGAAATGACTGTTTGGACGGTCCATTCTATAGTTTGCAAAAAGTTTTGCAGCTAGCCAAAGTGAGTAAAAATGCCTCTTCCCACTGGCCATTTGTAATGATTGAGTTGAAAACAAAGGTGAGTGCTGTGCATAGTATACCCCAGATACTAGAGAACAATAAAATTATTCATTAGTGTTAATACATTCCTTCAGATTATCTTTTTGCCATGGAATTTATTATTTGTGTTCTATTATTTCAATTAGATTAAGATATTGGTGAAAGTATAAAACTCTGAGTAAACACGAATGGTGAAAGGTGCCAACTGAACAGAGCTGTGCCTTAGTTCTGTGTGCAGAGGTACCCTTTCACTTTAATCCTAATTTACAGGACTCTGTTGGTCTAATTTAGGACTGGAAACAGCGCTCTTCCAGTTCTGAGGCTATTACCGAAACTGTAATCTAAATTAAGAAAAAAAATTTAAAATGAAGTTGTAGCAGTTTGAATGTTTTGATGGTATAACAGAGGCAGGAACTGGGGCCATGTCCTCCTGAAAGTAGGTGTGAGTTTTTGATAGGTCCAAGTAAGAGTTTCAATGCCCTACAGACTTCAAAAAATATTGAACAGTGAAACAGTTTGCTAATTTGAGGGTTTTTTCCCATGGAGTTTTAGCACTTACTTTTTTCCCATGGAGTTTTAGCACTTACTATGTTGCTCTTGTCTTTTAACATGCAAATGTATTTAACAGAAATGGCTTGATTTCTTGTATAAAGGTGTATTCCTTCTGCCTATATATGTAGGCTGTTCTTATTAAATTTCTATATTCAGTACACGTAACTATTTTGTACTGAAAAGGAGATGGAGACTTACGTTGAAATGATAACTTGTTAGTCTGTATTATTTTAATGGATCTTTAAAATTCACAGGTGCCCAAGTGAAGGCAAGCTATACCATGTATTTGCAGTTGTAATAAATCAGTATTACTTCTGACACTTTTCTCTGTGTTTATGTGTGTATGCAAAAAATACTATAGTGTTGCAGATAAAAATAATGGGTTTTCCTTGTATGTTACTATATTTTTGCATAATTACTTTATGAAGAGCAGATATTGAAAATTTATCTTCTCGTGTAGATTGCCACAGTATGACAATTTACCAAGTGTAATTATTGTATGTGCAAGTATACAGTGCATATTTGTGGGAACTTTACACTTGTTTTCATCTCTTGCATATTACTGTTGGAGTTTCCCCAGTAATGCTGCAGCTGTTCCCTTGTGGTCACATTTGGCTTGCTTTTGGGAAGCTGGTTGTGCATCTCCTAGTGCCTTCTGCTTCTTCCGTGCAAGTGTTGCACATTTCAGTGAGACTGAACTATTTGTGTGGTTACAGTGCAGGAAGGAGAATGGATGGCATAATAATGATATGCAACAAGTGGTTTCCTGTTATTCAAATGCTGCCCTCTGTCTCTAGGTCCTCAGTAGTTAACATTAGTGTTTTGGTGGTGCTCAGACTTCTCATTGAACATGGAAGATGATGGTGATTCTGCCACTGAACATGTGCTGCACAGTTCTTAGGAGGATCTAAACTCCCATGGTTGCTATATGTTATATGATAGGGCTTCTTACAGAAATTATGAGTAATGGCCTCTGCTAATTGTCATATTTTAGACTCTATTATATGATTATGGAATGGGATTTTAGTATGTGTTTTTGACTTTAGCCTGTCAGCGTAGTCACAAGGAAGTGAATTGGTGAATTTCTTGGTGAAACAGAATGTAATTCGTTTGGGAGGAGGATATATCTCAGCTTTTTGCCCCAAACTAGAATATAACTAGGAAGATAACTCTAACAGTAGCAAGTACTGAAAAATTATGTGTGGTTTTTGTTTTTGTTATAGAAATTATTCCAAAAATATGAATCAAACTATTATTCTTTACTATAAAAACATTAGGTTTATATATTGTTGTTAAGGTTTAGTTGCAAATTCTCAATATTTATGTAACAAGTAACCCCTTTCCCCAACATCTGTTAATAAGGGGGAGTAAAGATAGTTTTTTCATTCTTAAAGTTGATACCTGTTTTGTACTTAATTGCAGGAGAGATTGAAGTTGGTGACTGTTCTGGGTGCTGGGCTCCTGTGTGGAACTGCCTTGGCTGTCATTGTGCCAGAAGGAGTACATGCACTTTATGAAGATATTTTGGAGGGTAAGAACCAAACTCAGATGGCATCATTCAAGATAACTTAGATCGTGGTGTGTTATGATATACTGAGGCTTCTTTTTAGAGTTTCTAGATGAGATTGATAGAAGAGCTTCAAAGCAGGCATAGAAATGCAAAACTACTCTAGGCATGATATTACACATTGAGGGATATGATCAGTCTGCAGATTGATGACTCTTGCTGAGTTATCCAATCATTTGTGAGTCTGGATACTGTACTGTTCATGGAATAACAGCCTTTTATGACAGGTCATGTGTAGTGTTTCTTATTCTGGGGAGAGGTTAACTTCCCCTGGAACTTCAAAGGAGGTGTAAGGGTGCCTTTGGCAGAGAATGAAATTATGGCGTATTTGCGCTTCTCTTTGTAGTTTAGGCTGCTTCTCATTAAAGCAATTGCAGGAGGTGTTTTACAAATGTATGTCCCTGCCCTAATAAGAATTTCCTCTGAAGCTGAAAAGCATCTTGGAATTAATATACTTAGCTGAAAATTATGGTTATATAGGGCTAATTTACAGAGTAGCAAGCATTTCTTCTTGGGTAGTGGTATACATTACACATCTAAATCTCTGTGTTCAATCATCCAGTTTTAGTCTGCTGTCACTGTTGTAACCACCTCATTATCTCTAATGAAGAGCTCAAAGTGACCAGAGATTTTTTTGCAGGGATGTTTGTGTGGAGTGTGTCTTACAGCCAAAAGCCTTAACAGACCTCAGTTTGAGGTCATGACATTGTTTCAAATAGCCAGGGCTCATCACCTATATTTGGAGTGCACTTGAAATTTTGCTTTTGCTTGGAAACTTGTGCTATTAGATGACCATTGCATGTATGAGATTTTTCCAGTATGCTCAGAATCAAAATTTTGAAGGTAAAAGGCAATGGCAGTGGAAAGCACTATAAAGTTGATGCTGTAGAGAACCTTGCAAACATCTGGTGTACTGATGTTGCTAATCTGGGATTGAGAGGTAACTGTAGTCCTTTGCTTTTCCTGTAGTACTGGGTTTTGTGTTTCTAAATTTCTAAATTTCATTTTAGTAATATGCTTTAATGTATATTGTTTTAGCTTCCACTAAATTTATGTTGTTCTGCTTAGATTTAGAATAAATAGAAGATAATACATAAAATCATCCGTTATCAAGAAGTGAAAGAAGCTCTGATTATGCCTTTATACTGTACTATAATTTGTGCACTCTGATGTCGATGTCTCTAATGAGCTGTAGTTGTGGGTTTTAGTCTCCATTCAGTTTTAATTCTGAGTAGACTGATTTTTCTCTTGTAATGGTACAGCTAGCAGTGAATACAATTGCTGTGAACATTTGCAGGTTTTAATGCTTTTTCACGAAATGGAGCATATTGTTCATGTATGGCTCGACAGCTTGCTGTGTAGAGCTGTATGGACTGTAACTTTGTTTAGTATATGGCAAAAAAAGACACTTCACAGTACTGCAGTAGTAACAGCAGAAGTATTTACCTTGGAAAAAAAGAGTTTGTGAATGGCTTCAGACTCAATATCTAATTCACAGTATTGTGTGTAACAACAGTCTGATTTTTTTTTTTATACTGCAAAGGGACAGAATTAATGGGTATTACAGATTTAACTACAAAAAATTATTTATAATATTTTTCTTAGAAGAGTAGGATATTCAAAATTAAACTTAAGACTATGAGAACAGCTTTCTCTTTTATTTTCAAGTTCACCTATTTACATAATTAAATGTAGAAATGTGCAGCTAAGGGAAACATTGAGGAATATTCATATATGCGGAAAAACAAAAAGAGAAATCTTTTTTTTCCCTCTTTCCGGTGTAGCTTAACTCTGACTGGTTGCTTGCTAGCAAGCATTTTAGTGTTTTCCATTGATATGGAAGTAATTTACTATTACTTCTGTATTTACCTGTGGGTAAACAGGCCATGGAATAAATAACTTCTAATTTTCAACCTTCTAGGCTGAGAGCAAATCGCATATCATGACTTGGATTATTCTTTGATTATAAACCTGTGTCTCTGTGTAGTGAAATCTCGGTTTGGGTGCTACCAGCAAATAAAATACCTTTGCTGACTTCAGTCCTTTGTTTTAACTGCTGAAACTGTATAATCCCTGTCAGAAAGATTGCCCAAAGTTATACAGTTTTATGGCTTGAAATGATCTGAAGCAAAGTCAAGTTCATAATATAGATGGCAAAAATCTTGTGTGATCCAAAGTAATTTTATTGATCAAACTTGTTCAGCAAACATATGTTTGAGGTCTTTGCTACCAAGCTTATTCTGATGTGCTTTGACTGTTGTAGTGGCATTGTGGGATGAACATACACTTGTCTCATCCAAGAGGATGTATGAATATTCCAGCAAGACAATTACTTTCTAGAGTAAGTCAAGTTCTTGGTATAAGTTTTTAAGGCTTCTGAAGAGTAGTTGCCATCCAAAAGACCTAAAAGTGAAAAAAAACATGGACAAGCTTTAATGGCTTGTGTAGGGAAAGGAAACTATGCATCATTCATCCCCAGGGCTTGGACTTTGGGTTTCTGGGAAGGTACTGACATTTGTAGCCTGCTTGACTTGACTTAACTATTGTATCAATGGGGTGTATCAATACTAGCTTGTTTATATCTCAGCAGCAGTTAATCTTCTTAAAGATGGTATTAAATCTTTTAGTGGAGGGAACCTATTTTATCTCCTCCTCTTATATTTTCTTACTTAAATGAAGATAATGAAGTAACTGCTTGATGGTATCTCTGAATATTGACAAAACGGGCAACTTCAGTTAAAAAAGAAATTTTACAGCAATTTTTGTGAATTAATTCGTATTTAAAATGCAACCTGGCTTATAACATATTAATGCTTCCTTTGTTTTCCATGCTGAAGATGTATGAGGAGAAACCAACCAGGCTTTGCTAAGAATGTTGTCTAAAAAAGACCATAACTAAAAACTTTTGTGTATTGTCCAGGAATGTGAAGAAGGCTTTTGGCAGAGGAGGAAAGAAGTGGCCGTGTCATGTTTAGTCTCCTGATCTGTTTGCTTGCCTGTCACAGGAAAGCATCACCCAGCGAGCGAGATGCAGCACGTGATGGAATCTGAGAAGGTAGTGAAAATCCCAGCGGTACATGAGCACGGCCACGACCATTCCCGGTTGCACGCCTACATTGGTGTGTCCCTTGTTCTCGGCTTTGTCTTCATGCTGTTGGTGGATCAGATAGGCAGCTCTCATGTGCACTCTACAGATGGTAAGTAAAGATTCACTTCAATTAGGCTTGCTAATTAGTCTTAATTAACAAGTTGTATTTTTTTTTTTAATGCTACCAGGGTGTAATTTGTCCACTTATGTCCAGAGTTTCAGTAGGTATTTTAAAAACATAAGCCTTATGATCCATGTAAACTGTTTATGCTGGAAATCTATCTCAAAATTCACCATAATTTGAGAGCTTTCCTCAGTAACATGTATGAGCACATGTGGAGTGGGTGTGGAGGGTGACTTGACACTTGAGTTACTGTTTGTTTTACAGTATCACCCATAGGGGATTTCTTTGGCTTTTCAAAAAATTTCAGGTTAGTCTTATATTAGTTTATTTATCCTACTTAATTGTCATGTATGTATGTAAAATTTGCACAGAACAGCAAGTTATCTGTGTTTGCACAGAACAGCAAGATGGCAGGAATGATTAGATGTAAACTCTGGTACTTTAACTGCATAGCTGGACCTCTCACATTAGTCTAAAGCCTTGCATACTTCAAAATACTTCTTGCTTTATGTAAAGATTTGTCAGCTTCGTGCAAGACTCTAAAAACGCCTACAGTTGCCTTCATTTCTTGCCTGTGACTTCATGCTCAGAGTGTAGCTTGAAATGCACCAAAGGTGTTCTGTTTGAAAAGGTATTTTATTGCCTTTGGCTGCTCATTTTCTCCCACACAAGGCCCTCTGATGCTGGAATTTGGCCCTCAAAAAAATAAGGAATTGATCTTAAAGGAAAAGTGAAACACATACAAAGGCAGGGGGATGTATTTCGGCTGGATTCTTGTCAATTCACAGTGCAATTTGTTTGTATGGGGTTACTGTGGTGGGACAGGTGAAAGGCCAGTGCAGAGGCTATGTCACATGTGTACTCCTGAAGAAGTGTGAATGGAGCCACAGCCATGGGTAGCTGATTTTCAGAGCTGTTCTAAAGAAACACGGGCAATGAGGATATCAGGGAGATGCAGTTGAGCAACTTCCAGAAGAATCCTTGGTTTGTACAGGTTATGACCCTTTTCTGTGTCTCTGATCCTAGCAAATACCAGAAGAAGACTGTGATCTGTGCTAGAGATATACATTACAAAATAGAACATTAAGTCAAGTTTTATCTATCCTCTACCTGTCACAGGAGATGTAGCAGTGTTTTTGTAATGTTTTTTTAAGCTACTGAAGAAAAACACTTTTCTCTTGAAGCAATCAATGTCTTGTAGTTTATTATCTACCAAGTGACTAGATGTTCCTTTGCCTAAACTAGAAAAAATCAGTAGGCCTGAATGAAGGTATGAAGTCAAATGTGATTCTTTGTTTTTAGTAATCAAAAAAAAAAAATCCAATCAATCCAAAATAATTGTAAAGGAAATGTTTTTTTGTGAATATCTCCTCCTGTTTGACATGAATATACCATTGCTGTCATGCAAGTGCAGCTTATGCAATTAATTACTCACATGGTTTCCCCTTCATTTAGAAGATAAAGCTGACCACAGAGGATGCATTAGTTTAGATCTGACTCACTGGGAAACTACATGTGTGCCTGGGAATGAAGAGAGACTTAGTGGGTAAGGGGCAAGGCAGGAGGAAAGAAAAGGACTGGAATTTCTGTTTCAGCATCACTGCAGAGTTAGTGTAGGTGTGCTTACAGTTGTTTTACAGACCACTGGGATAATTCAGTCATGGCTGTTCAAACTATCTGAAATTAAACAGTTGACTAATCAGATGTTTCTGCACTTTGTAGGGCTTACCCACCCTGCAGTAATTCTTTGTAAAAGTTTCACCACTGATTGTGTAGTGATGGATATTGATGTTGCCCTGTTGTGCTGTCAGGCAAATGTCATTTGCCTGCAAATGTTAGGCAATTCTGGTCAAAACACTGGATCTCAAACAGCCCTGGCTGCATTTCTCCTTTGTGCTGTATAACATCAAAGGGAAATCTTTGCAACTGGTGCTGTGACAAGTAGACTTTATTGTTTACTAGGAATTGCCAGGGAATCACTGCAACAAAAACTGACCAAGACTGTCACCTGAAGGAAACTACGAACCTTGAGCTGTGTAGGGAAAAATCATCCTGACTCTCGAAGCACCTCTGAATTCTTTGGATCCAAAAATAGCTTTTCTTTTTCTTGGTGGCGCAGACCTTTAACATTTTTCATTTTAGGGGGTTAAGAAAACCATCTGCTTCTGCCTATGAGAGAGATCCTGCAAATTTCAAAGAATTGTCCATGAGTCTGTCACTTGTTTTTTGGCAGAACTTCAGGTGATTTGAAGGTGTTTAGTGTCAAACCATTTTGCAGTAAATCTAATGCAGAAATACAGAACTGGTGATCTTAAATACAACTGCCTAAACATATGGGGGAGATATGTACAGTGAAACTTACAATATTTTTTCTAGCATAATTTATTCATTTGATCTCTTTATCATAACTGTTCTCATGACTGTTTCAGATCCAGAAGCTGCAAGATCAGGCAACTCCAAAATCACCACAACACTGGGACTAGTAGTCCATGCTGCAGGTAATGTGAGACCTGTTATTAATGTGTGACAAGTATAGGTGTTGCTGTGTGGGTCACCTTCAGGTGCGATGGAGACATTTGGGTTGTGCTTTTGGAGGTGGCTTTTTATAAAAGAAAGAAAAAAAACAAAAGGCGGAGAGAACTAAAGTTCTTTCCCAGAATTAACTGGGAGCTCAGATGATTCATGAAGTTTTATTTGGGTACAGAATTTTCTCTTTTACTCTTTACTCTTTTGTTTTTCCCTTCTGAAAGGTTGTGTGATGCTCACTCTCTGCCTCTTCAATTCCTATGCCAACTCCTTTAGCTGCTAAATTTCAATACACGCTAACAGATTTGATAAGTTGTATGAAACACCTTTGGGTTTGCTTGTTGGTTGATGGGTTTAAAAAATACTAATTAAAAAAATAGTACCTTGTAGGGAAAAAAAAGGACATTATAAGGTGGAGAACAAAAACTTCACTGAAACACATTTAGGCTGACTTGTAAGGACTGACTGTTAGGTGTGTGTTGCAGTCAAGCCATGTTCATATTGTGATTTTTCATATATATGGTGCTTTTTCATGTCCTGCTGAAGGTTGTTGTCTAGATAAGTCAGAAGATGTTGATCAAAAAGATACTTCTTCACCAAACAAAACATGCATATATTAAGGAGTAGTATAGTATCCATTTTTTATTTCATTTAGACAGTGTATTTATTGTAAGTGATAAAAATATTTACAATGGTATTTATATTTTAAAAATCATTTAAAGGGTAATAATTAAAATTCTTGCAATGCTTAGTATCTAAAAGAGATTTTTTTTACTAGAGAGGAAGTGTCTTCTAGTACAGAAGACTAAAACAACTAAACTTGTTCTAATTTGAAGGAATGTGTCAATATGGAGTAGATTCCCATTATGGTTTTTGTGGTCTTGGGAAATATGAGACAGCTCTTTTTGAGGGTTTTCTGATATTCTGAAATGTTATGGCTTAACAAACAAAGGCAAGTGAATCCTCTTTTGGGCTGCTATTGTTAATGGCAATTTTCAGTAAAAGAGCTTCTTGAATCAACGTGTTATCTACTGTCAGCCTTTGAGGGGGTGGGGAAGCTCATGTAGAAGAATAATCCATGAATTTGCACTCCTTTTTCAGCTGATGGTGTTGCATTGGGTGCAGCAGCTTCTACTTCTCAGACTAGTGTCCAATTGATAGTGTTTGTTGCGATTATGTTGCACAAGGTGAGTTACCATTAAAAAAATCTTACTTGTTCTTCAAAAGACTATTAACACTCACAGGAATTGCTAAAGATCTACAGTTTCATTAGTGATGTAATACAGAGGTGTTTAATGCCATTGAAATTAAGAGGTTAGTACAATGTCAAGGACCAAAAAGCATGGGTATGAAATATGACAGAAGAGCACATGATTGATGCTAAGTCTGAGTGGGGTACAAGTGAGAGACAATTCTGACTGCCTACTGCCTACCTTGCTTTCAGAGGTTGGGAAAAATCTCCCAAAAGTAGAGAGGGAAGAGTAGCTCATGAAGAAATGTGTCAGCTTCACACCAACTTGTGAAGCTGGTATGGTAGAGTTTATTTAACAAACAAAAAAACCCTAGTTATTATTGCTGTAAGAGACATATTCCGAGAAGTTCTAAGGGGTGAGGCACAGAAGTATATGCTAGTGCATCAGGAGGAAAAGCAGTTTCATGCTGATTACAACAGTCTTGGTTCTGTGATGCTCATCAGAAAATGAGGAGGATATTTGTTGTGAAGGGTTTTAGTGTTTGAAGGGTTAGTCTTTTGAAACCATTGAATATCAGAGTACTAAATCAGAACAATTGACTTCTGGTTACCTCTGTTGTAGTAACTTCAACACCACTCATATACCATTTATGTAGGAAAACAAATGTTTTGCTGATGGTAACAAGTAAACTGGCTCTTCGAGAGATCTTTGCTGAATACTTGTGTGAATGTGAACGTAGTGTCTATGTAGGCTCTAAACATACCTGTGCAGATGAAATTTGCCTTAAGGTAGCATAGGCATGGATTACAGTGATTAGTCATAAATTCATCAGAAATCATACATAATTACATGTTCAGAATGTTAGGAAATGCATATCTAGTATGTCTTTTCTTCAATGTTCATACAAGTAATTGTGGTTTACATAAGTTTGAGGGTGGCAATGTCACTGTCTCATCTTGGAGCTTAACTTATAGCTACTGCCAGGTGAAACTTGCTTTTGCTATTCTTAATGTTCTTAACTGACTTCTGGAATGGAACAATTTTAGAGGAGGAAAACTTCTCCTATGAATATTTGGTAATAGAAGAGAAACTTACTTCTTCTCTGGTGTTTTTTTTTATTCTGATTCTGTCTGATTCTTTTGTCTTTCTCATATTTTTTCACTCATGATTTCTTTCTATGTTAAAAAAAAGATTGTGTGTATAAAAACGCTTAAGATATTTTAGTTTTATGTCTTACCTCAGAAATGTCTGGGTGGATTCCTATTGTCTCTATACAAACAGAAGTATAGTAAATGCTGTGAGCAGTGGGACATCTATGCCTTTTGGATAAGAAACTGGATGCCACCAGAGGGAGAAGGAAGTGTTTGTTTGCTTCCTGATGAGAACAGGAATGAACTAATCAAAAGAACGCAAGTCTTTGTTAACATGCAGGCTGACTCTTACCTGTCTTTCGGCAATTGCTTCCCTCCCCATGTTAATTGTAGAATTTTCCTACTGCAGATGAAAAAACTGTCTAAGGATGTGTGATAGTAACAGGATGAAAAAGGAAATTACCTAAGTTGATGAAGTCTTAGGAATTATAGCAATGACTGTAGTCAGAATGAATATTTTAGTATTTATAATGACTACACAAATATGTGTTTTCTGATAGCCAGAACATGAGGTTCTGTTAGGTTTGGTTATTAAGGTGGGGCAGTGTGCAGAATGCCGTTGATTTGGGTTAGCTGCAGCATGCTAGTGCTCACCCTGAATGTCTTCCAATTCAGTCCATTTCAATGTAGTAAGTCGTATTTCAACCTTTTCTCATTTTTCAGGGGGTTTTAGAAAGTATTGTATTAGCAGTGAATATTGTTTTTTGCAGGCACCAGCTGCCTTTGGCCTGGTTTCCTTCCTGATGCACGCTGGGCTAGAACGGAATCGTATCAGAAAACACTTGCTGGTCTTTGCGTTAGCAGCACCTGTTATGTCGATGGTGACATACTTAGGGCTAAGCAAGGTAGGTTCATGGTTTTGTTCTGCCCAAAATCTAGCTTAGTGGTGAAGTTTGGGGAAAGGACTGTGATATGGGTTTCATATTACATAATTCCAAACTGCCTGAGAAATTAAGCAGAATGAAGATATAAAAAAAGTTGATGAAAAGGTAGGAATATGAATGCGCAAAACAAATAATAATCCATGCATTTCACATCAGAATCAGTGACATAACTCCTTTGTAGAGTTTGGTATAGTTTTTTTTTAAGTTTAATTACTGTTTTTTATCCTTTCTACTGCTCCCCACTGAGAAAAATTTATTCATATAGCAGGTTTTATGTGATGCCTATTTAAATAAGTAATTTTCAGCATTGTTGCATGCATTCTTCTTTTAATATGTAGGTAGGAAATTATCTCCTCTAGCTTCCCCCACCATCCCAGAAGTGGTCTTCTATATTCAAAGTCTGTGTCAGAAGTTGAGTCCTCAGCTAGAACAGTCTTTGTGCATTGCTCCATCAAGTATTGTTGTGTCTTGGGTCTGTACAACAAATGGCCTGTGAAATGGAACACTGCACATGAGTTTATCATCTCTGTCCAAATTAAATGTTTCTGCTTCTCATAGCGTATCTTGGGATGCTCCTGTATTTCTCAGCTGTGGTGTGTCCTGCTGGTGACTTGCTATGGTGGTGTGTTGTAAGGGATATAACATGATCTCATGAAACTCAAGGCATGAGAGGAAAGATTAAATCATCTGGGCTAATCCTTTACTTGCTGGATAGGATTAATATTTGACATTACAGTACAAAAGACAGCAGAAAAAAGGTTGGGTCTGTAAATAGAAAAAAGAATTATCTTTGAGCACTGTTTTGAAGTGTCCTCATCAAGGGCTGAGTTTACATTTTGCCCTCCAGAAAATTGATGAGGCATCAAGGCTGTCACAATGGTTTTGTAGTTCCAGATGATGTATCTTTCTGTTTGGAAAAATGATCTGAGAGTAAGCACAAGAGCTAAGATTACAACTGAGTTGGAAAGCATTGAAGAAATGTTTGAATCTGATATGTGTGGGTTTGCATTTCATTGCCTTTACTGATCTGTAGCATATCTTAACCCCATTATGAAGGTGAAGAGGTATGCAGTTTTGATGCAAAAGATGCATTTCTTCATGAAGTTTGCATGGAAATGCTGGAAAAGTTTTGGGTGTTTAATTCTACATACAAAGGAAGAATTTAATGAATGATGTTCTGGGACTTGGTTCCCAAGAGCAGTGGAGAAGATATTTAAAGGCTAACATCTTCTTTGAACCCCTTGTTTAGAAAAAGGGAGGAAAAAAGTCAACCTTGAGCATCCTCCCTAAAATTCGTGGCTTTGCAATATGAATTTTTTTTTTTTCAAAACCTGTTTGGTATATTATCTGTGAGCTGATCAAACAAGATGCTTCAGCAGACTGTGACTTTCTTCCTTTTCTGAGGGTTCTTTTGTAAGGGTTTTTTCTTTTTTAAGTCCAAAGTGAAGTAACTAGCAGGAGGGGTGTCCTTCTGCCCCTACAGCTTCAGGGTACCAGTTACTACATGTAAGTTACTACATATAAGGACACAAAAAATCACACTAAACCATTGTCATTGTGAGAAAGAGATATTGTGAGATGAGACTTGATAGAAATCCTACTGTTCCAGGATACTGAAAGATTTTTTTTTTAATTACTGATTGAAGAACTTCTGCTTATTCTCACTTTTTTTGCTCTTTGTGTTTCAGAGCAGCAAAGAAGCCCTTTCAGAAGTCAATGCCACTGGAGTTGCTATGCTGTTTTCTGCTGGGACTTTCCTTTATGTTGCCACAGTTCATGTTCTCCCAGAAGTAGGAGGAATTGCTCATAGCCACAAACCTGAATCAACTGGAGGAAAAGGACTCAGTCGTCTGGAGGTGGCAGCCCTAGTATTAGGATGCCTTATTCCTCTAGTTTTGTCCATTGGACACCATCACTAAACGCTGAAATTCCAATGTTCTCCTCCTCGATAAGACATGAGCAGTAAATGTCTGCTGCTCCCTTTATCATTCTTTTACCCATCATTCATCCCATCCACTTTATGGAGTTCAGAGGGAATCTTGATTGCAAAATGAGGAATCCTGGGAAGGTTTTTAGTGTAGCAAAATGTACTCTGGCAGCCGGATGCAAATTCTATGTAACTTTCTTTTCTGAAGACATTTGCTATTTTAATTGCTACTTCTGGCCCTATTCTCAGGGAAGATGGAACTTGAAGTTTAAGAAGGGTGAGCAGGGAAGAACATAGCGGCTCCTAACGAAATTGCAATCACCAAAGTATCCTGCAGTTCAGCTTTCACAGCTGAGAGCAAAACCCAAGGATGGCTTTGTTGTGAGAGGTTGAAGTCTCACTAATGAAGAAGGGGGCTCTCCCCCATCGGTTCTACATTGTCCTGGCAATGCGACTGGCCCTTATGATGCTTGTCACTAATTGTATTGCAGAAATGGGCTACACTGGGAACTCTACACTGCTATTGTCACAGAAGTGTCACTTAACAGGAAAGAAATTATGTAGATAGTGTGTAGGATTAGAGGAAAAAATCAGCTGTTTAAGAAAGTGCAAATGAGTTTTGCAGTGTATTCCATCATTTAAGACAAAGGATAGAAGCAAGGAGAATAGTGTTTTGATTGTTTATTCAATTGTTAATAAATTCTAAAAGGCCCTGTTTCTTGGGAGATAGTCTTCTGCCCAGTAAGTCAAATGTTAAGCACCAAAAAATGTCAGCAGAAATTATGTATTGGCTACTGGGATACACTAATGCTTCTGTTGAGAGAGATACCCATAGTGCCCTTTGAAACAGAGCTGTTCTGGGCTCTGAGGAGTAGAAATCTGATGGAAACAGCTGTTGAGGGACCAGAGAAATTTATTAGCTTATTTTCAAAAATCTGAAAATTTGCTGAAATCCGTGGAGGGCTGTGTGGGTTTTTCACTAAATAAAGGTATTACGGCTAACAAAACAAGATGTTTAGTTAAATATTTATGCTGCAGATAGAATGCAAAGTGTTTCTAAAGGAGTTCTGAACAACAAAAACTCAAACCCACCAAAAACCAATCTGGTGGGTTCCCAGTGGACCTTTTAGACATTTTGCTTTTCCTTTGGGAATTGTTCATTTGCCTCTTACTGATAAGTATTAGTTTTGGTGAATCTACTGGAGGACTTTCTGCCAATTGTTGATGTCTCTCACTACAGAGGAGTGATAAAAGATCCCTTCATTTTCAAGGCACAGCTTTGTCTTACCAGGTGCCATTTCCCTTATGCAAAACATGTTATACTCTAATGTGCATTGAAAAGCCAGGAATGCTTGACATGTAAAGAATCAGCATAAGATTCATTCTTTAGGGGAAGACTTTTTAATGCTGGTCCCCTTTTAAGCTATACTTTTTCTGCACTTTTTGAAGATAACATTGCCAAATCTATTTTTCTTCTTTTTGTCGTTTTTTTTTAAACAGTCTTGAAGAAATATCTTCTTAACTGAAGTGCTTCTTGTTTCCATATGAATGACTACGACTGTTTGTCATGGCATTTATTACTTAAACTGCAGAGCCCGTTGTGCCTCATAACTTCTTTACATTTTTGTTATTGTCCTGTCTGTTTGTTAGTTCAGAGAGTAATGGGTATGGCCTGGCTCTTGGACTAGTGCTGGCTTTGTCTGTTGGCTCTGTAACAATACTGATGTATCCCAGGATTTAACCTAGTATTGATTCCCAGGAGTGCTTGTTCATTTGTGTGTTTTACTATGTAAGATCAATGCAAAATTATTAGAAGTCATATTTTCCCATAAGACGGTATTTTGAGATAGAATTAGTGCTTCAGGCCTAAACAAGCATTTCTTTTGTATTAGACCTTCAATATTGTGTTCTGAAAAGCCACTGCAAAATTAGTGATGTGGACGGGATCCTCTTCTGTGTGTTTTTCAAATTTTTTTTGTCTGCTTCGGTTTTGGGATTTTTACAACGTGCGTAATGCAGCTGGTAAGTTACTGGTTTAAAAAGTTCAGCGGGACAGGTTCCTAACACATGCAAATGATACACAGGAATGTTTACTCCAGAGTTCTGTTCTTCCTGATTCCCCCCTAATTACCTTCTTCCTTGATAATCTCACTATTTTACCATGTTTAATGTTTCCACATAACAATTTCCAAAAGCTGAAGGGTTTGCAAGAGGAGGAGATAGCTTAGTGCAGCACTAGGTGCTTGCATTTCATAAAGCAGTAAGTTTTTATTCTTTAACCTCTGTCCTGTCACTTGCATGTGCACCCCACCCTGGGCGTTGACACCCTGCCCGAATTCCCCTTCAGCCTCACTGTGTGTATAACAATAGCAGTGGTTGACAGAGGCTTCCCATTCCATACCTTTTGTTCCTGGCTGAAGCATGTGGATAGTACCTTTTTACATGGATCAGTGTGTATTGGTGAGGGTGTGGCAGCCGGACTTTTCACTGCTGACATAACCTGGCATATTAATCACGGGTGCCACTGCTGAGAGGTCTTGTCATTCCTGTCCTTCACATCATGTTCCCAGTTTCTGGGGCAGCCATCAGAAATAGTAGTAGTCCATTTAATTATTCATGAAGTATAGAGGCCAAGTTACAGCAGCAGGTGAAGGAATTTGAATGAAAACATTGGCAACTCAAAATTGGCACAAAAATTCCAAAAACGTACATTTTGGCATTTGGTTGACAGAAGACTTCAGTGATTTTTATTTTTTCTTCTGCCCATTTAGAATTAGCAAGAGCATGTTGTTTTGGCTGCCTGTTATCACTGAATGATTATTTTTAATTGTGTAACTGAAAGTGCAGTGACTGTAGAAGCTTTTGGTTATGTTGATATGGAAAATGTAAAATTTTATATTATCAAACATTTCCAAATTTTTAGTACCAAATGGAGGATTATTTTCTCGATGCAGAGTATTTTAATGAGTTAAATTAAATGGTCCATTTTATTATAGCCCTTTCTTTCTACCTATCTCCCCATCTGTCACAGTAAATCCAAGCATTGCATGTAGTCAGGGCCATCTGGTATCATTTTCTACTCCTCTGGAGACCTTGGTGCAAACAAATTCCTCTTACTCTCTCTGCCTGTTTTTTCTTCTGTGAGGTAAGTGGCAGTAGGTCTAGCAGGTAAATGCTTAAACCAAGTGCCAGCCATGTCCCACTTTCCTTCTGTAAGTCCCCCTAGGAAATCCATAATCTTCTCATCACCTGTTTCTTTTCAGTTAATGATTTCCTAATTGGCAATAGGAATTGGACTAAAGCTGTTACTGTTGATCCTCTTGTCTTCAGGTACTTCCCCTACTGTTCTAATGCTTTTATTGTTCCATATATGAAGAAGGGAAATACTTCTTTTTCAGCACTCAGTGACAGAGGCAGAAGCTGCATTGACATTAACTTAAGTAAGGATGGCAGAGCTGTCACACCAAGACAGGATTTTTTTATTGTTTTGGCTTGTCAGATGGCTGGGTGTTAAACACAGAAACCCACTGTTAACTCCAAAGAGCTGTTTCCAGGTGGATTATATAAAAGGCTAATCTTACCCAAGAGGCCCAGGAAAACCACTGTGTTTATTCAGGAACTAGTTCAGAGCCTTCAAGGAGCTTTTGATAGCAGTGGGTGTGTCCATGTGGTATCAGCTGATTGCAAAAAGAGAGAGATGTTATGGAATAAATGCTCCTGCTGCTCCCTTTCTGTTCTGTGCTGGCCCTTGGGAAAAGAGAAGGAAAGTGTACTTGGATTCTACTGAGGGTGGAAGGAGTTGATGTGATTGCAGTATGGGGGGGGGAGTTTATGATGAATGTTGGATTCTTTACCACAAGTTTCAGATTCCTGTTCACATCAAACTTATTTTAAAAATATTTTTTTTTCCTTACTGTTATATCTCTTAGCAGCCTTGGCTTTCCAGGGAAAAACATTGCGTGGTCATTGCTGTTTACCGTACATGTTTCTCCATGTATGGAACTGTAATTTTAATGTCTTTTTTCCAAACCATTTGTACACAAAATCATTCCATGAATGGCTGCCTTATAATTTTTCCACTTTAATTGTGAATGGTTAAAATAATATTGCCGTTTTCAATTTGTTTTATTATATTAAATTTTTACTAGGTGCAGTGTTTTGGAGTTGGCTTGTCATTTACTGCATGGGATTTTGTGACAGCTCTAAGGGAAAGAAATTACAGTTTTAAATGGGATGCAAGCATTGTAGACAGTTTTATTTTTGTGGGAATTTGCTGCTTTTCTTCATGATGTCTGAGCACCTCTTGCAAACCTGGAATGTGACACTGCATGTTGGGAGGCAGTGTAGCCGCTGGATTTGGATATGGCTCTGAATGTGTTCAGAGGTATTAATGCAGAGATGATGTGACAGCTCTGCTTCAGTTGGGCATTTGGCAACTTGTGTCTCTTGCAGAGTGTTTAGGGGCTGCCATTGCCCTGGAGCTATCTCCTCCTGCACCCCCAGGGAAATCTTTGGAGCTTACAAGGCTGAGACTTCTTTGGAGGGTAACAAAGAAATGATGGGCTTAAGGTTGCTCCAGACCACTGTTAAAAGGCTTGAGGACCCTTTGGAGGTAAAGGAAATAATCTTTTTTCCATCCTGTGCTCTCAATCTTGTCAGTCCCAAACCAAAAAGGCAAACACTAAGTCTGGCTCCATCCCCTTTGCACCCTTCTCTCAAGTATTTGTATACATTGATGAGATTCCTCTTAGAGGTGCTGAGTTGACATATTGTATAGATGTTCTTCATACTTTCCAGGTTCCCTCTAAGCAGGACTGGGGTTTAGACTTGCATTTTCAGAAAAATGAAAGGGGAAGGGTACTGTTGTAGGATGAGTGATGTATGCATTTACAAACTTCATGCATCCATTGAAGAGATACCATTTGATGGAGATGATTTATAAGCAATTCATTAAAAAATGGATTTATGTTGTTCTGCTGGGCTTGCTGTCTACAGACTTATCTAAGATCCTGTCACACCGTGTTTTAGCTCTTTCACTCAAGCAATAAGCAATCCTCTCAGCTGGTTGCTTGCTTTTGATTTTCCAGGTAGTTCATAGAACTTGTGTCTTTAAGAAAGTGTAATCTCTTTATACTAGCTTAAGCACAAGAGAATATGATTCATGTAAAGTCAGTAGGAGAACTGAAACAAATGACAGAGGTGCTGTTAAAGCTGGTACAAGCAAATGTAAAGCAGTAAGAAGGGGAAGCCAGTATTTTTCCCAGGCAGACTCTTGTTTTTTTGGCAAGTAAAACTTAGTTTAAATGGTAAAGCATTATGCAGTACATTAACATTCTTTTAGCGTATTTAGTAAATATGTCACCTCAGTAACTGGAGATTTAATCACTGTAGTCTATGGTAAATCCTTTCAGAGATGTGAGGAAGTGCTTTGGGTGCATTTATGTTACAAACTTAAAATTTAGGAGCTGTGGTGTTGCAGGCTTCCTGGTGATTGCTGTAGTGTTCCTTCATTTGTTAAGGAAATAAAAATGTACATCAGCATTTTTATGAGCAACTCATTAGGGATGAGCACAGCACCAAGATGATGAGCTGTCATCTATTGTTCCAGCTGACAAATTAAGCCATTCTTCTACTGATATGTGCAAGCCTTATCCAAGTATCCCTGCAGGCAGAATAGCACAACATTCCACCCTCCTTATCACAGCACTTCTCCCTCTTGTCTGTGGTGCTGAGAGATTAACAAACTGTTATTGTGGATGGGGGTTAAAGAAAATGCCTTGTTCAGAAAAACTTGTAGACCTGACCTAATAAAAATTAAGCTGTCTCATGCTGGCTGACACCAAATCTACATAGTAATTGGAAAATCTAAAAGCAGAATGAAATTATTAGGGGGAAAATGCTTATTCTCTATCTGTGTGCCCAGCCAGTATCTGAAATGGTAGTTAACTTATGATCTATGATTATAGTTATGTTGGAGTCTGTGGAGTTTAATGGGCTTCTGCTGTCTGAAGGAACACTTTCAGTGAGGTTCTCCTGGTTACACAGGGTTGAAGATGCCTGCTAGAAGCCCTGCTTACAAGCTTTACTAGTACTCCAGGTGTGTCTTACTATTGCACCTCTTATTCAAGCTTTTCGTGCCCTCAGAGGGTGATGCTATTGGTAGAATGAGTCGAGTTTTAAGACTGCAATGAATTTCCCATGTTCTGCTGTCTCTTTTTGACAGAGAAACTGAGAGGTGACTGATCTTGAACAAAACTTTGTACCCCTGATATCTCCTCTGTGCAGATGCTTCATATGAAGGTGACTGAGTATAAGTGGATGATTAGGCAGTGGATCTGGGAGCTTTTCCATGTTTATCCCTACAATCTGAACTTCAGCATAATGAAAGAAGTCTCATCTACAAAAGCTGTGTGGCAGCATGGCTCACAGGAGAATAAAAGGAGATGGCACTCTTAGTCTGCTGTATGTTGTAGAGAGCAACGTCTTTGATGCCCTTCCCTGCCAGACATTTTGTCTTTCATTTGGCTGCTGGCTCTCCTCATTGCAGGGTTTGTAATACAGCTGTCATGGTCTGCTGCTATGATATATGGCAGCAGTAGATCCTTGTGCCTCTCTACTTAGATAAACACTTGAGAATGTGGATGGGGGAGAGGCAAGAGGTGTCTTGTGCCTGCCCTGTATGTATGCAGCGGGAATCCTGACCTTGCTGTGACTGACTGGATGAGCAGGACCAGGAAGAAGGAACTTGAAGTGGTGGCTGCTGCAACTAGAGCTGAGGGATACTGCACAATGTATAGGGGAAGGGTGTGAAGAACACTGGTGATGTGGTCCCTGCAGTTTCCACTCCTGAATGAAGTCCTAATTATAGTCTGTACTTTTTAAGGCCTTGCCTTCAGTGATCACAGCAATGGTAGGTGTAAAGAAGCACTGAAAGTGTATGCAAGAGCAATTGTGGTCTCTGTGTGCATGTGCGAGGCATTTTACGAACTTAAGATTAAATAAAAACAGGTTGGCCGGTTCTGTTTTCCTGGATATGTATTTATTGTTTAAAAGTTAAATTTCCTGTGAATTGCCTTCTTTTGATCAAAGGGATCAAAGTGGGTAGAAATTGGTGGACTGCAACCAGTAATGAAACCTTTGCAGTTGAGAAACACCTCGTGGATCGAAATCCAGCAGCTAACCTGTTTTTAGAAACTTGGAGAATTCAGATGTACTAACTGGTGTTGAAATAGCTAAAGAGTGTGTTTCTCCAGAATGGGAAGCCCTGGATTTCATTTGCTCCTTGCTGGACTGTTTTGTCAGATCTGTAATGTGTTAGTGGTTCTCTGGTTGTTGGCCTGTCTTAATATGTAGGGGTATTATATTTCCCTCTCCATTATTCAGTAAATTGGTATCTTATTTTCTGTCTTCTTCTAAGTCTCTCGAAGTGGTGCTATATCCACAGCAAATAGTTGGATTAGTTATGACTCCTGGGCCATCCAGCATGGATCTGAGCGTGTTTGAAGGGCTGGGACTGGTAAAGAGCTTTGGCTGGAACAGGTCACTAAGACTATGTAATTCTTACCAAGGGTTGATGTTAAATCCCTTGGGGTTACACATCTCTAAGGGTGATGTCTGATGGGGTTGCAAATCTACAGAGGCACATGACTTTAATGCCATTTGCTGAGTAACTTTTCTTTGAGTTCTGCAGAACAGCTCAGACTTTCCATCTGACACTGAAAATTTAATTATTGTGCAAAAGAAACATGCTGTGTTAGTGTATCTCACTAGAGGTGAATTGATGGTAGCTGCTTTTCTACTTAAAATAGCCTCTGCACACAGCTATGCACCTAGGAAGCTGCAGCATCACTTCGGGAAGTACATATGACATTTTGTCTTTGCAAGAATGATGTATCATAAATGAAACTGGAGCTGGACTTTACTTCTCCACATTGTTTGGGTACCTGCTAATAACTCCCATAATTGCTAATGTTTCTCAGTGTTAAAAATGGCTATGGAACCTATCAGAAGCTGTAAAAGCAAAAGGAATCTGCCTTACTGGAAGGTAAGATCTGAATCTCTCCAAATCTGCAGCGGCTCTTATCTGTCTCAACTTACTGGCCCCGGCCCAAGAAGCAGTTTGTTCTTTTCTGCATGAGACAGTATTGTCAGGCTATTGTCAGCACATGAAGGTGTAACTTTTCACTTAAAAAAAAAAAAAAAAAAAATACAAGCCTCCTCAGCAGCTGAAGTTCGCCAGTATGTGTTTCCTTAAACTAGAAGGGAGCTGGAGGGTGGCCTGTGATGAAGGCACATGGGGTAATTATTGGGCAGTTCCTGTGCAGGGCCAAGAGTTGGACTTGATGCTCCTTGTAGGTCCCTTCTGACTCAGGATATTCTGTTAAAAAGTGTTACTTCTGTATAGCTTGAACTGCTGTCTGCTTCAAATGTTTATTTTTAGCAAAATTTTATTGGCCTGATGTGTAGGAAAAATAAAAACAACATATTAGTAAAATAATTGCCGTACCAGTGCAGCCTGTTGCTCCAAAGAAAGGTTTCCTGAATAAAGGTCCAGTGCTGTCCCTCAAGGATGTACAGAAGTGTTTCCCCTTCATTAGATTAGTACACACTTAAAGGAAATGTTAAAAGAGCCATGATTACTACAAATTACTGTGTCTAGACACCAGTAGTTAAAAATTCACCTTGCTGCTATCTACTGCCCTATCCACTGCTGGTCTGTCACATGTCAAAAGCGAGTTGCTCTTTCTCTCCCCTGGCCTGTTGACTTTAAAGAACTTGCTGTAACTACTCAGTGCCTTGCTTGTCTTACAGACCTCCAGAGGAAAAAAAAAATCTCACTTTTTGATGTTCAAGCTAGAAACCTCTTTACTCTCTTAGTCTGTATAAGTTAAAAATAAGAAAGAATGAAAAATAAGTAAAGGGTGAAAATCTGTCTCCTCATGGCAGGTCACTGCTGTCAGATCTTTGCACTGTTGGTGCAGTACAATAGCAGGGGCACTGGATCATCTTTACATGGGAGCTCTTTGGCTTTTCACTGGACATTTATACAGTTAACTGAGGCTGAAGGGCCCAGAATTATTTTTTCCCTTTGTGCAATATAATTTGAGGGAAAATTTTCCTTCTCCTGGTTATGAGTAGTATTTCCTTCTTGGTGCTGTGTATGGAATGTCATCTATGGCATTAATGCTTCTCTTCTGCAATGCAGTATTATATTCAAGAATTAGAGCTCAGGTGAGATGGAGGCAGTATCTGCTGCTCTCTTCTGACCCTCTGCCTTAATGTCACTCTGTAATGGGACATGTCCTGCTGCTCGGGGCATGTCCTGTCTGGGACCAAAAGGTTGGTCAAAGCCAGGGTGAGAGGAAGTAACAAATTGTGGCGTTTGCTGGCTCTCTCATCTATTGATCAACTGTGACTTTTATCAGGGACCTGCATCTCTAATTTCTCTAATACTGGATGCAGCCTGTGAGCCTGGCGTGGGCTGTCTGCATCTCCTCTCTTTAAGATGCTCTGCAAGTGCCTCTGACTGTACAAAGCTAAGTGAGCCCATGTCCTGTGGTGTGACCTAGCCTGAAGCACATCCCAGGTTTCTGATCGGGGATGAGGAAGGATTATGTATCTGCACTGTGTTTCTTCTGAACAACTGCATTGGGAATGGCTGACTGCAATTACAGCATCAAAATCTATTCACAGGGATGGCACAGGTTTAATCAGGAGCAGATACCTCAGCATATATAGCCTACATGCCATACAACATGTACATGTCTGTATTAGTTATAGGATATCCCAAAACTTCAAATGCTTTATCAGCTGGGATTCTTCCCTAAATTCTAATCCTGGAGGGGAGGCAGGATGCAGTAAAGAACATTATGAGGCTAAATTGCTTTCCTGTGGGCATTGCAAAAGACAGGTTATTTTGGAAAACTGTGTATCTGTACAGGGAGAAGGGGTTTCAAGAAAGAAACAAGGACCTAGAGAACCAGATTAAAAAGCTTGCTGTGGGAGTACTAAGCAGGAGATGAACATGGCCTGAGCTGTGTGATACATTCCTATGTGTCTGTGTTGGGGCCAAGAAGGAGCTGGTACCTAAGAGGCAGGGCAGAGGCTGTTCTTGCCACCTCTCCAAGATGCAGCAAAGCATGAAGGCAGGCAGAATTTTATGCTCTAACTTTGATCAGCAGTGGCCCTTTAAGGCAGAGCAAGGCATACAGTATGGACACTGCCCAGTCCAAACCCAGCAGCCACGTGAACTCTCCCCAGGTGGGCAGTGCCAGGTTGGCACAGCAAGGCTCCCTCACCCTCCCTGATGACAGAGGGAGTCTGATTGAACTTGCTGGCTCCCACTCACTCTGCCCCAATTTTCCTCAGGACAAATGAGAAGAACCTGTCTCCAAGTGCAAGATTTTGGGAATATGTGTCAGAGATGCCTGTCAGTAAAACATCCATCTTGCCCTAATTTCTGCATGGAGTGCTGCAATGTCGAGTGAAATAACCTTCCAAGCTGGCTCTGGTGCAGAGGTATTTTGGCTTATGTTATTGCTGAGAGCTTTCTTTCTGATGAGCTCTTTCTGCCTCTCTGTGTTTCTGATGTCTGACTCTCTTCACTCTTCTTTTTCCCTTGGGCTGGGATGTGTGCTGTTTGCAATGCATCAGGAAGTAATACGCAATGAGAAAACTCTCATCATCTGTGCATCAGGGAGAGAATTACTGACTGAGTGCTGAGCAGTCAAGTTATTGATTCAAACCAAAGCCCAGTCTCTCTGTCTGCTGGGCTGGTTACATCCTGCTGGTTCATTGCATTTAATCGGATTCCCTGAGCTGCCACGCAGAGGGGGTGAGTTAGAACCAGATCCATCTATAATGTTCGCTTCAAAATCCAGCTCTGTATCCCCTTCTCCGTCCATGGAACAGGCAGATTCCGATGCTCTGGACATCAGCACCAAAGTGCAGCTGTACGGTGTGCTCTGGAAGAGACCCTTTGGGAGGCAGTCAGCCAAATGGTCCAGGAGGTAAGCTGCAGTTGCCGAGGGATGCTCGGGTGAAACACAAAGCCTAAGAGTTCTGGGGTAAGTTAAGAGACTGAGTGCTTGACTCTTCAAGTGCAGCCAGCCAGGCAGAGGCTAGGGGTAAAACTTGGGACATAACTTCCCTGCTGTTCTGAGTCTGCTTTACACACGTGGCTCCCCTTTGTGCTCTCTTCTTTATCTGTCCAGACCTTGTGCTATGTGCGCTTCAGGGTGGTAATAGAGACTAGCTGCCTCCTCTGAAATAATTATGATCCTTTCATGAAAGGGGAAGAGTCTGTTCATGTATTTTGCCTCTAAACTGCCCAACCTTTTTTTTTGGGGGGACTCAAAGCTCTTTGAGTCCTTTGGGTGGGAGATGGCAAGGCTGAGCTGACTGCATGTGGCTCTGTAGTGTGTGTGTGTGGTCTGCAGGGGTCTGTGCACAGCTCCAGTACTGCTGTGCTGCATGACAGTGACAGCATGCTGGGAACAGCACATGCAGACTCTTCCCTGGGGAGAAGGTGGCTCTGAATTCTCTCCCATCTGGTGTTAGGGAGTTGTAAGCTGCTGTATGTTGTCTATCAGCAGCCAGGAAGTTTGGTGCTGGAAAACATTTGCTATAGCCTTTAACCAAGGACAGAAATATGTTCTGTAATACTGAAGTGGTGGGTCAGTTTTAAGTTTAGAGTTAGTGTAGTTTCTTAATGCAAATCACTGAATCTCTGGCACTTACCTTTGGGTAAGTACCTTTGCTGCAGTCTGCAGTGTAGATACAAGCAATCCATTTCTAAAGCCAGCCTTCCCAGCTTTGCTCTCTGTAGTAACCATAGTGCTGCCCAGTCTGTGAAGATGGCATAGCCTGAAAAAAAAAAGTTATTTGGAAAGCAGTTAGTTTTCCAAACTAACTTATGTAGCAGTCTTTGACCTGTGTGTATGTTTTATTCCCTCCTGTGCCAGGAACAGCCTATTTTCACCCAGAAAAGAATTTGTGCTGATGCTCCCTATTCAGCTCCCAAATATTGATAAATAAATGAATTATGTCTGGAAACTAATGTGATTGTGTTATGGAAAAGAAGTGGACAGAATAACAGAGGGGAAGGCAATTTACCATGGATGAGGCATTCTTAAAAGGCTCTCCCTAAAAAAAATTCTTGCAGGCAAATGGCCCATCTCTGTTCCCTCTGTCATTATTTATTTAGTGCTGTTCTATTCCTAGAAGTCATCCCCATCTTCGGCAAGTGGTAAATGTTTTAGTGATAGCAGCTGGGAACAGAAGGGGAGGTGACTGTGGGGCAGGGATGATGTGGAAGATTAGTTGCAAGCACAGCAGCTGAGGGTCCTGGGGGACCAGACACAGGTCAGTTAGAGTTGAACATGGAATCTGTAGGGTTTGGAAGGAATTGAGTACTGGGGTAAAAAGACTTGAACAGGAGGAAAAATGTGTTGTTGGTTTGTTTGTTTTATCATGGGAGAGACTTGCTTTAAAGTAAAATAACCTTGCATGGTATTATAACAAATCATTATGGGGAGATAAGGAGCAATTCATCCATTTCCCCCTCTTTCTCCCCATGCCCAGCAACACATAGCTGGTCAAGTACATTTTTTTATGAAAAGGAGAAGAGATGTTTCCCAGTCCAGTTAAATAAAGAAAAAAGATTGACTATATCTGGATGTCATTCTATCTCTGTCTATCTCTGATAAATGTAGGTTTTGTCCTGAAATCTTGGACAACAGTACTACTCCCACTCCCAAGGAAAGTCTTTCCAAGATATGGAAGATAAAACTGTGTGTAAGGTTTGATCTCATCATGCCATCAGCCCACATAGACCCATCAGAGGATGGGTGTATGTGGGAGATACATGATATTAACTGGCTTGATCCCATGCATTTAGCTGTAGCAGCAAAACTTCTGGAGAAACTGAGAAGAAAAGCAACTGTTTCAGGGAAGGATGGAATCTGACTAGATATCAGATCAAGGAAAAAGTGTCCAGTCAGTACAGGTGTCCAGTACTTTGGTGATGGAAATCCCAGGTTTTGGAATTTCACAGCAGTAGAGATTATGCAGGGAGGAGGGAGGGATAGCCGAGCCTTGTTTTAGTCAGGGCCAAATCTGATGGCACCTGTGGAGGCAGCTGAACTTGACCTGGGGCAACTGTCAGGAGCATTTTCAGTCCTTTCTTTTGGCCATACAATGGTCTGCTCTGAAGCCCAAATACAATATTTGCATGCTGCCTCAGGTACTGTCCGAGAGTGGGATGGATGCTTCTGGACCAGTGTGGCTGTGTTTATCTGCCAGGGCTGACATCTGAGCATGGTGCCTTTCAGAGCTTGATTTTTAAAGTGCCATTAGCAGCATCCTAATGCCTATCCCTTAAAGAAATGGAGGTCTATTCCTAATGTGAATTTTGTTTCCTTGTAAAATAATATCCTTCCAACAGAGAAGCACCTGTCTTCTGAGTTTAATGGTGCTTTTGACCAATCTAAGCTTGGATCACTGCTGAAGTGGCTTTGGAAAATCATATTCTCAGTCCCCGATTAATGGTCCTCCTCTTCCGAAGAACTGCACCCCATTCTTCCTTCCAATGCCTGACAAGCAATTTAGTAGCTCCTACTACAAAAGTTTTACTGGTAATGGCACCAGCCTGGCACAGAGGCTGGAGTGAAATGCATGATGTGTGTACCCACCCTGGATATGGCATGAATAGGGTGTTGTAGCTTTCCAGGACGGAAGTGGCATATCCTTCTTTACCATGAATAATCCCAGTCCCATATAGAAATGTCAGGCTCTAAACTGTCACCATCCATGTCTGAGACTTTGGAGTTCAATGGGACAGTGCCAGGAAGGGGCATCTCTTTGGTGGACAATTAAACATCAGAAAAGCAAGGTGAAGCACAAGAAGAGAGAGAGCAAAACACAACATATGCCTATATCTCTCCAGAAATCCATCAGAGATGACAGGTTGGAAGGGGGGAAACACAGCACTGTTAAGAGAGATTTTTTTGTCTTTTCTTGAACCATTCCTGTCCGTGGCATTGCAAAGCAGGCACATAACCTTGTTTTCCACAGTGGCTACTAACAGTCACTGCGTGTGGTCACAGGACAGATGGAAAAGCTAATTGTTTAGGGCTTCTTTCTGCTCAGAACCCCCCGGGAATCACACAGCTGCAGAGCAGCGTGTGTGTGCAGCACAGGGCAGCAGGAGCTGCCGTGACAGCGGGGCTGCGAGAGCGTGTGCTTCCCTCTGGTCCCTGTAACCTTCCCATTTTGCTGCTTGCTGTCAGGAAGCATCCTGAACCTCTTCCCGCCCCCTGCCAGGCTGGGCGTGCTCCGGCTGCCAGGGCAGGAGGCAGGCAGGGAAGCCTGGAGCTGTCTGGAGAGGAAGAGTGAGGGGCAGGTACTGCGAGCTCTGATCTTCATGCTGATAAAGATCATTTGCCCATCGGTTTCCTGAGCTGTCCCCGGGGATACTGGGCTGATCTAGTAAATGGGATTTTTTGCCCCCTATGCTCCTGGCCCAGAGAAACACCATCAGAATAAAGGACCAGGGAGCTGCTGCAGTTTTATAGTGTAACTACTTCATCTGGGCCATTGTCATGTCAAAAACTTGTACAAAGATTAGCTAATTAATATCATTAGCCCTCTGTGATACAAAGAGCACTTATTCCACAGAGATGGGGTATCTCAATTTGTCCAGTACAGAGCTGTTGTTTCTGCTTTACATCCAAGTCACTCAAATTGTCATGATTCCTCTGCTATTCTGGTTTAATTACACTGAGGTTTCAGTGGTTCCTTACTGCAGGATCCAGCAGCAGGGATGGGTTTGGACCTGAGCAGCTGACCACATGTACTTATATTACCTGTGCTGCCTGTGGAGTGTGGCTGTGCCAGCCTGTCTCACCTCTCACACCTTTGCTGCTGTTCTGAAGGTTTTGAACTCTGCTGTGGTTTTAAATTGCTTCTTTTTTGGATTCTTGTTTGTATTAAAAATCTTCCCCTGCCTTTACAGCACTCCCTTTTCTCCTGCTGCCACATCTGTGCCTAATTCAGACACATGTTCAGTGTCTCCAGCCCTCCAATCACAGTCCTGATGGGGTGTCTCTCCCCATTCTCCCTTGACCATCTTTTCCCTTTCTGCTCTTACTCATCTGGCTGCTGCTTAAGTTTTCAACCTGCTCTTGAGTCTTGTAACTCTCTCCTCTATTATTTTACTTCATCCCTTTTTTCACCATGCTGCATCAATTGCCCCTGGATTCTTGCATGGAGACTTTGTCCTGAAGGTCATTTAAAGTGATGGTCTTGGTTGCTCTGGTGTTGCTTTCCAGGTAAGGATAGATGAGGGAATATGATCTGAGCATACATACCTTATGTGCACAAGCTAACCAGATTTTCAATGTTTTTCCTTCATTACTCGCAATGGGATTTTGTTCTTATTATTTTTTAAACTCTTATTTTGTATATTTTCATTCCAAATCCCCATATTTTCTCTCCACATCTGTGAGGTCAGGGGTCTAAAAGTTCATTTATCTGTGAGAGACACATTGATTTTCAGAGATTTGTGCTATGATTTGTTCTTACTTTTGCTTTGATTTTGGTCTCCATTGAAGCATAAGCTATAATATGAGGATTGTCAGCACTGGGCAATAAAAAGTATGTAACAAACTAAACCCTGGCTTTAACTGGGGATTAACATTTAGATTAAAAAATCACACAGAGTTAAAGATCAATATCTTTACCTGTCTGGCAAATTTTCTTGAGATCAGTCAGACTGAAAAGAGTGTTGGAAGTCATGATTTGACTTTCATGTGGTGTGTTGACTTTTGGCATCTCTAGATTCATACTTGTGCCCACAGTATCTGGCTCCCTCTGACTCACTGGACCAAGCACAGGCCATTGGGCAGGCAGGTTTGTTCTTTTAAGATGTTATTTCTGTATTTATTGTGCAGATAAGGCAATTCTCTTTCCATTCTCTCTAACAAATGAAGTCCTCCTTGAACTAAGCATAGAGTTGGAGAAAAAAACAAAGATGCAACTACTCAAAGGAAAACTTTCTTATAGAGGTAATGACCAGAGATGCCAGGAAAAATTAATCAGGAAGGCACAAGGCTGCTGTTTACAGAAGTGATGTGGACAGGAGGAACCAGGAACAAGATTTGTGTGCTCTCTGGAGATCTCTGATATCTGCCTTGGCAAAGTGCTTGCTTCTCCCCACCTCTGATGTCAACATGAACAGATGAGAGGGCAAGGAGAGGAAAAAAGTTGGGGAACAATAACTGCTGCTGGCCTTTGTACGTTCTGAAGATTTCTGGATGTAAATATGCACCTGTTCAATGACTGGCACTTGCAAACATTTTGGAGAAGGTACAAAGTGGTCCAGAGCTTGAGTTTCCTGCAGACTTGGAGAAGTTTAGCTTTGTTCTGCATTTATTTATTGCCCCAAGAGCCCGTGGTCTCTGTTCCCATGGCATTTGGCAATTTCATCTGGGTTGCCAGAGCCATAGCAGAAGAACAAGAGACAGGAGCTGATGGAAGCAGTAAAGTTTTCATCCAAGTAAAATAACGATAATAATAATTATTAATAATTATATATATTATTTTATTATGACTATGATAATTCTCTGCCAGCTTCAACATCTTTCTTTAGTTTTTGAAAGTAAACTGGTACCAGATTGCTGAACTCATCTGTACTAGAGGCAGGAGTTGGCTTCATCTGACAACCCATCCACTTCAGGAGAGGACTGGGGGGAATGGGGGCACATGAAGGCATTGGAATTGTCCTTGTGGATCAGCCCCTTGGCCTGAAGCCCATTACTAATGGTGGCTTCAAGGAAAGGTGCAGCAATGCCCAGTCTGCACAAATTCTCTTATTCCCTCCCAGAAACAGGAGGGTTTCTTGGGAGTGTTCTTATTATTCCCATAAATGCCTTATCCTTTCCAGTTTCCTCATGATCTCTTGTCCTCAGGACCACATGAAAGTGACTAACACAGCTGTGTTTTGTGAAGTGTAAAAAGGCATTTTAAAATAATTTTCACCTTCTTGCCTTTCAGTTTCTTCCCAAATCCCTCTTTCTCGTGTCAGAAAATATGTACAGAACAGAACAATACGTTTTCTTTGGCATTTACTCTTTTGAAACCTCCCTACTACACTTGTCCCCATTTTTTTTCAGCTGCTCTTCATGATTTTTGAGTGCTGCAGAGATTTAGACCAACTTGAAACTAAGTCAGGTATCTCTCCCCTGTTCCACTGCCTGCAGAGTACGTGCAACCTCAATTTTTGAAGAGAGGAGGGACCCTCCCAGGGGCATTTCAAAAATCCAAATAAGTTAAAGGTGGCACTCCTTTAATCATAATTTTGAGGACACATTCCAGTAAGTTAGAGGCTTGGCTTGCAGAAGCTGTGATATTTTGTGGTTACTATACAATGATCACCGGAGCATATTTAAGGCTAAGAGAGCAGAACAAGGCCTATTTTAATGTTACACATATGAGAAAAAAAAAAAAAATCAATTTCCTCTGTAGTTGTGAAGGTCAGTGACAGGAGAGTTTGCCAGGTGCTCGGCTTAAAAATACCTTTCAAATTTATTTCTGCTCCTCAGTGCTTTGGTGGCCAATTTTTGCCTCAAGAGTTGCTTGGGGATGCTAGGCTTGATTCTCTGTTAGACTGGAAACACTTCCCTCTGGCTTATGCTGAGATGGGAGGGAAGAGGGTAGCAGGCAGCATATTGCAAAATAAGCATTTAGTTGGTCTCAGCCCATGCAAGAGACCCTTAAATAAAAGAGCAGCTCTCTCCAATAGGTTGAATTCAACACATGAGCTAGAGAGGGCACACACGTAGAGGTGGCAAAAGTCTGTGGTCCCATGTGGGGCAGAGTGCTGTCCCAGTGCCCTGAGAGCATGTGGTTTGCCCTCAGCTCTGGTGGGTGCCTGCTGGGGTGAACTGCAAACACAAAGTACCTGAACTTGGCACTTGCTGTTAAGCCCAAGCTCTTGGCTGTGAGCAGAAGTGAGGCACCTCACCTTAGCCTCAGGTGGGAGTGGTAAACTCTCCTGCTCAGAAAGCAGCTTTAGTTAGGTGGGGATTGTCTTGTGCTGTGAACCACAACCTCCATTTCACCAGACTGTATTTCCCTTCTCTGTCTTAAAGGTTCTTCATCATTAAGGAAAGCTTCCTGTTGTACTATGCTGAGAGTGAGAAGAAGAGTTTTGAAAGCAATAAATACTTCAATATCCATCCCAAGGTGAGCAGTGTTTGCACAAGGAGGGGGTTATACTGTTTCTAGCATTCCCCTCCCTTCCTTCATGGGCCCTGCAGGTGATGAAGAGCTAAGTCCCAGTAAGCCCCAAACATCTCACAGGTCCAGGGAAGCCTCAAATGAGGAGGAATCATGTTGATACCTTTTCAGGATATTCAATGATTCAGCAGGCATATGACTTCTATTTTTTTTACCTGATAGTAGATATATTCCCTTATTTTCATGATCTGATCAACTAATCTTGTGGCTATAAAAATAATATTGGTAAAGCCAGTGGTGAGGCTAGGAGCTCCATTTGGCTCTTGTTCCTAACCTGTACTTGCACTTGGCAGCAGCTGATGACCCCCCTGCCCTCAGTACCTGAATGGCCACTGGAGCTCTGCTGCCTGGAGCTCCACAGGGGACCCTGTGCTCTGAGCTGCTTTTGTCCTCACTGGAGGCTGATGTAGCATGTGAGCTTCCAAAGGTGCTGATTTCACCCATCCTGGTTGTCACAGCCAGCTGCCTGCCTGCCCTACACAGCACATGTGGGGTTTTTTTTACAATGCCTGTAATGAATGCACAGCCTCTCTCATGATTCCACACTGAATCTGCAACGTTTGCCCCTATTGGGAGATCACTTCCTCCTTGATGAAACAGTTTCTGCTTCCATGTTGTAGCTAACAGCTTTCCCTTCATGCTGAAGGCAGGACTATCATCTTTACCCCCTTCCAGATACTGGCTGAGGGTTTCCTGGTGGTAATGAGAGTCCCTCTGCTTTGCAGGAACTGTGTGTATTGCCCCTCCTGGGGTAGCCAAGGCAGGGCATGGGCCAACAAAGTGACTGAGAGTGAAAGTTCAGCTCCTAGTTAGTTGATAGTTATACTTGGATTTTTCTGACTGATTAGAGTGCTCTGGTTTATCTCCAGGGTGTCATACCCCTGGGAGGCTGCATTGTGGAGCCCAAAGAAGAGGCCAACATGCCTTATGCCATAAAGATCTCTCATGAAGACTTCCATGTAAGTACATTTCTTTTCTTCTAAAAAGCTCCAAACACCACAGAACAGGTTAATGATGATGAGCAGAGCTGGGCTGGCAGGCTTTTCCCTCCCCACCAAGGTATGCCTACCCTCTCTGGACAGACTATCCTGAGAGCAAGGGTGACTTAGCATCCCAAGTCCCCTCAAGACTTTGCTGCTGCTGCTTTGACAACCAACAAGGAAACTTGCACTTTCTGGCACCAGGTTTTATGATACTAGCAGACCAGTGGACAGATTCTCAGGAGCCCTAGAGCCCATGTTGCCCTATCAGTATTATTCCTGCTGTGACTCTGTGCACACTTCCAAATGTGTGGTAGGCCTAGGTTGTATTTGCTCCCGTGTGATGCTTCTTGTGGAGGTGGACAGCTGTGGTGGGCTCTCCTCCCACCACAGCTGTATCCAGTTCATGCCAGGAGTGCACAGAGGTGCATAAGGCACCAGCCTCTCTAATCTGGGTTTTTTTCCCCTCCCCTCCCCTCTTCCAGGGTAACATTGTTCTAGCAGCCGAATCAGAGTTTGAGCAGGCTCAGTGGCTGGAGATGCTACAGGAGTCTGGAAAAGTGTAAGCTTCTTTCTATTCCTTATTTGCTTTGATCTGCTCTGTAGATGTATAAAGCATAAAAAGAGAGAAGCCTGACTAGAAGGGCTATGGGGAGTCAGACAAGCTCCTGAAAACCAGTGATAGCTTTACTTGCCTCTTGGACCCATCCTTACTCTAAAGGGGAGTCCTCTAAAACTGATGCAAAGCTCCCCACCTTGTTGTGCAGTGTGTGTGCAGTGTGTCTGCTCACCACCCCAGGCTGTCATCTGCCAAGTGCTGATACACTGAGTTCCATCTGCTGTCCCTCTCTTGTGCCTCAGAGAAGCGGGACCTGGGTCTGAATGGGAGCCCTCCTGGTCCATTTTGTGTGCGAAGCAAGGTTTGCAGGCTTGATGGAAGTGGGGGTGAGACAACTTCTCCATATGAATTTGGGATAAAGTAAGAGCAGAACAGGCAAGACATGAAGCTAGTGAGCAGCTGCCCATGTGGCTTTATGTCCTGCTATGAGCAGGGACCTCACCAGCACAGTTTTGATCAATAACAGTAATTGTGCTGCAGTTCTGTGTCCATGGGGTGTGCATTCCTTCTGCCCGGATCTGCGGGTGCTCAGGCCATGCAGCAGCAGGATTTGGCCTCTCAAAACAGTTTAATTGTGAAATGCAGAGGCAGCCTAAATCCCAGGAGAGGCAGTGTTAGCAAAGCATTTCCAGCCCACCTGCAGGGGTGAGAGAGTTCGATTGCTGTATGCATTCAGTACTGGTTCACACTCTGCTGAGAATGCTGGACAGAGATTTGCAGTTTGTTGGCCTCCAGCTCTGCATTCCCCCAGCACCCAGGAGCCTGACAGTCCAATGAGCAGCTGTCCTGCAAAGCCAGAGCAGGCTTCTTCTAAATCTCAGCAGATGCAGGAAGAGATAACACTAAAACAGGGATTTGACTTTCCCAAATGAGATATAGAAACTTCCTGGGTTTGTAGGGCAGAGCCTACCATTCAGCTCTGAGGCTTAAAGCAATGAGCATTTTGCTCTGACCTTCTTGGCTGCATTACAACATGTGTGGTCTCTTATCACTGTGGGGACAGAAGCTGTTTAACTTGTAATACCAGTGTGTGCACGTATGTGTACATGCTAAGGCAATATCTCAGTTAATTTCATTGTTGTGAGGCTCAAAATGCAGATTTGTAATTAATGGGGAGCCTAATTTTTGGTGGCTCAGCCCAAGCCAAGCTCTGTGCTGCAAGCTCTGTGTTTGGCTGTGGTTCTGGGGTAAGCTGTTACCTCTGTGGTAGTGTATGAACTGCAACACAAAGCTGTCTGTCGCCCTGGTTATCAAGAGTTTTCTAAAGCCTTCTGAGTTTACATTCTTGTAGAGAACTTTCTCACACAACTTTCTGTAAATAACCTATTGTTTTGCATTCTTTCATAGAGGTGGAGAAATTTGATGTACAGGTAGTTTGTCCAGTGTCGTTGGAGAGGTGGCACGTTCACCCTCCAATCCACTGGCATCTTTTGAGAACTATAAAAGATTGGAGTCAGAAAAAATAAATTAGTCTCTTCATCGTGACCAAGGCTGTGGTGCGTCGTTTTTGCTTGTGTCATTTGGTGACAGCTGTCCATTGAAGTTTCATGGGAGCAGGAATCCTGTGGGACACAAGACCCAAGGCAGAGGTCTGTCACCCCCTTGGCACAAGCAGCCTTGGCCACTGCAGAGGAGAAGTGACAAACACAGAGTCAGCCCTTGAGCAATTTGGAGATTTTTATTGAATAGCACAGGTCTGCACTTGACTTTGGCAATGTTAAAATCAACTATTGCCAAGGACAATAATTTGGGACCAAGTTCATCTTTCAGGTGTGTATGAGAGGGAAGGAGGAAGGCAGCACAACTCAGGATGGGTACACACAACTAAGCCCTGCACTGCTGCATTTGTCACAGAGCCAGCCTTTTCTCTAGCCCGTGCTTTAATATTCCAGCAGTAGCATTTAAAACAGAAGCTAGAAGTAGCTGCTATCATGCAGGAGACCACCTGCACCTCGTTGGAAAGCTGCCTGAGACACCTTTTCTCCCCTCTGTGCTTCTGTTCCTGCATCAGAGAATGGTGCAGCTCCAGTGCCAGTCTCATCAGTGCTGATGGTAGCCTGCATGTGAGGAAAACCACAGATGATGTGATTTAACGGGGTCAGGTTGGGAGCTCAACAGCAGTCAGAAAGGCCAGCATGGGCAAATAAGTTGATCTGCAGTGAATAGAAAAGCTGGAAGAATACAGTTGAATTATTCTAGGCAATCTGTTATAATGTTATTTTGTTCCTAGATGGAGATTGTACTGCCAGTGGCACCACAGCACTTGCTTGGGAGCATTCTGTTGTTTTCATAGTATTTAAAGTTGACCAAAAAAAAAAAAAAAACCAAAAAACCAAAAACCTACAAACAAACAACTTTAAAAGAAAAAAAAAAAAAAGCCCAATCCCAAAACAAACTCCATAGATTGAGATACGAACATAGGCAAAGGAGGAAAAACAAATCCAGGCTGGGAAGTATCCTCTGTCCATTGTTTCGATTTTGTCCACAGCCTCTTTCCATCTGGGTCATGTGTATGTGCCTGCACAACTGGTTATTGCCTCCACCATCACAGTCTGCTTGGTGATCCCTTCAGTTCTTCACTCCTTTCCAAACCTCCTGCCCTGGTAGGGAAATGGCTTATCCAATGCAGAGGGGAACTGATGGTATCCCCACGCTTCCAAAGTGCTGTGGCTTGGACTTACCACACTTGCCAGATTGTGAAAGCTTTTTGGAAATGCACAAAGTCCTGACTCCCAGATTGCCAGGCTCTCTTTCCACCCATAGAGGCTTTGCTGCTGCTGGTGCGGGAGAGGGGCACACATAACCTCTATGTCCACAGCAGCATTCCCTGAACTGGTAGAAAATAAACTGGGTGGGCAATACAGGAGAAAAACAGTAACATAGTACTTACGTCCTGTGGACTATAAAGTGCTGAATGTCTCCAAAAATTGGCTGGGGGTGCTACCAAGTAAGGTAAAATGCAGCGAAAGCTAAAGAGATATTCCCAGTGCTGCAGAAGGACTGGAACAGACAGTGATTGAGGTGTATATGTGATGGAGATTCTCTAGAGCTTTGGGGTCATTGTTTTTTTTTCAAACAGAGGTTTCTATTTGCCCCATGAGCCTTCCTGGCCCTTGTGCTTTCCAATGCTTTAAGCAATGTAGCTTTTTTCTGATGAAAACTCACTTGTCAAGAAATACAAAATAAAAGAAGCTCTTGCTTGCCCCTCAGCTGAAGGTACCTCATAGCCTGGTACCTCCCTGTAGTTGTGGTTACACCAGCACTGGTTCCAGCAGATGTAGGAATAAAAGCTGAAATGCTACATGGTGATCCAAGTGCATTTTCAAAATCACACAGCAGTGGGTGCAGTAACCTTTGAGTAATAGGGAAATGTCTTGTTAGTCTGGGGAAGGGAGGGAGCACTGAAAAGGTGAATCTGTAAACAGACACCTTAAGGGCTACAGATGTTTTGAAACCCTCCATGTAATCATATGAGAAACTCTGTCATTCCCCCCACTCCCATCTTGACCTGTTTGCTTCCCTGGGATCAGATTTGTCCTGTAACAGGGAATGTTAGTGAGAAAACACATTCACACCCACATGTTCTCACTCAAGACGAAGATGACTACCTGTGGGCAAAACAGCACCTTTTAAATTAGCGTTCTAATTTCCTCTCTACTTTAGAAATAGCCTCATTAGCTGACAAGAAACACATATATCTGCAAAGAGCTTGGGCTGCTGGAGCTGGGAGCTGCCTGGTCCCTGGGGTGGTGTGTGTTGAATTTATTCATCTGGCTTTTATAAGAGGCAAAGTACAGCTTGCCTTGAAATAAGAGATTGCCAAATTAACAGTTTCCAAAAAGCTACAATTTCAAATTGTTCACAAAGAGGCCCAGTACAGGAAGCTTTGCAGATATTTAATATTTATAAGATCCCTTAGGATTTAACAAAGATGGCAGAATTTCTTGGCAACAATTGCTGTTCCTGTATGCATATCTATATAAACATATTGGAATCAGTTTTATGTATGTTTTAATGTTATGCATTTTATATGTTATTCTACATGTATTTTAGATTTTTTTCTAATGAAACATGAATAGAAGTGAGCAGCAAACACCATTTCTGTTTCTATTTTTGTTTTTTGGTGTGCTTGTCCTTGATGTTTAATATCTGTATTAAAGCCTAGCCTGTCTGTGAGCTCAATCAGTAATGGGTATATGCTACACAGGCCCTTTTTTTAAGCTTTGCTTCATAAAGTGTTTAAGAGACCTTGATATCCTATGGCCAGTGGTCCTACAATAACACAAGGTGCTCTTTGACTATGCCTGCTTCCTTTAATATTCCCTACTTGCCAGCATCTTGTCTGGCTTTTATCTCTGGTTCTTCATTGTCAGGAAAAAGCACTTGACTCACAGTGCAGGGCCAGACACCAAGTCTTAGTGGCTTACAGCTTTAGCAGAGGAGGGGTTGATTGGTTCTAGGATGAATGATGGATACCAGAAAGACAAAAGGTAAAAGTCCATAGGAAGGATTCAGTAAGTGGTTGAAGTTTGAAGGGGAAGAGTGATGGCAGCAAAATATTGGAAAGGCTGCAAAAGACAATGTTGCTGGCAGTGGGAAGTTACTAGAGTTAAAAGCTAAAATCTGGTTCTAAAGTCTGTAATTTAAAGGGTTCCAGGTACATCCTGTTGCAATTGGAGGCTGTGAATGTCCTGGATTGGTTTGGAGAGCCCTCAAAATTAAGCTCATTATAAGAATCTCCAAAACACTGGAAAAAAACATTTGAATAGCTGTGAGGTGTTGACATACAGCCCATGTATTTAAAGAGAAAAATACTGAATGCCAGGGAAATTTCTCCAATTCATTTGTGGAGAAAAATTTTAGAGAATTGTGGTCCCAGCTGATGACAGTCTGCAGGTTTGAATTCCTTGGTAGTTTGCTAGGCAGAGTCCCCTGTCCTTATCCATGGGACCATTAGCTCTCTTACATTGCCTGCTTTGTGTCTGCTCTCCCTAGAACCTGGAAGAATGCCCAGCTGGGAGAAGCTATGATCGAGAGCCTGGAAGCTCAAGGACTACAGCTGGCCAAGGAGAAACAGGAATATTTAGGTAGGCTTTTCTTACTTTGGAAAGCCATATAGGCCAAAATAGTAATTTTGCTTTTCCTGGAGTTGTCATTGTGGTCAAGCAAAGCAACTACAAGTTTTCTTTGGATGAAGCTTTTGAGTGGTCAGCAGCTGAAATTCAGGTCTGAAGGGAGTCAAAACATGCAAAAGTTAAGGTGTGATCTGGACATCTGTGTGGAGTGTGAAGGAGAAACATGCTTTGCCCAACATGCTGCAGTCCTCCATGGCTCATCTGTACAAACATTTGCCACCCCTGAGAGGTTTGGATGTGCTGGTTTCAGCTGCTCACAGGCAAACAGACAATACCTTTGTCTCCCTCAATCAGACAGGACTGATACTTCTGAGGTTGCTCACAGCTTTTCATACATGAGTTTTCTTCAACTAGCTGGTGTTTTTTTTGGTCTTACTCTACTTGATCTTTGTGTCTGCTCACACTGTTCATATTGGAAGTGGGAGCATTTACATGGGCCTGTTTGAGGTCTCTAATGGCAGTGGCTAATTTGTCAGTGCTCTCTCTATAGACTGAGGAGAAAGAACAGATGAACATGAAATAATCTAGGTATGTAATCCAATGCCCTATTTAGCAACCAGCCTCTGCATGGCCTGATACCTTGGATGCTCTGACTGCCTTGGAAGGTCCAGTTATCTCTTCCCTGCATTGCCTATAGGAAGAGCCAAGAGAGAGCAGCCCTTTTAACCTGGATGCCCTCTAAGTTACAGCATTCCCCAGGTCTAAGAGACCTTCTGACCTGGAGGCTGCAGGTCACAAGTGTGGGCCCACTGACTTGTCTGGAGAGTTATCTGCTTTAAATAGCAGAAATTTGGGTGCTTCAGGTTGGTGATGCCTTGAGCAGTGGCTCATGCTATCTACTCCTAATTGTCAAGCCACTGGAGGAATCTTAAGGAGCTTTTTTGCATTTCTGCATCCATATGGATCAGGGCTGATCTCAGCATATGGTCTCACATGTAACAGTGATCATAGCTCAAGTACCAAGGCATGTTTACTCTGTCCATCTGAACACCATGTGAGGTGATGGATGGGCTCGTACGTGAGGCAGGCAGGGAAAAGTGGTTCCACACTTGACAAAGGAATAGCATAAAGGATGCTGAAAGGAATAACATAAAGCATGCTGAGAGGAGGACCTGAAGAGACAGAAACAGGAAAGTTTCATCAAAACATTATTTTGCAATCACCAGAGCAAATGAAAGGGCTTTAAAGACTAAAGAGCTCTTTAGTATGATAAAAGAAAAGGTGGTGGAGAAATAGAGGAATACACATTCTGTGGCAAACAGGAGATATTTGGAATATAAAATATATATTTCACTGGGTTCTTTGGTCCATGACAAGAACATTCAGAGCTGGTCAATTGTCACAGTTGGTTACTTTCTTTTGACATGAACTGTCTATTTCTATATAAGTGCTAAGGCTTCTGCCTCATTAGCCTTACCTTCAATGATCTGTGTCCATCCTGTAGTCAAGCTTTGAGGTCAGGCACTGTTCCTAGAAGCAGATCAAGGTTCTCTGGAGGAATACTGCTCTGAGGAATTTCTTGAATCCACACTGAGTTATTTTCCACCCAGCTGGGATCCAGGTTGCACTGTCAGACGTGGACATTATAGAAGACCATCAGGTCCAGGGCTTGGGCCCCCAAGGAGGGGCAGAAGAGGGAAGGTGGGAGAGCCTCTGTAATTACAGTGCATCTGTGCTGGGTTCTGGCCAGGAGGAAGAAGGAGAGAGTGGGAAAGGCAGGCAGCAGTGGTATTCAGTAGAGCTTTGGTAATGTAACACTATTTCTCTGGCACCAGGAGCCCTGCTCTGGGCAGGAGGTAGAGGTCTGCATTCCTCCTAGAAGTAGTAATCCTGCCAGCAGCAGTAACCTTGTCAGGTCCTCAGTACCAGGGAAATCAGTAGCACCTCACTCACCCGGCAAGAGGAAGATAGAAGTGCTGCAGTCAATCTGCCCCAGCTCCCAAGGCAGCCAGGTGGCAGAGCTGAGAGCTAAACCCGAGGCTTGACCACGAGAAGCGTTTCTGTCTGGGTTCCTGTAAGCGTGGCTAGGAGCTGCCCGAGGCAGAGCCTCTGAGCTTGGAGCTGGCACAGCAAAGGTGCATCAGGCTGCAGGGTGAGGACCAGAGCACGGCCTCTGCTGGGCGTGTGTGTCTTCAGTGGACGAGGGCAACTGATGTTGAGGGGAACTGCTCTGTACAGCAGAAGTTTGGTGGCTAAGTTAGGGATTGTTTTCTGGGCTTGGCTGGGACATCCCAAGATGACAATAGGGAATTGGCAGTGCTGCCCAGAGGGTTAAGGAGAGGATGACCGGCTAGGCAGGTGAGGATGGGGCACTGAGCTGCAGGAAAACTGACTGCTGCTACATGTTGTGTGACCCTCTGCACTCACTTGACCTTTCTGTGCCTTGTTCCTTATCTGTGAAGCAGAGATAAGAATATTTTCCTGACTCAGATAGAGGATGGTGAAGAATGGTTCATTAATGCTCTTTAAGAACATTAAGAAACCTTAGAAGGAGTGCAAAGCAATATGCTTGTTTAGTTTATTAAGTTATTTGGCAGGAGGAAAATTATAGAACATCCCATTAGTGTCATCTCAGCCTTTGGAGCCTCCTAGACAGATACACACAAAGGAATAGGGAATGCTGCATTTTCAAGCTTAACAAGGCCAGTATTTCTTGTTTGTAAATATCCCAAGGATTTAAAATGCTTTTCCGTGTGCTTGGAATTTTTTGTGTGCTTGCAGATAAACTAATGGAAGAAACAGAAGAGCTATGTCTGCAGAGGGAGCAAAAAGAGGTGAGTTCATCACAAGCCAATGTCCTTCAACTGCCATGTGGCAGAGGTGGGAGGTTGGGACTTGTTGGTTTGAAGGCACGTCAGTGTTCAGGGAGAGAGGCTTGTGCAGGCACAAGAGTCTCCAGCCAACCTCTGGGTCCTGTGGATGAAGAGAGGAATAATGAGATGAGCTGGGTCATGGAGGTGTATCCCTGCTCCCTTTCCCTGTTACTTTCCATGCAGCAGGTTTGTCATTATGACTCCAGGAGGACCAGGGAGGAAGATCAAATGAAAATCATACTCACTGGATTGAATTACACAACTGTTATTTGGCAGATTCAAGAAGATTGTGGCAATTAAGACCCATCTCCACAGTTAGAAAGCAAGTAAACAAGCATTGTTCTAGCATAGAGATACTGTTGTGAGAAACAAGGAGCACAAAAAACAATGTGGTTTGTTCTTTGGACACAACAGAGATGGGGAGAATAAAAAATGTTGCACTAGGGAAAAATCAAGACAGGACTTCCTTAGATGTGACCATTATACCTTAATTTACCTTAGAATAGAATGGTTTGGGTTGGAAAGGACCTTAAAGATCATCTTGTTCCAAAACCCCTGCCATGGGCAGGGAGGGACATCCACTAGGCCAGGGTGCTTTATTAAGTTTATAATTGCTTTTCAAACTATTCCTAGCTTATAATTGCTTAATATAATAAAAGTAGCTGATCCAAATCTATACTGATTTTTATAGCACCATCATAAAGTCATGGCAGGATAGCTGTGCAAATGGATTGTCCTATTACACTGTTGGAAAGCCTGCATGGATATAGACCACCATATTAACAATGTTGCAAAGTGCCTCATGCTCTTTTCCAGTTAATCCAAAATGACTGTTGCCTCTCCTTAGGAAAAGATGGCAATGCTGACCTAGGCTTCTCAGGCCTATCTTTTTCTTGCATACATTTCTGGAGAGCTAAAATCCAAAAGTGGCTTGGACACTTGCTTAGGGCTAAGCTCCTTTTGCCTTTGCAGAGGGACATCCCCCTCTGGTGAGGTAGGCTGCTGCACAGCCCACAGCCACAGGGAGGGAAATGACCTTGTCTGAATATCTTGGAACAAGTCTCTGCTCTTCCAAAGCCATGCACAGTAACTCCATTGCCTGCAAAGAGCAGACGGGGCTGGGTTAGTTTGAAGGAGTTTGGTGCTGTGGAGGACTGATTGCAGAGCTCACTGAACTGTGGTTTGACCCTTTGGGATCCTGAAGGCTTCAGAGTAGTATGCTGGGAAAGCAGCTCGAAATGTGTACCTGCACCATGCAGCAAGAGTCTTATCCAGTGCCAGCACTATTTTGTGACTGGCATGGGCCTGTAGCAGGAGTTCTGCACAGCAACTATGGCTACAAGGGGACCTGACCAGGAGAGGGACCCTTGCTGAATTTTGATTTTATCAGCACAAAGATAATGACAGGATGATTAAGCTGTGCAAAGCTGTAACTGAATGGTTTGTGTTTTCCTGCCCCAGTGGGGGTGAGAAGAAAGGCTGAGCTGGTAGAAGTATCACACTTCAGGCACAGAGATTCTGTGGCTGCTGCATTCTGAGGCTGTCTGGCTTTTCTGTATCTGTACAGGTGGGTACCTGAAAATAGTACATACAAGTAAGCCCAGCATTCCCAGGGAGTTTCTGTACATATGTGGCTGAGCTGACCTCTGCAGGGAGTATGTCTGAGATTTCCAGGTGCTTGGTAACCTGGCTGGGACTTCTGGATGTCTGAAAATCCTCAGGCAACCTCAAATCCTTCTAATTGCCCTTAGAGAAAAGCATGGTGGAGTCAGACACCCTATAGCTCTACACAGCTTGGGTTAAATGCCATATTACAAGTCCCAGGTGTTGTTAACAGGGAAGCCTCTCCTAACTGTTGGCAGAGTACATTCCTGTCTTCTCTTTCGGAGCAGGAACTCGAGCGTCTGAACCAGATCCTGGAAGCAGAGAAGCAGCGTTTTGAAGAGGTGGTGCGGGAGCTGCGGCTGGAGCAGGAGGAGATCAGACGGTAAGGCAGCAGGGCAGGGAAATGACACAGCTCCCACACCAGGCAAAAGTACCACTGTGGTGGTGAATCCAAACAGTCTGCAAAATCCACCTGGTTTGTGCATGTATAAAGAGATGCTGCATTGACCAGAACGGGAATGGCTGTGGACTCTACCTGCATTTGCTGTTGCTTGTGGCCAATAGAATACAGCTTAGCTTTATTTTGCACTCAGGTGTCCAGCAATTTAATTTCAAAGTGCTAGGACACAAGCAACCCCCAGATTAGTTGGGGTAGCATGGTAATGGACAGGTGCAAGAGGAGATTTCAGAGAGGCAATTAGTTCAGCTGACCGAGCAGCTATCCAGACACCCGGATCTGGTTTTCCACCATCAGCTGAATGACAATGGATGTATGATGATGTTGCCTCACCAAGATTAGTTTTGTCATTTTTAAAGTTAACTATGCAAAATATTAGCAGCAAATGTACTTAGAAATAGAAGGATCAAAGTGCTTTGCCCCACATGTTGAAAGGGCATTTTTTGCTATTGCTCTTTTTTCTTCTTCTTTTTTTCCTCCCTAAGTAACATCTCAGAAAAGACAGTGTGATTTTGCAAACCATTTTTGTTCTCATAGGCTCTGCTTAGACGTGACTGCCCTGTCTGAGCTCTTTCAGTTGCAACCATGGCTCTGCCCTTGCTGGAGAAGCGCAGTAACTGTTGGGTTGGGTTTGATGATCAGGAGGCACAGTGAAGTTCCTGGACACCTGTAGTATGTCCAAGCAGGATGTGATGCTTCCTGGCAAACTCCTGGCTCTCCAGGACTGGCTATACCTACTGATGGTTGCAGGTACTGCACCAGGAGTCCCACAGCCCGCACAGCTTGGGTGCAGTCTGTGGAGCTATCGTTCCCCTGCAATAGCTGTCACCTTTTTTGCTTGTTTAGGGAGCTGGAGCTCACAGCCCGCTCCCTTAAAGGAGTGGAGGAAGAGAAGAAAGAGTTGCGAAGCCTGACAGAGTCCTTACAGAACACCTTAGAGGTGAGTGACTGCTCCTCCCCTCTGAGTGACAGCATTTTGGCCTGAAAGCAATGCTGTCACACGGAATGAATCCAACACCTGCTAATGCCAGAGTTGAGGTGCTGTACAGATGAACAGGTTCATTTGGTAGCTGATATGAACACCAAAATCCCCTGCAGAAAAGGATGAGAAATGACACAGAGCACAACTGAACCAAGATTTTCTCAGCAGTACCAGGTGGTATGGTGGTAGGACAATAACCAGGATAAGCTGTCGTTTAGGAAGCTTAGATGGAACGGTAGGGAGAGAATTTTCACCAGATGGGCAGGCAGGCAGTCAGAGAGGCTGAGGAACCTTCATTGTGGACTGTTTTCAGCCTGTAAACAGCCACAGCTGACCATATCCTGCTGTGCTAACAGACTGGCTCTGAACAGCAAGCTGGGCAGGAGCCTACTGGAAGGTCCCTTCCAGCCAACATAACTGTAAGTCTGTGATGAGCTTTTTTTTTAACTGCACATCTCTACCTTCTGGTGGAATTTGAAGCAGCAGAGGGGCATTCTTTGTTCACAGAAGGGAGCATGATTCCCTAGGAAATCATGTACCACATGGGAATCTAGGAAACAGAGTCCTGATCTATTAAAATCTTTCCTTACTGGTGGATTTGTGGAAAGTGTCTTTTCTAAATGTATATTTTTTGTGAAATTTCCACACAGTTGGCATTCTGAAGCTGCAAGGTCATCTTTAATGTTTGTGTCAGATCCTGCAAGTTTGTCCAAAAATCTGTTCCTTTGAGCTCTTCTCCTTGCCCTCAGTTATAAAAAAAGAACTGGAAAGCTATGGAAGTACCATTCCTGCCCTAATTGCACATTGAACACTTCAGAGGCAAACAGTGTGATTGACGTGTCCCATTGCCCACAGTTAGAAGTACCAGAGAGGGAGTGCCTCCAGCTCCCACTAAGGAGCAAGCAGAGCAGGGAAGGCAGGGAAGCTGCCTGCATCTGTGATGCACCAGGGAAGCACAAGGTTCCAGTCCCTGAGTTGTGTCCTTACTAGCATATCACATCAAATGAGCCTGCTGGTTCACCCCTTCGTAGTGAAGGCTGTGTTGAAGGCTTGCTCCCCATGAAGCAGGTATGAAATGAAACCCAAATTTTGTTGTTCCTGTATTTACCTGAATGAGGCATGTGGGTGTAAGGATGGAGGCACTCAGTAAGGAAGAACCAGGCAGGAACAGGAGCAGAAATGCTAGATTTGGCTGATACTCACAATCTCTTGTCCTTCTTCAAGGAGCTCTCCCTGGAAAAACAACAAATGCTGGAGAAGCTGGAAGAAAATGAGAGCCAGGTCCCACCTCCAACCAGCCCCAGCAAGGAGCAAAGCCCCATCTGGGGGTTGCACTGCAGCCTGCGACAGATTGAAGAGAAGATGCAGCAACTTCTGCAGGAGAAACTCCTGGCAGAGAAAAGGTGAAGTGGGGAAAGAGGACACTTCTGCTCAGGCTTAGTGGTGCCAAATGATGTGACTGTCTGCTGACTTGCTTTTTGGTTGCCAGCACCAGACAAGTCTGGAAGCTTGTCTGGATCCAATGGCAGGAGTTCAGGTTGCAAATCCTTCAAAGGAGACAGAGTGAGGCAAGGCAGCTGAACTTGGTCCCAGTTGGGCCTGCTCCTTTCAAACCAGGACTTGGGCATGTGAAGGTGTTCATGGCCTGTCCATAAGGAGCGTTTGGTGCTCCTGGGCCTCATCTGGGAGTTGGGAATGTTCCATTCAAGAACTGTCCATCTGGCTTTCTCCAGCAATGCCTGTGTTATTGGAATGGAGCACACAGTGCTCCTGTTAGTATCTCTTTGCTCTGGGCAGTCAGGTAGTTGAGCATGCCCCATTGTGACACTGAGCTCCTTTCCTTCCTGTGAGTTGTGTTGGGGTGGGAATGGTCATCTTTGTTTGCTGTGCCATGCACCAGGATGAAGGAGAATGAGGAGCGGTCTCGAGCACTGGAGGAGGAGCGGGAGTTTTACTCTTCCCAGTCGCAAGCGCTGCAGAACTCGCTCTCGGAGCTGACTGCAGAGAAACAGCAGGCAGAGAGAGACCTCAAGGTATCCCCTGCATACGTCACATATTGCCGTCCCTGGGCTCAGAGTACTTCCATTTTCTCTTTCAGTTCATTCCCTATCAAGCCAAACTTTTGGTTTTATTTAGTTTTCACAGTTTGGTCATAAATCTTCATTAGCTGTGGTTCATATTGCCAACTGTATCCTGGTCTGCATCCAAAGCAGAGTAGCAGGCAGGGTGAGGGAGGTGATTCTGTCCCTCTGCTCCCCTCTGGTGAGACCCCACCTGCAGTGCTGCATCCAGCTCTGGAAGGACATCGACCTGTAGGAGTGAGCCCAGAGGAGGACCACCAAGGTGCTTGGAGGGCTGGAACACCTCTCCTGTGAAGACAGGCTGAGAGAGTTGGGGCTGTTTGGCCTAGGGAAGAGAAGGCTCTGAGAAGGAAACTTTTATAGGAACTTTTACAAGGACATGTAGTGATAGGACAAGTGAGATTGGCTTCAATCTGACAGAGGAGAGGTTTAGATTAGAAAGAAATTCTTTACTGTGAGGGTGGTAAGGCATTGAAACAAATTGCTTAGAGAAGTTGTGGATATTCCATCCTGGAAGTGTTCAGGAGTGGGTTGGATGGTGCTTTGAGAAACCTGGTCTTGTGAAAATTATCCCTCCCCGTAGCCAAGGGGTCGGAATGAGATGATCTTTAAGGTCTCTTCCTACCCAAAGCACTATGATATCATGGTAACACATGAAATTGCTATCTTATATCTATGTAGTACTACTGTTTATTTTCATATCCTGAAGCCTAATTAATCCATTCAGTACAAGTCTTTTAATTTGCTACTGTGAAAGCATAATCTGTAGATGGAGGGAAGGAAAAAAAGTAAAAGAGGAAAGTAGACACAATCAAGAATAAAGGTAATTTCAAAGAAATGCTAATATGGATGTTGCAGAACTGAGCAGACAACTTCCCTCCTCACTTGTGCTCAGAAAACCAACCTTAAGACTTTTAAATCTTCAGTAACCTCTGCAGGAACCTGGGTTCAAAAGCAGAGGAATTCAGCTGAGGGACCAGACCTCCTTCATAACAGAAAATACATTAACCTATGCAAAGGTAACTGGACAAAGTATGGTATTTTATTTAAACCTAAATAATGTAAAGGTTATGTAAATAATTGTCTGTTTGGCACTCAAACTCCTTTTACACATATTTTGTCAAAAAAAAAAAAAAAAAACCAAAAAAACAAACCCTAAGTTATTTTTTTCATGCACCTCCAATATTTTCTTATCTTGTAACTTTCTACTTGGCCAGACTAAAGCTAAGTTGACCTAAGCTGTGTAGTCTTTCTTATTTGCTAAACTAGTACAGTATTTCTAACTTCTCTTGTGTTTTGTTTCTGAAACTAAGCACTGTACATCCCTTTGTGGGAATTGACTGCCTTTATCTCAAGTCTGTCTCAGCTGGATTGATGTCCTTCTGGTCCTGCTAAGCTGCAAGTACTTGCATTAGCACAAATTCATGTATTGAAATACCATCTCTGATTCTATATGGTTTATGCAATGGGAGGAAAAATGTAGTCAGAGTAAAGGAAAATTGCTACAATAGTCTGGACTTCAGATTCTGTCTGAAGACATGAGAAACAACTTTATATTGCCTTGCAATATTTCTAAGGATTTCCATCACTGTTGTCTTTTCATTTTCATCCATGGCAAGTCCCTCACAGACCTTGCGAGTTACCAGGATGTTTACTGAGAAACAAGCTGTTTTCCAGCAATTCTTATTTTCTTCCTCAGGCTGAAGTGAAGGTACGCATGGATCTGGAGAAGAGACTGAGAGAGGCTGAGGAAGCGTTGCAGAGCTTGGAGCAAGGCTTAAATTCTCTGAATTGCAACAAGGAGAAAGAGAAGAAGATGAAAGCAGATGTCAGTAACTTGAGAAGTAAGTTAGTCATCCATGCTCTCTACTGATGAGCAAACTCAAGAGAGGAAATATTTCTACCTATCTTCCCAGACGTACAAAGAAGATTCCAAATTAGCAAAGCTGCACATAAATGTGGTCTCCCAACTTCTTGTACCTCCACCACACATCCCCTTTGAGGAGCCATAAGGTGCTATGCAGGTAGTTGGTGTTTTGCCCTCAAAGGAGGTTGAAAGTATTCCAGCCTTCTCTGTTGGGTGGAGGCAAACCTAGAGATGAGCAAATACTTTCCAAAATGTTAAACACGGAAGCTGTGTCAGAACTATAAAAACTGACTACTGACTAGGTCTGAGTTATAAGGAGTCCTCTGGTTCCCCTCAAGGCTTTATTTCTCAGCCTTGGTTAAAAGAATATCAGTTTAAGGAGGCCTGTGGTTGCTGTAGCAACGTGCTGGTAGGTGACCCAGAAAGTCAAGTTTGGATCTTTACTCAGAGCTGAATCACAGCATCTGCTCAGCACTGCAGTGCATGGGTCAGGTGTAAGACTGATGCTTCTCACAAGGTGTCCCTGTATCTTTGCCTGTTTTTGGTTTGTTTGTGTTGGTCTTTTTGGGTTCTCTTGAGAGGCATTACCCTGGCATTTGGCTTGAGTCAGGCTTGGGAACTGACATAAGCAGTCAAATTGAGTCAAATCTTGCTTGTTTTTCATGCTTAAGTTATAGTGCAGGGAGAAGTGTTTATGAAGGTGCTGTGTCTGTACAGTTAAGGCTTCATTTCAGTGAAGGGTGGATGTACTGGGCCAATACAGAAAAGTCGAAAAGTCAAAAAGTCCTGTGGTATTCTGAGCATTGTTAGGTAATAGGGGAAAATAAATGTATAAATAATTTTATATCTATTCACATTCTTATAATTTATATATATTTAAATAAAACAAGTATTATTCAGTAGTTTCTAAGTAAGATTTCTAAATGGAGAAAACCAGTCATGATTCTGAACTTCATCCCACTGGCTCAGAGCCATGGTAAGAAAACAGAGTGAAAGTGGATGTGTTGAGCTCAGCATTCAAGTAGGGCTTCACAGGGCATAAATGAGTAACTGGTACTGAATGTCTCCTGATATTTCCAACCTTAGATTTTGGGGGATGTTCTTTTCAAAAGAGTAAAAATATTCTGATGACCAGAGCACCAGAGAAAATAAGGGACCAGCAATATTTCCTGTAACATTAGTCCCAGCACAAATTGCCTCAGTCCTTCCAAGTGGTTCCTGCAGCTCTGCCTGCCCTTTATAGAAGAGTTTGGGCACATTAGCACATCATGCCTTTGAACAGCAAGGGACAGCAACAGACAGGAGGACAGCAAGACTGGAATAGCAAAATAGACACTGGTCAGACCATAAGAAGGGAAATGGGCCAGGAAAAGCAATTTGTGCAGCAGATCAGGGCAGAATAAAGTCAGAGTTTGGACATGGGGCTTTTCTTGGAGCCCATAGTATATGTAACTATGTGCTAGAGTTTACTATGCTATTAAGAAATCCCTTACCCTGTGTGCCTGTGCTGGTGTTGCCAACACCTTCCTTTTCTAGTTAGACCTGACTGGTTTTAGAAGTCCTTCAAAGAAAGTATGATGAGCAAGGCTTCAGAGTTGAGAAGTTTTATCACAGTATCAAAGGCTTTTCTAGGTTGAGTCATGAGCAGTGAGAATTACTGATGTGGAATGGATGGCTGCACTTCTTTCTAAATTTGAGTATGCATTTCTTAGGAACTGGAGGTCTTTGTCACTTTAAAAACGTTTTTTCTGATGGTATTCTGGAGCTTTACGGACTGTTGTTCATGAAGGTCATCATTACCTGGCTCAGCCCATCAACGAGTGCAGTCCCTTGTGACTGGTTCATTGCTTGGAGTGTCTGTCCCATCACTGTAGCAGTGGTGTTCTCTTCCCAGAGTTCTTTGAAGAGTGCATCCGCAATGCTGAGCTGGAGGCCAAGATGCCTGTGATCATGAAGAACTCCGTGTACATCCACAAGGCTGCCACTCGCCGCATAAAGAGCTGCCGCTTCCGCTGCCGGAGAACCAGCGCTTCCTGGAATGACAGTAGGTATCGGGCAGCCTTCTACTTTATATCTGGCAGGAGAAGATACATGCCCATGGGGCTGGCAGAGCAGTAAAGTCTGCAAATGTTGTTTGTATTTCATGTTCCTTAGCAGTAGAATGGAGCCACAGTGCTACTTGGAGCTTCCTTTCCCTGAGAGCAAGTACTGACCCCATGTACTTGTTGCCCATTTTTTTATATATGTTGAAAGCTAAACTTCTGTGATGGTCCTGGGCCCCTAAAAAACCATACTAAAATATGACTTCATCAGAATGCCTAATTACAGACTGAGTTAGGCTCAGTCATGTTGGTCGTGTGGCTCATGAACTCTAGTGAAGCTTTACCTTCAGTTTGTGTCCCTGATGGAGCGTGCTTACCTTTCTGTGCTGTTCTTGTTTCAGTGAAACAGTCACAGTCCTTCATCTTCTCACATGCAGAAGCTGAAAACATTGAAGAGCTGAAAGAAGCAGCCAAAAGACTGAGCCGGGACCAGCGCTTTAGGAAAACTATCTATCAAATCATGAGGTCACAAAAGGATTCTGCTTCAGGGGACAAAAAGTGACTCTTCTTGGGAGGGGGCTTCTGAAATCAACCTGCCATTCAGCTCCGCAAAATTACAGCCTTGGGCACTAGGCTCAGAAGGGAGATCTGGCATTTGGTGGGGAAGGTGGGGGAGAGTTGTGTGTAGGCAATCCCTTCAGTTACTGGCTTTGCTTTAGTTTGAGTGCTCCCTGCAGCCTGGCAGACCTTCTCTGCTGATCACTACAGACCTGTTTGCTTCAGCTGCTTACATTAAGCCATGTTTTGCCAAGATGCCACAGTCAGTGTTAAAGTGAACCAGAGACCGTAGCTTAGGAAGTGCCTCTCCTTTCCTTCCCTGTCTAGTCTGTCTGCCAAACACAAGTGCTTCTGAGGAAACCTGTAGCAGCCTATGTTCCAGCTAGTGCAATCTCCTCAGCTGAGCACAGCTCACCCTGTTCTGCCTGATCCCCTCTAGGAGTTGGCTCGCTGCACACCCTCAGTCAATCAGCACTTCGGTGGGGCACATTTCCTGAAGACTGCAGCAGTCCCAGCCTCCCAAGCACAGCCAAAAGTATCAAACACGGGGCCAAACTTTTTTTCTTGATGCTACATCATTTCAAGCAAACAGCAACAACACAAGGTCAAGACAACAGGAGGATGCTGTGGATTTGAGTCCAAGGAGGATCATGTACAGAGAAAAGCTTATAGGTAACTCAAGGGCATCGATGCAAGCTGAAGGGAGTGTTGATGGTGGGCAGAACATTCCAGGGCCACCTTTGCACATTTTTTGCACTGGGACATCTAGCTGTGTCAGAACTAGGGAAGGTGTCAGCTATTGGCTATCTGTCCTCATAGTGAAGAAGCCTTTGACTCAGTTTTGATGGCTTCCTCAACACCTCTGTAAAACAAGCTGGAGGGCAGAAGGGTGAAGACTGTCCAGTAACAAAGTGTCCACTACCATTTCAGGCAAGCTGTAAGGGCTGTGGAAGAGGAGTACAGGAGAGGAGTCACTTTGTTGTGGAACCCCTTGCAGTCTCCCCCACCTATTTTAAGCAAGCAGTTGGTTAATAATTACCCATGCTGTAGAAGCAGCACTGCCTGGCGCTTACAGAGCACAGGATAAGCACACTTGGAGTGATGCCCTGTTTTCTCCTGCATATTAATTGGGAAATAAAGAAATTGACAATACAAAGGTAAATAAAGTAAGCAGCAGAAGTACAGTTAGAGGTTAGGGTAAAGTGCAGATTTAATGTACCTTTCATGGTATCAGGAACCCTGGGTATTATGTATGTCCAGTGACACACAGGGATTTGCTTGCCACGGTCCCAGTCAGACTGTGACAGTGTCCACTCACAGCCTTTGGCTTCTGGCCACCTACATAATTCCCTACCAATTTTGTGTTGTTCCTAGGGATAAGTCAAGGATGAGGCTGGGTAGCAAGCCTTGGCTTACCAGCCAGCGGAGAGGGGTTAATGCTGGGTGGAGGAGCATCCTGTGACAGTGTGGTGCTCCTGGGTGGAATCACTCTAGTGTGACCAGAGGAAAAGCTTTGAAAGCACAGCCTGTACTTCCCATTTTAGTCAGTTACTGACTAGTATCCTTCTGCCAGGCATTGGGAGGTTTCATCCAATCAGAGGATCCAGCTCTGAAGGAGGATGTTTTTGTGATAATAGGTGATATGGTAGAAGATTGTTCCCATCCTTCCTTAGCATACCTGATCCTTCTGTGGTTTATCTGCTTGTGTTTATATGCTAGAAAGTCACAAATGAATTCTTGCCCTACAAGGCTGAAGGGCTGTGATAAAGCAATACAGAAATAGTTTTTTCCTTTATGCTGTTCCCAAATCATCTCTGGCTATTTTCCAGTTACAAGGTCTATATTAGGTGATGCTGGAAGGAAGAGAATAAAGGATAGCTAGGGAATGCATCTGTAATTGAGGCAGTTAGGAAAACTGTGGCCTATGAATACAGAATTTTTGTTCTATTACCATCAAAGCCACAATATGTGACTCTTCAGAAATATTGTATGCAGGAGGTAGCCACATCAGGTCTTCCTTTACTGTGCATATTGACAGCAATAAGTAAATAAAAGTTATGCTGACACTAGAATGAATTCCTGTGTGTTCTTGATACATTGTCACCAAAATGATGTTAAATTGTCTCTGCAGGAGTTCAAACAAATCATTGTGACACTCTCATTTACTGCCAGCGCAGTTCTTCTGCTTCATTGAGTTGTTGTGTAACGTACTTAACATCACCTCTCAGAAGCATTGTGTATGTAAAAAGCTTTCACCCTTGCTACCCACTTCCACTTTTAAATTGTGTATAAAGTTAAAGCAGAATGTACCACATCTGAAGTAGAAAGCTCCCGCTTGCTTAGCTGAAGTCAGTGAACAACTCTCTGTGTAACCAGCAAGACGTGCCCTGAGCCACCTGTGAGGAGGTGCTTTCCATCAGTCATTCCCTGCTGCACAGCAATCTACTACCCTGTGATCTCCCTGGCAGAGCCAGCATGGAGCTGCGTCTGTGCACCACAGCATCTAAATTAAGTGACTGTCTTCTTTCAAAGGACACAGAAATTACTGATTTCAATGTTCTCTGCATATTTTTAACGCAATGCAGTAACAGGAAGATGACTTAGGAAGCTCACCTCTGTTCAAATAACCTCCATTAGTAATCCTAGATTGCTTTCTTCTGCTGGGAAAACTGGGAATGAGGTAATAACTTCCTCCAATGAGAAGAGTTCTCTAACTTGTTCTCTTATGTCTGAGGATAGAAGAAAATACAAGATGGTTTGCACCTTTAAGATTTCACTTCAGGAGTTGCAGAACACCTAGACTGGCTCTGAAAAGCCTCTGGCCATTCTTCACCACCTCCACCTTCTAGGTAACACCTAGTAACTTCTTTTCTCTCTGAAGATGCTCCCTGTTGTTCCTGTCAGAGACACTGCCAAATGTGAAGACTGCTGATTTCCTCTGCATTGTCTTGGCTACTTTTCACAGTGTGAAGGATGGACACTGTCAAAGGTTCAATCAACTGATTTAAGGGTTAACATCATCCTCCTTGTAAGATGCACAGGCTGTTTCAGTCCCTAGTGAAGAAGAGTGGTTCCTGCTGGAGTGCCCACCACCCCAAGGCTTTGCTCTTGCACAAAGTTAATGTCAGAGAAAGAAAGGCAGCCCTAGCCCTGCTGCCCCCAGTCTGTGCTGCTTCTAAAGCAGAAAAGTGGATAAGAAATGGAAATTGCCCTTGGGGCCAGAAGTAGATAATAAAGGATAAATGGTTGCTGGTGCGTGTTGTGCATTGCTGTGCCTGGCACACAACTGACATAACGTGGAAGCGGTTTTCAGTGACAAAGTATGGCTTCTTTTTAGCTCCAGATAGTAGGCAGGCTTTCTGCTTGGGACTTAGTGTAATATTAGTGTATGTCTATGGAAATAAGATGATAGATTTCCATAGGAATAGTCTGTTTTGAATTGTCTCAATTGTCTCAACCACTTTTTATGATTGTTAGAGGGACAGAACCTGGCTCATATTGTATCCAGTAAGGAGAGGTTTGCTCCCAGGAAAGTGGCCCATGCTCTGAAAGTCTTGCCCAAGGCAGGGGCTTGCCTGGACACTCAGTGCTCCTTGGTGCTGGTGTGCCTGTGAAGGATGCATTAATACTGGCATCTTCTTCCTCATGCACAAGGCACACTCTGCAGTTTTTCGCCTAGCCTGTGTACAGTTTTTTACCCACCTAGTCTGAGCATGGATTTGAATGGGTGAAATGACCAAGCAAAAGGAATTGTTGTAGTGAGTCACCTGAGAGCTGGCCTGTTGAACAAACCAGTGCAGTGTGTTTCTGTGTACTGAGACAACATCCCTTTTCCAGTATTAAGTAACACTTCTTTCTGCAAGCTTATCTCCACAGCCAAAATGCAGAAAGATTCAAATGAGTACTCAGGACTGTGAGTCCTTCCTGCTCTTTGCAGGACACACTGTAGTGCTTGAACCAACATACAGATTTTGGGTTTTATTCTAGTATTGGCAGATCTGGCACTTCAAAGGAAGAAAAATTATAAAGACCATTTTGTGGGGTTAACAAAGGCACCTTTTGCTAACTCAGAGGTGTTGCAATAAATAACTCAGCAGGGTCATATGCTCTTATTTTGCTGTATCCTGAAAAGTGCAAACCTTGCATTGCTTAAATTACTAAGTGAACTCTGCTTACCCTTGAGTTCTTCTTGACTGCACCCCTGCCTCAGACCTCTCTGTGAAAACCACCCAAGAGTGGCAGGATATGTCCTCTCCTAGAGCTGCTCTTCTTGTTGATTTCTTCATCATTAATTCTGGGGTAGGAGAGAGCTCCCTGTTCCTCCACACATCAGTGGCTGCCGACAGGAGGTACAGCCTCTGCCTCTCTGATATGAGGAAAATAGGTTCTGTTTTTTGTTGTGGGTTTTTGTACCTAAGTTCTGCAAAACAGAAATTAATATTTTTGACATCTCCAAGTTAATAAGGGGGTTTGGAAACAAGCTGTTTGTGGTGGGTGTGAGCAAACTGACTCCCTGCAATGGAATTAGGCCCTGTTCAAAAGAGGTTCTGGCTCTCAGCCTTGATGGAGTAAGACTGGAGGCTTGTGTCTGTCACTGTTGAAAGCACAGCCGTGACCACGGCGATAGCATGTTTGGCAGAGCTCTGTCTTTGGGACACCTCACAGAGCATTCAAGGTCCCTGGGTGGCAGAGATGGGCTGTGCTTTTAGGCTGTGCACTAATCTTACCAGCAACAAAAATGACATAGCAAGAAGGTGGGAGTACTGTGACTTTTGTAGCAAAGTAGAGGAGCAGGCTTTTAATGGAAAAATTGCCAGAGATTGATTGGATTGTAACTTGCTTGGGAGTAGCCAAGCAAGTAGCCAACCATTTTAATTTCTGCTTTCCTTTCCTGATTCTGCCAAAGGCACACCACATGCTTGTTGCAGGCAGCTCAGGGGGGCTGGAAAGGTTTTGGGTATCTAAACACGTACTGGAAGACATTGAAAATTCCTGTAACTCTTGAGGGGTTTGGATGTTCAGAAACTCCTCAGGCCTGGAGCAGCAGCCCTCTAGATCTCTCTCTGATCAAGTGTGTGGTACTTCAGAGGGATGCTGCAACCCATGAAGGGATGTGGGAAATGGCAATGAAGGCTGATTTTCTTTCTGCTTCTTCTCCTTCTCCTAAATTTCTCTTGCAGTAGTTTCCTCCCTTACACAAATACAGATCAAGCGTGGTTTAATGTGGGACTTATTTTAGATTAAGAGGAAGAATGTGCAGGCAGAGCTATATTTCCTGCCTGTGTAGGGGGATCGTGGGCTCCAAAATGAGGACAGAAAATTCTCAGCCATTCAAAAGTATCACAGATGGGTAAAATCATTGTGCTTATCGCATATATCAAGCCTGGATAAGGGGGAGTAGTGGGATACACTTTATTTGAAGCTTGAAGCCTTGCAGTAAGGGAAAATGAATTTGTTTGGTGAAGGAAATGTTTTAGTCCCTTGCCCTGGTTGATGCTGAAGGAACTAGAAGAGAATGTGCACACTTAGTCCACTTTAGCATGTGGCTGGCTCCTGCTGCTGGCATGGAATTAGTTTTGATGGCTGCTAGCTACACAGAAAATCCCTCCTGCTGTGACCAGCTGCTGCTGAGTTGTAGCCTTGCTCAGAAACAGTGGTGGTGGTTGTGGATCCAGGGAGCACCCTCAGACCTGGATGCCCCAAAGGATGTGCATGATACCTCTCCTGACACACTCACAGCATCTCCACATCATGGGAGCCTTTTGCTTCCCCTTGCAAGTGGGCATGAGCTCAGCTTGCAGCTCTGCTGCCATCCAGGAGCAGAGAGCCCCATGTCCACATCTTGAGCTGCTCCTGCCTGCTGGATTCCAGCATGCTGAGGCAGACCTTGCCACCAAGATTTCAGCAACAGAATGGAAGGAAGCAATTTAGTGAGCCAGCCTTAGGAAAGGCTACTGAGAACGGGGGTGGGAGCTATTCTAGTCCCTTCCTGAAGAGAGAAGAGCATCTCCTGGTCCTGGCCCCCATGCTCTGTTGTGAGTACCTGGTTCAGCTCCTAAGTGCAGCCTGGCTGTCAGGGGAGCTGTGTGTGGGCTCTGCTTCATTCCCAGACCAGGGAAACAGAAAAGGGCAAGAAAGAACTGTTGCTTTCTGGGTAAATAAGAAAGAAAGATCTGTCCTACCAGGGAAGCAAAGAATAGCTGTTGTGGGTAGAACTCTGCAAAGGAATGAAGCATCCTGAAGACGGGAGGGAACAGACCTGAAAAATGCTTCTGGGCTTGGTTCTGGTGCACTGCCCATAGCCAGAGTTTCCATCCTGTCTGTGCTTGAAGAGGATCACAGAGCTAGCAAACAAATACTGCTTTACACGATGAGTATACACCCTGCTCTGTCTATCCAGCTCTCCCTAGCTTTGAGCTGGATTGCAAGCTGCCTGTTCCTCACCTTCCCCTCCAGGCTGCTCCCTCAGCTTTCTGTTTATTCTGCTTTGCTTAACTGGAGCTGTTTCCCCAAGGTGGAAATTAGCCTCACCCTGGTGGGGTTTGCAGAACCCAGGAACAGTGGGAGGACAGTTCTGCCACAGTGGAGATGGGGGGGGCTGCTCTCTTTGGAGTGCAAAGGAGGTGAGACACACCCTCATAGCTGCTCATGCTTTTTTCATAACACTGGCTTCCTGTCTAGAAATATTATTCATCCTGATCCAAAGTCTTCCGACTTGAGCATTTCATGTAGAAAATGCACAGCGATGGGCAGTGAACACCCTGGGCTCTTAACCTGCCCTCCCTGCTTCACGGCCCAGGGGGCCACGTGTGGGTACAGGGCTGGGCAGGGTGGTGCTGGGTGTCCCCTCACCTCAGACATGCAGCGTGAGCCATTTTGGAGTCTTTGTGCTAGGTCCTGTCCCAGTGTGTTTCACACGGGTGAGGGGCAGGCAGAGGAACCAGTCCCCTCCACTGGACCTGTACTCAGGAGTTTTTCATCTATTCAAACAAATATTTCATAAGTAGTTTTTTTATTTTTATTTTTATTGTTTTCCCTGAAAATAATTTGTCCAAAAAATAATTTCTGGTTTTTCCTCAGAGGCAGAGAGCAGACAATAAAGTTTTATCTTCAGATGTAGCTTCGTGGGCTTTGTAACTGAAGGTGGCTCTGTCTCTGCTGTAGCTGCACTGCCAGACCCACAGAGAAGGCCATGTGTGGGCAAGCAGCCCTGGCAAGGACAGCAGCCTGTTAATCCTGCATTAGAGACATGTCTGTGCCTCCACCCTGCAGCTGCCAGGTCAGCTGTGGCTTCAGCTTTTCCAAGTCTTTCAGCAACCTGCTAAAGACAGGCAGCTGAGCACCTTCCCAGCTGCTCTGGATGAGGGTCAGTGGGAGCAGCTCTCTGTGATCAGGGCTGGGCATGCCGCTCCCATGCTGGGGAAGGGGGCAGGCAGCCTGTCCCAGAGCAGGGGCTGGGGCATGAGGCTCAGGGATAATGTGGTTTCTGAAGCTAAGCACATACAAAGCCTGATGTGCCCTTTTCCTCGCTGCTGCTTTTCCCTGGAAAAGCAGTCTCAAATCACAAGGGCTATAAAACTAGTGCATTTCCTAACTCTAGCATCATGTAAATAAGTCAGGTCAGACAGGTGGTGTCCCAGAAATTTCCTCAACATTTTCCTATCTGCATGATTTAACAGACTGCAGCTATATCCTAAGAGCCATGGAAAGGCATCCCTCTTACATGCACCAGGGATGTTTTAAGTATCTCTGAATGTCACTGAAAAAAACCAAGAAACTGTTTCCTTGGAGGAGATGGTGTGTGTGTCTCAGACAATGGGCTCATGGGGAAAATGGAGGGCTGGAGCTGCTGACTTCTTGTAGCTGCAGTGCAGTAAGGGAGAGGTGGTGTTATAAAGAAATACTTCCTGGTTTAAGGCTCTGAATTAATTTGAATTGTTTTGCAGAATAATGGGCTTGCACTTACTACTGCTGTAATGGGATAGCCAGAGAATCAGAAGCTGTGGCTGCCTCTGCAGCAGGAGACATCAATTATGGAAGAAGGAGGCTGTGCTGTATAAGGTCAGAAGACAGTAGGACAGACAGGACTATATTCAGCTTTTTCTCTGCCTGTCCGTGTGATGTTTGCCATGGTAGGGTGTGAGTTCCCAAGGTAACGTGAAATGAATCCTGTCTCCTTTCTAAGGAGAAATGGGTGAATATTTGCCATCCCCACAGCCTGCCATGTTATGAATGCCAGTTACAGTAGTAAAGCCATGACTTCAGCTCACTTTCTGGAGGCTGTGTGTGGAGAAATGTGAATTGTACAGAGGTGGGATGTGGGTACTCATCTTTAGATAGACAGCTGTGCCAAAGACAAATCAGATTTTACTTTATGGAATCTCCTTTCTCCTTAATCTTCAGAGATTTATTGAAAACAGCCTCTAATCTCTTCTGCTTGCCAAGACAAGTATGTTTCACCTACTTATCACAGGGTGAATTTTAGTGCCATTCTTAATCTATGGTAAAAAAGGCCTGGGAACAGGATCTGCAGGATGTTGTCTCTGCCACACACCGGAGATTTCCCCACCTGCATTAAGTGCTGCCTGGACCAACACATTCCTACACACACCCAGCACAGACCCTCCAGGAGGTATTCAGGAGCAGCAGCTCGCTGGGGAGCATGTGGGCTAGCAGGCTTGGCTGTGCACTGAGAGCCGGAAGGCAGAGGAGTTCCCAAGGGAAACCTGGCAAACCCAGCTGGCAGTGCCTGAGCAAGGGGAAGGAGAGGAACCAGGGTGCTTGGTGGGAGGGAGCCCATCTCACACAGCAGGCAGGATCTGGTACCACTAATGGGGAGAAGGGAAAGGAGTTGCTGTCCCAGGCCCTTAGACTTACTACTGGAAAGGCTATATTTAATTAGATACATTTTCCAATAACTATTTGTATCTAAACATATATGGTCCATTTTTGGGGGAAGATTGTTATCCAGGCTAGATGCTGTAATCTTTGGAGGCTGAAGGTTGGTGAATCCTCTGGAAGACCAGAATCCTCTGGTCCTGTTTTTGGTGGCCATGCTGTCATGGAGCATGGTAGAAATGTAGAGAAGTCATGATTAAAGTCTGCCATTTCCCTTTCTGGGGAGCACCTTGTAGCTTGGTCAGAACAAGCTCTGGGTTGCATACCCAGCTGCATTTCCACAGCTGCATCCCTATAGAGAGAAGCTCACACAAGACAGCTAGAGCAGTGCTTGATTTCCACGTGGTTAAAAGAGGTCTTTTCCTTCACATGCTCTAGAAGAGAGATGTGGTTTTCTGAAGACCAGGTTTTTCTGGTGCAGCTTTCTGTTATGGACAAAGTGAGGCTTGGATTGTGCTTTCTGCAGATCCTGGGGCTGCAGGGACAGTGGCAATGGGAGAGACACTGAGGAGAGGGTCCCTGGCAGACTGTAAGGTAGATGGTTCTCAGTGCATGTCCCCCTCTCTCTGCTCTTGAGAGTCACTTAATGGAAGGATATTTTTTCCCTAATTAAGAACAATATAGAAAATACATAACGTCCATTTCCCCAAAGGCACAGAGAAATGCAGGTGGGAAAGTGATGGGAGCCAAGGAGCAGCAGCTGAGTGGAAAATCTAAAGCTTTATTAATGCTCTGTTTTCCACAGAGCGCTGTGGGGTGCTGTCTCCTTTGCCTGAGATGAGAGATGGGGAAAAGGACCTTTATTTGCAGCTAGCTCATCCAGGCCCCTTGCACAGCAGGCAGGTTATTTATTTTGTCTGCCAGTCCTGCCTGTGTCTCTGCTGTGCCTTGGCTGTTAGGTTGGAGGTGGGTGTATGGAAAGGGTTCTGATATCTGTGCTCTGTCCCAGGAGGATGAACAGCATGCACATAACCTCAGTGAGCTCTTTGGAGGATCCACCAAGCTTAATAGAGACAGACATCTCAGAGACAATCAGACCCTTCATGTTCTGAGCTAAAGTAATAAAAAACATTTTTATTTTTGATTTATAGCTGAAGAACAGTGAAATTTTCCTAAGATGTGTTAATCCTGTTTTAAGGTGGGAGCTGCTTCTCTCACATTCCACACCAGTGCTGCAGGAAGCATCTCCTGGTGGGAAGATGGAGAAGAGCAGTGCCCCTGGCTGTAGTGTGGCCCTTGCTGTTCACAGGTAAGGCACACAGACTTGGCAGGGTGTGAATGTTTCAAAGAAAAAACAGGGCCTTTAGGGAGCAGCTGGACTGCAAAAGGCAAGATGTGCTGAGGGAGGTGAGAAGATGTCATTTGACTGCTTAGCTGCTTTTGAAAGACACAAAAAGGAAGATTTAGCACACCTGTAATTTCAACCAGAGTCTTCAGGACCTAGACTCATGTAGATATGAGGATTCCTTCTCTGGAGTTCCTGTCACGTATGTGACCATGAAGAAGTCACCTGGAGAGCTGCAAGCTATTTGTATTACCCAGCTTCGGGTAGAGAGCCTCATCCGCTCAGCCTGTTTCTGTAATCTCAGTTTACACCTTCCCCTTCTATGAAAGGCACTGCTCTTGGCAGCTGCCAGGCAGGAGACTGTGGCTTATCCTGCCTGGCTGTGAGCAGAGGGTCCTGAGGCACTCACAGCAATGCTGTGGGAGCTGATGCCCTGTGCTAGTGCCGAGTAAGAACCTCACTGTGTAGCTCTCTGTGTCAGGAGTTTTCCTCACTCTCCTATGCTGGCAGCAGACCTGGGCCCTCTGTATTTAAGTCTCCAATTAAGAACTTTTCCCCCCACAGGTGTGAGTTGCCCTCTCGCAGCCCAGCACAGCAGTGGGCTGTGGGGCTGGCAGGCCCTGCAGCTCTGCCCTTACAGGCCAGTTTATATGGGAATAGGACTTCCCACCTTCTGCTGAAATTGATGTGTAGAATCTATATCCTCTGAAACTGTATTTCTAGATATGTATGTTTCCCCCAAGGTCACTTCTCTTTTGGCCCAGTCTTAGTGCTCAGTTAGTTCTTCAGTCTCTTTAGTACACACTGCCAAAAACATCTAAACAGTGCCATCAAAACCTCTTGCTCTCAGAGGGTCAAGCTTGGAATAAGGGGTGTTTAAAAGAGGGGGATGTATGTATCCAAAAATGAAAACCATTTTTGCTGCATTTCTCTTCCCCCGACACCAAAAGACATCTCGGGGCAGGGAGAAGAGTCACTCTGCACTTCCATAGCATCTTAGCAGCACCACTTCCCCAGAAACAGCAATAAAACTGTGGCCTGTGGGCTTGCAATGACAGTTCAGCTCCTCATTTTGTTCCAAGCCCTGGCTGTGTTATCTGTCAGGAAGATAATTCCTTGACCTTGTGGTCAGGGGATGAGTGCTTTGCTTAGTGATTAAGCCACTGCAGTAGATAACATGCTGTGTTTAATCCCTTTGCTAGCTGGTCCTGGAGGGGGGCAGGAGGGGCTGCAAAAATACAGTGGCTTGCAATAAGTCTGGAGACGTCAGAAACGGTGGCAACAATGCAGAAACTGTGGCTATATGTGCCCACCCTCCTAAGTTAATTTGGTGGCAGGCTGGAAAACAACCAGCCTATCTAGGGCACTATTTTGTCAAGTGATGGAGCCATATGGTGCAAAAACCCCACAGTCGTCTGAGGGCTTAGACATGTCAGAAATCAGGGAGTCCCTCTGCGTACTGATCCTGTCTGCTAGCTGGCATATATAAAAAGAAGGTTTATAATTATTTTCCCTGCCAATGGGGGAAGGGACTCTGAATAAACGACTAATCCTGCTGATTCGAGCTGGGAAAGAATGAGATACAACCTTTCCCACTGCTTCAAAGCTGTGGCTGGGATATGGCTGTGAAGCATGCAGCTGGCATGCTGGAATGCCCCACAAGCCTGCCTTATTCCAAGCAAGTGCAGCAAATGCATCAGAGCATGGGTGCAAGACCAGGTTTCAGGTTGTACAAACTGAGGATTGAAGCCCACTCTTCCAGTGGTATTCAGGGCTCTGTCTGCAAGTGAAATCAGGGAGAGCTTTGACTGACAGGGTCTCACCTAGGAGGTTTCATCCCCACAGCTAGACTTCTGTCCCCTGCTTTTGTTGTAATTCTGTTTCTTGCCCTTGCCAGAGAAGGAGGAGACATGAGCCACATCCAGCTTGCCAGCAGCGAGGCACTGTCATTCTTGAGGGCAGACCCTTGGCTTTTTTGAGCAAACCTCTCTTCCCAGGCTGTCACTGCATAGTTAAGGATTATGATTCTCCTTTAATCTGCCTTTTCCCTTTCACGGGGTCCCTGCTCTCTCTGGAAACAGCCCCAGCCTGAGATTACCTCTGGCTGTGGTGCCTCCTCTGTTGGGCACAGGAATGTGCTAGCTGTCACCATGTGCTTGCCCTTGGGCAATTGACCTTAGCAGGCAGGAACCAATCCCGGGTCTGGTGGCTGAATCAAAGTGGTTGATTACAAATAAAGGCGGGTATGGATCTGGTCTTTGCAAAACACAGTCAGCCAGCAACGCACTTCCCTAATGAGAACAGGACTATGGACATGCTGTGGGTCTCTACCAAACCCTGGTAGCTTGATATTAAATTTGGTCTTTGAGGAAGAAAAAAACAACGTAAAAAGAAAAACAAAACTAAATGAAACATAAAAACCAAAAACAAACAAAATACCCCCCCAAAACCTAAACAAACAAACAAATTCCCCCCCCAAAAAAAACAACCAAAAAGCCCCCAACACCTCCCTCCACTGCAAAAAAAAAAAAAAAAAAAGCAGCGCAGAATTAAAACAGTCTTTAGTAGAAAAGTGATTTTTTTTATCCCGTGGTCTTGAGATACATACCTCTTGTTAGCTCATCCTCCAGATCGTAGCACTGACACACAGTAAAATCTTTTCTCTACAAGCCCAGATTCAAATACTAAAAGAGGTGTTCCTCATCACCTTCTGCTTTACAGGAGAATCGAGAATCCTGGACACTCTTGGCTGCTGCCTTAGAGTGGGAGCAGGGAGACAGTTTAGCTCAGGCTCCTTCCTAACATTGTGGGGTGCTGCCTGACAGATGCCTGGAGCAGCACCCATGCAGGCCTGGGGTAGAGGAAGCCACTGGGCTGGGGTGCTCCAGGAGGCATTTCTCTGCTGCTGTAAGGGAGGAGCCTTCAACAGGATGGAGTTCTAAAAAAATTCACAATTCATCATGACTTTCATGTAGGGTCCCAGTCTTATTTTCATTATTTTCTACATTTGTTTAAGTCATGTATGTGCTTATCCCAGGCTTCTCTTTTCCATCTTTACTCCCACCATTCATTCAGGATATGTTTCTTTGCTGTAGTGGTATGAGAGCCATCATAGCTGGAGATGTCTAGAACAGTTTTCCTACAGTTTTCCACTCTGGCCAACCCTGACCTTTGTTGGGAAACATCATTCCTTTCTCACCTGAGGTCCTAAGTACTTTCCACCATTCTTCATTCCCTGAGGGTACCTAAAATGTGTGAAGCTACTTGGCCATGTACATCTGTTGCATGAGACACAAAACCATGTCTCCTATGATTTTAGGGATATTTAAATAACTCATTTTGTTATTTCTTCCTTCAGACATTCTTTCATTTCCTCTGGGGAGTAATTTTGTGCCTCCAATTTCCCCATGGAAAAACTTATGCTAAAATTACTCTCTATACATCTGATACACCAACTCCCTGGCCATCCTTGCCTGCTTGCAGGATGCCTCCCTGTACCTGAGGACACTGCAGTGTGTTGCCATGGAGAGGACTCAGCCAGCATTACTGGGTCAGCAGGTACTGTACATGCACTTTATACAGCACTGGCATCAGGACGCATGGCAAGGGCCCTGCGGCTTCCAGGAGACTCTGCAGAAATTCCCCTGGTAGCTTACAGCAAGTTTTCTGTGCATTTGGGGACTGGCAGGCTGTGACTGAATCATGTGGCTCCTGTGTTATGGTACAGTGTCTTTGCAGGGAGGGATCTGCAGCTTCCCAGAGAGAGCAGGAGCTGCAAGAAGTCTCTGCAGTAGCACAGTGCAGTCTGATCAGAGACAGAGAGGACAGCAGCTCTGGGTGTAAACATCATTGCCTTCAGGAATCTCTACTTGTACAGTTTTTTTGCTGGAACCATAAGTAAAATGCATTGAAATACCTGATTCTGCAAACAGATTGCACAGGCTTTTTTTTTTTTTTTTTTTTTTTTTTAATTGCAGGAATCACAGAAAACGTCTGTTACAAGACAGAGTGCCTTCTGCTTGGAAAATATTAGGACTCACAGCATCCAAGAGATGTAAGTTGGAGTGGCAGCTACCATGAAAAGGGATATGGAGTATGTCTACAGCTAACCTAAGATGTCAGGTGTTCTAGTGTTGCATAAAGCCCTGAAGCTCTCAGCCTGCCTACCTGCCTACCATTTTCTGAGAGCAGGCAGGTCAACTCTGGTTTACTGAAACAATCCTCCCTGGCTTTACTTTCTCCTGAGCAGCAGTAGGTGAAACTGATAACAGAAGAAGCAAGATCATGACGTATAGCTGTTACAACATACCTAAAATCCCTGTCATGACAGGTCATGCGGACTTTTATGAGCTGGGTACAATTTTATTGGCAGAGTCCAGGTCATAAGGAGAAGCTGGTGATAGGATGGATATACCTTAGGATGCCAGCCTGCCCCAGAGCACCTGTGTATGATGCGATGATGATCGCAGAAAGGAAAGCTTCCCTCTCAGGCAAGAAGGGACACTGTTTCCCATGCCAAGCATTGGTCTAAGTGGGGAGGGCAACAGCTAAGCACTTCCACTGGGGCTGTTAATGCTTGCCCCATTCATGGTACTGTCTGGGAAAGCAATGCAGGGGAAGTAAATTAGCAGAGGTGTTTGATAATTAAAACAGTAGCATCCCTTTGCTGTGCCACAACACCCCAGTTCTTCTGTAGGTTTTCAATCTACTCCACCTAAAGCCCAGATTCAGACAGTTCTTGTAGTTGCTTGTGCACAGACATGCCCCAGTTTAAGGAAGAACAGGGCAATTTAGTTTCCTTGAAGCCTTTGCAGACAAGTGGAAATTTGGCTGCACCCTATGGTCAGCTCCCCAGCTACCTAGCTGCAGGCAACAGGAACAGGAGCCTCAAGATCCAACTGGGACACAAGGACATCTTGACAGCTTCAGGTGGAAGCTGAAAATGGTGCAGAGGCTCCTAGATTGTCTGGATCAGGGCTGCTGAAACTCCCTGATGAGAACAAAGTACCATTCTTCCATCAGGATTCATGTCAGATGTGGACCGAGTCCACCCAGGATGGCTGTGTAGCGGTCCCTCTATAGTGAAAATGGTGCCTGTTCATGGATCTCACCTTTCCCTTTAAATCTGAAGAAATAGCTGTTGCTGGGAGGTAAACATGAAGCCTGTCTTGTCAGCATGTACAGGAGACAGGTGTATAAGTAGCAAAGCTTGTGAACAGAGTGGTCTCCTCCTAGGGTCTAAGAAATTGCACACAATGCGGCACTTAACAAAATCTTCACCTGCAGGGATAATATGGCTTTTTTCAAGAGGGAAAGAAAAATGGCTTTCAGCTTTACCTACACATCTGTGTTTTGTGCTCCCCTCCTCATTTATTTTCCTGTCTCTTATAAATCATTAAATAATTGTCAAAAATAGCACAGCTTACTTTGGAGGTGATTAAAAAAAGATTAAATTATCACATCACCCTCCTACAAACCAAAACATTCCCAGTAGCACCCAACAGACAAAAAGCCAAATCTCTTACTCCCAACTGTTTAACTTATTGTCTGACAAGGTACTTCTATGCCAGCTGCTCTTCCCCTCAGCTGCACTGGGCTGCTTAAGCAGATGCTGCTTTGTAAACACCCAGGAACACAGTGTCCAGCACCAGGGTATTGACAGATTTGTCACTCAATCTAAAAATACCAGCTGATATGTGACCCTCCCATCCCATTGCCTGGGTACTGCTCCGCCAGGAGGAAATTTCCACCGAGCTTTTGAAAGCATAAGCTCTGCCAAGCCACTGTGATTTACATAAATAATGAAAAGTTTAATATATCTAGACTGTATTCACTCCTGGAATAACTCTACTGGCCCTAGAGAGGTAACTAATGGGATGAACTGGGCCCTGTAAGTTTAATGTGCTGAAAGAAAGTGTTACTGTATGCTGTCACATAGAGATCTAAGTGATTTTAGGCAGCCAGGATGGTATAAGGATACTCAGTCCATGTTTACTCATTCATTTCTGCCCATTTCTGCTAATGCACCTTCCTCTTACCCTGCCCCTGTCCTGGCCTCCCAGTGCAGTGTTATCAAACCTTCAGGCCCCCCATTTCAAAGTGTTTCAGGGTTTGGAGACAATGCCCAGAAGTGGTGGTGGGTGGTTTAAAACCTTCATCCTCCATGAAGCACCAGCTGCAGATCAGGAGTCAGGGAAGCTGCCACAGCAGGGGCACAGGAATATCCCTCCACTGCAACCAGGAGAGGTTAATTAGAGGACTGCATGGGGATTAGGGAGGACGTGAGTGAGAGCTCCAGCTAGATCAGGGAGGCCAACATGGCCCAGGGCAAATCACATCAGTTCCTTCTGCTTCAGTTTGCTTGTACTTAGACTGGGGGCGATAACTAGTTTACCTCACAGCCAGGTCCTGAGATTAGATGCAGCGAGCTGCGTAAAACACATAAGAACAAAATCGGACTGGCAGTTTGGTTTTGTAATACAGGATGATTCTTACTGCCAGAGTGGTTTTGCAATGCAGAGGATTCCTTGCTGAATGGTAGGGATGTAGGAGATGAGTGCAAAGTTACCAGAGAAAGACTTTCAGACTAAAATCTTACAATAACAAGGCAATGTTTCACAGTAAAGATGCATGCTCAAAGAATGGGCTAAGGATAAAGAAGTCAGACCTAGAACCGATTTTTTTTTCATGTCCTAGTGTTAAGAGGCATGTGGGATGTGGAGCATATTCCATTATAAAGGCTCTGAAGACTGGCCTCTCCAGAGTGCTGGATGGTCTCCATGAATGGAGAATCTCTTTCCAGGTATATTGTGTTGGAAGAGTTTTGCATTTTTTTTTCTTGTTCCCAGTGTTTTCTCTTCAAACCATCACCTAATAATACCTCACCAAAAAGGAGGGCAGAGCTGCTGCCTGCCTAGAAACCACAGAAGCATTATGATTTTCTTATCATCCCTCTGTACTGGCTCTTCAGAGTGGGTGCTACTTGCTTGCCAAGGACTTGTGAGGCTGCACTCCCCCAAGCAGTTGTATTAGAGCTCCGTCAGCTGCCACCGCAATGTTCCTGTACTGCGCTGCTAAGTAGGTGTCTCGGGGCTGATTTCCAGAAGGACTGGGCTGAGCAGCATCTTCCTCTTCTTTGCCTATGATAGCCTTCTTTTACAACTACGCAGCCTACGTCCAGTCCTAACAAACTATATTCCCTTGGAGCTTGACTCAGCAAAGCATTAGAGCTTACACTGGATTGTTTGAAGGGAGCCTGTGTGATCTGAGAACAGATTACAGAGCACCTCCCGGAGCACCTGATGTAGTGGCTGCTCTACTAAACAACAGCACAGTCTCAGGTCCACAGAGCAGAACTATGTGTGAAGACACCAGTTACCATCTGTAATGTGCTGCATCTAACTAGCTTTGTATCTCATCCTTACATCTCCCTGTATCTTCTTAAAAAAAACCCCAACAAGACCAATAAAAGCCCAAACCAAAAAAAAAAAAAAACATGTTTGAAATGGCATTTCAACTACTACATTTTTGTCTTTACCAGCAGAAGAATGCCCACAACTGAAAGCAAGTCTGTCTTTGATGCAACAACTGCAGCAATGAGAAGCCGTCCTCAGGTAGGATATGATAAACCAGGCTATGTATTGCAAATTCTGTTTCCCACGCCTCCCTGTCCAGCCTTGGCTTAATAAAGACATGTAGATGTCTTTAACTAAGTCCCCTCTCAAACCTGTGAGCACTGCATATTCAGCATTTGTTTAGCAAATAGAATTCCCCTGTCATCAGGAGAAATTTTAGCTCTTATTCATATGGAGAAAGAACTTAGTATAAGCTGGCTTAAAATTTACCTTGTAAAATATTAACTAGTGGTGATGCAGCTGCTCCTCCTAACAGCTTTTAGACATATCTGCCAAATTTAACCTTGACAGAGAGAATGAGTTTCAGTGACAAATTTTGCGTGAAGAGGAAGCACACAGATAAGATTGTTGGCACTCTCTCTGGCACTGAAGGGCCCTAGTTTCAACCCAGATGCCATTAAAACCTAGACAATCTACATAAACAAGAGTTTCTAAACATACCAAATGTGTTCCATTGTGTTCCAAAATTCCTCCAGAGCTCAGCCAAAAGAAACTGCTCCTTACTCAGTGCTTCTCCTCCATGTTGATTGCTTTTTTAGTTCTCCCTAACCTGCAGCTCAATTGCAAAAATACCAAATAAACCCCATCTAAAAGGGCCATACTTTTTACATGTGACCCAGGGTTTAACTTCTGTTCCTACAGAAATCCAGCAGTAGAATTCTTTCTCAAATAAACAGAAGCATAAGCAGACCCAAGAAATACCTCTCATGCCTCCTCCATGCTGACTTAAATTTTCCATGCTGCAATTTTAAACTCATAAAATTCACTGAATTTCATGGACTTTTAACTTAAACCACTACAGAAATAAAAAATATCCATACACAGATTAGTGTCTTTTGAAAAAAAAAATATTTTTTCTTAGATTACACATTCAAAACTTGAGCTGTACACTGCACAGTATAGGAACACTAGTTTGCCAATCCAATTACCTTCATGTAGGTTTGTGTTGATTAGTTCAGCTGTAGCCCCAAGGTGTCAAACTCAGTCAGCAGCAAGAGATGGACCCCAGGTGTAATTACACCAGTCAGTGGCCAAGACACGTCTCCTGGGCTGCAGAATGTTCTGTCTGGAAATGCCCTTGTCAGAGGGAGGTTTGGACAGTTTTCAGGTAGGTTGCAGTAGAGCTTTAGGGAAAACATGCTACTCCAGTTAGAGGCTGCCTGCTCATTCACCCATCACCATTTGCCTTCTTCCCACTGTTTCCCAGCTCTCCCCCTTTTCCCTCTGTTAAATGGACCAAGCAGTGAATTTCAACTGCAGTGCAACGACACAGGAAGCAAAACCCCTCATATACCTGCTGGCAGGCTTGCTCTGCAGCCCCAAAGGCTACAAACTAGATGAAACATTGGCTATGCTGGACTCACTGCAGGTTTTAACCCAACTCTAGTGCTGTCAGGGAGCAAGGGCAGTTTTGCAGTGGCTGGATTTGGGCCACTGGCCATCTCTTTTCTACGTCTTTGCAGCTACAAGGGCACACTTAAATCACTGTGGCATGGACAACATGTGGAGAATCTGTGTTTTTTCAAGGACCTTGTCCAGTGTTAGAGCAGGATTTGTTTCACTGTTCTAATTGCTGCTTTGAGGATGAGAGGACAGCCTCCCTGCTGTCTAATGCAGCTGTCCTTTCCACAGTTACCAGATTTGGGTGTTAATGCTTATCACCAAGGGATGTTTTACTTTAATAATCACTCAAATAAATAAATAAATAAATAAATACATAAATACATAAATAAATATTACTTTGTACTTTATAAGCAACATTTGTCCAAAGTCTTTGAAGTGCTTTATCAATCAGAGTCTTAGTATTTCCTGTGAGTCCCAAGAGCCCAACTCCGCTTCCCTTTATATCAATAGGAGCAGATCCAGCCTCTGAGGACTTGCCTGGCATTACACAGTGAGCCAATGACTGACAGAGCAAACATTGCTCAGGTGCCCTAATTCCTACTTTCATGCTGCCTGCCCTTAACACCACCAATCGTACTTTGATTCAAAGATCAAGTCCTATAAAAATAAAAATAAAATTTCTACTTCTTAATTTTCAACACTGTTTGTGTAATGTATCTAGCCTTGCAGGGCACCAAGGTGTATTTGGTCTATTGTTACTGCTCATTTAACAACTTCTTTAAAGTCTTTTAGGAGGGCTCTGACCTGCTGTTACCTCCTGGGAAATTCTGGTAAGCAATCTATGCATGCTAGACTGCACGTCTGTGCCATATGTCAACCCTCTCCTGGTTGTCTCTTCTACTATGTTGTATGTCAGAGACATCCACAAAGAAATTAGATCCTGTCTTTTCTTGCTGCTTCTCCTCCATGCTCCAGGTCTGACTGCTATCACCAGAGCAATCCAATACGGCGTCACGGATGGTGAAACACAGAGCTGATGCTGCCCGGAGCCAGAAAAAAAAACAAACCACAGTGCCTGCTTTGGATGTGTGCTTGCAACTCCAACTCAACAAAAAGTAAATGTGGAAACCTGGAGCAGAGTACTGTTGTACTTGAATGCTGTGCACAGGGCACAGGTAGGCTTTTCACATTTCTAGAGTATTTAATTGCAGAAGGACTCAGTTGCCCCTAAATAGTATTGAGTTATCTCTTATAAAAAAGACACGATCCTCTTCTAAGAGAATCTGTAAAGTACCTCATTTTGTGCATCTACTCTTTCTTGTGCTCTATATAAGAATACAACTCTTAGCACCAGTGACAGAGAAATGCTGCCCTGCTCAGTAGACGATGATAAGAGCTGGGCGAACGTCTCATTGTATGCAGCTCATGAGAACTATAAGGTTGGAACCCAGAAGAACATCTGGTCCAACCTCCTGCTCAAGACAGGGCAAATTGGATAAGGTGGCTGAAGGTCTTCTTGAGTTTTGAGAATTCCTGAGGGTGGTGATTTCCATTTACAAGTGACCTCTGTATTTCCCCCAAAGTCCAGATTCCACAGGTTCATTCATTTTTATATCTTAATGAACAAATGGCTTGTGTGGGTGCTCATCAGTTTGTGGACTGTCCATAAATTTGTCTCCTTTTCTCCCTCCTCCAAAAGAAAAGAAGGGATTCTACAGATGTTAGCAAGAGAAACTTGTAAAGGAGGAGGAGAGGTGAGGATACCTTGGGAGGGGTAACAGTTACAAACAGCAAAAACAAAATTGTGTTTGTGAGCACTTTCAGATAGCTTCGGCCCAGCTCTGATCATGATGTCTACTTACATGGCCTTGATCTGTGCTTTCCCTAGCTTGCTACTAGTAGCAGCCAAGGGGCACCCAGGGTATATGGCATTCTGTACTCCAGCCTTCCTCACCTTCAGCATGGGATTGCAGCAGCTTTGAAAATGCAGTCCTGTAACTTAAACCGAACTGCCCATCACTCCAGGCAGAATCAGCTAGGGTGGTTTTGGTTCTTATTCAGCAGGCTCTAGTAGTCAGCAACCTCTGTTTGCATTTCCAGCTGGAGAGTGCACCTGTAGTCATTTCTGGTGTAAACAATCAATCAGTAACTCAGAGGCTTCAAGCAGATTTTGCAGCCCTCTCTGACAAAAATTCATGTGCTTATGGGGTGGAGGACAGAAAAACTTGCTTCCTCTCTGTAAAGATGACTGAGGTCAGTCTTTAAAACACACCCAGAACGAAAAATGTATTTAAAACAGTATGTGAAATAGCTGCCACATTTTTGTGCGGTACCCTGCTCCCCCAAAATATGAAATTAGGGTGGATGTTGGTTTTCATTGTTTTTTAAATGCTCACGCCGAGGAGCTTTCTGTTACATTACAATGGACAACCAGTGGTGCATCCTCACTCCTCCATGGAAAGATCTTTCATTTCTTACTAAGCTGAGCATGCAGTTCTGCTTCAAAGGCCATCTTGTCAAAGGTACGCATGTTCGTCTCCTCCCGCACCTTTTCCCGGACGTGGAAGGATGCTCGAGCAACAGATCTGGCATTTTCTAAGACAGTCTTCTTCTCCTTGAAGATCTGCTCACTTCTCTCCAGCTTCCTCTCTATAGAGAGGAGAATTTCCCTGCGCCGTAAGTCCTCATACTGTTCCACCTTTTGCTTGTTCATCTTCTGCACTTTTTCCTTTTCCAGACGGCTCAAGACCACTTTGCGGGCTTTTTCTTGGACAGCCTCTTCAGCCACCTGGGCAGCATGCTGGAGCTTTCTCTCTGTCTCTCTAGCCAGTGCTTCCAAGTGCTCCTTCTGCTCTCTTTCCTTCTTCTCTGCTGCCAGTTTAGCTCTCTGGATCTGCATGTCCTCACGCCTAGCCTTCTCCCTCAGCTCCTGGTTCCTCTTCTCCACAAGCTGCTCATAGTTCTCCTGAGCCTTTGTCAAACTCATCTTCAGGGATGCCTTCAGCATTTCCTTCTCTTCTGCCTCCTGCTTGGCCAGTTCCTTGAGCAAGGCCTCATGCTTCAGCTTCTCTGCTTGGTTGAACAGTCTCTTTTCCTTCTGCAGCTGCACCTCCTTTTTCAGCCTCTTCTGTGCAGCTGTGGACAGCTTCTCTTGCAAGAGCTGCTCCTCTCGCTCCTGGTGCTCCTTCTTGACTTCTTCCTTTGCCTTCAGGTTGAGCTCTTGATGGAGCTTTTTCTGCTTGTCCTCCTTGATGGCCCTCTCCAGCCTCTCCCTCCGTAGCCGCTCCTGCTTCTCCGCTTGCTCCCGCCACCTCTCCTCACACACCAGGAGCTGCTTCTGCTTCATCAGGGCAGCTTCCTCCTGCTCCTGGTTCAGTCTCCCTCGACGCTTCTCCACCTGGCTCTCCCACATCCGCTGACCCTGCAGGAGGGCCCTTTGCTTCTCCTTTTCCTCCTGCTCCTTCCGCTGTTCAGCCAGGCGCCGCTGGCTGTCCCACTGCAGGTGAGCTGCCTGCCGCTGCTCCCGCAGGAGGTTGGCCTCCTGGTGCTTGGCGATCATCAGCGCCGCGATCTTCTTGTCTCTCTCTGGCACCTCTGAGAGACCCTTCTTCCTCTTCACCTCTCTAACGATCCTCTCGACTCTCTGGGCAGTCTGTGGTGAGTGGCTGAGGTCGCCCAGGCTGAAGCTGCGCCCCAGCAGAGTCCCATTGGCGGCGGCTACCCCCCGACCCCGGCCGCACACCTTGCCCCCGCGCTCCCGCAGGCTCTCCCCGCTGTAGGACGACGAGGCGCCCGACTCAGAGGAGGTCTTGCCCCAGCTACCCTCGCGGCGCTTCTGCAACGAGTCCAGGGAGTGACTCTTGCCCTTGGCACCCCTCGATGCCCTGGTCTTCCCCCCGCCATGGGTTCGGGACCCGCCGGCAGCTGCGACCGTAGCCCGGGAGGAGACGCGGGCGGCGGGCGAAGGCGGCAGGCTGCCGAGGGGCGCGAGGATCCGCCTCTTCTCCTCCCGGATAATCCTCTCCCGCTCCTCCCGGCACTGCTGCAGCTTGCGGCGGCGCTCCCGCTCGTAGGCCTCGTAGAGGCCGGCGGCCACCCGCATGGAGCGCCCGGGCGCCTCTCTCAGCAGGTCCCCCAGCGCCCGCGGCAGCAGCTCCACGGGCCGCACGGCGCAGCGGGCACAGGCCTCCAGCGACCGCGGGCTGGTCAGCACGTACCGGCTGCCCTCCGCCGCCGCGCAGTCGAAGTTGTACAGGTCCAGGTGCAGCAGCGGCGACTGCTCTCCAGGACGGGCCGGCTCTCCCCCCGCTGCCCCCCCGGGCGCCGGGCAGGGCTGCGGGGGAGGCTCGGCCGGCGGCTCCACCATGGCTCGGCCTGCGGGGCAGAGAGCGGCAGCGGGTGAGCGGGCGGGCAGCGGGCGCACAGACCCCTTTGTGTTCCCGGGGCAGGGGCGAGGAGCGGCTCGGAGGGGGCGGCGAGGTGTGCACCGGGGATGCCTGGGCTGGGCTGTGTTTGTGCAGGAAGGGGGCAGGTTGCGGCAGGTGTTGGGCGCGGAGGGGCAGTGTCCGGGGGCGGGGAGCCGTGTTTGGGCGGTCGGGGACAGGGGCGTGGTGCGGGAGTCTTTAGCAGGCGCGGGTTGTGCCCCGTGGTGCGCGGGGGCGTTTGGGGTGACGGGGTGTACGGGATGACGTGGGGGCGTTCAGGGTCCTCCGGCAGGTTCGGGCAGTGGGCGCTGAATCGTTCGGCAAGGAACGGGGCTGCTGGGGGTGCACGGCGTGCGTCTGGGCCGGGAGGGCAGTCTGGGCTGAGGGTAGCCGGGCTATGAACGAGGATGCTTTAGGTGCTGGGCTTGGCGGAGTGGCGGACGAGGTTGTCCGCGCGTGAATGGGTGAGCGGAGAAAGGGGTGCCCGGGGGTGTCAGGCAGGGCTGGCAGCGCGACCGAGACCTACTCCAGAGCCGCGGCGCAAGACGGAGCCCCCCGCCCGTCCCGGTCCCTCGCGGCACTCACCGGGCGGGCGCGGCCGCAGCCCCGCTCTTTGTCTCGGTGCCGGCGGCCTCGGGGATCAGGCGGGCGGCGGCGGCGGCGGCTCCTCCATGGCACCCCGGGCCCCGCGCGGTGCCCCCACCTGCGGGGCGGCGGCGGCGGGCACGGCGGCCGCCCGCAGGCTGCGGCGCCCCGCGCTGCCCGCTGCAGCCCCGCGCGGGGGGCGGGCGGAGGCGGGCGCGGGGGGAGCCCGCCCCGCAGCCCCGCCGCGGCGCCGGGCCGGGGGCAGCGCTGCGGCCGGACGCGGGACCCGCCCCCGCCTCCCCGCAGCGAGGGGCCGGGCCCGGCGCTGCTGCGGCGAGCGCGGCGCGGAGCTGGCCCGGGTGGCGGGTAAGCGCCCGGCCCGCCAGGAGAGTGTCCTTCCCTGCAGGCATCCCTGCTCCTTGTGTGCGCATCCCTTAATCCGTGCGTCCTGCCCTGCACCTGCCCCTCCGAGCTCGCGTCTTTCCCTGCAGACCATCCCTAAATGAGCAGCACTTTCACGGTCGTTCCCCCTGTTTTGCACTGTACCTGCACACAAACAAGCCCATCTGTATTTACTGTTAATATAGACAAGGATAAAAAGGGTATAAGAAGGAACGGGAGATGCTAACCCAGTTTTACAGATGGCAAACTGAGCCCCAGGGAGATGAAGTCGACTGCCTTGGGCCACCTAGGGAATTCATGCCAGAGCTGGAAAAGAATGGTAAAGCTCTCGGATTTCATTTCAAAGCAGTTTCCAACCATGAAACCTTATTCCCTTTTTTGCAAGTGTAAACTATTGCTTGATGCAAAGATGAGACAGGCAATACAGTACACCTTTTTGAGTACCCGCTCTGAATATGGTGCTTGCAGTTACTTTGAAATATCCCTGGTTTCTACAGGAATCCTGGGCTCAACACCCTCAGTGGAGTTGAGAAATGCTTTGCTCTGGAAATACCATTCAGCCAAAAGAGGATCACTGCTGTTAGTGGAGCTGCAGAGCATCTGTGCCACTTAGTGGAGCAACTCTGATTTTTTCAGGCAGAGGAGAGGAGTAGTAAATGCACTATTGGTCACTGTGTTATGAAGTCAATGTTTTTCAGCAATTTCTCATTTTACTTCTACAGGTACACCTTAACATGCTTTGCTTTAATGAGGAAGGATATAGTACTCACCAAACGACTTTCCAGGATGGCCCAGGACAAGGATACAGAGCAAAAGAAGGGCCGAAAAAGGCTTGGGACTTCTTAGCAGAAAGCTGAGGAGCTGAAGGTTGGTTGTCATTTCATATTGTACAGGCAAAGACTGTGATGCATCCACAGCAAGTGAGCAAACTCCACCGATAAGCCATATTGACTAATCTGATCTCATTCATTCATCATCATGATAGTCTGCAGGGGACAGTTGTGAAGCTTCGTTATTAGTCACATGAAAAATCCTCAGGCCAGGGAGCAGCTCTGCCATATGAAGAGCCCAGCCTTCTGGCTGATGAGGCTAACCATTAGTACTTGCTGTAGCACCGTGGCTGTCAAGCCATAGCTGTGTTCCCTCCTCATGTGAAGTATTAAGCTGGTAAGTGCATATGCCAGGTAAGATGTAGGCTGCTCCAAGCTTTTGGCGTGTTGCTATTTCAGCCTTCATCAGGACTGTATTTGGGCCTTGATCTTTTCAGGTTTCCATGTGGATCTTTGGGAGCTCTGTAAGTGGTCTCCCAAATGCAATTAAAAGGGGATTTACCAGGGGATTTTTAGAAGCAGCTGGATGTTACTTTAGGAGACATTAACACACACTATCCAAACACGGAGTCATATCCCTATCTCATCAAGACTGAAGGAGTTTTGGGATGGGGAAGGAGGAGATCATTGGAGGAGTTTAAGTGGATTGCTGCTAGTGAGTCATTTTCCCAGACACAATTATAAAGCCTAATTCTCTGTTGGCTAGATATGTCTAGAAATCTGTGTGCTCAGGTGGAGCAGTACTATAACGTTATGCTTTAATAAACATTTCCAATTTTGCATCGCTACTAATGATAGCAAGAGATGTGGGGCAGTGGAAAACTGGAACTACAGATTGAATGGGTAGAAATTTTTGTATCACTTCAACAAATTCTTCTGTATGCCTTCCATTGCTCATCTATTATTGCCTTTCTTCCCATCTAACTTTAAAACTGCCCATACGTGGGTTCTTCTCTGCTCTCTTCATGAGAGCTATTTCACAACCTGCTACAACTCATTGGTAAAAGCTTTTGAGTTACTTTCAGCTTCGGTTTTCCATCTTTTTGTTTTGTCTTCTCTAAGTAATTTGCACTCCGTCCTGCTTGGGTCTATGCCTTACAAATGTTTGTAAACTGTTTCCATGTCCCCTCAGAGACAAGGAACACATAATGTCATGACAAATCAATCCCCCACAGTTACACAGGGAGCTATCACATTCTGTCTCCTCCCAGTGTGTCAGACTCTCATGGTAGCCATAGCCCTGAACTGAGCAGTGGGTTCCTGCCCAGCACTCAGCTCTGTGTTGCCTGGCAGGGTAGCTGTATGCACATTCCTGGTGCTGGTGCGTTGCCTTCCTCCTCTCTAGCTAATTTCTTTGTGTCCCCTTCTCTAATTTTCTAGCTCTCCTCTGCCAAGAGAAATATTAGTTGGTGAATTATTTCCTGCTTGCCAAATAGCCTTTGTTTTCCAGGCTGAATCCTATCTTCATCTACTTTGCAATTTCTACTCTCTGTCTCAGGCTTTTGACACTGCTGTTGGGAGACCCTGACCTATTGTGCAGCTACTCAACTCTCAGCCTATTCCCTCTTCCTTAGGCTCTTCCTGGTTTTGCACCAGAATATACCTGCACCTTCCTGAGCCCTGTGCATAAGGGGAAAGTGACTGCCTTGGGGACAGGAGAGTAAGGAGGCCTCTGATACAATTTTTGCTGGTATCTCCCAGGCGTATTGCCCTTCTCTTCCTACCTGTTTCTGGGACACAGGCACCAAGCATCTGCCCAAGTATGTCCCTTCCTGTTGCAGTGTGATGCCTTGGAGGTATTTGGGCTTAGCCCAGGTGTGTCAATCACTTCTCCTTTCCCCACCCTAACCCCTGCCAGCACTGTCTGTCCTGGAATTCCAGAAAAGGCATTGAGTGATTGGGCAGATTCAAAATATGCCCTCCACCCCCAAGGGAGCATTGGGCCATCCAGGTGTCCTTTGTCCCTTGACACCTCCTCTCCCGTACCTGGTTGGTGGGCTCCCTACCCGTCCCCTCTTCCCGTCCCCCAGGTAAAAGGGCGAGCAGCCCCGTGGTCCGGGAGTTCTGGTGGAGCTGTTGCTACATTCAGAGGCCTGCGGGCCAGAATAAAAGCTCTGGATTAAAACCCTCCATCAGAAGAGACTCCTTTCCTTCACCACAGCCTTGAAGGCTTCTCTGACAGCAGGAAACCTGAGGAGTGGACCCTCTACAAGAGGAAGCTCCATCCCGCTGCCACCTGAGCTCTGGCATGCTTGGGCTTGTCTCCATGCGCCCAGCTGCAACATCCAGCTAGCCAAAGGTGTCTCTGGGGTGAAACACCACAGTTGCCGCTATTTGGTCCAGCAGCAGGGCCAGACCAGCCAAGGCACGTCCCATTCTCAATATTGGTAACACCAATACCTTCCCTGCCCAGATGCAGCCCCTGCCCCTCTCCCAGGACATACCAGTGCCTCTCCAGCACAACCTTCTTCTGTCAGCTGGATGGTTTAAGCACTAATGTAAAACTTTAATGAGGCACTCAGTCTAATGTTTTACTGATCCCCACAGTACCCCTGGTTCTTTCCCTCTGAACAGCCACTTGTCACATGCCATAATCTCTTGTTTACAGTCCTGCAGCCCATCCACCTGAGTGATTTTACAGCCTGCTATGTAATAATGCTGAACATAAAATGCCATTTGACTTTATACATTGGGCTTTCCTGATAGCCAAGGTCCAAAGCTCAGCATGCCACAATGTCAGTGTAACAACCTGACAAAAGCAAAGTCCTGTGTGAGATTTCAGTGTTGGTTCCTTTTTTACATTTCCTATGCTTTGCCTTTGGTTTTTGTCACTCTGTGCTTCTGCTCTGCCTGCAGTCCTGGCACAACTTGCCTTTCCCTTCCTCCATGGGTGGCAGGATGGCCATTTGCTTTCCTCTTGCCACCACAGACTGCCTGTGGGGAGACATAGCAAGGCCTCCCTTCTCTGTTGCCCCATCTGATGTGGTTAATGCACAGCATCCTGAGAGACTTCAAAGTAACTGCCCAAAGCTGAGGCACCCCCCCGCCGCTCACAGCTCAGAGGCTTTGCCTAATGTTGTCAACTCTGGCTGACCCTCATTGGAGTCTCTAGGGAAATGGAGCTTCTGGCTGGGGCAGATGCCCAGAGCAGGCAAGCAGAGAAGAGATGGGGTGTGAGGAGGTAGCTGGGAATGGTGACATATGGTGGGGGCAATGCAGAGGGCTACTGCCAGAAGCAAACTGTTTGGCAGCCGCTGGGGACAGACTTGCATTGCAAATACTGCATCTTTCACTCTAATATAAAGCTGGAGTCTAAGGCCAGTGTGCTGATGGTAAGTTGTTATTTGTGTGCATCTTGCTGGGAAACACCATGGTGCGATCTGTTTGCTGTCTCACTGAAACCAGTTAGTCCTCAGTAATGAAAATATTTTGTTGGTCCCTGGCTGAAGGATCTGTAGAGAGTTGTCTGTCCTCTTTTAAGGGCTGGCAGCAGTCATGCTGCATGGATGCTTTCTTGGGGTCATGCTGACCAGCTCTCTATTTGACTTTGTGCAAGTTTGGCACATTTGCAGTAATTTTGTATTTGGGTAAACCTAGTTTTTAGTTATCAGGGCTGTTTGAACAAAAATATGGTAGGCTGGCTAGAGAAAATGAGGGGAAAAAACCTTGTCACTGCATATTTCCATGGAAACAAGTATAGATATGAGGGTAGATTTTATTTGGTTTTCAAGATATTCTGTTGTCAGTGGTTATTTCTGGAGCAATTAGAATTTTGGCATATATTGGCAGAAACCAAACCTCAAATGTGTATGTTGAACTTAATGCATGCAGTTCTTCTGGTCAGGCTTGGCTTCTTTAGAGAACTCATGGGTCGTGAGGGAGTTATGGAGCCCTTGCACACAGTGAACCATGGAGGATTTGGCCCCAAGGTCATAGAGCAAACTTCAGATGAGGTAAACAAATACCTGAAATGAATACAAGGATGTCTTTGTTATGAGAGGTCAGAATACACCACTGGAGTGATCCATGCAGGACTACAAACTATATGTGCATGAGCTACTATCCATATACAAATAGTGCAGTGACCCACAATAGTCTCTAATAAGCAAGTGCCATTGAGTGTAAACTCAACAGGAAGGCTACATCCTAATGCTACACGGTTACATTTTCAAGCTGAAGTTGAAATGCAATTACATCTCATTCATTTACTTGAAAACTGTTGGTTTTGAGCAAATGATCAGTCTTGCATGCTGCTTCAGTTTCCAAGCTGAGCTATTTATTCTAGCACAGCCTGGAAATCACAACATGAAGCTCTTGAAGAACAGTGGGAAATGTGACATTGCTGGTGATGCTCTTCCAGGGAAGCAAAATGCAAAGTGTAATCAAACAGAACAAACTGTCAGATTAAGACTGGAGATTTAAAATTATTTTTGTTTAAACTAATTTGAAGTGTTTATTAGCTGAACAGTAAGATTATTTCTCTTTTTGTATGATTTTTACCTTCACCACTCTTTGGATTTTATCAGTTAGGTATTTTTAGAACTGCAAAAATCTCACATCACTCTTTCTTGGCCTATCAGAAGCCACATCAGAACATAGTATTCTAGGATATAGTATTTAATGTTCCAATTTAAATATGAGCTGCTTTTCCATTCCTAGATTGTACTTGGTCTTGCCTGATAGTGCTGTGCCAAGGAGCTGGCAGCCAGAAGGAAGAGATTTGCAGTTTGCTTCTGCTCTCATCTGGGAGTGATGCACATGAGAGGGGTCAGGAGTTAGAAGTTGGACCTTTCCTTTTTTTGTTATCTGTACACCCATGCTTATGGAGTGTAAAGGATGCATATGGGGCCAATGCACTCAGCCTGCATTGGTGTCTGTTATGGCCTGAGGAGAAAGGCAGAGAGGTGTTAAACCCATGATGCCTGCTCTTGAATTCAGGAGAACTGGAAGACAATTATCTCGCTCATGCAGGCAAAGTGAACACACATGGGCAGGGTTGCATCACTCTCCCACATTAGGTCCACAGGAGGTAGCCCAGGCCTGAGTTGCCCCTGCTGTTTTAACACTGTTTAACAATGACCTGAGCTACCAATGCTGCCATGACTTTGGCCAAAGCCCCTTATGAATAATTCTGCTTAATTATGGGTGAATGTCTCCAGCTGAAACCTACTACCCATAATGATAGGATTGCATTTAAATTCCTCAAGTTATACCTATAGTTATATGCTTAGATTTTGGAGGGGATAACCTCTATTATTCTTTTACATCATGAGCAGGGATTCTGAATTCCTGAGGCATCAGAAAGCATCTGTCTAGAACCCCAGAGGCCATACCAGTTCCAGTGCAGTTCAGAACCCATCATGTGAATTGCATGTCAGCAAAACCTCCCCAAGGGGGAAACTGTTCTACCTGAAGAATGAATAATTGCAACTGGAGACAGTGCCAAATAGATTTTTCTTTTCCATTGGGCTGATTTCTGGGAATAACGCCAACTGGAAAACTGCTAGAAGAAAATCTTCCTAACTGATCATATTTGCAATCAATTTTTTATGCCAGATGTTGCCTCAGAATATATGAAAGTCAGCAGACAGTAGTTCTAGTAAGCAGCTTGAAAAGGGCTGATTTTTATATAAAGAAAAGAAAATGAAGATTTGCTGCTTTCTTGAGGTATACAGAGTCTGTATGTAGCCAAACAATGCAAAATCATGTGGAAAGAACAGGTGGGAATCCAAGAAGTTAACAAATCTCCTGTAACAAAAACCTACTGTGTAATAGAAAGACTTCTACAGCTACCCTTAATTTTGAAGAATTAGTCAAGAGATGCCTGTCTTTCTTAATTTAATTTTCAGAGCTGACAGAGGAGAAGCTGAGAGTAAATTGGGCTGCTTTTTTGGAAATTGTGGAACATGAAGTTGGAAAGAACGAAGGGTTGAGAACAATGGATGTTAGACAGAAACAGGTTCAGTTCTTTGCTTGTCACTTTTTTACTAAGCAAATGGTATGAGTTGGTATCTATGGGATCTGTACCACCCTCTTCCATCTGTGAAGAGGAATAATAGCACCTTCCCTAAGCAGTGCATAGTCAATGTGATAATGATGCCGTATGATAAATACATTAGATAAACCTGGCAGTGGGAGGATTTTAAGATGGTTGGAAGGTAACTTAAATTGCTTACAGGATTTTATGGTGAAGGAGGTTTTGTCCTTCATCATCTTTGATCCCCTTTATCTCTTTACTGTAACACATAAGCAGTGATGCAGCTACTGTATCATTAAACATACTAAAGGGGATGGGATGATGGATAGTTTGCCATAACAGTTTTGTAGAATTGGTGCTTCCTATACATGTGTATATAGGTCACATCCTGCACTTTCTCTCATTGTACTAACAGGCTCACTGTACTCAGTCATTTGGGTTTTGTTGTACAATTTTTTTCTTCCAACTTTCATGCTTTTTAGCACAGTGTAGGGATGAGATTCATGAGATGGTGATAGTACAGGTCCATGGCACTAAGGAACACCACAGTGAGATACCTGTGCAGGATGGCTGCTGTACAGTGGCACTGTGTCCAGGCAAATTGTTCTGCTGGGTTTTGAGTGTCATTCTCTGGGACATGGGGTGGGTGCTGATTGTACCCAAAGGAAGCAAATGCTAAGAAGGCGAATGTCACCTTTTGGTTTATTGGGCAAAATGTCTCTGATAGAAAGGGAATACACCGCTGGTTTGCAAGGTACTGAGGAGACCCTGTGCAGAACACTGTGTGCTATTCCAGTGTTGGGAAATCCTGCAGGCAAGACTCTGGTGTTAAAAAAGATTAAATTAAGTTTGAGACAGCAGGGCTAGTTAGGATGATCAGTGAACCAGTAAGCTAGCCTTAGGATAGATCACTAAAGTGCCTCTATCTTTGAGCCTGTAAAATTAAATTTGAGGCGGGATGTGGCAGACCTTTAAAAATATGCAAAGGACCAGGCAATTTGCTCAGCCAGTGCCTTTCATGTATCCTGCATTTTGCTGTGCTAGCCCAGGGACGTCACAGTCACCCTCAGAAATGCAGACTCTGAAGAAACCGCTCCTGCAAAAACCAGGGTGGTTTGGTTGTTGACTTCAACCATAGCAAGACCTACAGGAAACTCCCTTTTCCTTGCTCTGAACATTTAGCCCTTAAGTGAAGTGGAATTAATACCATTGTGCTGTGTGGCTTGAAACTAGCACAACTGGAGCAGAAGTCAATTTGCTGTATTTGAAAGAAAATTAATTAAGGCCTCATTTGTTTCCCTCAGAGAGAAAAGCTCTGGGTAGTTTCCAGGAGATGATTTTTTTTGAGCTTCTCTGGTACAGGCCTATATGTACAGAACAAATATGGTGCAGCTTCAAGACCCAAATCCCTATAAACTCCAGGTTGTGAGCTGAGTCTTCTGGTTCCCATGACAGCATGACAGTCCTGGTGACTGCTCCACAACTATATGCTGCATTTCAAGTCACAGAAAGAAACAAAATCTCTTAATGCAGTGCATGTTTGTGGTACTCCAAGAAAGGAAATGTCATGGCAAGGATGATGCTCATAGCCAGGTTTAGCCTTACCTGTTCTTCATCAGCAGACTGTGAACTCAAGTGCACTAACAAGGCAAAAGGGTGAATGGTATGCCAAGATTTCTCTTTTATTCTTGTTTTTCCCATGTTGCTTTAATAGTCTTTTGGAAATGAGCTGCTCTATTTACATCTATTCTGAATATTAATAATGAATAATGCCCTGCTGAACACAAAAAATGTGCATGGGTTCCAGTGTATGATACTGGAAGTGTAACTGAGGGCTAGCAGGCCAGAAGATGTGTGCAGAAGGAAGTGGAGAAAAAATGAAAGCAAAACAAGAGAGGTATAGTCTACAGGAGGCTAATGGGCTGTGAGGATTTCAAAAGCACTTAAAAATTATTTACTCCTGCACAAATCCCATGTCATACAAGTTGCCAATAAATAGGTCACAGAGGTGTTACCAGCAAGAAGGCAAAGAAGGAACAAGAGTGTGTGTGGCTGTCATATATGCCCAAGTGGGAGATGCTGTTTGCTAGAATGAGGCCAGGCATGCTGGCAGCTCCAAGATGCTAAAAGGCATCTCTGCTGTGATGCCAGCTACCTGCTTTCCCACTGGAATCTGGATGTGGGGGATTGATGGAAACAGAAAAATGTGAGTAGCTCTCCTGCATCTTAGCAGTAGGAGCTCTCTCTGAGAAAAAAGGGTTTGTGAGAGAGTCCTCTGAAACCAAAAAGTCTTTGATGACTGAGCTGGGAGCTCAGGGCATCTGTAGCAGCCTGTTCTGAGAGTGAAGCTTAGTCTTTTGGTTTGATGGTTGGGCAGCAATGTGGAGGAGAGAACAAATGGCATGGAGCATGTACAGCACTCCCTCTTTGTCTGCAGGGGCACACAGCACTGGGAAGAAGGAGGTCAGGTAGGATGGTAACATTACCAAGGCTCATGGCCAAGGATAGATTGTGTGACAGCCTGAAGTAACATTATCTCTTAGATTATGTTTTTCCTTCTCTGATAGTGCTTAGACTGTCATGAGACCTTTTCTAGCTGAGCACTACCATCAGAAATCATATTTTATCAGTGGCTTCTCTCAGAAGTGAAGTTACCTTGGAGTCATGTTAGGTATGTGTCACCTGAACAGAGTTCAGTAACTTTTGAAGTTGTATTGGGTTTGCATGGCCAAGCTTTGGTAGCTGTGGGAGGGGTACAGGGGTGGCTGCTGTGAGAAGCTGCTAGAAGCTTCCTTCATGTTCAGCTGAGCCAATTCCTGGTGGCTCCACAGATGGATGTGCCTCTGATCAAGGCTAACCACCAGTTAGAAATGGTGGTAATGCCTGTCCTTGAAGGACTGCACCACATGGAAGAGTGACCCACACTGCAGCAGTTTGAGCAGGACCGTTGTCTGTGGGATGGACTCAGGTTGTGGCAGTTCGCAGAGAGCTGTTGCTTGTGAGAGGGACTCAGGCTGGAGAAGTTCATGGAGAATTGTCTTCTGTGGGAGGGAGCCACAGTGGAACAGGGGAAGGACTCCTCTCCCTGAGCAGCGTGAGAAGCCATGGCTGATGAACTGACCATAGCCCTCATTCCCTGTCTTCCTGTGCTGCTGGGTGGGAAGTAGAGCTCAGGAAGGAGGAAAGGGTGGAGGGAAGGTGTTTCAAAGGTTTTATTTTACTTCTTATTATCCTGCTCTAATTTTTTTAGTAATCAATTCAATTAATATCTCTAATTCTATCCTGGTTTTGTCCATGCTGGTATTTGATGAGTGATCTCTCCTGGTCCTTATTGCAACTCATGAACCCTTTGTTATACTTTTTCTCTCCTGTCCAGCTGCAGAGGGGAGTGAAAGAAAGGCTTTGGTGGGTGCCTGGAATCCAGCCAGAATCAACCTACTACAGAAGTCCACCATGGGAGGCAAGGAATGGGCAGATGTGTGCAGGAGGGTAAGAAATATGGTTTGTTTTCACAAGGTTTTGAAAGGCTTTTGGCAGTTTGAATGGCAGGATACAAATTTCAAGTCTGGGATTAAAAATATGTTTGTTTTAGTGGCAGCAACTGTCCCTGTGGGGTCTATCAAAGCATGCAGAACAGTATCCATTTGCATCCCTATGAGAGATGTTTTATACTGTTGTAAAACATGTCCTCTCTAGCCCAGCTTCCACTGCCATCCCACTGCTGCAGGCTTGCCAAAAGAACCAGGGCAAAATGTGGTATGGGGTGTCTCACTTGCCCCCATGTGTGGGCTGCCCTTTTCCCCAGCCCTGGGCTAGTGAGTCTGACCAAATCCCATCCGTGTCTCTGCTAGAAAGGAGTGTATTGATGAACTAAGACTTATGTGACAGTAAAACTCCTGTGGAGTAAAAGCAAGATCCATAACCACTGGATAAGAAATTAATTATTTAATCAGATGGGGTCACACAAACTAAGCATGCTTTGACCTTCTGGTGGAGTTTGGCAGCTTTTATGCTTTAAAATTTCTATTACTGAAAATGAAATGTTTCAATGAATTATTTATTTTCATCTCCATTCAAGCAACCTGAAAATGAACATTAGGAAAATTGTGCCAAAATACCTGGGTTGAGACCATAAGCTTTGTGCCTTGGGGAGAGGTGCTCTGATGGTGGTAGCTCCTGACCTTCCTTTTTTGACATATGTAATAAAGAGAAAATGTTTCACCTCTTTCTTCAGAACCTGGAGGCTGAAAAGATTGGAACCAGTTGGTCGCAGGCATTTGCCTGGAAGAGGGCTGTAACTCTTTTGGGGGCAGTTAGTGGCATTTCCCTCCTCTGAAGCATTGGCAGTTGGCTATTGCTGGTAACAGGATGTTGGGTTAGAGTGGCTGGTGGTCTGATGCAGTGTGGCAAATCCAATGTAAAAAGCATTAGTTAATGTCTGTGTGATAATTTGGACATTTAAGATGGTCTGTGAATGCTGATTTCTGTGATTCTACGATAAACAAAAAAATAAGCCCAGCCAAATTAGTGTATCTGACGCATCAAAGGAAGAATATAGTGTTTTTATTATGGCCTGATACAATTACAGAGAAATATGTATGAATGAAAATTATGGAAACTAAGTATAGCATAGAAATAAAAGGATCTCTAAATGTTAAAAAAAAGTTGAACTGGTTGAAGCCAAAAATGTGATGAATCAGCCCCTAGTGAGAGGTCATTTTATTGATAATTTGCCAGGAATTGCATCTTTCTCTGTGCATTAATGCCATGAGCAGATGGAGTACTGTGGCAGCTTCCTCACAGCTCTTTTATTTCAGAGGTACAAAGGTTTCTGAACTTTTCCTTCAGGACAGCAGCACTAATTGATCAAAGCACAGCAAAACAAAGGCCAATATTTTCACTCCATGCCTTCCACCTTTGCATCTGAGATGTCACAAAAAGAACAGCTGTGTGAATCAGCGGGTTTGTGTGCAGCTCTAGCTCCCTCTCTTCCTTCCTGCCTTTAGGCATGTCTTCCAGATGATGATGTAGTTTTCCCCTGCTTTTTGGTGTTGAAGTGCTTACAAGGGGAATAATTATGGGGAATGTTTTGCGATGTATCATATTCATTTCCTACATCTGATGAAATGATGGTAAGCCATTGGTAAGCTATAATCTGTTATGGGCTTTTATTATGAATGATCACTGTACTATTGCAGAAAAATAGGTAAACTTCCCTTCACCTTTTCAGTGGAATTACATATGGTTCCTTCCCCATAGAAGAGGGAGAACAGCTCACTCTCCACAGCAAAATATGAATAATGTAGCAGAGCTATAGAAGGTAGGTGTTAATTGAAGCAATGGAAAGGAAAGCAAAGCAAGGAATCCTTCCTTGATTCGCTGAAGGCACTTTTGGGTACAGGAGTGTTGTCTTGGGAGCAGCCGTACAAAGCAGATGAAGAGACAGGCAAGGTGTAAGCATCCCCTACATCTGTATGCACTAAACCCCTGTGAGCATGAGTGTGACCTCCTGCAACAGCCCAGCCTTGGCCCTTTCAGCCAGCAGTCTGGCTCTGCTGGTGCTGCACAGCAGGGCGGACCCAGCTGTGGCTTGTGCTACCGCAGACTGTCACCAGCGGAGTGACGAAGGGTGTGCCAGCAGGGGAGCTGGTGGGATAGGGCAGGGAACGGGCTAGCAGGATGTGCCTGCTGCAAGAGCATCGGCATGGCTTCTGTGCCGCTGCGGCAAGCTCGCAGTAGCGTGCCGTGCCCACGGCTGAGTCTCCGCACAGCCCGAGCTCTGGGGTGGCTCCGCAGCCGCGACAAAGGCGAGGGGCACCCTCACCGCGCGCTGCCCCCGCGGCCCGGCGAGAAGGGGCTGGCAGCGCAAGGAAACGGCCGGGGCTGTGCAACACCGCTCTCCGCTGCTGCTGCGGGGCCGCTTCTGCTCCGGCACAGAGCGGCAGAAGGGCGGAGAGGGCTCCAGCTCCGCTCACGGCCCTTGTTCCCCGGTGTCGTGCGAGAGCGAGCGCCACGTGTCGGTGCAGCCGCGCGCCGCCCCGCGGAGAGGCGAGGAGGCTCGCAGCGTTCCCGCCGGCTCCCAACAGCGGCCGTGGCTGGATGCGGCGAGGGACGGCGCCGCTCCGCTCCGCTCCATCCCGCCCCGCCCCGTCCCTCAGCGGCGGTGCCGGCTGGCGGTCCCCGGGCCGCGCTCCGCCCCCCGCGGGCCGCGCCGCAGCGCCCCCCTCCGGCCGCGGCCCTTCGCGCGGCTCCTTTAACGGCTCCTTTAAGGGCGGCCCCGCCCCGCCCCGCGCGCCGCCGGGCCGGGCTGGCGGGGCGGGGCCTGGCGCGCGGCGGCGGCCGGGGCGTAGGGCGGGCGAGACGCCGGGGCGGCCGGGGCGCGCGGCTGCCGACCTGCAGCGCCAGCGGCACCGCCGCCCCAGCCCGCCCGCCGAGCCCGCCCGGTGAGCACCCCCGGTGAGCACCCGCCGCTGCCGCGGGGGGAGGGCGCGCAACCGAGGGGCCGCCGGGGCGCGGGGCGGGGGCAGCGGGCTGGTTGCGGTGGGGCGCCGAGCCGGGCCCGCTGCCGGGGAGCGTGTGCTGGGCGGGGGCCGGGAGCCGGAAGGTGTCGCGGCGCTCCCCCGGCTGGCCCGCGAGGGGAGCCCTGCCCGGGTGCGGCCCCGCACGGAGCTCGCGGTGCTCGGGGCTGCGGCGGGAGACCTTCCCCGCCCGGCTGCCCGGCCGCCTCCCTTACATAATGTCACCTGTGGTACCTGCGGCTCCCTCGTGTCACAGCGGCGGGTGGTCGGTGGTGACGGCAGAGCTGGGCTTTCTCTGAGGTCAGCGATCTTAAAGTGTGTGTGTTCGGGCGTGAGGATTCGCTCGGTACGGGATGAACCTCTAGGATTTAAAACCCCTGAGGAACAGCGGATGAGCGTTCACCGCGGTCCTCTCTTTTTCCTTTCGTAGAGCTTTTGGGTGCGTACGGGGACATAGGGAAAGTGGTGCCTGAGAAGTAGGTGGTAGCGGAGGCACTGCTGCGGACAATTCAACGTGAGAAACTTTGTTAGGTTTTCATCTTTGCTTTTTCTTCTTTATGGTGCCTTAACATTGGCCACAGGTCAGAGCTTCTCTAGCAGCTGCCTTTACACGTGTGCAGTGCTTAGGCTGAGCCTCTACATGTGCGTGTAACAAATCTATGGTAAATCCCCTGTGGGAGACCTGGAACTCAAAAATAGCCGTGCTAGGCTTCTCAGAACCGACAAGCAATAATTGTTCTAAGTATCCCTAAAATTGGGTAAATAATGAAAAAATACCATAATAAATTGTTCTTATTTCTAATATACTAATGGAAATAGTGATAAAGTTTTTCAGCTTTGTAGTGTTCTTTTAAGCAGATTAATGCAAATACAGTAGTTTCAAGTGGGCGTATTCTCGAGGGGGTTACGTTATTGTGAGGAATAGACAGGATCTCAGTGTAGTTACAGTAACACAGATTTTGTTGAGTGGAAGGACATGAGAGGAAGTAAATATATAAATTAAAAATATTCTGAAGTAGTCAAGAGCTAAACCGAGCCGATGGGCAGAGAGGATCTTGCACTTGTCTGTTTGCGCTTCCTAGTGGCTTTTTGTGCGTGTTCCCATAAAAGCTATTATGTAATGGTGCTTCTCTTGGCAGGAATCTATTGTCACCGTAATTCCTGAGGTTTCTGGAGCAATGCAGCTTGTTCAGATGTGTCATGGTCAGAACAATCGGAAGAAAAGTTCCTAAGAGGAGGTGTTTAACCTCTTTAATTTTCCATGCAGAAGGACTAAGCTCAAGACATCTGGACCTTTTCCAGAGTATCTTTACCGTCCTCTGTTGTTCAGCTTGTCTTTCTCCTAGGCTGCATTATAGGTGTCAGGCACCGGCTAGCTGCTTACATCTGCATCAGAGCTGGGAAAACATTGACTCTCTCCTTTAATAATATTTATTATGCTTCTCTTTTTAGTGTTTTTTTTTCCTTTTCCCCTCTGAAAAGATGCAAAACTGATATAGTTAGAGCACTTAATTGTTGCTTAGACAAGAAAGAAACTTGAGATAATGGAGAAAGGGAACTCTCCCAGTTCTCATCTCTAGTTTGAACTTGTCTGTATACATCAAAGGGAGGCAAAACGCCTAAGCAGAGAAGGAATTTACATATTAAATGCCAGTGCTCTAAGGATCGGTGCTGTCTCTGGTGTCTGTAGTTTATCGTTGATTTCATTCACCTCCTCTTCAGGTGTCTGCCATAAATCTCTTTGCAAGTCTGCCTCCTTTTCTTCTTTTCATGACATGCTTTTTTGGGGGTATATTTTGATGAAGAGAGAATAATTCTTTCTAGTGGTGTAATCTGGTGGACAGTTGTGGCACTGGCAGCTTTACAGATCATACTTTTGTCTTTGTAACTTTCATGTTGTTTCTGGTAGTAATTTTCTAAGCAAAACTTCGAGAAAGAACTACTTTTCTTGTTTGCAGTTTCATCTTTCCTATTACATTGGCTTGTCCTGTTATTTGAGTGTTTTATGGATCACTAGAAAAGACGGTACCATCTGAAAGTAGGAAAGTATGTGTCTTTAAGGGCCACTGGGTGAAGGATGTGCTTGAAAGACCTGCAGCTTAATTTAACTAGATTTTAAAATTGAAGGTCACTGTAGAGCAAAGTAGTACATGATAAGGGAGTCATAACCTCCTCTTAGACAAGTTATTGTCAAAACCCGGGTGCCCCCATATCCTCTTTAAAGGCAGATTAGTCTCTGAAGTGCGGGTCTGGGAAAGTACTAATCTCGAGGCAGAAATTTCCCAACCACAAGTGTAGCAGAGACTTTGGCTCTGTCCCCTTCTCTCTCTGCTTGTCATGCAATTTGACCACTTGTAGATTTTGAGGACCCAATGTCCTTGAGTTGTGCAGTGCTCCATGTCTCTGCTGAAACAGTTTGCACAGAGTTATCAGCAGTTTATATTTAGTGCAGCATGTGAAGGTGGACTGAAATGGCTGCTTGAGCACAGCTGCCTGGGTAGTCAGCAAGTAATGGTAACTGGAGACACTAAATGTGTGTCCTGCCTGCAGTGTAGTGGTTTTGGTGGAATTGGTTCTGTCTTGGGGTCAGGATTGTTTTCTGCTGCTCCTGCCTCGAGAATTGTTACAACTCTCAGTAAGAGCAGTCTGCCATTGTCTTAACCTCAGCTGTGCAGCAGCATCCTAACCGTAGATTTGGGTTTCTGTGACTGTTCCTGTTGTGTCACTTCTGCTTTTTATTGGTGCACATGCTAACACCACAGCCGCCTACTGCTGTACTGCTTAAATACGCTTCTTGCTTGTTCTGCTTTTGTGAGCAAACAGATGTAAGTTGCTGGCCTGTGTCAGTCCAGGAGGGTTGGGTGTTGCACTCGGGGTCTGTGTCAGGCCGCTGCTGTTGTATTTTTTTTTTCCCTTTTGAAAGTTGCATCTCTTTTTGCTTGCCTGAGATACTTCCAGACAAGCCTATTATCTATGAACAACTGCACGAAAGGACAGTAGCTTGGAAGCCTTGCTCCAAAGTTTCCTGGATTGTGTCCTTTTTTGCACTCTGCTTGACACAGGGACTGACTCCCTGCAGCTCCTCTCCACTCTGAGCCACTTGTTGGCTGCTGTAACCAGCTGATCCCAGCTGATCAGGCTTAGCTGGGAGAGGCATCTTTCACTGGCAGGGTTGGTCCCACAACGTGTTTGCCTGAAAGACTGGGGAGGGGGGAGGAGAGGCAGAAGGGTTTGAATTCTGCTTTAGGAATATGTAAATAGAAACATGAAGGCATTTCCTAGAACAGGGAATGGGAAAAATTAACCCATATATTGCAAAGGTATTGTGGTATTACTTACAGTAGATTTCTTTTGCCAATATACAGTAGTCTGTAATTGTATCTAATTGTCATGCCAAGTGTCATGTCCTTAGAAATCCCATCATACGTGTTTAATCTCTTGACATTAAGTTACTCTGGGTACAAATAGAATGATTTCAGATGTAACAATTTGACCTCCAACACAGAGTGTTGTAGTTGGGAACAGATAGATTACTCCAGTGAAGCATTCTGTGTCTTTTTAAGCCCATCTGTGTAATTCATCTGGCTTTGCTGGTCTGTAGTTAATATAGACGGTATTTTCCCTGACTCTGCTAGAAGTCTTGTTTATGCAGCTGCAAAAATTGATTTTAACTTTAATCAGTAGAAATACGTCCTATAAATGTCCGGAAGTGAGCTTTTGTATGTACCAGAAAAAGTTTTCATCTGCCATTTGTATGCTGGCTATTTTGTTACTGAGCAGTGGCAGCTACTACTCTCACAGGAAACTCGGTGCTCCCACGTGGCTTACTACATGATGCACTCTGCAAAGTCTGTTTTCAGACTAAGTATGGTGATGCTAATAAGAGACCATTGAAAGCCTGGCCTGTTGTTTGCTTGCTTATTTATTTATTTTAAATATTTGTGTGGTAATTCAAGACAGTTTTTTGAGGAAGCTCACATTGAAGAGCTGCAGGACTACGAGTTAGAGGTGTAAAACCCCTACTTCTTTCCCACTGTCTCAGTTGTTCCCCAGCTTCTGTCTTTCCCTGTGTGCTGAACAGTGGGCAGGCTCCAAAAGTGGAGTGTACATGGAGAACTTTCTCTGCATCACAAGGGATCTATGCATCTCATGTAACTCTGGTGATTCCCTGAGGGGAACTGCTAGCGTGGCAACCAGCCAACCACCAGTAAATTGGCTTCCTAGTATAAGTGAGTGTTGAGTGGAATGGGTTGGTCGTCACTGCTGTGGTAACCTTGTAACAAGGCAAAGTACAGCTTTTGGAGCTGGTTGAGCAGAGTCAAGGGAAATTGGCCACTGGGATCACTTTCATGTGGTAAATAAAACACCAGGTCATATTTGTGCTACAGAATAGAATGGCCTTCATTCTTACAGTGTACACTTGCCATAGGAGTAACTTCCTTGTAGGCAATTGAACTTTACAGGGCTGAGATGTGCACCATTTTAACCTCATGATCAGATGTGAACCAGCTTCAATACTGTCTCTCTGTTCATAGCTCCCTTAGCTTACACTTCAAAAGTGCCAGGACCATTTGGAAAACTTCAAAGCCATTTACATTTCAAAGCTAATTCAACTAATTTTCCTCACAGTTTATAATATTGCTGTGCTTCACTGCTGTTCCTGTTTTTTCCTTGCATTGATTTAATGGGATTGTGTAATAAAGTGAGTGGGAATTGCAAGAATTTCTGATCAAAACCAAATTTGCAGCTGGTTTGGTGATGAAGATAGAAAAGAAGTTATGTTAGTATATTAGATCTCTTTCTGCTGGACTTTCAGGGGTACATAAATTTTAAAAGGGAAACTGTGCTGATAAATCGGTCTTTAAAAAATGAGCAAGCAAACGAAAACCAAACAACACCCTTCCCAACCCCTCAATTCCTGTAAGTGAGCTTGAGAATGATGTTCTTATTTTATATTAAAATGCAGATCTTTCAATAGCTAGACTTGCAATGTGATTTCTAACAGTAGCTGTTAAAGGCTGCTTGCTTTGAAAGAAGCTGTAGTTTGTATGTGGAGTGTTAAACCCATAGATTAGTGAAATGCTTGAATGTCTTCAACCTATTTATGCTCTCTGGGTTTTCTTTTCTCTGTAAATAACCTCTTAAAAGTCTTCAAGGACAATATATTAGAGCTCCCACTAATACAGTTTTATTGGGGGTTGTGTCAGAATCCCCTTTGGGTATTGGAGCCCATTTGTGCTGACCACTCTCAAAAGGCATTTTATTTGTTAGACCCAGTAAGGTGCTCTAATGTTAATTAAAACCTCCCCCCACCCCTCCTTTAAAGGAAAGTGCATACTGGATATGTGTTGCTCTCTAATGAGCCGAAAGCCAGCTGATGTTCAGTGAGGACAATAGTAAGTTATCATTCTCTGCTGTGTATGGGTTCATTATGTTTGAAAGCTAAGACAGAAACTGCCTCTAAAATACCCTATATATATTGTCCTTTGGTGTTGATACGCAGACTGAGGAGAATCTCTTCTGTGCCAAAACACCAGCCTGGGAGGGTGATTGACATATCTAGTTTTCAAGAGGAGTGTCAAAATTGCAGAGCACTGCTCAGAGGGTATGAAAGCTTCACTTCTCCATCTGCTGCCACATATGCCACTGGCGAGCCAGTGGCCATATGTGCGATCATCCTGAAAGCTTTAAAGCCAGCTTCTCTCTGAGGGCCCCTCACTCCTTTTCAAAGTCCAAAAAGGGCATGCTGCTTGCTTCAGCAAAGGGAGGGTCCTGTTTTCCCCTAAGGAAAATCGAGTAGTATGTCTTTATAAGCTAAAGCACTGTTGCAAAGAGCTGCGTGATCCTGAAATGCTGCGGACTCATTCTGCAATGTGCAACAAAAGCGTGCTGGAGACTCACTGCAAGCTTTGCCCTGGTATATAAGTAGACTACACAACCATACAAACTTATTAACAGAGATTAATTAAAAATAATTTCGTGGGTACAGGGAGCAAGGTTGTAAGGTCAGGGTTTGTGTCTTTTCATAAGCATATCAGAGATGTGAAAAGCAGTTTGCTAGGTTTACTTTTCATTTCATTAGCTGTGAGAACTTTCATCTCAAGTCTGTTTGTGGTTTCCTGTTTTGCAGGACTTGCACACTTCTGCGACTTAAAAAGCTGACATTTAAATGTGACAATGAAATGTTTAGCAGCAAAGGAGATCTTTAAGCAGGCTAGACAAAAATTCCTTTCAGCTGCATAGCTTTTGCTCTCACTTGGATGACCAGTTTTCCCAGTTCTCTGTTGTTGTGCTTCCCAAAGTGGAGAAGGTTGTCTTATTAATAACCATCTTTTTAAGCATTGGAATTTTTTGTAGTAATGCTGAATAAAAAGGCTGTATACAGTGATGAGACAGTGAAACATACCTGTGAATTTTGGCACTGTAGAAATTAATTTCTGTTATGCTTATCTGGGAAGTATGCAGTATCTGCAATCACTGAAAGCGCATGTGTGTATCTGATGGCTGGACTTGATGCAGTTTTAATATGTGTATTTTGGGTAACTTTTGGGAAGTTTCTGTCCCGCTGAAAAAAAACCCATCAAGCAAGTATGAGTGCTGCTGAAAAATGGTTTTGGTAACATTCTGCTATACTTGAAACTCTTCTCTTCTTATCCTTGAGATTTTTAAATGGAATGTGTGAGGATAGTTTGCATATTCTTTGATTTTGAGTAACTTGTGCAGTATATCTCAGATCCAGATCTGAATTTTGTGAGTAACATCTGTACTTGAAACATATCTGTGTGCCTGTGTCCTAAAAACATAATAAAACTACTTCTACCCCTCAAGCCTCCTGCTCTTTTATGTGACAGACTGCCATTCTTAGTGCTTACAGGGCTAATACCTACTTTTTTTTGTGCGGTTCCAGGTGTGTGAATCAACCTATCATCACTGAATCATCAGTTTAATCTTGCTAACTTGACAACCCGTTGTATGCCAGCCTGGGTCAATACCAGGTAAGAGAAAGCTGATGCTATTACTTTGTTTTTCCTGAGTTTTTTCTTTTAAAACCCGCATTTTGTCCAAATGCCATGACTCTTCTGTAAACTGAAGGCAGAATGTGCTGCTTTCCATGTTCTCATCCTGCAGTGAGACAGCCACTTGTGTTAGCATCTTGAGCTTTTGAAACAGGAAGTATTCTAAAATGTTCTTAGGTTCTGACTGATTTATAGCCACACCTTAGCATTTTTCTTGACTCCTGTTAACCTGGTTTTTGTGGTGTTCAGATACCACAAGCTGTGTTTCTTTTAACTTGTATTTTTCACTCCCTTACCGCTCCCTGGTTTTGCTGAAGAAACTACTGAAGTCCTTCCTGCCTTCCAGAGTTAAGCATGCATGATAAGTCACCTGTACTATCTGACCTTTTCTCTTGAACAAAAAATAGGTTTGGTTTTGATTTGGTTTTTCCCCTACCTGCTCCCAGATAAAACTTATCACAGAAGGAAACTTAGCACAAAAGGATCTTACTTGTGTATTGTATATTTGATGTTTTAGTTGTGAAAAGCTACCCAGATATGACTTTCAGAGAATTAAACATAAAGCTGTTATTTGGATCTCATCCTTTTATCCCACTTTAGACAAGGGGTGTAGCTTGCAGGGGGTGAAGTGGGGAGGAAATCCCTTTAATGCTTTCAAGAAGGTTATTATCCAGGCTCTAGGGGAGTCCTACTGCAGTCAAACTAACGTGAGCCTTTGTTCTGATGCTAATCAAGATAGGGATAATTCTTCTGACTACTCCCTCTTCCCCTCAGAACCCTCTAGCTTTGGTAAGGCATTAAGCTCCTTTGCTACCTCTCTTTTTTCTGTGCCTGCCTGATGTCCTTGTTTTCTGTAACTTCTACCTTGAGTGCAAAGTTTCAAGTTTTAGGAAGGCCTCATTAGGAATGTTTACTTAAATATTACGAGATGTTTTGGATGCTCCTGGGTGGTACTTGTACACTTCAGTTTAATAGATATCTTGGTGGCTATGTGTGTGTTTATTTTTTGAATCATTAAGTAAGAAAACCCAACTCTGTTGATGCAAGACACATTGGATTGAATGCAGTGGCATCTTTTGCTACATGTTGGGACATATAACTGAAATTCAGAAGGTATTTTTCATTCTGTCTCTTCTTGGCCAAAGTAAACAAGTGTTGTTTCTCAGATGCTTTTAAGGATTCCTTAAGAGACTAACTTCTGATCCCTAGTCCAAAGAGCTCTTTAAGTTTTCTAGAGTGAATGTGTGTGCAGCCTAGGTAATGTTTTGGTTTATGCCAGTAATCTCCTCTCAGCCTAAACATAATCTGCACAGTATCAGAGAGAAGTTTGAAACCTAAGTATATAGTGAAATATGACTCTGCCCGTGATGTAACACATACTATAGTGCCTCTTCACCACGTCTTATTTGTGACAATGGGGAAAGGATGGTGGTGAAAATATGGTTATGTCTCATGTGGAATGCTTGCATCAGACAGAGCTGTTAAAAAATGTCATGCAATTCAAGAAGAAGAGGGAAGAAGTGTTCAGAGTTAGCCTCTTTAGCCTTTCCTTGGCAGTAAGAAGCTGATGAGAAGCTCATCCTTGTGCTTCTAAAAGCACGTCTGCTAATATAGCAGTGCTGTTAGTGAGAGTGGGCTCTCTGAGGATTGATGGTGGCAATCCTCCATGGATAATCTGTCCTGGGTCTGGCTGGGCTGGCCTTCTGGTGGATTTGTGAGGGAGTCTGCAGTCTTTTGCTAGAGGCTGTTCCCTCCACAGGGTGGTTTGAGGCCCTTTTTGGTATCAGTACAGAACAGAGGGATGGGAAGGATTTAGACAAGTTAAAGATCTCCTCTACAAGACAGGGACTGTGTATGTGTGCACAGCTAGCGTGAGCTATATTGGTACACTGCTCTCATGTTTTATTTTGGTGGAGTGATTTTCCTTAAGGCAGAATTGGAGAAGTCCTGCAGTGATGATATAAAAATCTGATTTCTTAGCAAACTGTGCAATTTTTGCCTGTGTAGACATGGAATATCTGATAAGCTGAGCCCAAAAACGTGTGTGAAAAGGTAATGGGTCAGAAGGAGAAAGGCTCCATCAGAAGATGCTTAAATGAGGTGACTGACTTGCTGCCAGTGACTATGCACAGATGCAGGGTGTACATTTCAAAGTAATCCAGCCTGGCTCCTTGATGGAAGCCTGCATGGAAACATTAGCTGTGGGGAGGGGTTTATCAGCACTTCTAAACAGTGTTGTTTTTAAGGTTGATTCTGCTGACAATATCCTGAAAAGACATCACTACCAGATGAGGTACGTTTTATGTGGGCTAGGTGTAACTGCCTTTGCCTAGTGCTATTAACCCAATAACTGTTAAATCCCAGGAAATGCTAATTTGCAGAGTGATAGCTTTTACAACCTGAAAATAAAACCTGGAAGATGTACGTGGTGTTGGTTTTATTTTTTCTTTACCCTTGATTTGCATATGCAGGGTATTTCCTGCAAATGAGTTCCCTGTACTTAGTTATTTGTTATTTTCAACATCCTGCTCATCTTTTGTGATTTGAAACAAAGTAAGTTGATCTTTGTTATCTTGGCTGACATGGGTACCTGTGCCCAGTGTTTTCCACCACCTCCAGCTGGGCATCTTACAGAGTGATGTGCATGCTGCAGGCTTTCCAGGCATTGTTCCAGACAAGCCTTTCTGAATTTGAGATATGTGATAAGATTTATTTTTATTGTCTTGTACTTGGTGTCAAGCAACCATACTTGCTAAAGCAAGCTGGTGTTTTATAGCCCTCTTGTGTTGTGCATTTAATTGCTGCATTACTGATTCCTTCTGTGTCAAGCATACATTGATTTTCAGGTTTTATGCCAACATTGATTTTGGAGGTTTTTATACCATTTGTTTAACAGGCTCTCAGTACATAGGGAAATTTTGCACCCTCTTTCTCCTTAAAGTAGTACTGTTGAGGGAAAACACAGTGCTGTGTCTTAACAAGGGCTTATCTATATCCTAAACTCTGTGAAGATACGGCTAGGCACTGTCAAGGTGCTCAGAGAAGGTAAAGGCAACACTTTCTTCCCTTTCAGCATCTCACATGGACTGTTCCATTTGTTTAATTGCCATAAGTGGTGAATTTTATAGGATGGATACATTAACAGAGGTTTTTTTGTTTTTTTTTTTTTTTTTGTCTTTCATGCCACAAAGATCAGTATTAAATGTAAAATCAGTACATTTTATGTACATGTTTTTTCCTCTAGGACTCACCATTACTTTAGTCTTTTTTGTCATTGACTACTTCTTGTTCTTGGCTATGGAGCCAAAAATGTTATATATGATGATGGTAGAATTGCCTCTAAGTGTAGAAGGCAGCCTGTTCTTCAAATTGAAAAAAAAAATTGAGCGTAGGTGAGGTTCAGGAGAACAATGAAATATTTGAAGGAGGCTTTTTGAAGCTGGTTTAATACTTTAGTATACTGAGATTATCCCATGAGTTTAGTAGAGTTAATTCAGAGTTGCACCATGAAGGTGATTGTTGTTATACCCTCACCCGATGTTGGAAAGACTATTGCAGAGATCCTCTCCCCTTTTGGCCAAGGGAAGTAAAACAAGAATGTTGCACTCAGAGTGTGTGCAATGCCTTGAGGAGTGTGATGCTGTGCCTGCTAGCCAGGAATTGGATACTGAGAAAGGTATTTGACTTGCACTGCTTGTGAGAACAGAGACTGATAGCTCTGGGCTAAGGTTCTATTAGTGTCTCAGGAAAAATACCCATGAGGTTAGGAGAGTTGATTAGTATAGGCAGTATTAATGTAAGCTTTGTATAGTGCTACGAATGTTGTGTAGCTGCTGCCTGGCTTCTCTGTGAGCTTCCTGCCTTTCAAAGCATCTGCAGGAAATGGCACAGATAATTAGATGAGCTTGTTTTGATCACTTGTGGATTTTTGCACACCTCTATGTGTGCAATTTTTGAGGGTAGATCAGTTTCCTCAGTATATATCTGTCTGTGATCAAGGTGTAATCTACAGTGTGCTAAGCAGTGCTCCCAAGTGAGAGCACAAACCCCAGTCAAAGGCCAGTAACATGCAATGGAGGAAGGTAAGGGAGAAAACAAGGCACGTAAAAATGTAACTAAATAAAACTGAAATAGCCTGTTTCTTTTATGTCGCCTTACTCTTAAGATGTTGGTGATATGAGTACATTTGCGAAGACAAACCTTGCAACAATCTACCAGTCTCCTTGTGACCAGGACCTAGTTCTTGGAATGCAATGATGTTCATTAGCTTCCTGTGAGGAAGAATTATAATTTGAATGTAGATTTTTGCCTTTAGGCTATGTTTGGCAAAATAAGTTTTAGGTAAATTTAATCCAGTTTGCTTTTTATTGGTATTAAAAGCTTAAGTCCCATTCATTCTCCGTGGCCTTCCAATGATGAAGACATTGCTGTGGTGAGTCTTGCACTTGGGTAACTTGTCTGTGTTCTATAGGTAACTCTGTAGTAAAGGATGGGCTTATTTGATGTCTTCTGGAAGAAGAGCTAAAATAGCTGAAGTACATAAGCAAAAGCTCATTGAGTAAAAATTATGTTTCCACACTTAATGGCTGTTTCCAGTGTAATAGGGTGTAACATGTGGCTGCTGCATGCCTTGTACTGCTGCATGCCTGTGTGTGACTTCATTATGTTGTGGTTTTCCCAGTGTGTAAGACTGTAAGGTTGCCAGGCTTTCAGCTGCTGGTGTAGGGTTGTGCCAGCCACACCTGGCGCATGGGAAGGAGGTGACCTTGTAGGCGTGCAGGGCATGGGCAGCCGCAGGGAGGAAAAGCGTTTAGGTGCTGCTTCTGATTTCTTTCTGAAGTAGCTCTGACCTAGACCTTACCTCCTTTTGCATCAAACAGGAGAGCTTCCTCACCAGACTTCACTGGGCAGGAAAGCTGAAATACTTTGGTGTTCCAAAAATAAAAATCCCGTTGCTCTGGGGTTTCTTAATGCCTCATGATCAGACTATGTAAAGGGACTTGGTCAACTGGAAATTGCTATCTTTGCAGAAATTTCTCTGTATTTGTTCATGTAAGATTATGAAAAATTTTAGAGGGTGAAATTTTACTTTACTTTTCAGATCATAGTGTGCTCATTGACAAAGGTGTGGTTATTTTGATATCCCACAGAAAACATCTGGTCTTTCGAAATTTGAAGGCTTGGCTATGCTGCTGCTTTTCTTCTCTGTGCAATGAGGTGATAAGCAACCAAGCTGTCCTGTATCTAAAGTTCAGACCTTGGCAGAGCAGCTGGGTAGCATTGCTTATACCTGAAGCTTCTTTTAATTTGCAGGGGAAAAAAAATCCTTTAATTATTGGGTAGGTGACAAATACACAGATCAAAGTGAGACTTTTGAGGCAAACCTTGGCTTATAAGGTAGAAGTAATCATGGCTCTTGTAAAGGAGTTTAATGTTGGCATTACAGAACTGAGGGCAGACTTGGGAAAAGACAGTGTAAAAGTCTTTTGTCTCTCCTGTGATATATTGGCCTTGTCACCTTGACCTCCTTATTCTTGGCAGAGGGCAGATGCCACATGCAGAGTAACTTCAGCCACTGTCATTTTCTGCAGTACTGTGTGCTTCTGCTGAGGTGACACACACAACTGCTGCTCTGCTCTGACCTTTTCTTCTTAGGCTTCCACATGCAAAGGGATCACTGTCCAGCTCTGGTTTCAGATGATCCTAAATAGACAAGCTATCCCAAGATTCACACACGAAAACAATGGATTTTAGTTATCTCCACCAAATCTGCCTTTTCTGGAAACTCTAGCAAGTCTGCTATGGTTTGGCTGCTGTTAGCCACAAGCAGAGTGAATGATACTAGACAAAAAAAAAAAAAAAGCCTAGGAGTATTTGTTATGGAAGTCCATATTTAATCTCTCCCTGTAGCCTTTGGCTTGCTACAGCCTTTCTGATTTGCTAAAACTGTGCTACAACATTTCTGATTTCCCAGACTATGGATTGCCCTGTGTCTGAAAATGCATTTGAGATGCTTTTATAGGCAGTAGGTCTTCCTTCTCACATGGAAGAAATGGAGACTAGAGATCTTGAGACTAATCGATTATGAGTTACTTCTGGTGACATAGAAAAACTTACATAACAATAACATAAACCATGTGCAGAAGCCTGAGATGCAGAAGGCTTTAGATTCAGAAGCCTGCATCCACCTTTCAGCTTCCATAGGTTTCTACACCACACGAGTGCACTGTTTTTTGCTGCACTTTGGTGTGAAATGTATCCTTTTATAGTAGGATCATCAGTAAATGATGAAGGCAAAACATGTAAGAAAATGACACTTTGTTCTACAAATTCATCATCAAAAGCTGACTTTCATAAGCTTAAAAGATAAAACTCCTGGTCCTAAGATGAGACTTCTAGACAACTGTCTCAGGAAGTACTTAGCCTAGCAGTAGCTAAAATTCTGATATGTCATCTCTTTTTGCCTCTAGCACTTTCTGCCTGTGGGGCTGTTAAGCCAGACGCTTGCTTGTCTGGGTCTCTTCTGTGCTGCATTGCTTTTTCCACCTACTGCTTGGGAGGAGGCTGAAGAAGCCTTGCTGCCTCAGCAGTGGACTTGAACCCCACATAAGAGCTGTACACCAGGTACCTGGGACACTGCCTTTTTGTCTTCCTGTAAACAAATGCTTGGCTCTGCTGGAGACACTTAAGGATTACTCTGCATATAAGAATGTTCATCTCTGGCTTCCTTCCTGAATTCCCTTCCATAGGCAGAGAGCAAATACAAAGTGAGATGTATGGGTCACGGCAATAATATACCCCAGAGTTTTTTAAAGAGGTGGAGAGGGGAGGCTGGGACATGTGAAATGAATGGATCTGGAAAGTAATGCTGGAACTAGTTAATCTGGCCTGTCATTTTTTCATTTTATTTACTCCTGGCACTTGATTGTCAGACTAGACTTTTATACTGTGTTCTCTTTGTGGCTTAGACTGCTCAGCACTGTGGCAAAGTCCTTCTAATCCTTTTTGCTATCTGTCTCTGGTAACAAAAACTCAATTGACAGAATGAACACTTGAATTCCAGAGAGCAAGTGTGGATTCAGGCTTGGGAAGAATGAAGAACCAGCAAATATGGCAAGATCTTGTTGGGAAGGAGGGATTCTTACAAAGGTGAATTAACTTGTGTGCTCTATCTTGGCAGCTGTTGAGGGCCTTTGCTAGTGTCAGGAGTCTTATCTGCTTCCACAGCTAAATGGTACCCACTAACAGTGGGGTTCAAATAGAAAAAGACCTTATTGATCTGGTTTGGGTTTTTTGATGAGACAATGAGAATGCATTAAGATTGTCCCTCTTGCCTTGTAACTTTGCTGCATGGCAGATCCCTGTGTGTGTAGCACTGCAGAAATAGAAGCTTTCTCAGCCGGCAGGCAAGTGTTCTGCAAGATGTTAGAAATACTGCTGCCATGCTCCTGCCCTCACGTTGTTTGAAGAAAGACATGTTTCTGGGTGCTCTGATTGGAACCAACTGTGTTGGTTGCAATTCTGAGTAGTTCTTTCAGGAACTGAAGATTGCTTTGCCATAGTGGTTGAGATGTACTGTGCTAACCAGGCTTACTGCTGCCAGATGCTGCAGAGCTCCAGAGTGTTAACTGTAATCTGCTGATGACAAAACTGGTCTTTCAGTGTTGCAGCTCTGACTTGGCTGTGGATAAACCAGACTTATGTTAGGACTAAGCAAAACTCCTACATGAACATTCTTATCCTCTTTTTGACATCTTGACATAGAAAGCCCTGAGCTTGACTGTCTGGGCCAGAATACTGACAGTACCAGTTCCTTGGAAGGCCATATCTGGACTGGGAATGCTGTGTCTGTAACAGGGAAAAGGGAGCAGGCATTTTTCCTCTTAACTTGGAAGGAATGACCTATTACTTTTGCTTTTAAATATGAATGAACTCATTCTCCTTACCTCAGATATTGGCCATATGGTATTCCTGGTAAAAGTAGCAGATGTTCTTCTTCTGCTGTGTTTTGCTTTGGTACACAAATTCTCTTTGTTTTCTATCTGTCCTGTCTGCAGTGGGCTGTGATAATGCTCATCTTGAGTGTATCAGGTTATTGCCCTGATTTTCTAAATGTTCATTTAGAGATAAGACGGGGTGAATGAAATGTTGCTTGGGTAGTGGATCTGATGTGTGTATGTGTATAAGTAGTAAAAACCATGGTTCACTATGCTCAGCTCAATAGTCCTCCTTCTGTTTTACTGTTACTTACAACCTTTGCACTTCATTCTTCAACTTAAGAGCATGTTCCACCCCACCATGGCATTTGGCAGCCTGGATGCAGGAGCTTGACGACTGCACCCCTAAAGAGATGTTCTTTGTGGTGTCTTTTGTTTGCATGGGGTATGTAGTACTATACACAACATTCACTTGTGACCAGTGTGTTGATACTTTATCTCTTGCTTTACTTTGGAAGGTCTGTGGTAGTGACATGGGGTGATTCCCCTTTGGGGAAAACATGAGTCTCTAGAGGACAGATTCTGTCTTTCTGATGAAAGAAACAGAAGTGGGGAAGTGCTTACCTCAGGGCCCAAGGGGTTTGCCTCAGATCATGCACTGAAGAAACGTGGTAAGGAACTGCTCATCCTGTCTGTGTTCAGAAACCAATATCCTTTCTGGAAAACTTGTGTCTGGGTGCTTTTGGGCCCGTTGTTTTCTATTTGGTGCTGTAAGTTACCTGTGATGGTTTATGCATTCTGCTTAGCATGTGAGAGCTTGTAGTTCTCACATTCAGTGAGACAAGGTGGTCTTGTAGGAAGCTTTAACTGCAGAATACTGTCACTTGCAGGTAGTTCCAGACCTGGTGTGGCCCCTTAGCAGAGGCAGTCAACAGACTGAACTCTTTTAAGCATCTGCTTGTGAAGGAGACTGAAACCTAGAGTGCTTTGTCTAAGGGAGAGTCTGTTTGATGATGGTGGGATTAATGATAAAGTTGTTCAGTTATGATAGATGGCTCTAAAATTTTAATACTGCTCTTACTAGAAGACAAAACCACAAGAGTGAAACCTCCTGATTGCTGTGTTTGGGAGCAGGCTCATGTTCCCTGAGAATCCCACTAGGCCCAGTTACAAGGATGCCATGAAGCAGTGTTTTCATCTTTGTCCATAATCAAAAGAGGAACAGCTGCTCTGGGGGATAAAATGCAAGGAAAGGCTAGATAAATTCTAAGACATTGAGAAGAGACAGATTTCTTTGTAATAATCTCATTTGTATTTACAGAGTTACTACAGTCCTTGAAATGCTGCCACAATGTACACAGTTTAAGCAAAAACAACAACAAAAAAAAGGTTGTTTAAACTCTGATGGACAAGATCGGTGTTCAAAATGGCTGGAGATCTTTTGTAGCAAATCTGTGTTTCTCTGCCCCATTGCTCTCAGTAATTTACCCTGCACTGCCATAGTAGCACCTCATGTTCCGTGCTGCAGGAATGCTTTGGCCTATTATCAATCTCTGAAAGCTATGTTCAGTAGCAGCTCATGATCTCAGCCAAGGAGGGGGTGTATGCTTTATGCTTGTATAGGTTCTTCCTCTTAAGGAGGCATGGCTAAACTGGGAACAGTTAAAAAAAGATAACAAAATAAAACCCCTACACCCCATTCCCATCTCTCCTCCACTCCTGCCCCCCAACAGCTCTCCCCACCACAAAACCTGCAAACTTTCTGAAAGCTCATCTGGCATGGGAGAGGAGAGTTTGCTCTTTTTCCTGGAGCAGGAGATTCCTTTGTTCCCATTTGTGGTCGTTTAGGGAAGCCTTTTGCAGGTATCTACAGGGTGGTGATAATCCCTTGCACGAAGGAACGTGGCCTCCAGTGTGTGCGCGCAGCTCCCCTGTGCGCTGAGCTCTGCGGGGTGCGGGCCTGCTCAGGGCTGGTGCGCCCGCACAGGCCTCCCTGCATTGCTCCTACTGCTGCAGCCGCACAGGACCTTGGCGAAATGCACAAAGTAACTGCCCTCAAAACCTTGCAAACTCATTCCTGTCTGCCCGAGGGCGATTTTTTTTTTCAACCATGGGAAGTCCTGGAGACATTGTTAATGAGTTCAGCTGAGGAAATCACACAAGGAACTGTGGGAGAGGGAAGGCTCTTTCTGGCGTGCCAAGCCTGAGCTCGAATGTGTGCCAAGAGGGTAAGGAGGTGTGGTAAAAATCTTAGAAAGGAAGGAAAGAAATGAAACAGAGGTGAGGCAGTGTTAAGACTTGAAAATGAAGGAAAAGAGCTGGAAATTGAAGAGGGTAGCCATTGGCAAAGAAAGTTTTAGTTTTTAGTGCTTTTATCAATGTAATTTTATAAATCAATAAATATCAAGCTCATGTCAGTGACTGTAGCTACAAAAATATAAAGGGGTTTAAATATTTACAGACAAGAACTTGAGGGAAATCATGTTTTCAAGAAGTTTTGCTCTTTGATTCTTGCTACTGAGTCAAATTATTGGCATATTTGGGACAGAAATAGCTCATGTATCTGAGTGACCTTTTAATTTCCTTTTCAATCTTCTGAACTGTACTGAGTAATGAACTGTAGTGAACAAAGAAAGCATTAAGAACAGGCGTGGTGCAGATTTTATTGCATGTTTGCAGTAGACCAAAGAGCTCTGTATTTCTTTGGGTGTGATATAGCAAGAACCTGCTGTGAAAGTAAGATCTCTGGGACCAGTGATCGCTCAGATTAAAGAGGTGGTTTCTCTCCACGTGATATCCAGTGGTTTTGGGTTTTTTTTGTTTGTTTTTTTTTTTTTTTTTCCTCTCTGTGTTTATACAGCACCTAGCACAGCATGGTCTGATTTGTAGGCTCCGATTTCTGCTTTTCTTTGACCTGCAAGTGTTAATGAGGCAAGAAGTGCTTTTGTAGGGCTTTTTTTGCCTAGTCACATACCTGTCTGAAAGCTGAAGTTTATCCTTTGGCATGTGCCCCAGGCTTCCTGTCTGCAGCTCTTCCTTTGCAGGGTCTTCTGCAGCGAGTCACAACAGCTAGCTGTTTTGTAGGAAAAAAGGATGTTAAAAAGCATGTGCTAAAGGGAAGGGATGGGAAATGACGTTTCAGCCAAGAGGCTTTCATTGTATGAGGGGGAGGAGCATGCAGCAGAGGGGGAAGCAGCATGAGATCAGTGGGCTTTTTATTGCACAGCATGAAAAGTTCCCACAACTAAAATCTGATCTAACCTTTGCTTCCTGTGTGTCTTACAAGAAATGTTTTCCATGTAAGGCAAGGAGAGCCTGCTGTAAGGAAGCATGTGGCTGTCATTTATTTCAGAAAATGTGTCTCAGCATTCAACTGTATAAAAACAGACCAAAGGGACCTGTGGTAGCTGCAGCCTTTATTGCCCACGTTTATGCTATTTAAAGACTAGTCTTCTCCAGCTTCATTCTGGTGAAATAGCAGGCTTGCCTAAAGTCTACTGACTATTGTAGGTGAGGGGATTTAGCCAGGCATTGCTGGGGATAGGCCTGACATTTCTCAAGTCAACATAATTGGATTATTCAGCTGATGGTAAGCCAGCACCTTTCCAGAAGGTTTCCAGAGCTCTGATTTGACTTGGTAAATGATTTCTTACACAAGTCACCTATGCAAAGCCACCTACACTTCAGGCGTGGTTTTAAAAAGAAGTGTTGATTATGTTAATCACCTCTCTGAAGTTCTTTAAGACTTTCATTTCTGATACCCTTTCCCCCCTCATACTTTTTCTTGACTTACAGTAGTGCAGGAAAAAAATTCTGTCTCATAAATGGGGAGTTAATAATTTTCTTGACTGAAGAAGCCAAGGATTCCTTTTTTCATCTTGAAATGAAGATGTTTGCAGACCTTTGGTTAATGTTAATATCTAAAAAATAGTTTCAACTCTGAACTTCAACTAATGTCATAAACCAGACCTTCCCAGGATTGATGACATTAAGCCAGTAATGTGCATGTCCTCTGTTTCAATCTCCTCGTCAGCTTTTTTTTTTTTTAGTCATCTGTGAAGTCAGAGTCTCACTATAGATTGTTCGTCTTTCTTTTGTTGTAATGTCTTTCACATTACTATCATTGGTCTTAACTCAAACCCTTTGCATTTTGGGTGAACGCTTGTAGAAGGGAACCGGGATCCCTCTGCATGTTCTCATCTCTTGACTGGTTTGCAGGTGAGCTCTGTAGCCCATTCTCAGGAATGTGCAGTGAGTGTTGAGCATTACTATGCTCTGAGATGACATAGCTCTAACAAGGCCAATTCTTTCTTCATTTCTTCATTCCCATCAGATCAGGAGTCCTTCCTGCACTTAGGAAGTAAAGATTATTTCCCCAGAAAAAAAAAAGCAAGCAAAAATTTTGGGTCAGGCATCTTGGAACTACTGATGTTGCAGACAATCACCTGCTCTGCATTTCTCCTTGCTGGTGGGAGTACTTTCAGTGTTTTCAAGGAATAGTGTTCCCTTGATGATGGTAGTGTTGAGGTTGTACCTGTAAATTCTACAAGGCCTCCCTCCTGAGAGCCTTTGCCTTTGGGGAAGAGTAACCATTTATGTCACAATTTCTGAGAGTGAAACTTGCTGTTGGTGACAAAACTCAACAGTTTTCCTTGGTCAGAAATAAAAATTTATCAGTAGGACTGCTTCTTCAAAGAACTTAAACTCCTGCCCAATTTCACTTATTTTGTAGCAAATGTAGCCTAAATATAATAAACTTTTTCAGATTTGATTTGTCTGCAAGGAGCTTGTAAAGACTATTGATGCCTTTGATGTAAATAAAGCATGGCTGTTCTTGGCAGAGATGATGAAACTTAACCTTGGTCCCTCAGAATTACATTGTTGAGTTCTGTCCTTACCAGCATATGTTCTTACCTTTCAAAAGTGCTCACAGTAGTGTTTCATTTGGATTTCTTTTCATTTTCAAGGGTGGTATGAAGCAGTCTCTGCAGTAATTTCCAGAAGCTACACTCAAGTGCTTCTGAGGAGCAGGACTTGCAGGTGGAGGCTGTGGCAGTGTTGCTAGAGACCAGGAAAGGGCATGTGAGTGTTGGAGAAAAGGCTTCTGACAACTATTGTGCTCTGTAGTATGCTGTAAGAAGGGTGGTTTCCTCAAAATGTGCCTTGTAGTGTCCTGTGGAGCCTTAGTGGAGCTATTTATTTTCCACAATGCAGGCTTGTCTTTGTCCTCCCCCCCACTTCCCTCTGTATGTGAAAGGGTGATTCTGCTTTATGAGGAGAGCAGAGCCTGACGTGCAAAAGGAGACAATGGAGATCCTTTGTTATCCAGAGCCAACTCTTACACCTGTTAAATGCTATGTTTGACTTACCTAGAAAAGCAGCTCTAGGTGAGTTAGAATGTGTATAAAACATGCAGAGACTAGTCTTTTCACAAAATGAAGCTTGCAAGTGGCTTTTTGTAAGATGCCAGTGGAAATCCAGATAGTTGCAAGTGACAGACCACCAACTCCTCTGGATATAGCTGCTGTGACATTCACACAATGCAGTCTCTCTCTGAAGCTTATAGGTGGAGCTACAGATGACATTTCGTGTTTTGTTGTCTTTTTTTAACAGCTGTTACTCTGCATTTAGTGAAGAGAAATGAGGTAATTAAAAAACCACCAACCCTCCCATCCATTTTTTGTCAATTCCCATGCAGGGACCCTTTCTGAAAACTCTGCATAATGTATTTTTTTCTTATGGATAAGAACAAGAAGCTCAGTTAACCTGTGCATTTGAGACCATTGCCAGTCTGATGTTGATGTTTAGCACTTTCTGCAAGATTCAGTGTTTTTTATTTGTAAAGCCTGCCTTAATTTAAATGGTTGCTCTGTTTCTTTTAAACTGTTGCACCAGTGTCCTGTTACTTCCTCTTGTGTGTTCAAGAGATGCCAGAGAATTTTTGAGCAAGTTTCTGATCCTGATGTCAAGCTGTTTGCATTCCTCTAAATACATGTAGCATTTGTAGAAACTAACACTTATCTCTGTATGGGTTTTATTTAGAATGTTTGGCTTTAGAGGAAAAGGAAATTTGTAACACTAAAAGATGGTGTTAATGGATTTAACCAGCTGTTTTGCAGCAAATCCTTAAACTGCGGAGGCAAAGGGAAAACAATTTTGGTTATGACAACTGCTGACTCTCAAAAGACTAAATTGCATATTAGATTTACAAAATGTGGAAAACAAATCCAGTCTTAAGAGTACAGTATATAAAGGTGCATGCCTTTCAAGGAACTCATATCCAAATAGATTAAATGAACATGAAAATCTTCTGCTGTTAAAAGTAATTTTAAGTCACCTTCTCACTCTTTGGTGGGTCTTGCATATTAATTTTGTTATGCTGTAAGCTCTTGTAGCTGATCTCTTTGTCTTGCTGCTTGGAGCACTGTGTTACAGGTAAAAACATGAAGAGCAGGACTTTTAAACAAGCTTGCTTTATACTAATTCTAATAACCTTTATTTAATCAATTCAGTCTGAGGGAACTTTGTTTCCAGAGACAGGAAATTGCTTGAGGATTACTGACTGTGACAGGACCTTCATATTTATTTGCAAAATGTCTGGAAAAAAATAATAATAGAATCAGTCTTCCTTTAAAGGCAGTTGAAACTGGAGTTGCTGAGCTTTTCCCATGAGGCTGGGTAGAGGTCACTGGTCACATTCACTAGAATGTTTTTTCTTGGCAAATAGTTTCATGGCTTCAGTGTACTCGTGCAGGGCACTTGGAGACACCTCAAAACCCCAAGCAAAACAGGGAGTGACCTGTTTCCCAAGTGGATGTACTGTTCACTTAGCTGCTAGTGACTTGACATACTTACCTTCAGATAGTAGAGAGTTAAATATGCCTGCTCTAAAATGCACTTTTTAGAGGGAATGGGGAAGGATCTTCCACTTTGCAGCTCTGTGTCTGCAAGAGGAGCAAGGCATGGAGGGGACTGGGACAGCATGTGTGGTACTGTTCATGTGCCCAGCCTGTTGACACTTGAATGCTACAAGTATGCTGGACAAATTAAAAAAAAAGGAGAAATCCAAAAGACTCCATAATCTGTCTTCTTGCTTGTGTTTCATGGATGGTTGCCTGGTAGCTGGCCCATTCAGGTGTGGAGGACTATGACTGGAACCAGGAGGTGGGCAGCACCTGAGAGTGTTGTGCTTGGCTGAAGGGGAAAGGCAGGGAAGCAAGTGCTCAGGTCAGTAGCAGGATGCTTTACCTCTACGTTCTGGTCTCTGGTGAAAAGGTGTTGCCTGTGGCTTTATCCAGAGTTTGTCTTCACACATTTTGAGTATCAGGAGGGAATATGATCTTGGGTTTTCCCTAGAGTTTTGAGGTAGACTGGACAAAGCCTAGCTGTGCTTTTGGAGTCCTAGGTGGTCTAGCCAAACTGTGATGTAGAAGATAAAATAACCTGTATGCTCTGACTTCTGGGTGAATCTCCTGACCTGGCACGGGCATGTGTGTGATTCTTGTTTGTGTGCAGCACCACTTCATAGCCCTTCACAAAACTGTAAGATTTACTGCTGAGTGTTTTGCTGACTCTTGCTGTTCTGCCTTGTTTAACTTTCCCCTTTCTTTTGGCTTTGATTTCATTTGCCTGCCTCTAACAAGCCTTTGTTACCTTTGGCTATTTTGGAGCACTCTCACCCAGCTTTCTGGCTTTTAATCTGCATTGAAACCATGATACTGGAGCCATGATTTAGGGGAATGATTTCAATATGAGTTCTTCTTACTGATTCCTGGAAGTTCATAGCCTGCCCAGAGCTAACTTCAGTCCAGTTCCATAAACAGCCATGCAATGCAATAGAAAATTCAATACCTCACCAATTAGTAAACTACATCTGGATAAATTTATTAAGGGTCCAAGAGATGTGACATGAAATTAGCTTATTTCTTATGTTTGTGGATTGGACCTTTATGTTCTTAAAAGCCATCTGGAGAGCAGTCATTTTCAACCGGCAGTGGGTCTGTGTGCAGGCAGTGTGCTAATTGTCCTCTGGTCTTAATTATGAGGGGATTGAATGCGGATGCAAAATTTTTTTCTTTTTTCATTGTCCACTGGCAAGAGTGCTGTGGCACTGTGGAATAAAATCTGCCTAGTGCCACTGGGATGGATGTCTGCCACAGTGAGGGGTTTGTGGCAATACATGTGCATCTGTGCTGTTAGCACAGTGCATCCCAAGGAGGAAAAGCAGTAAGAAACATCTAGCAACTTTGCAGCTGCTACAAAACCAAAGTAAAGGGAAATAGTTGTCTAATGGATGCAAAACCGAGCCATAGTCCTGAGACCTTTTGAAGGCCTGCCTTATTCAGATCTATTGAAGTCATTCTCTTCTGTGTTAGAATCCCAAATGCAGTCTTAAGGGCAAAACCAGAATTTAAAACTTTTTTGGTTTGGTCAGTGATCTGTCTTGTTGGAAGATTAAGTTTTCAGAAGACTTAAGGGACAGTCTTATTTTTCAGAGTTTTTATGTGTGTGTGTTTATCTCTGAAAAGATCTATGTGCTGACAGACATTGAAACATTAAGGATTTGTTAGTCTGGAATGTTCTGATACAACAACATGTCTCTTGCTGAGAGCCTTCTTTATAAGGTGGAATAAAATAACGAGCACTGTACAATATTTGTCACCATTCCTTGAAAGTTGGTGATACTTCTCTATAGTGGATGTTTTTATATCTGGGAAATGTAATAATTTTAAACTTGAGTTGTGTCTCACACCTGTGCTTTTAGGAATAAATGTAAGAATTCCTTCATCCCCTAGTATAGTTCCTTACTTAAATGTCAGACTGCTTCACTGAAGTTTATATTTAGAGGACTTTGATAGGAAAAATACTTCCAAATGGATGTCCTCTCAAGTGGCTGTGCAACCTGGTGGTATTGCAGCTGCATGTATAGCTTTTAGCCACATTAGTTGGAATGAAAACACAAGAAATGGTAAGGACAGGGAGAGGCATGTTCTAGTAGTGAGGGATTATAAAATAAGCCTTTATGGTACATGGTCTTTCATTCTCTGAAACAGATTAAGATAGCTGCATAAATGAGAATAGCATCCTGGTTATACAAGTGACTTTACCAATTCAGTGCTTCTTTGTCAACCCTGTTACTGAAAGTAACATTTCAAGCTTGGATGTGGTTACAAGAAGTTCTGCCTTTGCACGGCTTTTCTTTATTCTCCTTCCCTGAAGCCATTCCAGTTTACTGTGAGTTTTCTTTTTTAGGACTTATTATTTTTGGAAGGCATTCTGGAACATTTTGTGCATATGGTCCTCTGTAAATGTGCTGTTTTACTGATTAAAGCTGAAAGTATGAAACCTAGCTTTTCTGATGCAGTGCGGCAGGGGAAAAATGCTGAAACAATAGTTTCTAAAGGGAATACTTTTCCAAATAAAGACATTTTCAAAAAACCCACAAACAACAAAAAATCACCCAAAAACAGAACCCAGACAGATTGTGAGAGATTTGTTTTCCAAAATCCCCCAGTCTCTAGTTCCTTCCATAGATTGCATAGATGACAGTATGTTTAAAAAAAAAATCCTTTAAAGCAGATCCAGCACTTTTTAAAAAAAATAACTGTTTTCTTTTCATTCACTGTTGACATGATCCCACTGCAATAAGCATTTTTGTAATAGTGCAGAAATCTGCAGTGCATTGGAGTTGTGTGCATTAACCTAACTCTTCCGCTGCTCCTCTGCAGCTCTGTTTTTCTTCTTACTGGTTCCTGGAAGTTCACAGCCTGCCCATAACTAACTTCTTCCTTACTTGGAAGGACAATGGATTTTGATCTCTTATCTTCCTCTTCCCAAGTAAAACAGAAAAATTTTCCAGTGAAATTCTGTGACTTTAAAAAAAAGTCTTAAAATTGGGGAACTAATGATATTTAGGGCTTTCTCTTGGGCTTACCAAAGCAAGGAAAATTGGAATTTTTTTTTAAAGTAATACAGTTTGAATCTTCTGTGAATGTGTCATGACAACCATGGTATGTGGGGAAAGATCACACAATACTGAGACTGTTCCTAATAGTTTGTCTCTGATTCTGTTTCTAAAAGTATGAGTACTATTTGTAAGAACAAAAACCGAGCCCTGCTTGGCAGTTGTTAATCCGCACTGACTTGAGCATTTCTGTCATGGAATGGACAGTGAAAGGTACTGAATACCACCCCTTTTCCCCTTGGCAACCTTGCACCTCTTTGCACACCCCTTGGAAAGTCTATTCCTTGTTACTTACCTTTAAAAGGAGTGTTGGAGTGGAAGCTTGTTTGGTCCCCTCAGGAATATCTTTGAACCTGCTGTCCATTTCTCTGGGCTGCAGCAGGGAAGAAGTTTGTATACAAAGGCTTGCACCCAGCATGGAAGGGGAGTAGCTGGAAGAAGTGCTCCCTGCAATCAGCCCACAGGAAAATATGCTTGGCTAACCTCAAGATGGTTAGAGGAGCATCAAGTGAGATAAGGAGGCAAACAAGAGAGGGGAACAAAAGCACAATCTCCATGCCAAAAGGACTTCAGCCTGTGTTAGGAAGGGTAGAGAGAAGGAAGCTGGGGAGTAAGCTGTGCAAATTGGTGAATCTTGCAGATTTATTCACTTGAGGTAAGAATATTGGTGTGACTTTATCAGTTATAAGGTACTAATTATCCAGTAGTGAAAAATCCAGTTCCCTGGCTTAAAGCTTGGGTGTGCCTTAGTGAGCCTGTGAAGAGTTAGGTACATGCCATTTATCAGAGATTAAAATGGAATTTCAGGGTTTAACCTGTCCAGTAGGCTTCTTTCTGTGCAAACTCTAATGCTCCCTCTTGAAAATAGAAGTTGTGCATCATCAATTGTTGGTTTAGTTTGTTGGGATTTTTTTTTTAATATAACATTTTAAAACTTAAAAGAAGTGTTCTAGAAACCTTTGTGGAAGAGAGCAGGTAAAAGCTAAATCAAAACAATTTTATGAAAGAAACAGCCAAATTGGAAGGTCATAGGCCACCCTCAGCACAGTTGGGGAATGAGGAAGGAAATTTAGCTATTCGAATTTCACTTCAACAATTGGTTTGTTTGCAGTAGGGTGTGTGCTGATTCCAATGTCCAGAATAAGCAGCTTGGTCTTTCCTACTGATTCTTCTTTGTAGCAGGGAATATGTGCAATGTGCCTGCTTTGTGCTTTGACTGTGTTATGCAGAAACCTGCCTTTTTATAATTTAAATATGAAGGTGTAAAATGAAGCTACCAAACACATCATCTGGTTACTGGACAGGAGGAGTGTTACATGTTGTTTGGCTTTTCATATTTCCTTCTTTCCTCTTTCACCTTATCTCATTATCCTGAATAATTGAGAGTTGGCTGTGCTGAAAAGTCAGATTATTAAGATTTTTCTGAACTGCCTGCAGGTAACGTCAAAGGCTTTGGTTTTTTCCTTTGTTCCTAACTTAAACTGAACAGTGTAATTGAATTGTGATGCTATTCCTAAATGTTAAAAACACAATTATGTTTTTAAAAGCTTTCAACTAAACTGGTTTAACCACAGAAAGTAAGTGGAATGAAGGATTTCTTTCCTCTGCTGTCACTTGGACTTGATTTTTCTGTATTTTTTTTTTATTTAGCAGCCAAGAGGATGACTTTTTTGCTTTAAAGCTTAACTGCTTTTTGAAAGCAGGCAAAATAAGCATACAACAAAACCAGCAACTAAGGGTGAAGGTTAAATCGTCTAAACCACACTGCTTGCATTAGATTCCACTTGCAGCGTGACCATGAGGCAAGAACAGCACTTGTGCTTAGCTTTTCAAAAGCTATGCTGTGCACACCCATCACTCCTGCCACTGCTAAGATCTTTGCTGTGTGCATTCTAGAGTTAGCAAACAATGTCTGCGTATTATTCAGTGAGGGGGAAATCATGTGGATAAAATAGAGATTTCTTATGTGCATGAGGATAGCTAATTTTCTTTTGCTAAGTTTCAAGTATGGTATTTAAAAGCAAGCCAGTAGCATTCCAAACATTCTGAACATTTCCCTAAATAAACTTTGAAGAATTCAGGTTTTAAAAGATCTGTTCTCCAACAACAGTGACACAGGCCATAACTGTGCCAGGCATTTTGAGCAGCTAGAGAGCTTCAGACTGTCCAGTCTCTGGTTGTCCAGAGCATGTCTTGAGCATATGACCTTCCAAAGAATGATTTTCCATGTGGACCTAGGAGTCCTTCTGTGACAAAATAAGAAAAATAAGAAATTAAAGTCATAATCCTGTGAAAATTTACACATGCTTACAAAGGGATCTTGGATCAAGGGATATGAGTTGGCAGCTTCTGAAGGTCTGGAAGATAAATGGCAAAGGTCCCCAAAGAGCTTATCTTAAAGAGAGCTCCTGCCATATGTAAGTTTGACATCTTTGGAAAGGGCTGCTGGTGGTGTAAGAGCAAGCAGGGAGTCTGGCTTGCATGGTTTCAGTGGGAGTTGATGTCTGCTTGAGGACTTTATGTAGAAGGAAGCTACTTGTCCCTGTGCAAGCAGGGCTAGCCATGCAACAAGAGGGACTCTTGCTGAAGCATCAGACTTGAAGAGCTGGAGATGTCCCTAAGTTGGGAGCAATGGGTACTTCTTCACTGGTTCATAGCATTGCCTAAGAGGGTGTGTGGCTATTGACTTTATGGATATAGAGGATGGCTTATTGTCTTATCCATATTTAGTGGGTGTTTTTCAAGGTTCACATTATAAAGAAAGCAAAAAACCCTCCACCTTTATTGACTGATAGACTTTTAACAGAGAAAAATCCCTTCCACTCCTTACTGTATTTATGGGCACTGCTGGCTGTACTACATATTATCTTTGTAAACATCTTTGTTTAAACTTAATCCTTACATAACCCTTCAGCCTAGGCTGTAGCATGTGAAATGAGTCTGAAATGTCCTTGCTCTTCATAGTTGTGCTAGTGTCAGCTTCTACCTTATTGTTCCTGGCATCCATTAAAGAAAGCAGCCTGTTACTTAGTGCTTTGTGTACACTTTGATTCTCCCAAACCCCTGAATTGTTAAGCTACACTCCTGGGAGTATGTCTGACAAACGTGTGTGATCTACACTGCACTCCAGCTAACTTCAGGCGGTGGAGGCCTGAGGAGTTGTTATGAAAGTTGCTTCCCCCTAAGCTGTAGGTATAAAGAGTGTGCTAAAACAGTCAATTTTCAGAGAATTGAATGTCTGTCTAAATAGCCTCAAAATCAGCTCTCCTCTGGGAAAAGGGGATAGTTTCTTATCTAGTCAGAATCTCTTCTTCTAATTTTGCCAGGGAACAGTCAAGGCTGGGAACAAGTTTTGTAACTTGGCTGAAGACCAAAGGGAGGATCCTTGCAAGCAGTACCTGTAGCCCATGTCTCCTAACAATCCTGAGGGGTTTGTCTATGCTGTCACCCACTGAATGGGCTGGCCACCCTTGTGTCTCCTTCAAATCTACACCAAACTAAATCAGCTTAGTGGGTTGTTTCTGTAGGCATAGCAGCATCAATTTACAGCATTCCTGGACTGACAGCCCCAGGCCTGTGATAGACAGGATATGTGGTAACCTGGGATTGGAGTGACTTCGTAGCTAAAAAGAGGTGTGGAAAACATGTCTGATTTTAAAAGAAAGGAGAGAAACAGTGCTGTGCTTTGGAGCAATCTGTTAGTGAATCAAAAATAAGCAGTAAATTATTCCCCCTGAAGATATTCTTGTTTTAGGTATTTCTAGCTTGTTTGGTGTTCAGAGACCAGAACTGGACTGCTGACTTCTAGGTGCAGTCTTTGGGGGAGGAAAATGCCTCTGGTGAAAGGTAGCATACCTCAGGTGGCTCAGCAAATTTTGTGATAATTGCATGTCCTCTTCCTACCTCTCCTGGCTGCTGCTATGTCACCTGACATGTATTGTTCCAAGGGCAGGGAGGGCCACCTTTAAAAAATACTTCAGCAATACTTTCAGAAGTTCTTATACTAATGAGGCTTCCTTAAATTGGAATAGGGAGGACAGAGCTTTCTTGGTCTAATCAGAAGGGCGTTTGTTGAGGATGGTGCACTCCTTTTTCAGAGCTGTAATTCTGTATAGAGCAGTGACTCTTCGAGGAGAGCAGCCGACTGTTGGCCTGGAGTATTGAATATGAACTTCGATGCCATGCAAGAGGTCTGACTTTAGAGGATAGGGCAGATGTACAGATTAACTGGCTTGGCTTTCTTCACATAGAGTATTTTTTCATTCCATGGTTTAATTGTTGCTGAAGGTATTCTAGCAGGTAAGTGGAAGTATCCTTATTCCGTTCTGCATGGTGGAAGTTTGCTGAACAAAGCATTGGCTCCGATTTGTGGAATACATGAGAAATCTATAGGCTGTGCTACAGGCATAGTGGAATAGATTCACTCCTCTCCCTCCCCCTCTAAATGAAGCAAGAAACAAAAGGGTAGACACAGAGTTTATTGTAGCAGCAGCTCCAATACACATGACATTTTGTCATCTTGAAATGACATTTCAAGGCAGGATGTATGCAGACAAAGAATTTTTCTCTGAGAGAGATCCAAAAAGAGAGATCCAAAAAGAAAGATCCAAATTTTAAAGATAGCCGTTTTGTGAAGTATAAGCATAGCAGTGACATGGATCTAAGGGAAAACCCTTTTTTTACTAGAATGGCTACCAGGTTTATTGACAGATCTACATATTCCCTCCCATAATGCATCTACTGTTTTGCCTGAGTAATTGGAAATGTGAGTCGAGGCTGAGTTGTGTGTTTCTCTAGTCAGTGCAGGTGTATTGCTTTAATCTCGGAGTACTTAAGGATCTGAAGGTTCTGCCTTCCCCAGTAGTAGGAGTGCTAACCCAGATGTCCTGTTTGTCCTTACAAGGTACAAAAGAGTACGATACCTGCCTCTGCACTTCTCAGATCTCTTTGAGATTATCAGAGATTAGCAGTTTTGATTTTCCTTGGGAAACTTGGAAATAAAATAAAAAACCAATAAAAAACCGAATCCTCCTTCAGTCTGCAGATTCATTTAACTGAAGCTGTGGCTGAATGGGGTTTTCCTCAGAATTAAAACTATTCTTGTTGTCAGGTGTAAAAACCATTAATTTTGGCAAATTTGTTTTCACCTGAGAGCTTCAGATGTGTAATGAATAGCAGGATACAAGTATTGAAATGTGTTTCCATGTGGGTTTTTTGGGTTGTTTTTATTTTATTGGTTGATTTGTTTTTCTAGGGTGTTTTTTGGTGGGTTGCTTGGTTGTTGGCGTGTTTACCGTTGGAGGCCTTGCGGGTTAAAACTATAACAGCTTGGTGAAATTTGTTCTGCTGGGTCTTCATTAAAAGTATGGGTTCAGCTTTGTGCTTTCTCTGTTTCCCAGCTGTGCTTTGTGTGTTTGTGTACAAGGCTGTTTTTGCTGTGACAGTGCCTCATAGGCTGTGGGTGAATCCCTCAGTCCTCAGGTATGAGCAGTGTCACATCCTGCAATTTTAATTGCTGTGTCCTGTCAGATCATTATACCTGAGGTTTGCAAGTTGTTTTACATTCCTCCTATAAGCGTGTGTTTGCCTGCCGGCTGGCTGTCAGCATTGCTGTGCCTCTCCAGGTGGCTGAGGAAGCATTTGATTGATTTATCCTACAGTCTGCGGTGTCTTGGAGATCCTCTGAAAAGTGGGAGTGGAGAAAGACTGGGTCTCTTGAAGAATTTTTGAAACAAATCTTCCAGATGCTATGTCCTCTGGGGCTGTCTTGAAGGGAAAAGCTAAAATTAATTATAAGCTAGGCAGTCTTCACATTTGAAACATCAGTGAGTGAAAAGTTATGGTCTCTCTCTAATACAGATCCTTTTAGTCTTTCCTTTGTAGAAGATTGCTTTTTCTGCTCCTGTTACCTTGAGAACTGTGAATACTTAGTAAGATTCCTAAGTGCTAGAACATGTAAAAGGTTTCTCTTTGTTTCTAACTTTCCCTTTTCCCTCTCCAGATGTTGTAGGTGTTTGGCTCAACATTTTTTCTTGCTTTGTCTGTTTTTTTTTTTTAGACCAAGGTGCTCCTGATCAACCAGATCTTTAAGAAATTTTTTAAAAAGAAACCTTGGTGGGTAAAAGATGTGCCATGGAATGGTAGCATCAAAGAGCAACAGAGGATCATCTCTTGCCTTGACTGGCCATGGGTTATTTCGTCTGCTAGTTTTCTTTGGCTCCTTTATCTTGGAAGCACAGTCCACCGGTAAGTGAAATCTTTATATATGCTACAGGAGGGGGAGGTATATAAGTTTGGAAGTGGCTGTATATTTTTAGGTGAAAACTGGTGGTGGTTGATGTATTTGTACACAGGAAAAATTCCATCACTACTTGTTGAGCAGAGTAGGAAGTTCCTGAACTGAATGAGTCCTGCGTAGTAGTGAATAAGTTCTTGTCCTTCATCCTGTAGTTTTGATTCCCCTGGGTTTTTTTTCCTCTCCATTCTCATCCCTTCACTGCAGCTGGGGACACTTGGGGCATCTGAAGAGCGTGGGCTCTGGTTTTGTTAAGTGAGATTCTCATATAAACAGTGTTATTTGTGTGCCTTGAAGCAACTGCTCATGTGGAAGGCTAGAAGCAGAGATTGTGTCCAGCTCTTTTGCACAGCTGATGAATCTGTTCAGTGTTTCCTTGTATGCTATCTTCTGACACCTTAACACCTGCTACCTGTGCCTCTCTATTGGACCCTCTTTCCAGCTTAAGTTTTCCTTCTCCCCTCATCTCTTACTGTTTCTTGGATGGATGAGTGTCGTGAATAGTGTAAAAAGCAGTGGAATGGGATGATATGAAAAATGTCATCAGAGATGGGAGATCTGCCTTTTAAAAATGAGTGGAGGAAAGAAATATACTGGATACTCAGAAGGTAGTATTTGATGTGAAGTACGTGCTTGGTTACCCAGGATACCCTGAAATATGTCTTTTTCTCAGACCAGCCACGATCTAGTTTTTGTCTGTAGAGAAATGTCTGGTCATTGGAGGCATGAGATGGAAGGAGGAACTTTGCTTTTGCAAGAACTTTGAAGGAGTTAATCCCAAAAGGAAAGATTTTACTTGAGCAGCTGTTGTAATGTAGAGCATTAGCTTGCCTATGTATGGAAAACCCCTGTTCTTGACATAACTCTAAAAAGTCCTATTTATTTGACATATCATGGCACCTGAGAATGTCATGTGACCAACATTCCTCAGCATCAGTGTGGTACAGCAGAATAAACATTAGCTGCCAGATGCAGTCAAAGTTGAGGTGATTGTGTATGGAAAAGTCTGCTGGTGCTGAAGACTTCTGGAGGAGGAGTTTTGGAGTGATTTCCGTTTGCTATTCCTGGCTCTTTGAGTTGGAAGGGAGAGACTGCTGAAATAAGATATCTCAGGCTTATATGTCTTCCTCACCTGATTTTAGCCTTGTAGGTAATGAGAGGGTGGGGAAGACACCCTTAAGAGCATGACAAATTGTCATGAATAGTTAGTGACAGTGGGAAAGGGACAAGATTTTTTTGGATTTGGGCTATCCATGTTTTTTTTCCAACTTTGCTGTTGTTTGTGATAGTGTCACTGCCTCATTTCAGATGTAGGCCTGTAAGATACACCAGCCTGAGGCACCATCACCATCTGAAAGCCCCATTAGGCACTGCAGCATCTTCAGCTGAGACTGCAATAAGTATGCAAATGCCTTGTGGTGCACGGAGACTGCTGGATGGGGAAAAGCTGCCACAATACTGACAATCCTTTTTAAGATCATTTTTGAAACATCCAATCACATTACAAAAGCACTAGCTAGGCATACCAGAAGATCCAAGAGTCTGCATTGTATTTCCCTTTCTGTGTTCTTTTTTGCTTCAGGATCTGAAACCAGTTGTGGTGAACTGATCAAGGCAGATCATCAGCTAAACAGGATTATAATGGCTAGGCAGGAACCATTTCCTGCAGGGGAAGTGAGAAAACAGAGGGGAGCCAGGATCATAGCAGAGGGCAAGACATGGAGGGGAAGGAGTCCTGGGGAAGGGCTTGCTGAGGAGCACTTCCATGTACAGTTTCTCCAAGACTGGGATGTAGCAACCCAAAATGCAATTGCTGGGAGGGATGGGGGGTGCTCAGTGATGTGTCATGGGCCCAGGGAGCTGCACCTGCAGCAGCATGCCAGCCATGAGTGACATTAATGAGCAAGTCAGCTGAGGAGCAGAGAGCCAGATGGAGAAACAAAGAGTACTAGCGAGGCGCTGGGAAAATCAGCTTTCCCTCATCTTGGTCCCCTCACCACCTTGCCATCCTCACTTTATTACTTTGCATAGCAAAGTTATTCAGAGCAAGCAGAGCAAAACAGTGTTAACATGAAGCAGGAGACTGTATTAAATCTTGTGGTGGTAGTGCTTATCTTGAATGTGGAGCCAGTGTGACAAGCTCAAAATTGCTTTAAAAGCTGAAGAATGTTCTCATAAAAAGACAAGCATGGAGACAATGTCTGGCTCAACCGTGAGTAAGAAAGCAGAGCTTGTGATTCGTATGTATAAAACCATCTGAGGTATATGTATTGCAATCATTTTGCTGCTTAAAAATTCTATTGCTTAAGTTCCAGGAAGCTTAGAGACATATTCATGGTCTGGGCAGGAAGATGTTCTCTCTGCCATGTGGTTAATGCAGAGAGTAGACTCATTTTCAGTCAGCAAGCATCTGCTCTGTCCTCTGGTAATAAATTGGTTTTATTTATGCATGGATTTTTAAGAAAAATCCTCAGCACTTTGTCTCAAGCAATCTATCCAAATATCCTCAAGTGCCATGAGATTAATATAAGTTGCTTAGTCACTAACATACTGCAGAATTTGGGGAAACTGTCCCCTGAATCTTTTCATTAGGAGATCTCCATGAATATGAAAATAACCATATATTTTAACACAAAACAAATGCAGCGTTTGGTAATAGGCAAGCAGTGAAGCTGTGTCAGAAGAGGAGGATTTATGGAAACTTGAGTGTTGCTCAGGAATATTTTTTGAGCTTTATCACTGTTGCAGCTTTTTTTCCTTGTCTGGCAAGTTCTCCAAGATTAATTGCGGGAAATAATGAAGGAATGAGCAAGCAAGGAGACTTGGAAAGCTCCTCAGTAATACTGAGGCTTGGTTCTTCATCTGTCTTTCTGTTTCTTTCAGGGTTCAACTGGAACGTAGCTAAGAGCCAGGATGCTTAGTAGATAGAGATGGGGAATTTTTGAAGCATTGGAGAGGAGCAATGATAACCTTTTTTATCTGCATTTCCACAGCTAATGCTTCTCCATTTTTTCTTTGTTGCTGTGACTTTTGTAATTTTACCCCCTCTCCTTCCCATCTTTGTCCCTTAAGGCCTTGTATTTATATCTCATTCACAGTGGTCCTCCTGCCTGGCCAGGCTATTTTTCGAAGAATGACAGTAGATCAGATTACGTTGTTCATTAAATTTTAACATGTAGCCTGTAAAATACTCTGAAAGCTTCCTATGATTTATGTTCCAAATGTGTAATCTCTCTTAGATTCTTGACTGGCTCTGTCAAAAACCTATCAAAACAGGTTGGGCCTTTCATGATTGATAATAGCATCTCCTGATCCTGGGAAATGCAAGTAAATGTGTTGGTAAAAGTATTAAACATCCCGAATTAAGCAAATGTCAATACCCATAAATGAGCGAGTGTAAATATTAACCTTTAAAAATTAATAGTAATGCAGGCTCGGGAATCTAAGTCCATTTAGATTTAGACACATTCTGATTTTTGTTGACTGCACGTGCAAAATGCTATAAAGTTGGCTCTTTAATTTTTAGGATTGCCATTAAAGTGATAAATTGAGCTTGAATAAACTGAAACCACTTCATTCCTGTGTGTTGTCTGTGACGCAAATGCAGCCAATCTGCTGCTTGCTGTTCTAAGGTCTTTTCAGTGCCAAGGTTATTCTGCACAGAGCTCTTGGAGCTCTTGTTTGCATTGCAGAGAGCAGCATGTCAGAGCGCACTCTGCTCATTGAGCAGATTCAGACTTGTTCCTATTCTTTGGGAATCTCTGCGAAGCAGAGGTTTCCTTTGTCTCTGATTATGCAGCTGAAAGGAAGGCGTTTATACAGCTAGGGATGAATTCAGTGGCCCTGAAAACAAGGATACTGTAGCACTGGATGGCCAGACAGAAATGTGGAAAGTGTCATGCATGAACAGATGATCTTGATTCTGACCTGTATGCTTCATGTACGTGTGGGTTTGGAGAAATTACAGTGTCAACCCAAAGCAGTGTGGCCTTCTTCATGGAGAGAAGGGGGAGCATTTTCAGGGGCAATTCCTCTTTCCAGTCCCTTTGTAGAGCTTAATAAGAGCAGAGTGGTATGGAAGAGCATGGTGAGGTGCTGCAGAATAATGGCCAGGCTGCAAAGATGGCTAGGAAGCAGATGCAGGTAGGCTCAGAATTAGACTATTCATATAATGATAATAATATTCACACTGCTACACACACTGACCCAGGCAGTGTTACTTAAGTAAATGCCTTGAAGGGAGTAATAAGGATCTCAAGAAGCCACATAACTTTTTAAATTTTAATGCATTCTTGTGGCTGAAGAATGAATTAAAGCTTTGTGATGTTTAGCCAACTGCTGGCTTAAACCATGATAGCATAATAATAATCCTGAATTTTCTTTTTGTCTGTCCTAGGTTGGCCAAGCAAATCCAAAGGACCTGCATGTGAGTAGACTTAATTCACTGTTGTACTATGAGAAATGAGTGTGATATTTTACTGGTTAATATAAGTGTCTGTGAGCTAGGATTCCCATTATACGTTTTGTTGTGTTGGATAGGCTTGCGATTCATCTCTATGTCCCATTTTTGGTTTTGACCCTTGGATTTGGGAATAACGGCTGCCCTCAGTTTGAGAGAGGGACATCAGCTTCCCACCTTTCACTGTGCTTGGAAGGGATCCTTGTGCCTTCTACAGCATTTAACTTCAAATGTCTCAAGAAAACAACAGATCAGAATAAATAGTTCATTAAATGCAGAGACATGCTGCTTCTGAGAGTTTTGAGAGGCTGACAGAGTATTGAGAGGACAGACTGAGGTAAAAAAATCTTTCATTTCCTTTAATCAAGAAAAGTGAACATCTCAGCATGATTCTTGATATATTCCATTGGATACTCCTGCTTTTTATTTCATGCGCTCAGAAAAAGTTTAAAGTCTTTCCAGTGGCCGTGTTATGGATGCATGCAACTTCAGAAGCAGTTGGGAAGCATATTTGGTTTCCTTATCTCTTCTAAATTTATAAAATAAAATTTTCTATATGGTTTTGTTAAACTCTGAAATAGGATTTGTTTAGTCTGAACTTTCCTCCTCCTCTGAAAAAAAATAAAAACAAAACTAACAAACAACAAAAAACACAAAAAAAACCAAAACAAAAACAAACAAACAAACAAAAAACCAAAACAGAGGAACAAAATATGAAGGGAATGGATTAATGAAGAAGAATTGAAAGATGTGGGAGGGTAATTTTTACCACCTACCAAATTTTGGTCTTCAGAAAGTGGGGGTTAACAGAAATACTGATGGGATCATCTGAATCCTCTATTTTTATTCAATGCTTGAATATTACTCCTGGCAAGAAAAGCAGTATTACATGCACATAGTATTAAGGGGCTTTCAATTCTTGGCTATGGTTGCTAGCAGGAAAATCAGCTGTTTTAGGAAAAACCTGAAGAGTTGTCTGGTCCAATTCATCGTAGCTCCTTGGGTTAGAATGCAAAAGATGGAAACTAGTATGAGTTTCATTGCAGAGGGAAGCAGGAGGGGTGCTAAATGGCATTGTTCTTCAGGAGAAACTAGTTGTGAACTACAGTCCAGGTTCTGACTCATCACCATCCTGGTGTTCCTTGAGGACTGCTGCCCGCTAGGCTGAAGATACAGATTTCTCTGTCTCTTCCTATTTTCACTCAGTCCTTTCCTTTTTATTTGCTAGAGGCAATCATTTGGGAAGAGTTTGGGTTTTTCCCTAGTATTACAGGAAAAGTCCTGACAGTGGGATAGAAGAAAGTTTATCGCCTTGTCCCAATTCCTTTCCTGCTTTCTGTCCCTTTTGAATCCTACACTGGTTCCCAGAGCAGCTGAGGAACTATTTTTTAGAATATGTGGAATGTTTTTCATCTGTGCGACCCATGTCTGCCATTGCTTCTCCAGCCCTTATGTTTAACTGAAGTACCACAAGTAGTTACCACTTCCTGTTCATGCTGCCAGCTAATAATGATTCTGCAGTGGAGATGGCAGAGCAAGAAGTACATTTGCTGTGGAACTGTAGCAAACTTCAGCCTGGGCTGTTAACTGCAAATACTGCTGGAATAGCTGGTGTGTGGTGTGTAAAGCTGTGGGTATGCTGACATGGATGGTAAGGAATAAACAAGTGGTGGGGCAAGGTAGGAAACTGTAGATTGTTTAGTCTTCAGCTTTTGTGGTCAAATCTGTCAAGGCTCTTCTAAACCTGGGAATCTGTGTCTAGATGAGGACTGCTGAAACACTGCTGGTAACAAACTGCCAATAGTCAGGAGTGAATATGGTGCTAAAGGCACTTGAGCAGCAAGCTCAGTAATGTTTGTACCTTTGTGAAAGTAATTGGAAGAGGATTATGGCATTGTCACAAGAGGTTGTATACCTGCTTATCTGTGTGTGCTCGTCTGCATATAAAAACACATTTTTCTTTTAATGAACTGAAACCTCTGGGGAGCGTTCATCTTCCCTTGCAAACAGGAATTCCTGAGGCTCTGCTTCTGCTAAGTGTTGCATTGGAGTTGGAGGACTGCTTCCAGATGTTGTTAAAGGGATTTGAAGGTAACCCCTTAGGTGTGGGGCTGCATGACTTACAGGATGTGCTAGGTGGATTGGGCTGGAGCAGGCTTGTTGCTAAACTGTTGAAGAATAAAATAAGCTTTTGGCCCAGCCTAGTACAGTGATCCTTTTGTTATGGAACGGGGAGGGGAATTTCTGGATTTCTTGTACTGAGAACACTGCCTAATCTCAAGAGGTTGTTGGGATGCTCCCTCATTGCTTGTGTACTTTGGCACGGCTGGTGCTGGATGGAGATATCTCCTGTGTTTCTTCTCTATAGGTCCAATGCTGTGAATGCAAAAATAAGTGTGTTTATCCACCTGCTACAGTAAGAAGCGTTTCGGTGGGAGCAGAAGCCAAAGAATTGAACAGTAGGGTAGCAAAAGAGCAACTTGAAATCCTGTGGACTCAGCATTTTAGGTCTAGCCAGTCATCTTAATTCAATTGGAAAAATATTTTTTGTTCAAAAGTAAAAAAATACCATTGCTGCTGCTTTTGAGATACATCTTTTACTTTGTCAGTAAAGGGAAATATATGTCTTACTTGAAAAATGTTGCCTTGCTGTAGAGTGAGATAAGCACCTCTGGTGGATGTTGTCTTGAGTTTTCAGCCCACAGACAGGGAAGAAACATAGTGAGCTTTGACACATGCAGAGTCATAATTAGAAAGTCGAATGCTGCTGCTGCATTAATGGCTAGAAAGAATGTTTTCTATGTCCTGAGAAAAAGACCAACGTGGTGTGTAAAGAATTTTGTGTCAGACATATCCTTAGACACTGATAAAACTGTCCAGAAAGAAAATATAAATTTTTCTGTGCTCTTACCAATGCTGTAAGGCAAATGGAGATTTGTAGGAAGGTGGTAGAAGAGATTGAACATGAATGAGGATCAGTAGAGAATAAGATTCTAGGAAGGAGAGGAGGGGAATGGGAGTGCAGCAAAACAGGATGGTGACTGCTTCCAGAGATGGAGTTCTGAAAAAGATCCTAGTGGTTTATAAAGCAAATTAGTGGCTTGGTGGTTAAGTAGTGCAAATCCTAAAAGAAGGTAGTGTTTTATTTATGCAAGTAGATTAGAACAGTTGAGAATAGTATGACCTTGGGAGGGAGAACCCTAGTAGTAAAATATGTGTTTACTTTTTAAGGGTTAGGTAAATATCTTAATGCAGGAGGATGCCTCTGCAACATCAGGGTTTTGAAGCTTTTCTGTAGGCAACAAGACTGACTTGTGAGACACTGATGAAGAGTTTAAGAATTAAAGGTTACGAAGTGCGTGTGCCCTCCAGGGACTGAAGTGCAGAAATCTGAGCCAGAAGCAGATCAAGGTGAAGACACCAGTTACTGGAGCACTGGCTATGCCTATCTATAAAAGCTCGAACATCATTAATGGTGATCTGGGGATGAGAAATTGTGAAAGATCATATAGCAATTTTCTGTGAAAGATGATGTAGGGAGGATTTTCAAGCAGAAGTTGCTGCCATGTTTTGAGTAGTATCTGACTTTCTCAAAGTTATGCTTTTCTTAGTTTGTGTTCACTTTAATGTTTAAAAGCTGCTTTGCTCTTCCCCCTATCCTGCATTTGTTTGGCTGCTTCACCCCTATAGAGGAACCCTTTTTGTAAAGAAGATAAACCTATTAAAGCTGCCCAACTCTAAATCCTTGTCAACACTCCTTGCTGATGATGATCCCTTCCAGGTGGTATCTGTATGTCACTGTAAGTGTGGAATGAAATTATGTTAGAGTGGATAAGTGACTTCTAGTGCTGCCTTTATTCTGGACCACCAGCAAGCTGGAGATTTAACATCCAGGAGACTTAGCTGATGCTGCAGAGGCCTTTAGGAATGTGCTTTCTGGTCTGTCAAACAAAACTCACAGCTGTTGATACATCTCTGTCATGGCAGGAGAGAAATGTGGATTTCTAACAGTTTACTTGTGCCCATTCCTCTTGTAACTTCAGAGCAGCTATCTTTGAAACTCAGAGCCCTGGGGATGGCCTGCTGTGTAACCAGTCTCCAGTAGTTCAAGTTTTGGGCCTGCTGGTGTGCTTTTGAAAAGGAGCTGTACTGTACGAGTTGTGCTGACCCATGCTTTGTGCTGCAGCACATCTTCTCTTTTGCACAGACAAAGTGTGTAAAGTATCTGTAATGTTCTGTATTATCCTGAAGCTAGTACTTCCCTTCTGTCCCTGGTTTTGCTTTCCCTAGCAGAAGTAACAGTTGAATGCGCCTGAAGGACAACCTTCAGGTTTCATTGTAAACACTTTCTTTGCTGTAAATGACTTGGGTTGTAAGATACTAAGAAAAGGTAAAAGGTTTATAATCTGCCTGTTTAGGTTCAGCTGTCACCTTTTCTCAAAGGAGGAAATTGCTAATTTTTCATATGTAAGCTGAGAAATTTGAATATAATCACAAGCTGCAATGAGTATACCTTTAAGAGCAAGTCTTAGTGAAGTCCACGAAGGTGGCAAGTTTGTTTTTTCACATTTTATTCTTTTAGTCCTCCAGTTCTTTGCCTTTCCCAGCAAACTAGTCTTGCTGCAAATGTTAATGCCATTAGCCCAAAGCAGGGCTGACCTTTGAGCCTTCTCACTTTGAATCTCTTTATTTGCATTTACTTCTCAAATATTTAAATGTTACCTTCAAGTTGACAGTTAATGCTTTGATGGTGACTGTTTCCTCCATGGCATTTAGTAAGCTGAACTCCACTTTTGGAACAGTTGAGGGGAGATGTACAGTGCTGGGAGAGCTGAGTTCTCTGTTGGTACAGGACCCTCGTAAATTTTTGTCACTGGAGCGTAATGAAACACATAGAGGCAGATGACAAGACTGGCAATGCAGGCCCTGTTAGTGCACTTATGCTGTGTGGGAGAGGAGGTGTGTGCAGTGGTGCCCAGATCGCTGTCTGCTGGCGTAAGGCCACGCCTCTGCTGGGCAACCACACTGGAACTGCAGTGTGAGTGCTGTGCTGGAAGAGATTAGCTCCTGTGAGAAGTTCTGCCTCCTTGCCTCCTCTTAGCATCCTGGAGAAATGACTGCTTCTTGGCACATGGCTCCAGCTGTAGAGGCTCCTCAGGGCTGGAGCACCTTTACAGAGAACTGGATTTTTTTTGTTGTTGGTTTTTTGGGTTTGTTTGTTCGTTTGTTGTTGTATATTTTTCCTGTCAGTATTGCCTTGGTCATGTCTGGTCCCACTTCAACCAGATCTTTCCAGTCATGAGTTGGTCCTATGTATGAGTTGAGTCCTTGGGCAGGCAGTGGTATGACTGCATGGGGAAAAGGAACATTGCAGACTGTCATCTGGTTCACAGGTAGGGCTGCTTTTAGCATCCTTGATTCTTGCTGGTAGTAAAACAAAGAGGAATTGGTATAAGCTGCTAACTAGGGGTGTTGTGAAGAGATTCATTCTCTGACTACAGTCAAGGTGAGTGAATTCATAGCTATTTTACTGCATACCTCTGGCCAGTTGTCTGAGGCAGGTGAGAAGTATTTCATGCTTGGCTGCATTGGCTGCCATGGAGGGATTTGAGAGGATGAAAATTAATGTCTGTTCTACATCCTCTGACAGCAGGAAAGCATCTTATCATTAAGTCTGTTTCCATCCTCTCAACTCTTGACTTAATTAGTTACTTCAGATGGAGGAAATTTTTCTCCTGACTTTTGTTAATAGCACCAAGGGAGGATGCCTGCAGAATCTGAGCTTTTGTGGTTTTATTTCTAAAAAGCTGACACTGAACCCAGGGTTTCAAAGCTACTTGCCAGCATGCACTGTGCACAAATTAAACCAGACACATCTCTCTTTCCAGAGGGTCTGTCACCTTTCTTCTTTCTGTGATAGTAGAGGCTGGCTTCCTCATTAAATGCAGATATTTCTCTCTAGGTAAGAGTTAAAACACCTAAGCAGGAGTGGGATGAGGGGCTCTTACATATTATTTCATAGACTCATGGGATATGCTGAGTTGGAAGAGATTCCTCAGGAGCATTAAGTCCAACTCCTGGCCCTGCTCAGAACACCGCAAGAATCACACAATGCGCCTGAGAGCACTGTCCAAATGCTTCTTGTATTCTCTCAGGCTTAGTACTGTGACCACTTCACTGAGGAGCCTGTTCCAGTGACCAAACACCCTCTTGAAAAACTTTTTCCTGATATCCAATCTAAACCTCCCCTGACACAACTTCATGTCATTTTCTCCAGTCCTGTCACTGGTGACAAGAGTGCAGAGATTGGTGCCTGCACCTCCATTTCCCCTCGTGAGGATGCTGAAGACTGCAATGAGGTCTCCCCTCAGTCTCCTCCAGGCTGAACAGACCAAGTGACCTCAGCTGCTCCTCACGTGGCTTCCCCTCCAGACCCTTCAGCATCCTCGTGGCCCCTCTTTGGACACTCTCTAATAGCTTAATACCTTTTTTAAATTGTGGTGCCCAAAACTGCATACAGGACTGGAGGTGAGGCCACAGCAGTGCAGAGCAGGACAATTGCCTGCTTTGACTGTGGGGTTAGGGTAGCTTCACCCACTGTCATGGTGAAGTGGGAGTTGCTGTAAATGCAGCAGTGTTTGTGAATGGCAAATGTTTCAGTCTGTAGTTTGCTTTTCCAGTTAACCTGTATTCCACTTGGTGTGCAGCTTGGCTTGATTTACTTCTCAGGCATTGTGGTGATGATCTCTTTTTTCATATAGTGTGAGATGGTAGGAAATGGCAAGTTACAGGAAACACTTTTGCAGTAAATCCTGTAGTATTTACAACAGAATCATCGCTTGAAGTTGGTTTTCCCTGACTGGTATCAGATGTAATGAAAACTGAATTGAAAACAAAACTAGAAAGCCCTCTGGTAACCATCTGTCAATTGTTAAATATCATGTGATGGCAAGATGAAACTTGTGGTGCCTGGTGTGGTCTCCAATCTCATCACAGCAAATAGTTCCAGTTGCTTTTGCCAGGGAAGTTGACTGTTCCCTGTCCGTTTGGAGTAGCTTTCTCCATGGGAAGGATTTCTTCCCAAGACTGAGCTGGTTCCCCAGGTGGAAGGATAGATGTGTTTATGCTGATTAGTTTCTTTGAGCCGTGCTCTCCTACACTGGTATGCGCTGTGCCCATTTTAATGACCAGCTGTAATGATTTTTACTGTTGTGCAGTTGTTTAGCAGTAGCAAGACAGCAGTCGGGGACCTTTTGCTTTGTATTGTCCCAAGTGTTCCCCGAGCCCATCTTTGTCCTGGCATCAGAGAGCACAAGGCTGCAGCACACGGCTGCTGCGCCCCCGGCCCGCACGCATCAATTCATCAGCTTGATCTTTGCACCCCTGCTCCTCGGGAGGGTCGGATGGCAGCTGCAGCTCCTGTCAAGCATGATGCCGGGCAGGGAGCTTTGGGAAGGAGAGTTACAAAAGGCTCAGTTTAAATCATCTGTGTAAGGCCGCAGCAGAAGCTCTGTCACTCGGGCCCCATGCTTGTCTTCTGGGGCTACGGTTGTAATGACATTAGCATCTCAAAAAGGGGATTACCACAACTCCCGGGTTCTGAGGGGAGAGTATTTTTGCTGTTGCTTGAAAAGCTGCTTTCTGGCTACCTCGGTCAATTTTCCCCCCTCTCTCCCCCGTAGATCCTGAATAGTTTATGAAGGTATACATGCCATGTTAAAAGTGGGTTGTTGTTGTTGCAAGGAAGCTGGTTGTTTATTGGCCTAAATGTGGGCTGGCAGATATGAGGTTGTTTCTGATAGCATTCTTTCTTACTGATTTGGAGTGACTGCCTGATTTCCTGATGGAAAAGTTAAAGGGTCTGTGTTGTGATCATAGCTGTATGCTAGAGAATGATCCTGTAGTCATGCTTACAGAAAGAAGTTACATTATATTAGTTTGTCGTGTGTATTTCAACCAAAGGAAATGGGCAGCACATGCATCCTATTCATTGTCTGCCTTCCACTCATCTTCTGTCACAAAAAACCCTTTCTTGCACCCAGGCACAGGATTTCAGGGTGGTTCCTTGGGAAATGATTGTATTTTTATAAGGTCTTGTTTAGCAACAAAAAATATTTTGTGAAACTTAACCCCTGACTCTTGCAATTCGGTTGCATTACCCTCACCTCTGATCAATATTCAGTTGATTGTTTTTCACTAAGTTCACTTACCCTTTGTGATGTTACATGTGCTGGAAACTTGCATTAAGGCTCTCAAAACGCTGGACTCTGGTGGAAAATCCATGTGGTTGCTACTTCCTCTCCAATTCCATTAGCTATAGAAATGACAGGTCGGGCCAGACAGATTGGTTGACTGGTCCCTGGGGAAGAGAACAAAGAGAATTGCCTTCTTTGCCTGCCAGAGTGAGGCAGGACTGCTTTGCACAACCTCTCCAAACTCTCCCTAAAATTATTATCTGGCCCACAGTGTCCAAAACAGAAACCCCTTACCTTGACTGAGCCGGCTTGGAGGGCGTGCAGCAGGAAATGTTGGTGGTTGCCTGGAGCTTTGTCTGGAGCAGTAGTGCTAGTGCTGTGTGTCTTGTACTGTTGAATAGGCAGGGAAAGGTGTGTATTGAAGAGACATTGTTATATTTGTAGGCTGAAGTGTTCACAGGCCTTAATCTTTGTGTGTGCCCATAAGGACTTGTCTTGCATGTTCACATAGGATGTAGCTCAGCAAGTGGCTCTGCAAGGCAGAGCTGGTGTGTCGTGGGTGTCCCTTGCTCTGGGTGCCGCTGGGAGGGGAGCCTTCTCCAATGACTCATGGCTCCTGCACAGCTGTGGCTCTTCTGAGGGAGATGGCAGGCCTGAGCCTGAGATAAGCTGTCCTTCTGGGAACCAGGGAGGAGCAGAAGTAGTTTCCTCTGTAAACACAGTACAGGGTATTTGGTGTGATGAGAAAATGAGGCATTTAACTTATCTGTGTGAAAACAGGAACTGTGGAAGGCCTTGCAGTAGCGTGGTGGCTGCTGACAATGTGTGTGTGCTTATTCAGTGTATTTCGAGCTCTGCCCATCTCCAGGCATGTTCTAATCTGCATATTTCCATGGAGGGCACTTCTGTCTATAAACTTCAACAAGGATGGAGTTTCTTAAACATTAGGTGTTCATTTGAACGCGCACAGAGGAAAGGTGGAGCTTCTGGATGCTGTGTGCTGGACAGAAAGCTGTGGTCGTTCTGTCTCGTCCTCTCCTTTTTCCTGTTTCTGCAGATGCAGCAGCACACACAGCTATGCAAAGCGACCGGCTGTCTCCTTGGGAAGTTAGTCACTGAGTTGCTGTACTACCAGCTCTAGTTGTACAGACTTTTGAATTTACAGTTCAGCTTAGCTCCTGTGCACCTATGTGTGTCTGGTCTTGGGATGTGTGAGTTTCTGCATCCTCTTTTCAAAACTCCTTTTCTGGTAATGATGGTAGAAATTAAATATTCTGTATCATGGTGGAAGCAGGCTGCAGAAAAAGGAAAACTGTAAATCTGAATACTGTGAACTAAAAACCTAAGAACTAAAGAATGCAAGAAGCAACAAACAGCCTTGTTTCTGAGAGTCTGATGAAGTTTGAGGTTTACTGTGGGGAAAACCCTTTTATTCTTTCTGATTTCAGGGCAATTACTGTTTTAAGGTTTGCAAAAGAAAGATAAGGACAGCAAAAACCCAAATGAATAAGCACTGGTCATAATATTTTGTGAGTTAAGAGCACTTATAATTATTATGGAGTAAGAGGAGGGGGAAAAGCATGAAGGAGAAAGTAGTTTTATTTCCCTTGCTCCCTGTTTGGATTAATGAATTTAATTACTTGGAAATAGCTAGTAGCAAATTTGTGGCTTTTTTCAAACATACTTCTTACAAGACTGCAAATTTTAATAGAAGAAGCAATTCAGTAAAAATAATTGAAGACATGAGACCTTAACCACTATATCCCTCATTGCAAGTGCTTTGTGTCAGATGTTGAGAACTGGATTAATTTGCCTCTGATGTATTGAGAGGGAGAAACCAGGGCAATATATGATGCAATTCTAAATGCAGGGAAGCAAGTGAGATACTGATTTTCAAATAGATCCTTATAATAATAAAGTTGTTCTTTCCTTTGTTCCTGTCAGCAAAAAAATAGAGACAAATATGGAGAGGAAATGGCTATATGAAGTAATGGGATTCTGTGTAACAAGCAGCAAGAGTGCATGAGGTAGGAGAAAGGAGATGGGGCAGATTGCCAGGAAAGGGTCTTAGTATAATAATTAAAACATGTGTCATAAATTTCTCACTTCTTGATGGTATAGTTTAGATTCCACTAAATTGTTTGTTCTTTTGTCAGCTTGAACAGGTCTTTATAAAGAGATATAGCAACTAAGCAAGTAAATAGCAAAGAAAAACAGTAGTGCATCTTCTTTAAATTAGGAAGATACCTAGTGGGATGTCTCTGAGGCTCTGATGTCAGGTACATTACCATCAAATGAAATTTTTCAAAGTGCTCGTGTCCCACTGGTAATCAGTTGGGAGAGGATGTCTCAAATCATGCAAACACTGCTGAAAATTTTGCTCAGTGTGTTTAACAATCTGAAAGAGTGATTTGGTATTCTGTTGCTTAAATTTGTAGGCAGTACATTACTGAAGGAGAGCTGCAAAATTGCCATTACAACTGAGTAACATGAGATTACTCTAACAGAGCAACTAAGTAACATTTGGAAATCCATGAACAGACACTGAACCTGGCTTTCTCCAAAGGTTGCTTGACCATAAGCAGACTGAGGAAGCATCTGAAAGAAGGCTTAAATCCATCTCCTTAAACAATTTGCAGCGATGGCAGTCTGTTTTGAGTTGTTTCAGGAAGGCAGTGTAGTACTGTATGCCTTTTCCTCTTGGTGTCTATGTATCCCCAGACAATACCATCTGCACCTATTGCAAAACCGTCCTTGTTGTTCCTCTCAGCCACTGCAGCCCTGGAGATCTCCTTTACTGCAGTATGGCCCTGCCTGTGCAGGCATTTTGCACCTCTAGGCAGAAACTCGCTATGGTCTTGTTGCTCAAGAGGCTTGTCATGTTATGTTCCCATTGCCATGAACCTTGCTTTTGACCACTTTTACTGAGGAGAGCAAGTCACTTGTTATGTCCAAATTTTCTATCTGCAGCTACATAACCTCCTGTCAGAATGGACTGTTATGGAAAAAACTACTTTTCTGGGAGCTTTTTCTGGAGTCTAGACTGGAAATCTGTTGCCAGTACATGTGCTAGACTGGGATTAGAAGTTTCCAAGCAGTGGTCTTTGGAACACATAACATTAGCCCATGTAGTTTTGCCTGCTGCATGATGACAGCTTCTTACTTTTCAAGCTGCTCTAATTGTGTTAAAATAAAGCCTTGAATGTTACTTTGCTTTTCAGTGCAAGCAATTTCTGTACTTGGCAGAGGTATGTGCCCTTGAATAAGAAAGTATGTGGTCACAAACTGCCTCTGGAACAGAGAAATGCTCTTGTTGGAGTGTGTTCTACACACTACTGCAGTAACTTTCATTGTGATGAGGAGTTTTAAAAGACCAGTAAGAGATAACTTCAGAAAGCACAGCTATTAAGAGGAAAACACAGGTGCAGTTGGAGTCTAGGCCTGGTAGGGTAGTTGTCCCAGGGTAGTGTGGGATCAATGCCTTACCAGAGCAGCAGAAGAGATACTGTGATTTGGTTTCTGTTTACGCTGTGAGCTAAAGAGTGAATGTCAGCTGTCTGGTTGTGTCTTCTCCCCTGAGAATGAGTGACGGTGACAGCTTTGATGTGCAATAACTAGGTTGCTGTGATTTGTGTTTACGGTTTTAAGTTTGGGTGCTTGTGGGGGCAGGGCTATGAAAGTAGAACATGGCATTTGATATAAGCAGACACCTCTACCCTACTTTCTGATAAAGCCATATAGACTGGGAGGAAAAATGGGGGAGAAAAAGGTCCAGTGTCATAATCCAGGACTTCTCCCAGTGCTTGGGAGACTTCTGCTTTCTTTGTCTTCAGACAAGATACCAAAAAAAAGCATTGAAAAGAGAAGTCAGTCTATATTTTGAGGAACATACTAGTTTTCTAGACATTAAATACTCTTTCTATTTTTTGGGAAATCATTTTGACTTCTGGTGGGAGTTCACACAGTAAAATAGTGTTTAGCCACAAAATAGCCTTTGCACAATTGCAGCATTATGTTAAGAACTGAGACTCTGTTCTGAGGTTTGTTGCTGGGTGACTATGAGAGACTGAAAATATATATCTTGCCAGTGCTAATTCTTGAACATGTATTTTAGAAATAGTGATTTGGAAATGCCTGGATCCTAGGTAAAAAGATCTACGTAATCCAGAGGTTTTGGAAAATGCTTTTCCTACATTGGTACTAATATATCCCTTGTGAGATTTTAGAAGGCTCTTGTGTGCATGCAAGTGGTATTAGGTGGAGGATGTGTTGTCAGACTCCAGTTGAGTGCTCCAATCAGTAAGCAGTGATTTGGGAGGACACAAGTATTCTTAAGATTAGATGGGACTATTAAGTATTTCATTAACACCCTCATGAATGAAAGATACAGATGATTTATAAGGAAGTCCATTTGGGAAGTAGGTACTTTTAACACTTCTCCCTTCTTTCCCAAACTTGAACTATGTTCAACAGATGCTAAGGCATCTCTTAGGAACATTGTCATCTGCTTTCCATGTCAGCTGCCAGAATGTAGCTGTTTTTGTGAGTAGCACCCTCAATACTAAGTGTGGCTAAAGTAGCCTTTTCTAAGAAGTTAACAGAAAAGGCAGGGGTGGACAAGGGGCAGAATAAAGGATGGTGCTGCAGACTGTCTAACACGATATGAGCGCTGTGAAATTGAGCACAACAGTCTTTGGACAGTCTTTGACTATAATTGGCAAGAGGAAGAAGGTTCTGACAGTGTCTGTGGGATCTGTCTTGTAAGAAAGAGTAATTCCTGTGTGCTGAGCAAATTTTATGGAGGTGGAGGAGGTTGGAAGAATAGAAAATTACCAGAAGTTTGAAAGAAGTGGCTGTGGCATCTTTGTATTGCCTTTTGTCCTGGTAGCTCCCTGCTGCCTGCTGAACATGGTTCTCCAATGCCTGTTACCTTACTACTGAACCAGTGGGTTTTGTCTTGTTTCCTTCCCCTAATAATTTCAAATATCATTTTCCCCAATCATATGGAGGAGATGAGGAAACAAATGAACAAACCCAGGAAAGGTCTGGGTAAAGGAGTTCTGTCTTTAGTATCAGAATGACCTTGTAATACCTGCTGCTGGTGTGTTAGGTTTCCTACATGGTATGTGTTCAAGACCCCATGTGTTCAGTAAACTTAGCCCAAGTGCTCAGGTTTGGGTTTGGAGCTCTCAGATTGCTCTATACATTGTTTCCCTGTAATACTTATTCTTCCTGATTAAATGCATGTGCTGTTCTGTGAAATTTTCTATATTGGTATGAAAAAGAAATCAGTTACAGAACAGTAACTGATTTAGAAAACGGACTCCTGTTTTTTCTCTGCAACTGTATTTTACACTCTGGATGTTCATTTATCAGCTTCAAATAACTTCCCTCCATGCTGTTTTTCCCACTAGTTCCCAGGCATGTTATTTAAGCATTCTCAAGGAGTGTGTATACACAGCCAGGAGAGTTCCCAAGTCTGTCTCTCTCTGGGGGGCAGCAGTTTTGCTATTATTAGCACAATTTCTTCAAATCTTCCATTTCCTTTGTGTGAGAAACTTTTACTAATTGTAAAGAGGTTGAACCGTATAGTAAATGGATCTCAAATTTGCATGGGAATCTTCCACTTCATTACCAAGAAACCTGTCAGCATTGTCTGGGCATTTTTGCCAAACCCTGTGCAAGACTGAGCTACTCCGAGCAGCTGCAGGGACATTAGAGTGTAGCCTGACACAGGCGTTCTACAGCTCAGAAAGAGTTGTTGTAGGGACACTACCTGTGCACTCTTTATTTTCACTGTGTCTGGGGTCTTCATTTTTGTCTGCTGGTGAACTTCACCTGGCCATAACTCTTGGTGGTTTATTGCCTCTCTACTGAATTACAGTCCAGAAGATGTAATGAGAGAAATTACATCATCTGCTGCAGGGAGAAAGAAAAACTGCGTTAACTAGTGAATATTTAAATGAGGAAGAAAGACTCCTTAGTTCAGGAACTGAATTAACATGGGAACTGTTCAGATATAGACCTAGTGACTGAGAGTGGTCTGAAGTCAGTGGCCTGGCTTAAACCTCAGCTTCCGTTCTGGAAAGGTGCAGGGCTCCTGAAAACCCCGTGCCTTGTCTGCCAGCCTTGTGTGGGTGGCTGGTGCCTCAGAACTAACTGAGCCCCAATTAAGCCCTCTCTTTAGGGAGTCCTGTGTAGGAAGCGCTTTTTTCAGCTCCCTGGAAAAGTGACCTGGGAAAATGCATGAGGATATGGGTTGCCTTATATGTGGAGAGATCTTGTGTTCTTCTTGAAAATGTGAGATGATCTGCTTGTGAGGTGCATCCTCACAGAAGTGGGGCTTGCTGAGTCAGTGCCCAGGGCCTGGATGTGGCTGATGTCAACACTGATTGGCAGAAACCTGGTGAGGACTGGGAAGGTGTAAGGCAGGTTCAGCAACTGGTTCTGTAGAGAGAGCAAGCATAACCTCTGCCCTCCCCTCTTGTGGGTTGGGGATTTTTTTGCTAGGTTCGGGGAGTATTAGATGGGAGCACTGATACTGGGGAAGAGCTGGGATTTGGATACTTGCTTCCTACCATGTATGTTCATGTGATGATGTGGGAGGCAGATCTGGGTCTAGCTGTGTGAGGGTGAGGACTCTCCAGGGTGTTCTCAGCATTCCTTTGAGCTCGGGCCTCAGCTCTGAGGAAGCTGGGAGTGCTCATGAATTTTTCTCTTTTGTGCTCAGCAGAGCACTTCCTGTGGCACTCAGGCATGCTGCAACAGCTTCCTCTACTGCATTCTTCCCTGGAGAGCATCTGAAATACGCTTTTCTTTTCTGTGTAAGAACTTGAAACTGCTTTGTTCTTGCATGATTTGGGAAAGATTATGTTGTTTTTAGCTGACAGGCTATAACTTCTCCCACTGTCTTGGTTGCTCTTGCTTACTGTTTCCCTTCCAAAGCCCGAGTTAGGTGGTGGTTGTGAAAGCTGTCTGCTAGATCAGTGTCTGTACATATATATGCTGTGTTAACCTAGGTAGTGGAACAGATTTTATGCTCTAGGGAATCATGAACCTATAAATAAATAAATCCTTTAAGTAATTATTTTGTGGGGTTTTTTTGAGTAATCTGGCTTTCCCACCTCATCCTCTTTTTCAGAGGATCACAGAACTAAGCTATTATAATGACGTCTTGCAGCGTAAAATCAGCTTTTCATTCTCATAGGTCTCTCTGTGATAAGATGGTTTTGCAGCTCTTGAAATCAAGTTTGAAATGTTGTCCTGTTGGATTTGACAATTTAGACAAAAAGGAACAAGTAGCAATGTAGTGGATACTATTATTATCTATTAACCTTGCAGATGTAATAATAACATTAAACATTGCTGAAACCTGCAAAAACTCTCCTCACAATTAAATGCTTAAAAAAACTCCCAAATCCTACACCCAACCCAAAGAAAAACAAAACACACCTTGCAAACCCCAGCTGACCACACTGTCTCTTTTATGGAGCTAGGTAGTTGAAACAGGAGTTAAAACTATTGTCTGATGTGAGGGAATGCTGAGAGCTGAGCAGGAATTTACTCATGCATGTTTGGTGGAAGATAGCTGTGATGAGGAGCAGTAAGATTTGAGATAGGAGGAGAAAAATCTGTAAGAAGCTCAGGAGGGACTTGAAATATCTCCAACTTGATGCTGTAAATGCTGTGTGGAAGACAACAAACAAAATGGTCCCATGCTGTTTTGGTTTTTGTGGTAGTCAAGGAAACAGGGTTTGGAACAGCATCTGAAAATGAGCTGAATTGTCTGGAAGAAACTGGCCTGCCATAGTCTCTCCTTTTCAACAAGGTACTGTCCTAGACCTCAAGTTCTGGCTGGTAGGAAATTTTAACAGTATCTATCAGACTTGGCCTGTTGAAGTCAAGAATGGTCCAGGTAAAATGCAGTCACAAAGGTGTGATTCTTGGTGCTTTATGGAACCAAAATTAAATTAAGCATTTTCTCGCTGTTGTTATCCTGTTAAATGTACATTGCCCTGGGAAATACTGCTGGTTTAGCAAGAACTGCTCTGACAGGACTAATGATGCTGTATAGATAAGATGTAGCTGAAGGAAGCCACTTGAGAATGCTGTGCAAATAAGTGCCTCAGAACAATAAATGAAACTTAATGAAATGTCACAAATAATATTAAAAAAAAACAGCTGGCATGCAAGAAGCAGAAGAAGAGAGGGTAGCACTGCAAGATCTAGTGGGAAGTGTCCCAGCCCATTGCAGGGGGTTTGGAACTAGGTGATCTTCAGGGTCCCTTTCAACCCAAACCTTCCTATGAAAAGCAACCCCATAATAAAGCATTAGGAGAATCTTTGTTTTGTTTTGTGGCTTTAACTTGGCTTTTTAATTGTTACAGAACAAAGAACCTCTCTAGGTTGCCAGGGAATATAAACAAGAAGCAGAGAATATGTAGTCTTGTATTTCTTACTGCTTAAAAGCAGTGAATTGCAGAGAAACAAAATTGAAGTTTAGTCCTTGAGGAGACCTGATTTATTTCCTAAAGATTTTGTTTTTGAAAATGGTAACACTATAGGGTTTGGGGTTGTATGTTTTATAATTTCTTCTTATGTCAAATGGACAGATGGTATTTCATCTTTTCCTACATTTTTATCAGCCATCAAGGGCTACAAATGAGTTCTATCTTGGCAGTTGCTACTTCTGACCTTTTTTTTTTTATTATTACATGCATTTTCAGCTGGATATTTTGCCATGCCTGTGCTTTGATTCCAGTGGCTATAGTGAAAGTGTCAAAGGACAAGTAATTTCAAAGGGTGAGAACTCCTTTTACACATCATCTCTGAACACTTCTTTTGCCAGCTGTGGAAGGAGCTTGTTTTTTGAACAGTTTCCCAATTCTGGCTTGTTTCAGTTCAGTTGTGTTTATCCTGTGAGTATTTGGGATGAGAAGCTACAAAGAAAGGAAGAATTCACGTTTGCTGCTAGGAATGCTTTTGACAGTTGCTATTTCATATCCATTGATTTGCATAGAGCTGTTGGTAGGGACTGGGAAAATGGACATGAAAAAACAAACACTTTGAAATAAGTACATCTGTATAGCAAGACAGTCTTCTCAAAGAAGGTGGCTGATAATCTGAATTTTCTATACAGTGCATTTGTATGCATAATACCAAGTTACTATTTTCTTTCCATGTACCATTTGATCCCCAGCAGACTCTGAGTTGGTGGAATGTGTGGGACTTTGCCTGTTCTGTCAGAGCTGATCATGTCTTCTGTGACTGTGACAAAGTAGCAGCAGCATCCCACCAGACCTTGATGCCTCTTGCTAGTGATGCTCCAGTCACAAAGTAAGCTTACTGGTAGCTTCAATGGATTTCCTCCCTTCTTGCCAAAAAATACTCTTTAATTATTTGTATTGCCAATAAATAGAGATTACTTACTGAGTGGGTGTTAAATTTCAGTGCAGGTTATACAGGGTCTGACACCACCTTTCCTACCATCATCTCCCTAGCTCTTAAATTGCCGTGACACTGTTCAAGTGTTAGGCAATTTAGAGAGGTGTGTCACAGCTAACTTGTCTCAGTAGAAGAAACTTCTTACTTTTCTTTGAAGATGAGTTCTTCAGCTTCACTCTATCTTATCTTGAATTGTTAGAGTTTGGATTGAGTCTGTATCAGCTGTCCATTCAAGAAAGTGAAGCTCAGACTGACTGAACTTGCATAAGTGGGAGTCTGTAGGACTGGGGTGTCTGGGAAAGGTATGTTTGCCATGTGCAGTACTTCTGTTATTGTGCAGTCTGACTTCGAACAGGATGACTTGAGGAGTGTTCAGGTGGGTCTGGGGTTTTTCTTTTTTCTGTCATGCTGGACTCTGTAGAGAAGTTGTTTGTGATGCTGAGCTTCTCTAAAGCTGCTAGAAAAGATGACTTAATACTCACAGCTAAACTAACCACATCTAGACTGAAAATATGACTGTGCTCAAGAGAGGCTTTCCAGCGAGACAGGGATAATAAGTCTTTGCAGTTCTGCTCAGTCAGTAGTAAATTATGAGTGCTTGTTTTGACAAGTCCCGTGATACAGATGAGTCATTCTTAAAGGATAAACAGATCTGCCCAGATATTGGATTCTGTTATGTTCAGTGGTCCTGAGCAGAGCCAAAAGCCAGAAGAGAAATAGCATGGCAGAATGAAAAAGTACTTTCCTGTGTGTGTTGGTGTATCAGATTGGAATTTCAGGATCACTGTCCTTAACCACCTTTCCCAGCAAATCTGTCAGTAGATGAATTGCATAGAAAAACTTCAGTAACCCAGGGCTCTGAGCTTTCCAGTTTGATTTCCACACAGATGAAGGTGGAACAACATTTAGTGCACAGCGCTCTCCTGTGCACAAGCCATTACTAGATCAGCCTTGGCCAAACTTCCAAATGAGTGCATTTTGGATAGGCTGAGTCAGAGGCAGCTGCTGCTGCTGCTGAAAGGATGAGAAATGAATCAGTTGCAAAAGATTCATTAGTGAATGAAGGAGGCCTACCAGGGCAGAGCTTTAAAGTTGACTTGTCTAGTGTATCTAAACTCAAAAATTATTACTTCAGAGATTCCAATGTCCCCTTGGACTTTAGGACTGCCTCATGAACAGACTTATGACTGTGCATTGATCTTTGTCAACTGTCAGAGTAACCCGTAACAGAACTGGGATTAGGAGGTGGGCATGAACTGGCCTCTAGGGTAAGGGGAAGCCAGTTGTTCTGGTGGCTGATGGTGTCTGCCTGAGTTTCACCTCATGGTGGACAGGGAGCAATGCATTCTTACTGCTGTTGGTGTTACCATGTGTCTTCCTGAGCTGGAATGGCCATGCTAGAGTCTTCAACAGGGACATATTTTGGAAAACTCTCATAGCAAGAACTTCTAAGGCCTTATTGGGAAAAGGAACCTGATTGCTGTACTAGGCTGAAGTTTCAGGAGTGGAAGTTTTGTAGCCATATGGAAATTTATAAGCAAGTTAAGTTTCCTGAAGCACTGCTAAATTGAAGGTCTTATGCCACTTGCTAGTAGAGACAAGTTTTGCTCTGCTGTGTCTTTAGGGTATGTTTCCCTGGTGTGCTCACCTAGTGTCAATAGAGGGACTGTATTCATTTCAGTCAGGTCTTTACAGACCAGTCACCTGCATCCTAGCAAAACCTGGTGTGCTAAATCAGTATGAATATCATGTTATGCTGAAGAGCATACTTCTGTTTTTCCCTATACTGTCTCATTGTTCTTACTGAAGCGTGAGATGTTTTTCATTACACCAGAGCCCCATAGTGTGTGTCAGGCTTTTATCCTAAAAAAAAATCCACCTTAGAGTATTACTATATACAAGCTGAAAACCCACTTAGGAACAGACAAGGAAACAGTGGGGGTATATGTGCAGGTTACCCCTGAACTGAGAGGTTACCCCTGAACCCAAAAGCTACTGGCTTTTGGGTTCAAAAGCAGAATCTGGAACCTTTTGATTATACAAAGTGTTGTTACAGCACTTGCTTAATTTCCTTCTTGGAACATGTGAAATAATTATAGGGTGGTTGTAAGAAGGTACAGGGAGGCTGGCAGCAGCCTTAGAAAACAAAAGCAAATGAAATGTGGCCACTTGGAAAGCTGCACTGTGCCCAAGCACCCATGAACAAGTTTCTGTATTAAATTGGCTTTTTTGCAGCCACTGTACTGCTGACTCCAACTGCAGCCCAGATGCAAATTGTTTATGCTGTCCTGGCAGTATGGGATGTTGTAAAGTACTGGTCAGCTGCTCTTCATCTTTATGGGACATAAGTAAGCTTCATGAGCTTCCACACACATCACCAATAACTTTAATTTATTTTTGTGTGTGTGTGCAGCAGTAAGATTACCGTATCAGAACATCTTAAAAGCACTTCTGCAGTTGTTCCCGGTTTGCTTCCTCCTCCTTTAATGTTTCCGGAATTCATTTATCATCCTGGCTTTGTTTAGAAGCACCAGGTTTTTGTCTTACGATTTGGTGTTATCCTGGTGTCCAGAATGCCTGGCACGGATGAGAGCCCTGCTGCAGCCAGCCCTGTGCAAACATAACACAGAAAAACTGAAAGTTTTTCAGAAAGTCTGAAAAACTTGGCAATGTTAGTCTCGGAGCCTGTCAGGCTGACTCACTCAGGAATGTATCTGAGGGGACCATATTACATATGGGCTTCATACAGGGGAAATAATACAGTTGTCACAGTGAGTAGCACTCTTCTAGGGAGGCAGATGTGCTGCTGGAGTGCAGTTGTATTTGGTTGCTGCTTTCCATCGCAGAAATCTTCCTTTCACAGATGTGGTTTTTATTAGACCTGGAATTTACATCTTGGTTTTCCAACTGCCTAGCATACAGCAAAGTCTGTCCTGTTTTGAAGGGGGAAAGGAACTTGAAAGATACAACATTTAGTTTTCTGCCAAAATATCAGTGACACTGGGAGTTCTTTAACTGAAGCAAGGCTTTCTAAGGGGCAGAGATAAGTATGTTTTATATCCAGACAATTTGTAGCGCTGTAGAAGCACCAGTGGCAGCTTCATATAGCCTAAACATTTTGACTCTTGTAGAACATAAATATAATTTGCATTTTATAGTAAGCTTTGATGCTAATGGTTTTCTTTTTAGGAGATAGATAAACTACTGGGGGTTAAAAAAAAAAAAATCACATTTCTAATAGAAAGACAGACAAGACCCATAATTAATGTTACACTAGCAGGCTTCCTCTGTGGTTGGCTAATCACAGCTGAGTGTTAATAAGCATAGATTTTTTTTAAAATACTGTTGTTACATGTTAATTAAGATAATTCGTCTCCATGTGTCTCTTGAGTTACCAGATGGCGACTGCATTGGTGGAAGGCTGCAATTAGAGTCTTTTCTTTCTTGCTTTTTCTTCCCCTGCCCTAAGGGGGGAAAAATAAAGAAGGAGAAAGAAAAAAAAATGCAGCTTTACTGTGTATGGGATGGCTGTGAGGGGTGCCTGTTACTGTACACATTTTAAGTGCTTGTGTCTAATTATATAGATGCACAGCTATATGATTATATATACAAATCTCTTTGCTTTGGTTCTTCTCATTTACCCTCATTATGACATTAAAAAAAATAAGCCTCCTCTTCAGAGTATGCCCTTTCTGGGGAAACTGTAATTTCCCTGTGAAGACTCCAGTCCTGCTCAGTTTGGTCTTCTGTCTGTGACTTCAGAATAAGCAGCATCTGGAGCCAGTAAAGACAGAGCTTATTTTTCAGTGGACTTTGGCCCCTGCTTAATACACATAACCCAAAAGAGGGTTATGTTTTGCAGTGTGTTTTTAGGAAGGCTTAAAATGTTTTAGGGGCAGGGTCAGTGAGAAGTGTGTGCACTCACAATGGAGGCCTTTTATTGACTTCTGCCTCCTGTAAGTTAAATATAAAGAGGTCCTTTAGCCTCAGCTGTTGTGACTAGGCCTCAGCAGCAGCTGCTGTATCAGGTTTGTCCCTTTGGGAAATGACCCATCTGCTCATGTGCTAGAGAAAGCCAGAGTGTTGAAAAGGAGAACATTCAAAATCTGTTCTCCTGCTTCCAATCCCCATCTCATCCCCAGAAATTACAGACCAATGGAAAACCTGGGCATCTGGCAATCTGTGTTCTACGGAGTGAATCCTGTCTGGCTAGAAACACACCAAGTTGTCAGCTCTTGCCAGCTGGCAGAGGATGGCTTCAGTCTGGGTCCCTTTTCACATGTTCTATCTGCAGCTACTGTGTTTGTATAATTAAAACACACAGGTTAGTACACTGGTGGGCAGTAAACCAAAAAACCCCACTAATACCTCAAGCTGCTTGAAAGGAGAGCAAAGCATGCTTCACCTTCACCAGGAGAGACCGTCTTGTCCTCTAGGGAGAAGGCTTTCTAATGACTGCAGCACACATTTGTGTTGGAATTCCATTGTGTGGGCTAAAAAATGCTCTGAAGATGCTGGAAGAGGATAAAATCTCAAATATTATTCTCAGATGTGGTCATTGTGCTTCTTGGAGCCAGCCTGCCAAGAGAAACCCCAGTGTAAAGTATGTGGCTCTTTGTGTTCAGCACAAACCTGCTGTTACAAGCAGTGACGTTTGTCCCTGAAATACTTGATGAGCAATTTCCTAGCCTAATATTAATCTAGGCTCTCTGCCTGGGAAGGACAATGCAGGAGCAGAGGGTGCATAGCGGGAAGCTGCTGTGCTGAAAGCTTTTGATTGCATCCAGGCAAGCATGGTTAGTTGGAAACCTGAAGGTATTTAGCATTCAGAAATGGAACTGGCACTCTTGTTGGAAAACGTGGGTGGGGGTGACTGCTTTTCTATCTACCACTAAAGCACATCCCCTTGTTATTGCTTTCTCAACAGGAAGGTGTGGGTGGGGAGCGGCAGTGCTGTTGATCAAAGCTTATCAAGGTGCTTTTTCTCTCCAGACCAACTGCCTAGGAAGTGTTTCTTTCTTTGGTAAAAGATGGTGTTCAGTTGACAAAGCTAGTCTAAAAAGAGTATGAAATTGTAACAGACTTGCTTCTTACTAAAACTGAAGAGCTGCTGAGGGAGGGGCTGCCAAAAGTGGCTTCTGCTGGTTATACGCTGGTCTGTGTGTGCAGGGGAGGACAGGAAAAAACAAGGATATTGCCTCTCTGGATTTCACACTGAAAGCAAAGCTGGCTAGTCATCTTCCTCCATCATCTCCCTCTCTGCAGAAGGCTCCTGGAGCCAAACACCAGTCCTGTCTCAGGCAGAAGGAAGTCTTCTGTGACTGAAGGCCCTGGTTTAAGAAGAAAAATTCCTTACTGAAAAGAAGCTTGTGGAATATTTTTGTTCTTCATTCAGCCTGTTTTCCCCTGTTCCCCCAGAGAATGACACAGCAGGGGTTTTGGGTTAGAAGGACATGATAAGTAGCTGTATGTTCTTTGAATAAAATAGGTGTGTGTATATATATATATATATTAATATTTTTTTCTTCTCAAGGCAGGAAACCACCTTTAGCCTAGACTCTGCAGAGCATAGGGGATAAAGAAGCAACTAACTTGGACAGTGAATTTCCTGTCCAATAGTTCCAAAGGGCTTATAAAATAAGTGCTTGTTGTTGAAAATGGCATGTATGCCAGTTGCATGTGTGCCTTTAGTTTTGGTGCTACTTTTCGTGGTTTTTTCTCTCAGTAGGTGCATAGTGGGGTTTGAGTTCATCATAAGCTAGGTAAGCATCTGTCCTACCACAGCAAATGTTGGCAGTGTTTGAGACCATGTGTTCCCTGAGAGGAAAAGTTACACTGAAAAACAAGAAAAACCCCCAGACCCCAACAAACACACCAAAACAAAACGAAAGAAGACCCAAACCAAACAAATTTTAATAAAGTTACTTGCAGTGGTTCTGTTAGGTGTAACCTGAGGCACTGGAGTCTGCAGCACTGTGCGGCTGATGCGATCCTCTGTTGTTGCTCAAGAAGCTGCTAAGTCAGCTCAGTACTGTGGCTGACTATCCTGCTGTGTGGCTAAGCACAGCACTGATGCTATTATCTGGTTGGATCACATTCATGCTTCTCTGAGTACTGGTGACAGAAGTTAGGAGTATATCCAAGAAATGGGCAAAGGGAGGAGTAAATTATTTCCTTATTGGCTTACTAAACAACCAGGAGATTAGCGGAGAGGTCAGGTAGCGCCCTGCTGGCAAGAACTGAAACTCTGCAAGGAGAGAAAGAAGTGTCTCTTCTCTTAGCAAATATGGCCAGAGCTCTTGTTAGGAAGCAACTGAATGCATTTGCTGAGGCTAAACCAATGTTCAGTGTCACCCCTGAGTGGGATCCGTGGGCAGCACGCCGCTAGAATTGCCAGACCCTGTAGAAGCTGAAGTGAGCATTCTTGCTGCTCCCTGGCTTGCACTTCTAGCCTGCTGACTGCATCAGGCTTTCACGTTTTTTTTGTGAAAAAGCATGGTGTAAAAAAAAAAAAAAAAAAAAAAAAAAAGTTGAAGCCCTGTGTATCTGCATGCAAATAGCAATTGATAAAAACCCCAGTATTACTGCAAGCCTGTTCGGGGCACTAACTGGAAAAGAACTGTGAATCTGGCTCAGTTGTTTTCAGCATGGTGTTAAACCTGAACCTCAAGTCTGAGATGCTGAAAATGCACAGCCTCTGCAGAAGGCTTCAGATGGAATTCGTATTTCAGACCAGCCATTTAGCTGTGGCAAGACCCAGATTGAAGGTGGGAGTAGAGAGGGAGGCTTACTCCCTTAGAGTTTGGGGCTGTTTGGAAGGTCCTTGCCAGAAATTAGTAATAGCTTTTGCAGTTCCCTCAGCTATACTGAGGTGATGAACACACAAATTATCCAAGTTGGAAATTGAAGTCTCTGTAGCAGGGACAAGTAAGTGGAAGATGGGGATATCTTGTGTTTATTTTGGGTGCTTTTCTAGATATGCCATTTTTAAGGCTGGTGGCAAGTCTGAAAGAATAAAGGTGACAATGTTTGGGAGAACTGGAGACTTGGACAGAGAAGTTCTCCTGGCTATTGTGGAATGTGCTGAAGCATAACTTGTAAGAGAGTGAACAGGAAATGACTGTGACCAGGAGGAAACGTTCCTATGTGACAGGAGAAACAAGAAGAGACAAAAAAGTGCCAGGCCTTGAGGCAAGACAATGTTTTCTGAGCTATTCCACAGAAATCCTACTGTAGGGCAATCAAAGTAGTACAAGAAAGTTAGCATCAGGCTTCAGGGGAAACAGCATGAAAGAAATAGCATGGCTTCTAGCACTGGGACAATTTAATTGGGTGTTAAATTGTGTTCTGTTTCACAGAGATGTTGGCTCACCAGGTAAGACCTGCTGACATGAGACATCATGACAAGTTTAACCAGACTAGCCAGGGGAATATTTATCTTGATTAGGGGGTGGTTTTTGATTGTAGGATGTTTTTCTTCTGTAAGTCTTGATAGTATCTGTTAAATCGAGTAAATATTGTAGATGAAGAAAGAGAAGTACTGAGCTTAGCATCTTCCATTTCTAGTTTCCACATCACACAAAAATTGTGTGTTAACAGTACCCAAGTAGGGCCCATGCTCAGGGCATCCAGCAGATGTGTGTAAGCACAAATGGCTTCCAAAGTGCTTCAGTGTAGACCTGTAAGGCTCCTCGGCCACTGCTCTGAGGATAGTCAGACCTGCTGGAGTGCTTGTGTAGTCAGTGAGGCATTCACCTGAGGCTGTGTCCAGCTTCCTCTTGAAGTTGCCAGGATTTGGGCCTGAGTCATGTAAAGAGCAGCTTTATTTTGTCAAAACTGTTCCTGTTCTAGTTTTACTGACCTTTGTGCCTTGCTGTGGAGAAGAACAACTATTACTGGATGTTCAGTGTGAAACATCCTATCGTTAAGCAGTGCTATGCACAAATAGATCATGATTAGAAGGGTTTATTTGTTTGCTTGCTTGGTTGGGTTTTTTTTGTTTAGTTGCTTGTTTGGATTTTGGTTTTTTCCTTCTCATAAGAATGCATTTTTTTAAGGAGGATTGGGTTTTCATCTTTGTATAGTCAGGCTGCCCAGTAAAACAGGTTAGTGACTGAAAAAGTTCAAGTGCTTGGTGCAGAAAAGAGGGGTGTAAGACCCCTAGTAGAGTCCATGAATCTTACTGATTGAAAAAAATAAAGAGACAGTGCCAAGGAAATTAGACTGTAGAGAGCTCTTAGACTTCTGTGTGGTGTTGTGCCTGTGCAAAGAAGGCTAATACTGGGGAGCTTATTTAATTCTGTGACAATTACCCAGTCATATTGAAGTATGATTTAATCTTTCTTTGTATGTGTGAGTGAAGTGTATTGTTCTTCGTCCTTGCCACAACAGGCTCATCCTGCTTGAGCTTTGTAAATCTTCTGCTTATCTGTGAATTTCACTCTCAGTGATCAAGGCTTAACTGTGCTTCTGTGGTTTATGTTCTGAGCACTTAAATCCCTCACTTTTGTGTCAGCACACAACAGACCATATGCTTCCATCTGTGGCATTATATATGACCGTGGCTCGGGTTTGTGTCTTTGTTACATTATGCTGGAAATGCTTTTAGTTCTGCATCAGGTTGGCATTCAGGACCACTGCTCAGCTTCAGCTCAGCCAGGACATGAAAGAACCATTTCATTGTTTGATGATTAGATTAATCAATTTGGCCATCTTACTGAGACATCTCTTACTGTCTCTAAAAGAAGCTGGATTCCAGCTCCTCACAGCAGTCTGTGAATCTGGTGGAAGAGGAAGCAAGTGAGGATTGCTACTTGAAGGAGAGCCATGGGAAAGGGAACTGGTGAAGGTACAATGTGATGTTGCTCTTACTGCAACGAAAAAGAGGTTCCTTAGTGTTGTGGTGGTTATTGTCAAGCTGGTAACAGCTATTCAAAGAACATCAGAGCAGCTAACCCTCCTTGAAGGAGGACAGTATTTTTTCATATGACCAAAACAAAAAAATATGGTGCTTATAGGTGATTTGGTGGGACACTGGGTGGAGGTACATACTGACTTAGTATTTTTTTTATTTGCATATTTAAAAATGGTATATTAAATACTTAGTTGTTTGGAATGGCATTTGCAGACGCTCCAGTGCATAACTTAATTTCTGCCTGTCAGTCTGGAAATGACAATTCTTTACCTCTGAACAGAGTTGAATGATATTCTAAGTCTTTGGACTTCTATTTCCTTCCTGTTTTCCAGCAGTGTATGCTGGCAGAGAACTAGTTCTCTCAGGAGATGTCATAAACTTCAGTACCTCCTACAAACTGGGCCTTTGGGAGTATTTGCTCCCTTTGCACAAAGTGGAGAAATTCTTAAAGCCTATTTCTGTGCATCCTGAAAGCTTGATGAATCAAGATCCTGGCAATAGCGTTGCAAGCCTAGAATGTCAGTAACCCCCTAGGAAGTTGGTGACTTCTGTAACTTGGCTCTCTAACTTTTCCCTCCTCTACATGAACATTTGTCTTAAGATATCTCACAAGCCCTGGGATACTTCCAAAAATATGTGTTTCAGGGAGGGAGTTGATGAAATTCCTGCATGTATCTTTCTGTTCCCAGTACTGAAGCATCCCAACAGCCGTGCTCCAGAGCTGTAATAAACAGTTGACACAGGCAGCCCCAGGCGCCTGCACCTCCTGGCCGCTAACCATAGCCAGGAGCGGGCTGCTCTGGGTGCACGTTCTGGCAGCAGTTGGTACCCAGCTTCTTTCACCCCTGAAGTGTCAGTGTTTATTCTGTGGACAGCAGTAAATGGGATGCTCTGTCTCTGTATTGCTGTGAACATACCGGTGCTGCAGTCTTGGGGTATAAGCTTTGTTGCTGGAGACGTAAAGGGTTGTGCAGAATCAAACTTGTACTTTTTCTTCTATTAGCCCCAGTTTACAGTGCACATATGGAGGAAGTTGAAGAAACCTATTACGGAGAGTGTGAAAGGTGAGGGCAGTGAAAGCTTAGGAAACAGATTGCTGCGTTGTCTGTCCCAGGCATTCTGGATGCCTCTGTTATGCTGGACTGGGCCCTGGTTTGCAGAGGTGTATTCTGTCAGAGATGCCAGGGGGAGAGAGAGCTAGTCCAGTAGGGAGCAGAGGTATTTGACTTTCTCAGTTTTTCAGGTACCACCATTTCATCCTCTTACCCACCCAAGCCTTGCCTTCAGCAATTTTCAGTGCCATCAACACTGTCTAGTAGACCTCCCCAAAGCTGCAGGTTCAGAAAAGCTTTGTCCCCCTGAGGCTGCCTTGCAAAGGACAGTCCAGGATCAGCAGCTCAATCATGTTGAGGGTGGAAGGTGTTGATGTTCTGGCTGCCTAACCCAGACCTTTTTTATCTATTTTCCAGCACACAGGCAGTGTTCTTCCATCACAGTTAAGGTGACATTTTAAAATACTTGTGCACTCCTGGATACTGTGATGACAAATGAAGGTTGGGGGTAGAGGGGAGGTGGCTAATTCTGCAATCCCTTCCCTGTGAATAGGACAAGTCAGGCATAACTGCCTGAACACACCTAGCAGCTGCTTCTCTTCTTTCCTGTCCAAGTGGTCTGTGGAGGTGAAGGGGAATCCAGTTTGCAGTTGAATAGCTGTGCATTTCCTGAAGACCTTACCTGAGAAGAACAAATGAGGACTCTGCAGTTGCCTGATGGTGGTGGTGCTTCCAAGCCTTTGAGAGTTCTATTGCAATGTAAATGAGTGCCTGTTTCTTGTTGGCTGGCTGATTTTTGTACATAACTGAGAAATCTCATCAGTGTAGGTGGCACTTTATTATAGAAGGGGAACCAACAGTGAGCTGCTTCTGTGTGCAAAAGGGCTCCTAGTGCAGTGGGCAGGCTTACACATGGCACAGCTCAGGAGAAAAGGGAACCACGGGACTGAGCTCTTTGCTGCAGTCAGTGGAAAGATGCTGTGCATGACTCCCAAGCAATTCCAGGTACCTGCTGTGGTATAAAAATGTGTAGGAAAGTTGTCCTGTCTGCTCTTGAGTTTTGGCAGCTGCTGTGGTGACACTGGCTTTTACCCACAGCTCTTCACCAGTGCCAGGAGAGACACCTGTTAAACTGCTAAAAATATCTCTGGTGTTCAAATGATTTTGCAATGTAGTAAAAAAAAAAAAAAAACCTCTCCTGGGCTGCAGATGAACCAGGGCATTTGTCTAGGTGCTTGAATATGAAATGTGCCACTAATCTGTTGCTTTGGCTGATACCAATTGCCCTGAGATGTTTTACAGGCTCCCAGTGAAAGGAAGTTTAGCCTCAGAAGGTTCAGGATTAAAACATTGGTTAGAAAATTATTGCAGAAAGAAAAGTTGAAAAGCACAGAAGAGGTAACAGTTAAAACTCATGAGGCACAGGACAGTGGCTTCTCTGAAGCTTATTTAAGAATAAATCCTCAAGAACAAAGTCCTCTTGAAAAGCTGCTGCTTAGACCCCTGTTAACCTTTTCTGAAGAAGTAAATTGAATTGCAGTTATAAAGCTGGCAGAACTCATAGCAGAGCATTTTTGGCTTCAGTCAGCACTTCATCTCAGGGTTTATTGGCATTTACAAGCACTACCTGTGCTGCATTCTCACACGTGTTTAGGTTCAAGAGTCATTTGCACTAGACAATGTGGCAAATTTTTCCACAGTGAATGAATCTCAAGTTTTCTTTTCCTTCTTAAATCTTACTCAAAATCCAATTACTTGAACTTTGCCCAGCTGTTTGTTGCTGTTTGTCTCACAGTAAGTGGGTCACTTAAAGGTAGAGCATGAGAGAATGTGCACTCTGGGGTTTAAGGACAGGCCTGGGTCACCATGCTCTGATTGAGCACTCTGGATGGGTTGACTGATTTTTCTATGCCCCAAAATGTCTCAAGAGGAATCTATGATGTATTTCTTTTATGAAGTCTGGGAGGCTGATGTGAATTTTAAGGGAAAAATATGGATTTCTCCATCTTTCAACCAGGCAGATAGGTGTTGTCAGGGGAAGTTATTGGGCTGTTCTGAAGGGTCATTGTGACCTGTCAGAAGAGAGGAAGTTCTGATCAAGACAAATATCCTGTTTTCAGTGCAGTTTCCTCAATTTCGGTTTGTTGTTTTTATTTGAATGCTATTGAAAATTCTGCAAGAAAAGTTCTGTTATGTGCCAGATACCATATGTGCCTATACCCACTAGTCAGGATAATGAAGGTGCAAGAAGGAATGTGAAGCACTTTTAACACCCTAGAGTTCATACAGGTAAACAGAGAGGTTTTTTAATAAATGTTTTCATAATACACTGAATTCCTTTTTAAAAGTAGACTAGAACATTTGGTCCTAGAAGTTCTCTTGAAATGATCAAGTCCAACCTTTGATGGAACAGCACCATGTAACTAAACCATAGCACTAAGTGCCATGTCCAGTTGTTTCTTGAACTCTTCCACGGATGGTGACTTCACCATCCCGTGTGCAGCCTTTTTCAACTCCTGACCACCCTTTCAGTGAAGAAGTTCGTCTTACTGCAACAAAGCTCTGTTGCCAATCTTGTTGATGGCATATCTGTGTAAAATAGTTAAAATCTGTGTGCTTTTACAGGCTTCTAGGGTGCCTTATGATGGGGCAGGTCTGCACCTTGACAGTCTGTACCCATAGTACAGAGGGGTTTTTGCATTCCTCTTTCCTTTGAATAGGTCTCATGCTCTTCCCCTGCCACACTAATAGGAAAGCCTGGTTGTTAGGTTCACCCCAGTCTCTGGTGAAACAGCTGTGGGGAAAAGATAGCAGTAAGGATTTTCTGGGCCTCTCACATGCAGAATCTATGTTGTGTCACTATTCAAAAATATCACCAGTTTGGTGCCTGCCAGTTGGACTGTACTACTGGGATAACAAGCAGTATTTAACAATCACAGAAACTTTATCAGAGGTGTTCTCTGCCATTGTGTAACAGCCTTTCTTCTCGGTTTTAGTAGTTTCCTAATTTAGTGGGTGTTTGTAGGTGGAAGTCTGCCTATGTTTCATATATACTTTGTAATAGGTGTCTTCCTCAAAGATGTCCTTCATGGTACTTTCTTTTTTACCAGATTGTCCCCAGCCACCACAACCTGAGAATGGAGGCTACAAATGCCACCCTAGCCCCTGCAACAACCCTCTGACTTCAGGCAGTGTCATAGAGTATCTGTGTGTTGAAGGCTACATGCTGAAAGGAGATTATAAATACTTGACATGCAAGAATGGAGAGTGGAACCCAGCCATGGAAGTCAGCTGCAGACTCAGCCCAGGTGAGTGTTCCCTGACTCTAGAATTGCCCTTGCATTGACTTTTCAGATTATCCTTAAGCACTTTGTGTGGTGCTCAGGAAGTCCATATGGCTGACTCTCATTGCTCCAGCAATCTCATAAATGCAGCTCACAATCACGACTCTTTCTTAAAAATGTCTCTTCAGTAGCAGCCCGTCAGATGCAGACTTAAGAGTTCCGAACACAAGGAGAAAAGCTATGGACAGAAGTATAAAGTAGGCAACTTGTTACTTATGTGGAGCCTCTTATCTTGAGGCTCTCATCCCAGAAATGCTGGAAGCCCTAACAGTAGCATTTTCCATGCTGTCTGGTTTTCCTTGATGGGTTTGATAGTACCTCTCCCTCAGTGAGGCTGTGTGTGTGTGTAGAGTCAATCTTCCTTGCAAACAGGTTAAGTAACTGTTGGTTTCCTGTGTCAAAAAGATTGATGGTGCTGCTTTTCACTGTACTGGCAGGAAAGGACATTGCTGACAAATGATTTCTGCTTCTCTCCAAATAGAAATGGACAGCTTTTGTTTTGTGTCTCTCCCAGCTGAATAGGAATTCCTCCATCAAAGCAGCAAAGTAAAAAGATTTGCAGGAAAATTTTCATCATACAGCTCTTAATTTGTCTACTACTCTTGTGGTTTTAACAGTGGGTATATTGGATAAAGGGAGATCTCTCTCCCCTCTTCTAGGTTGGCTTGTTGATAGAACCTTACTATTCAGTCATGCAGAACCAGCAGGATGTACACTTTGGAATTAAGTCTCGTAATACATAAAGCAAAATGTGTCAGCTTAATTGGAAAGAAACAGAAAAAAACAAAAGTACCTTGACCAAACTCTATGGAGCTCACTGCATCCCTGTGATCTCTGGAACATCCTGTCCTGTCCCAAAGACACTGTCTTTTCAGTGTCTCTTCCACTCCAATAGCCCCTTCCTATGATTTATAAGGAAGGATCTGGGAGTTTACCTGGCAGCAAATAGATCCTGAAGAGGTTTTTCAAATTCAGCTTAAGCTTCCTTCCAAAGTGATCCATCTTTCCCTTGCTGCACCCAGGCTGGAGAGCAAAGTTGTTTTATTGCACATAGTGTTCCCTGGGTGGCATTCCTGCATGGTGGCACTTGGTCTAGCTGAAGGATTGTGTTGTGATGAACAGAAATCCCTCATATTTCTTTAGCATCTTGAAGGATCAGTGGCATTATCAAAAATATGGTGCCCCAATGAAAAAGTCATTGCTTTCATGACACAAGCTTTGAATCAAGTGTTCAGGGTCAGAGATGGCTGGCTCTTAACTAGTGGGTCTCCTTCAAAAGGCTCAAAGAAGGGGAAGGGGGTGTGAGACTCTAGAAAGGCAGTAAGTCTTAAAATACCAGGTAAGGGTAAGATCCTACCTGCTCCGTACAGGATAAAGTAAGTCCCTCACAGTTATCACATGTTTTGTGCAGCTCTGAGCCTGTCAGCCCCATAGCCTTTTGGCAGTTTATTGTATGAGGTAATGACATTTTTTGGCATATGAGATGGTAAATGTTCTGGAGTGCACCCTGGATAGTGAGCAGTTTGACAGCATCATGTACTGACACTGAAAATGGGACATCTCTATTTGCCTTCCCTTTTTCCTGTTAGTGCTCTGAAAAATGCTGGAAGTTAAAATCCTTACTCAACCCTGTTTGCCATAGGGAAAAATGTGCTAGTCACTGTGGTTTTTTGGTTTTTTTCCTGGGGAGGGGTCAAGGTACTTCTATAAAATTTCAAAGAAACAAGTTCAAAATAACTAAACCAAGTAGGTTTGACCCCAAAGAGATGATGCAAAAAATTGCAAACTAGGTTTCCATCTTAAATGCCTGTTTTGGGCATAGATTTCAGGCTGTAGGCTTAAAAATAATGATCTTCCAGCTCTTTTTTTTTTTTTTCTGTTTACCTATTGCTCTTCTTCTCATCCCTCATTGCACGTGTCCTGAATTCCCTCTGTAATTTGTGCTCCTAAGAATGTGTTTGATATAGAAAGAGGAACTGAGGAATTGCGTAAACCAAATGTGCAATTCACAGTAGTATTTGCTTATGGGTAGCAAAAAAATTTGCTTATGGGTTGAGGCTTTTTGGATCTCTACCAAAGACACAAATTAGGGACAGAAACAACACATAGAGACAATTATTTCCTCTAGAGAGGTGAAAGGACTAGTGTAACCTTCTAGGCATGGTATGCAGTGCTCAGCAATACCACCTCCAAGCCATTCTCTCTTCACTCCCAGTTTATACCTGCACAGGTCCTTTAAAAACCAAATTGGTTTCTGTGCAGTCTCACAGCACAGTGGCAGAAGGGCAGGAAAGGGTAATGTGAACAGGGCCACATGTATCTAACACTGAAAACTCAGCACCCTGAAAAAACATCTGCCTTCCTTCTCTATCCTCTGGCATATGTTTGTGTGAGAGAGAAACTTAATTTTTTCTGTGTCTTAATTGTAATAAGTGCATGATAATACCCAGGCAGTTGACTTCCACCCTTCTTTGCAAGGCTGTTAAATTAGTTGAGAAAAAATGGTTTTTGGAACTTTTTCTGTTGTTTGGCCTAAAATATGCTGCTTCTTGTGCTAGACAATTATTGGCCTTGCTGGTGACATCATGACATTCTCCAGCTTTTGCTCAGGCAGATCTATATATAACATGACCCTTACACCATCTGGCAGTTCCCATGGCCTGCTTGTATTGCTCTGCGGTTTGCTCTGTGTTTTTCCAAAGGGCCCTTGTATGTGCCTGTTTTGTTTTGGGTTCCCTTTGCAGCTGATGGAGAGGTGTCATCTTGAGTTGCAAACTGAGATAGGTGGTGTGTCTTGTATGGGAAACTTGGGTTCCTTATACACACACCCAGGACTAAGTCCTGAGGAGCAGTGTGAATGTTTTTCCTTCTATATAGCAGTTACACGTTTTACCTTGTGTTCCCCTTGGTTTTGTAGAGAAGGACTCTCCTCCCACAATTGGAGTGCCCACACTGTCCATAGTAGCCTCCACAGCGAGCTCCGTCGCCCTGATTCTGCTCTTAGTTGTGCTGTTTGTTTTGCTGCAGCCAAAGCTGAAGTCATTCCATCACAGCAGGTAAGTGTAGCTGGGGTTTGGAGGGGCTCAGAGGTACCCTGTTTCTTTGCAATAGAAACCCATTCAAGTAGTTGGTTTAGACCTTTGTTTTGGAGCAGCTTGGCTCCTTGCTTCTCTGCTTCTCTCTTCATCACTTCAGGGACATCTCTGCCCCATTCTACTGATCCAGCACTTTTCTGAAATGGTGGTCTGTGATGCCTACCTGCAGTCCCCATTCTTATGTGCCACCCAACAAGTGACTTCCTTATGCTGTTGCCTTGGCTTTGAATGGAAAAAGTTATGATACTACCCTGGCTGTAGATCAATTTCCTGCCTCTTCTAGCCTCGGATAGCTACTGAAGTCTGTGTCTGGGTGTACATATGTGCATCTTTCCCAGATTGCTTGAGGTCCTTTGGACTCAAAATTAAGCAGTACTGCTCTCCAGATACATGTACAAGTCTGCCATCCTTCTCTGCTGCGGGAGGAGAACCCTCCCTGCCTAGGTTTGTGGATGAGAGGAGGGACCCAGCCATAACACTGCTGCCAGCTAAGGCAGACACTCCAGCAGTGGGAAGGTTGAGAGGTGGGGCCCTGCAGCCTGCCCTCTTCTGAAAAGGCCCAAACTACTAGAAAAGAAAAATTTTCTCTCAGGTTTTATGAGGCCAGGTGATTCATGCTGTGCCAGAGCTGTCTTCCCCATCCTGCTAGAGGTTATCTGGCTGGCAGCAGAGGCAGTGGAACAGACAGTGCTGGGTGTTGTGGAATGTAGCAGTGCACCAGGCTGGCATCAATGCTCTTTGCCAAAAGCATGGAGCTGAGTCATGACCTATGTCAAATTTAGCCGTGGAGGTAAGTGAGGGAGGGAGGTGGGGAAGCACTGTAACCTTTTCAGCTCTTGCTGCTACATCTATCGAGTGCTGTGAATTATAGCCCTGGCTCGTGTTTAGTGGCAATTCGCAGTAGGGCTGGGAGACTGTGCTTGCTTGGCCTTGTTAAATTACCATTTGAGTTTCTGTCCTCCCCTAAATGGTAAGACTTAAGAGTTCTGCTATGGGAGGCTACTGGAGTTCTTGATAAGAAATATATAGTACAATAAATACTCAACTTGATTTATTTTTTCTCCTCTCCCTTCTTTGTTCCTTTCTTTTTGAGGCGGGACCAAGGTGTGTCTGGAGATCAGGTCTCTATTATGGTGGATGGTGTCCAAGTGGCCTTGCCATCCTATGAAGAAGCAGTATATGGCAGCACAGGGAATTGCATTCCACCCTCGGACTCCCGAGTGCAGATCGTGCTCTCAGAGGGAGCTGGACAGAATGGACCCAGAGAGATGCAGCAGCCGGACCAAGGGGCTCACAGTACCTTTGAAAGAGAAGATGAAGCCCCTGGACATTCTGGACTGTGTGAAGCCGGTGGCTCTCAGCGCTCTGAAACTGTTCTTGTTCATCAGGCTGCTACCTCTTCCTGGGTAGCTGGCATGGCTAGCAGTAGACCTGTACACAAAGAGGTCCAAGATTCAGAAAGCAGTGACATACAGAGCCTTTTATCACTCACTTCCTCTGAGGAATACACAGACGGTAAGTGACTTGTGCAAGGAGCACTAAATGAGACCCTTTTAAGAGTAGGTTCTGCAGTTGACTATCTAGGGTTAAAAATGGCAAGGGATGCCCCTATGTGTGTCTGCCACTAGAGCAGCTTTTGAAAAGATTCAGTCTCTATAGCATGTTTCACCTCTTAAACATGTAAGCAGTATTTAATACCTTCTGAAGAATTCGGTGTTCTCAGACTGGGAGCCTAGGGCAGTCTGAGCAAGTTTGTCTACTGTTTGCTCTTGTTTTAACAAAGGATTTTCAGAGAAATACAGCCTCTGGCATCATAGTGCAAAAGCAGTAAAATAACTGTGTTTGTGGAAACTAAAGTTGGTGGGAGTGGGAGGACATGCTTGGAATACAAACCCTTTGTGATGTTTGGGCTGCTTAATTTTTAGACTATTTTAGTAAGCAGCTTTCTGCCACAAAGCATTCAGTCCTGCAGCCTTAGCCTGCAAGACCTGAGAGGGATGTGCTTGAACTTACTGTAGAGGGCAGAGGGGCAAGTCTGTTGAACAGTCAAAATACCTTTTATTCCTCACTTCTGTGCTGTCCTGAAGGAGTGGCTTTGCAATGCCAGAGCTGATATGAAAGTGAGCTTAAAGTTGCTTCTGCAGGGACTGCTGTGTCTTTGGCAATAAATGTAACTGGCTTGTAGATAGCTCAGGACAGAACTTTCCCTTTCCATGGTATTAAGAAGTACTTTGTGCTGGGAGGGTAATGCAGGACCAGATATACACCCAGAGTGGTAATGGAATCTGTCCTTGGAGTTTTTCGAGGCTGAAGCTGATGATGGTCCCACTCTCAGGGGCACGTTGGAATAGAGTCCTCCAGAGTTCCTTTGTGCTGTGATGTGATGAGAGGGAGACCACTGCATTGTCATGTTATGAAAGTGGGAGCCTGTCTTGCTTTCAATAATACTTTTTCTGGTGTTTGTTGAATTACAGAAGTTTGACTCCTTTTTCTGTTTTTTCTCTCCCCACCATTCAGATATTCCCTTATTGAAGGAAGCATGAGGTCTGCTGTGTATGTCTAGTTTTCTCCATCTTGGATTTTTTCCTCCTCTTCTCTCCCTGCCTTTGGGACAGAAGCACTCTGTGCAGTCTTCCCCATCCTCGCAAGCTGTACCCTGGATACCTCCAAGAAGAGATGCCCTCAGCTGAAGATCCAAAGGATGTCGCCAGGTTGCCTCCTGGATGCACCAGTGGAATTGGTGCAGCACTGGCTTTCCCATTCCATCAGCATCAGGGGCTCAAGGAACAGAGTGGATTTGAGCTCTCCTCTCCTCTTCCCCAGCCAGATGTTTGACAGCAGTCTCTGAAGAGCTGCTCTTTTCTTGTGCCTTTCTCCTCCTCACACCGGCTTGTTGCAGCTTATCAGCCTTTCTAGCCCTTCTGCTGCCCAGAGAGCAGGGGCTAAACCCGCTTGCTCGCTGGGTGCAGACACAGTTTAAATATACATATATATGTTATATAGGCTCTTCTTCCAGCATCCTCTTTGTGATAGGGCAGGACAAAATGCCTCACTGGGACTGACATTGGGCTTGGGAGGCTCGCAGTTAAGGAGCAGCTTGTGATGTCTAGAAGCACCTCAGATGAGATGGGCTGTGTGACAGCTTAGCCCTGCAGGAACAGTTCACCGCGAATTGCTTAAGCACCGAAGGCTGAGAAGTCCAACATATAGGAGTGCCCTCTGTCCCATCTCTGCAGAAGTCCATTCCTGAAAATCACTTTTGTCTCCTCCTTCTTCCTCTACCAGTGCAGCCCACTGGAAGAGGTTCAGGTGTTTGAAAATACCAAGACAAAAATGCCTGTAGGTAGTGAGTTCCTAGTGCCATTGGTGCAACCCCAAATTCCTTTTCCAGCCATAGTAGGTACTTGAATCCTGGGTAGCTGCCATCTCATATGCTGGTGTGTCTTCCTAGCTTCATACAGCAAAGGGTCTGCTGTTTTAACCTGGTGGGCTCCAGTGGGCCCATAGAGAAGGGCTCCTCCCTTGTGGCTGGGGATAAGCAGCTTTTGTAAAGCTTCTCCTAAACACAGGGCCAGCCTGTTGTGGTCAGGGAAAGTCAAATACACTGACAGCAGTGCTAGAAGACACCATAGCTCAGTGCTGAAGTTTTGAGGATTGTTTCAAGTTCTAGTAGTAGGGAAGAGAAAATTCAGAAATATGTGTACCTCTGCTCACCACAGTTATCTACAGCAGGTCAGATTGTCTGTGTTGGAACTCTGTAACTGCAGGAAGCCACATTTGTCTGGGGTAGACAGTCCAAGTGCTGTGGTGGTTGTTAGGTTCCTCACTGATGTCTGGACACTGTTCCATGGGATTGGTTTCAGCAAGAAGAGTTGGATTCTTAGATGCATGTACCTTGTCATAACTGTCTTGAAGTAACCAGGGAAGTGTTTGCCCTGTGAGAAGCTGCTACATTTTTGAGTTGAAGGAGCAAAATGTCATGGCCTTACACATCATGTGGTAATGTACAGGTAAACAGGGATGCTGTATTTGCTGCTTTGCTTTTGGTTTGTGATCCTCACCATCCTCATCCTCGTTGCTACAGTTAAAAACCATTACAGCACTTGAAAAAAATTATACCACATCTTTACGTATAAAATCACTGTGGCTTAGCTCCAGTTCTTTGAAATGGGGATTGGTCATAGTGTCCAGCTGTGTATTTGCTATTCCTTTTCCTGAATAGCTCTTTAAGTCCCAGGACAGATGGAACAGTGTGTGCCTGTGGATGGAAAAATCCTTTTTTCCCTATCCTTGTTATAGAGGGATGTTAATTTAAAATTAAAGTGTTTTAAACATCCTTCCCTGTTGTTCATGTTACCTTGCATTAACACAAGAATTTGATAAATCCTGTTTGGGTGGTTTAGGTACTTTTTGTTCAGTTTGGATGGTGAAAATCCTGTGTCATTTTACAGTGGGCTGTGGTGTCTCAGCTTCAAGAGCTGTAGAGGACAAATGTTGTTTACACATCTGCCATTGGAATTTAAAAAAAACAATAATGGGAACGATTGTATTTAGCTTTTTGACTGTTGGAAATAGTCTAAGCTTGAGTAAATTCTCCTTCATTGGTTTATTGGAGGAGTTGAGAAAGTGTAGTGGTAATAGAGTGTGGAGGAAAGTCTGTGTGTTTTTCCTGCTGCCTAAACAGCTCAGAGCAGGAGTTGTTTTTTATGCATTTAAGGTTCTGTCTGCTCAAACTGACCCTCTGCAATTCAAGGTATAGAAGTTGGGAATGTGTTGCCTTCCTGAAAGGGGTAGTGCTAGTTCTAGGTTGGTGGGAGAAGCTGGAAACTGATCCCAAGGCAAGGCCTAACCTTGCTCTAGACGAGCACCTGCACCACCAGCAGAAAACACATCCTCTGTGGCCTGGCCTCTCTGCTGTTGTAAAACAAGTAACTGCTGGCTTGGGAGAGAAAATTCAGTTTGAGTGAGGAAGAAATGAAAGCAAGCTCTACAAAGAGGGAGTGTTTTAATTTCACAGAATCACACAGAATTAACTAGGTTGGAAAAGACCTTTAAGACCATAATGTCCAACCTATGACGGAACACCACTTTGTCAACTAGACCATGGCACTGAGTGCCACCTCCAGGGATGGTGACTCCACCACCTCCCTGGGCAGCCCATTCCAATGCCCAATCACCCTTCATGTGAAGAATTTCTTCCTAATGTCCAGCCTAAATGTCCCCTGGCACAGCTTTAAACTGTGTTGCTGGTTACCTGGGAGCAGAAACTGATCCCCACCTGGCTACACCCTCCTTTCAGGGAGTTGTGGAGAGTGATAGGGTTTCTCCAGGCTGCACAACCCCAGCTCCCTCAGCCTCCTCATGGGATTTGTGCTCCAGACCCTTCACCAGCCTTGTTGCCCTTGTCTGGATGCATTTGAGCATCTCAATGTCCTTCCTTAACTGGGGGGCCCAGAACAGGACACAGCACTCAAGGTGGGGGCTCACCAGTGCTGAGTACAGGGGGACAATCACTGCCTCGGTCCTGCTGGCCACAATGTTCCTGATACAGGCCAGGATGCCATTGGCCTTCTTGGCCACATGGGCACACTGCTGGCTACATGTTCAGTCTGACATCAGTCAATGAACCCAGGTCCTTTTCTGCCTGGCAGCAGCTCTTCCCCCAGCTGCAGGGGGTTGTTGTGGCCAAAGTGCAGAACATGGCACTTGGTCTTGTTAAACATCATATCGTTGGATTTTATAAAAATTGTTGGAAATGGCTTTGCTAACAAGTTGAGGAAATGTGGAGGTGGAGGAGGGAAATATGTATGTGTAGCTATTGTGATCAAGCATAAACAGGCAGCTTCTGTTGGCTTGTTGAGGGTGAGCCAGCAGCTTCCAGGCCAGTCTCCGTGCTGGCTGCTAATCCATCTGATTATTCCAGATCCTGCAGAAGGGCTCTATTCCCTGCAGCAAATCTTGTGGGAACAGGCCCCAAGGATCTGTGTGAGCCAAAATATGGACACAGTTTGGAGGCATCACGCTGCTCGTCTACATCTTCAGCTTTAGAGTTAATTTTCTTATAAAATGAGGTGAAACAGCAGGAGATGAACCCAGAAGACGTCTGACAACTTTTTCAAGGGGGAGGGAGAGCAAGGCCTCACTTTACTCATAATTATTATTCATTCATGTTTGTTTTAATTCTGCAAAGGCTGAAGGACTGAGAAGTCTTTGGGTAGAGATACAGGAAAGCGTACTTTGCCGAGTCCTATTTTTATTTATGGGAGCAAGGCCTGAAGCCTAAAGATCGCTGAGATGTGAGCTGCACTCTGCCTCAGAAGTGTTTGTTATCTCTGAGCTGAGTATGTTCTCTCTGGATTTTGCCATAAGTAGATGCAGCCTGGATCTTATCTGTGGTGGATAAGAAGCACAGAGGCTCAGCCTTGCAAGATGTAGTACAGTAAATGGGTTTTCTCCCCTGATGGGGCCACAGTCTCCATACCTTTTCTTCCACCACCTATGTCTGGCAAAATATTTCAAAGGGAGGCATTTTTTCTTATTTAACACTCCCAACATAATCATCTCGTGCTTTTTCATATGTGCTGCATCCTGTGATACTCGAGAACATTAAAATTATTTAATTATATTGAGAAAAATAAAAATAGCACTTATTTTAAAACTTCCCATTATTTTTGGAGTCTGATAGTTGGGGGGGAAAGGGCATTTCAGAAATTCAGGATATTATGTGCAATAGAAAAACTTCCTTGCTCCTTCCCAGTAGCATAGTTTTTTTTTTTTTTTAATTAAAGCAACTCATTGCAGTGTTTACAGCCCAAGCATTGTAGAACTGGACCAGCCTGAGAGAACCATGATGTGAAGTTGGCAGTGACCCATGGGGAAGTGGGCCAGTCTCTCATCAGGGTCTGCATCATGAAGCTCACCTTAAATGATGAGCCAGCTTGGACTGTGTCAGAAGGGTGTCAGCAGCACTGGTGAGAGAGGGGTTTGTGTGTTCTGGTTTTAAATAGCTTGTGCCTCCCCATCATTAACTGCAGAAGATGTAAAAAATAAGTTGGGAGATATGCACTGAAGCATGTGAGCCTTTGGAGCTGAGTTAGAATGTCATGAGTTTGGGAGGGAGAAGAGCTTAATGCATTTTTATCCTTAACCACCAGGGAAGTTGCTGGGTAGCAGAACGTGTACTCAGCAAGCAGAGTGCTTTTCGCCCCTTGGACATCTCTGCTGAGGTTTCTCCTTAGCCTTTCAGCTCCGGTGTGGTGCATTTTTTACTGCATCTGGAGTCTTAATTTGGCCTTTCAGTGTGTGGAGAACTCAGGTGTGTTAGGAAGAAATCTGTTCCACATGCTTTGGGAAGAAACATCCTGAGATGCTCTGAGAGGTGGATGACTTGGGTCAGTACTGAGGAAGTGGGACTAAGATGGCAACTGGCTCAGCCATTGGAAATAATCTGGGATGGTTAAATCATTTGCAGCACAGAAAAGGGAACACAAGGAGTTGTCTAAGGAAGAGCAGAAAACAGAGGTTTACTACAGGCTAATGAGCTAATGCAATCGTGACCAGGCTGTAAGGAAGCTTGTGCTTTGTTAAATGATTTAGCATACACCAGCAGGCTTGCTGTATAAAAAAAAAAATAAAAATGTACAACTGGTTGGACACACTGAGCTGTCCTTGCTGACCTTTTTAGAACATACTTGCAAAAAATGTGGTTTTACTGTTCTGATAGCAGTTTAAACAAAAAATCTGCCTTGTTAATCTATTCAGACATCTATTTAAATAATTTCACTTTTTTTTTGTATATAAATGCAATAAATCCCATTCAGTTTGCACATCCTGCCTCACCCTTCAGTCCTTACCAGGGAACAGCAGATTGAATTTGCTCTATGTGAAAACCTTTGCTTGCAGAAGAACTTCATTAGAAAACAGTTTTTCTCTACTATAGGCTTTGAAAGTGCAAAGAGGTTTCCTAGAGCAGGCTTCATTTTAAGGTGTATTTTTATACAAGAAGTAAGCCTTTTTTCCAGTTCTAGCACACCAGGACAGAACACAACACTTCCCACACTTCAGGGCCCTGTGTTCAGCACTGCTTTCAAACTCAACCCTCTGCAGGTGATGTTCAGATCTGTGTACCCACCAGAACATGTTGTATTGATGCTCTGCATATGCTTTCCGTAAGCTATGCTTTTACTTCTGTCCTTGAGTGAGAACAGACAGAGGCAACTGAGTCGTGCTGGAAAATGTTTTCGTTCAGATTCTCAAAGTTGCTTCCTTCCAAAAGAAAACAAAGTGAAGTTGTCTGTGAAGCAGAAGTCCAGTGATGTGGTGGGTAGACTGCTGGTAGTTGCTGATGCAAGTGCAAGGGGAGCTTGATTGCCTTTCTGCATTAATATTTTCTTTCCTATATGTGTTTTCTTTTTATCTGAATTGCACCGCTATGGAATTATTTGCAGAATGGTACTCCATATATATGTGGGATTTAAAACCATAACTGATGCTGTGCAGGATGTCACTCAATCAGTTTTATTTTGCTTTATTTTATATGTATTTTCTGGTATCCTGTACATTGCAGTGGGTGTGAAAATAGTATTTTAATATTTGTACAAAGTTTAATTTAATTGTTCTATGTATATAACTGCATTTCTAAATTAAAAAATTCTTTTGAAGTGAAGCTATAATTTCTTGTGTTTGTTTGCTTGGTGGGTTTTTTTTCTGTTTTGTTTTAACTGCTTAGGCCTTGTGGCCTGGAAATCTAGCAGATATAAGTAATATGTTGCCGTTGTGGAGACCAGGATGAAGCTAAACCTAGGGAAGCTCACGTGGCTTGGGGAAAAGAGGTTCAGAGTTGGTGCAGCCTTAGAAGGATTGTGTTTCCAAGTTCAGAAGCAAAGGCTGCCCTTGGTGTGCTTGCATGGAATTCCTTGAGGAATGAGGCCAGGCTGGGCAGGGGGGAAAGGTTTAAAGAGATCATGTATGGTATGAGTGGATTTCAGAGAGGAAGACAGGGTAAACAAATGGCTAATTAATCTTTGAATCGGTGTAAGATCAGTATATATAGGAAGAGAGTGCTATTTTTAGAGGGGAGATAGCTTTCATTGGTGAAATAATTCCAAGTGGGTAGCAGGTCAGTACAGGAGACATCAGACAGATCTACAGATAGGCGGGTTAGTGCATCTGTGAGCGCAGAGGGGAGGCTGGGGCAGGCTCTGTTCTTCCCTCTGTGATTGTGCTGCATTGGGAGGGTGGGACAAGCAGAAACTGCAGAGGAGTAGACACCCATTGTTCTTTCTGTGTGATATACAGTTCATTACTATTTTTATTAATGTTTGTTTTGCTTCAAAAACTAAGGTAACTGCCTTTTCTGCCAAGTGTACTAATGAGTGTTCCTTTCTTTTAACAGAATCTATCAGTAATGCAATAGGGAAGGGAAGGAGAGAGGAGATCCTTTTGTCCAGCTTGTTCAAAGCAGGCTTCAAAGATGTTAAGATTTTTGTTTAATTATAGACATTACTTTTATTCTTTGGGAAGGAACAGCCAGGTTAAAGAGAAGGAAAGGGGTGACATCTACCTTCCTCCTATTTCCATTTGTTCCAAAAATTATTCCCAAACAGCAAGCAAATCTTACTGTAATTTTACTACTGCAAAACTGGAGCTCCCTGGTCTTTGCATACCTTCCTGTACCAGACAGTTGACACATGGGAGTAATTGGCCTCCAGGAATTGTTTTTAATTATTGTTTTTCACTGGATGATGATCTCCTGCCACAGCAGTTCTGGCAGCCAGGAATGTGCCCTTCGTGACACATTGGAAATTATTTGTCACCTCTGGTTTGTACTGGCAATGAGAAAAAACTGTAGGAGACAAGCCTGAAGGAAGCCAGCCTGAGGTGGGTGGTCTGGGCAATCTTCCTTGACAGCTGGCCCTTTGGCGGAAGGGCAAAAAGGCCAGGGCACACAGGAACATCTCTGCTCCAGAAAAGCAGCCCCGTCACAAAGACTGACCCCGCCATAAAGCCTCTTCGAGAAACTCGCTCAGGAAAGGGCATAGATGGGCTACTGCCCACACCAGGCGTCCTGCCAGCCGGCGCACTGCACTGCTTGGCTCGCAGGCAGGCTGTTCGGTACACGCGGATTGGCCGGGGGCGCAGAGCCGGGAGCACCGCGGCCCCGGAGCAGCTCCGCTCTTCTGCCCAGCGCCAGGACGGAGCGGCTCGGTCCCTGCTCAGGGCCGCGTCCGCAGCGCCACCATCGGAAAGCTTTGCCCTTCCGGTACTGCAGCTCTGCCCCTGCCGGGACCCTCCCCTGCACTAAGAGCTCCCCCAGCCGCTGACTTGTTTTTAAGGGTGTCGTGAAAATGCAGATTCTCCCTCCCGAAAGCAGAATGCCAGCAGGCTACGTGCCAACCAGCCCCGTGCTTCACAAAGCGTTAGCACACTCCTCACTTGCCAAGGCCGAGCAGAGAGCTCCTTACGGTGCTGTCGCTGGAGAGTCTGGCCAGGGCACACTGCCAGCCCCCATTCCTCATCTGTTGTGGTACTTGGCAAAACTGAACGGTCTCTCTTGGGACCAAGCTGGGGTGCAGGAGAAGGGATGGGAAAGCACACGCAATGGACTTCCCAAATCTCTCTGTTCCTTTTTGCAGGACAATGACGTTTACCAGCAAACTCCTCACCTTAACCTTCTGTGAGACACAGGCAGAGCTGAGCATCCCTTAGGGTACCTTGGCATAAGGTGTTCTTTGACAGCTCTTTGTCATGTGGTCCATGCTGAGCCCATGGTGCATCTGTGGGACATAGCTCAGGCTTTTCATGTTACACCAGTGAGGAAAAAAAACAGAATTTGGGGCAAGAGGGCACAGACTGGTTCTGGTATTCAAGGCACAAACACCCTTGACTCCTTGTCCAGACGTGCCCCTCTGATCTGGCGGCTCTTCTGGTGGTTGGTGTTTGAGATCACACTGAGTTTAGCAGCTCTGTGTGGCATGCACGGTTTATCTTCCAGACTCGTGTGTCCCAATGAGGCTGGGAGACCCACTTCATGGGACAGACATGCTCTCCCTTGTCCCCACATGTATCAAACCACAGCACCCAGCGGCTCGAGCAGCCAAGCATCACTGGGCACAGAGCTGAGGCCCTCAGGGAAGGAAGGGGCAGCTGTTGTGGGCTGGAACATCCTCTGAATACCTGAGAGCACCAGGGAGACCTGTCTTATTCATCAGGTTCAGTGGCAGTTGGGGGTGAGAGGGCAGGTGGGACAGCTGGCAGTGGCAGTGCATGACCTTCCTGACAGGTCCATGGCAGCTGTTGGCTGGACTGGGCAGAGCTGCTGGCTGCTTTGCTGGATTTGCTTCTGCCCCGGCTCTGCCCATCGCAGATCCTCCACTAAGAAGGGCTAACATGCTACCTATAATTAGAAGGTATGTAATGTTCATCTTTAAACCCACATTTAAAGTCTCCTCATGTTGAGAAGAGCAGGGGCCAGATTTGGGAGTAGCAGAGTTTTCCTAGGGAGCCAGCTCCTGGATGGGAGCCAGAAGTGGAAGCAGGGTACCCAAGGGTGTGGATATGCTGTGTTTCCCATTTCTCGCTCTTCTCCCTGGGTGCTGCAGGGCAGTATAGGGCTTCCTGTGAGTGACAGGACTCCAAACTTGCACAACTTTCCTCCATCTCCATGAGCTGCCTGCACAGAATGGCAGAAATGTCCCTGTAATGGCTGTTTCCTGGAGATTTATTATCCTAGGTTCAGCTCTGCAAGATAGAGTTTTTGCCATCCTACAGTCTGCTTCCCCTCATAAATGTAACTTGGCTCCAAATAATTGCTTCCTCCAGGAAGCTTTAAAATAGTTGATTTGTTAGTGAAACTCTTCAGTATTTCTCTTATTGCCTCCCTGTGCTTTTTTCAACAGTTTTACAAACAACTGGGGATTTTATCTTTGTGGCATCTCTGTGGGTGGGAAGGCCCACACTGCCCTTGTTGATGGAGAGGGGGAAAAAACAAAAGCACAGAAAACTGAAGTAACCTCCAGGTCATACCAGACGTTGTGTTGCAGGCAGGGAGACAAATGCTTTTAAGGAAGCCTTCCCCATGTCTTCTTGCAGACCTCTGCTTTAGCTGTGAGCTCCTGTTTGTTCTGCATATGGTGACCGAGGGATGGCCCCTTTATTCTAGCCAGGCTGTGCCCGAAGGGAATGACTGAAATGGTAATTCAGAGATGTTGATTGTTCTTATCGTGGAGCCTAAAGCCAAGGGTAGCACCTGCTACTTAATCACTCTCTTCTTCCTCTGCCCTGTGGCGAATGGGTTTGAGATAAACCAGTCAGGGCCCTGCCCTCGGGTATCAAATGGAGGCCCTGCTGTCCCAACCTAAGAAAGGTCAGTGGGGACTCTGGCAGTCGTGCAGGGAGGTTTCTTCTTTGCTGAATTTTGGCAGCAAAATTAGGAATTTCAGAACAAAGTGGTAAAAATGCAGTGGAGTGTGGGAGTGGTCTGGGTGCAGAGGCATGCAGTGCTGTTCCTCCGAGGCGCTGGAATAAGGTTTTCTTGCTTACTAGTGCAATAGGGAACAAAGTGTGTTGCCGTTTTGGTTGGTTTATCAATTAATGGGCTGGTCCTGGTCCCAGTGAGTTGAGAAGCAAGAATGAATGCCTTTTAGCTTCCTCATGCAATTAGCAAAGACAATTATGAGAAATTCAGGGAGATGAAATGTTTTTCTTTCTTTGCTTCTCCCTCTGTTCTGCATTTGTGTGAAGTCATCTTCACTTTACACCTGGGATTACTTTTTGTAGTTTCTGAGGATGCCTGTCACCATTGCATTTTGACCTTCCCCCAGGAGCACAAACCCACCAGCAGCATCTTATTGCTAACCTGAAGCCAAGGGGGTAAGGAAGGGATGTAAATGGGGCAAGAGAAAGCACTCTTATCAGTCTCTCTCCAGCAGTGGCAGGAGTGACACTGCAACCCAAACGTGATCTCCCAGGGCACAGGGGAGATGCTTTGCTACCCAGGTTAATGACTGAGTTAATAAATTCTCTAAACACTCTGCCCTTCTGGGCAATTGATGCAGTTTCCTTTGAAATTTTGAAAACCACGAAGTACATTTTTTTTTTGCTCTTTAAAGTCCAAAAGATCTTTCTTATTTTATTGGCTTCCATAACCAAGAAAAGTTATTTATAACTTTTATGTGTCTCCTTTTTAGTCTGGTGAGGGAGCAGGAGAATATTACTGCTTGAGGGGGATTCCCACCCTCCCCTGCTTCTCAAAGAAAGCTTGCCTTGTTTTAAGTGTTTTCCTTCTGCCTGTCTCCATAGAAAATATAAGGGATATGGGATCTGGTATTCATTATAAGCTCCCAACAGAGTAAGATCAATGAAACCTTAAATAAAGCAGCTGTGAGCCGCTATGTTATTTAGCTGTTGAAGTTAAAAATGTGCTTAACAAAAACGGAGCATAATCATTTGGTGAGGGTTTTTTTTCCCTCTTTCAGGAGCTTATGTGATATTGTCTTGTGGCTGGTGCTTCACAGATCTTGCCTGAATTTTCATCTGTGTACCTACCTATCTACTAGAGTGTGGAGCCTAGATCATGAAGCACCCAGCTATTACATAGCCATGGCTACCTTTACCTTTGAAATTAAGGATGTCAGTTTAAGCATAAAACCACAGTTTTCTTCCTTGAATGTGAAAAGGATTTGGTAAAACAAAACAAAACAACAAAACAAAACAAAACAAAACAAAACAACTTAAAATTGTCTTTTCTTTAAATAGGGAATGATTTTTTTAAAATGCTCTTCTTGATTTCCTTTTTCTTCCTTTTTTGTTATAGCTTTGGGAAAAAAAACCAAAAAACAACAACCCAACCCAAAATAGGATTGAAGCCCCAGTGCAGCTGTCGGGAACACTTCAAATTTCCCTGTGTATACAGTTTGGTCACTTTGAGTGCAGAGCCCATCAGTATTTTGCCCGAGTCATGCTCCTCCTCTTCCATGAAGCTGCCTGCCAGAGCCCGTGCTTTATGTCCATACTTCCATCTCAGTCAGACAGCGGAGCTAGGATCATGGAGAGCATTTTTCACCAGATAGGGAGTTCATTTTCCTTCCTCTCAGCAGCACAGCCCAGAGGAGCAAAGGATGATCAGGCCAGCCTTGTAACACGAATTTAGCCTAGCCTGAATAAAAGGCCTCTGAGCTTCCAGGAGATACCCTCCTAGCAACAGATGCAGAGGGGTGGGAGGCACCTGTGGGAGCAGCAACATATTTAAGCATCATGATATTTATCAATTTTATCATCTGTCTTGCAGCTGAGTCTAAGACATGGGAAAAACAAAGCAAGGGTCACACAAGACCAATGAACTAATCAGAGGCTGGAAAGACAAGAAAAGATGAAAAGGGATAAGATAAATATGTGTATATCAGCTGTGCAGGACAGCTAAGGAGGGCTGTTATTACTATCCAAAAGGAACAGTCTCCAGGGAAGAAAAAGGAGTCTTTATCCTATTCCAAGGGCTTGTAACTCAATGTGACAGGAGAAATTCTGAAACATAAATATGGGTTTAACAGACAAAAAAATAAAGTGTCTTGTAATGTCATTTGTTAAAATGAAGTGACTTCCCACAGAGAGCAGCCAAGGCTCTTGGCTTGTCTCTGCGCTGGAAAGGGGACATATTTTCCTGTGGAAAGGCAGAAGGTGGTGGTGAGGAGTTAGAGCAAGTAATGAAGAATGGATTGACCTGCCAGGCTCTTTGTCTTCCAGCTTTCTGCCTGTCCGAAACAGCCTGTGCCTGTTGCTTCCCCTCCTTGCCATTCAATGCCTGAATTTGACAGTAGTCACAAGAGAACTTTTCTGCTTGCGTATATGCTGGGAACTAGCAAACTAGGGATGCTAGAGAATCATGTAGCAGTATCAGACCCTTGGAAAAGCTGTTGTGGCATTATTTAATGTGCTGTGCAGCTCAGGGGGCTGCATGAAAGAAGCTATGGCTGTTTTAGAGCTGCAGAAATGGTGCCAATAGAAAAGAGATCTGGACAATCATGTCTTTTGCTTTGGGCAGAAAGTATTCAGAACATTGTGGTGGCCAAACACTTGAGAGCAGTAGGTGGAACATGTGCTTGAGTTACTGTGCTTTGCAGCCTAGCATGCACTGCAGCTCACTGCACATCACTGTCAGGGCTCTGAGATTAACTTGGTTCAAGCTGACCATTATACAGGCCTTTAAAGCCTACATAGAGAGTAGCATGCTTCAGATAAATCCCTATGCTTAAGAAATAAGAGATGAACCACTACAGAGGTCTTCCCCTGATCCTTCCAGCTGCTGCACCCTGGGAGCTGTCCCACTTCCATATCTGCTGGTGCTGATCACTCCTTAATGCCTGCAGATGAGCGTGCTTTGTGGCACCAAACACCCCTTTGCTTATGAAGGGCTTCTTGCAGACATTATCCATGTCTGAGGATAATACAAGCCAAAATCTGCTTCATTTTCTCTTACATTTAGACAACCGTCCCAGCACTTGTGGCTGCAAGGGAAATTTTCAGAGAATTAATTGTCTTCTTGAGGGTTTGGCTGGCTGGCATTATGGGTTTGCAGAAGGGTGAATTCCAGCATCCTCACTAATTATTCTACCTCTGTGTTGTTGCATTTGTCACATAGATCATAGGATAGTTTAAAGCTCAAGGGCCTGATGTTACCTAGTGGCACAGTCCCCAGTAGGGAATAAGCACTTCAGAGATAAATTCTAGTGTGGATATGGTGAGATGTGGATCTCATTGGTACTCCTCTGACAGCAGAGCCCTGTCAAAGGAGTTGGTAAAACGGAAGCAGAGAGAACAGCAAGAATGAGAAGCTGGGAGCAGAAACTTCCAGAAACAGGCCTGTCACTGAATTGATTGTAGCATCAAATGACATCTATAGAAAGATCATGCATACATGTATCTTTAGGCAATAGGAAAAGAAACACCTCAGTATTGGTATGAGAACATTCAAAGAGTAATATTGCTTAAATATACACACACTTTTTCAAAGTAACTAAAGTGACATATAAATACAACGCAAGTTATGCATAATTCCTGGATGGTTAAACAGGTACTGAAAATACAGTTTGCTTTCCAGCAGCATCTGTCAGAATGCTAAAGGAAGCATAATGTCATATATATGTGTGTATATATATTCCAATTCCTTTCAGGAAAGGGAACGAGATCTTGTGATTTCAATGAGGATCAGTTGGGCAAGCTTTGGTGTCCCTTTCCCTGCACTTCAGGTCATCCCATTCACTTTTATTGTTTTTGTTAGTTTCAGATTTTTCTCTTTTTGGTTTTTTTTGGGGGGGTTTTTTTTTGGTTGGTTTTTTTTTTTTTTTTTTTTTTTTTTTTTTTTTTTTTGTTTGGTTTGGTTTTTTTGGTTTTTTTTTTTTTAGCATTTCATTTCTTCTGTTTCTTCTCCTGTCTCTTTATTTACCTTTCTGGCCTGCTTTTGGGATTTCAATGGGAATAATTTGAGCAACTTTTGGTCCTTTTCACTGCACCTCTTTTCATCTCAGTACATTTGATTGTAGTCATGCCATTTGCAAATTTTCTGGATTTTTTCAGTTGCACTTGATTTGATCATATCTCGTTTCCAGAGCATTTGTTACACTTGGTTCTCTGATTTCAAGATATCATTCCCTTTTATGAAAGGTAGAATATATATTTTTGTGTAAGCTTTTTTCTTTCTTGTTTTTGTTTTAATATGTGTAATGTGACCTCTATTTTAAACAGACTCTTGTAATTACAGCCTATTGACATTTTTCCTGGACTGGGCAAGGATGTGGTAGAATGTTTTAATGTTGTTTTTTCCTCAGTTTAACTGTGTCCTAAGAATAAGAAATAATCACACCATTGATAGGGTTTGTACTATCCTCCCCAGACTTGAACTTCATGTGAAAATAGGGTGAGATGAACAGAAGGAACTTACAGCATTGATAACACTCCAGCCTTCCACGAAGATTTGACTTCTATTCATCAAATATAGCAGAAAACAATATATACTCCTCTTTATGAATGGTGTGGCCTTCTGTGGTGAGGAAACTGAAGTTACTGTTAAATCTTGCCTTACTGTCATTCTGCCATTCACTTCATAACTTGGCCCCTAAATATCACCCCCTCTTTTCTGATCTTCAAAGTATTTGAAACTCTTCCCAGCCTGATTCATCTGCATGTTTTAACACTGTATGCTCTGTGCATATCAGCAGATGATGCTGTTTATGAATGATTCCATGCTAAGAAGAGACCCCTGATTCCCCAAAGGAATTGTCTCTAGGCTTGTCAAGGAGCTATTTTGAGTGCAAACTCTGAAAAAGTTGTACTTCCAGCTTACAATGAATTTTACTTTGACATTTTCCTAGTTGCTTAAAAATGGACTATAAGATTTATTATTGTCAGGGTTAAGACATCTCTATTTTCCCCCCTTGCCTGATAACTTAGTTATTGTAGCAAGGAGTGTTGTATTAATTTGAAATATCTTGATCTTGTCTGCCTGCCCTGTTGGCAGAAGCAGCTGACCAGTTTACTGAATGAAAGTGTGTAAAAAGTGATGATTTAATCTTTTGTTCCATTGCCTTTCTGACCTTTGAAGTCTGCCAGTCAAAAAATCACTGTACCACTAGGAAATCAGGCATTTGGTATGGTACTAGAGATTTCTCAGGAATGGTTCATTAGTTACTTCACAGAGTTTAAGGATTAAAAGTGCTGTTTTCTTGAGAAAAGGTGAATTTTCTTCATCCTATTCTTTCCCTATTATGACCTATGTTCTTCATACTCTGTTTAAAGTAAATACTGTATCTCAATTAAGCAAAAGGTGAAGATGACATGTTCAGTGTTTGCAATCTGCCCTCTGCTGAAAACAAAAACTGTTGCCAGTGTTAGGCCCTAGGTCTTTGTACATAAAGAAAGTGGTTTGTCAAAACAAAGACACAGTATGATTTAAGCTGCTTGGAAATGTAATGGCAGACCATGGCAGTTGTATTTGGGGGTAGCTCTAACATGAAGTTAAATCAGAAAACGGCTTACATGGCTCTCAGAAAAGGGCCAGACAAGGAAGGACACATGATCCTGCAGATGATCTCCTGTTACCTTCTGAAGGTTTATAAATAGCTTTGACCCCATAAGGTGTTTTTGCAACAGTCTACAGCTTGCTCTCACAGTGTTCTGAGATTTCCTCACGTGTTTGCATTCAGCATCTAAAAGTAAACACACTGAGTGGGTGTAAACTTGTTCAGATCATTCACATATTAACCCAAGGAAAAAACATCCTTTCCAGTTTGTACCTGTAATCGTCATGCTGGACCAGGTTCCAGCTGCCCATCTGCAGCTGGCATAAATTTGCATAAAAGCTAACCTAAACCTTGTTGCATTTATAGATGATGTAAAAAATGCGATGGTGCATAAGGCCTTTGTCATTATTAAATTTCTACTGGGGTATGATATGATGTGATGGTGCACTATTCTGTTGTCAGTTTGCCTTGACTTCTTCACACAGTGGCAAACTGCAGACACATAGGCAGTGCCTGCCCCATGTCCAGAAGAGGAGATGATCAGTTCCTGCCTCTGCTCCTTCTTCCTGAGCCACAGCCATGGAAGACACATACTCACTTGAACTAAAAGGTAAAGTCTGCAACTTCACTGTTGAGTTACAGATCCCCCTGTACCTAAGGTACCTCCAGGACTAGCTTAATACTGCTGCTGAGCTATAATTAATGGGATGTTTATTACATTTGGCTAGAAAAGATGAGTGTGAGGAACTGTTATCCAGGGTGTTCTGGCAGGAGCCAACTGAAACAAGTCAGATTAGGCTGTGAGGGTCTGTCTGGACTGTGGAAGAGCAGCCCTCAGTCAGGCTCCCTAACTCTACTGACTGCTCAGTGATACAGCCCCAGGGCAGCACGTTTCACCCTGAATTACAATCTGCCAAAAAAAAAAAAAAAAAAGGATTCTACTTGCTAAATATACTTCTGGGTGGTGGGCAAGGGCTCTCAGCCTGACACTAAGATATAAGAAATCTGTATTTTTAGATCCGAGCAATATGAAAAGCTTAGCTTTCCGAAAAAGTGGAAAAACAGAAAAAAAAACTGTGAAAAACTAATTTCTGAATGTGTTATTCTATTCTTTTTTGGTCCATTTCCATTTTCTTTCTCCAAATATTTTGAAGAAAAGCAATTGGTGCTCAATGATTAAATTCTCTATTCAGTGTTTGCCATCTATTTGAGCCTTTTGCAAAGCTGTTCTTGAATCCTCATTGCTGCTACTTCTAAGAGAGCTACGCTTATGTAGCAGTAACAGAAATATGTTAGTTTAGTTAGTCATGGAGTTTTGGAAAAAAAACAGAACAGAGAATGCATAGGCAATTAAGAGTACAGGTAAGGAGAAAACAAAGAATGGTAGAGGAGATTAACACAGATAACCTAGTGGAAGAAGTAACAAATATATTCACCAGTATCAGGAGAGAATGTAAGCAACATTTCTGCTTTCATTTAAGAAGTCTTGTAGAACTGAGCAAAGTGCTGAGTCTCTGGCTACATGGCTTATACAGCAGCTTCACTGTGGATCTGTGGGGCAGCAGGCTTTGTGAGGGTCTTCAGCAGCGCTAGGCAGTCTCTGAACTGGAGTCTCTTTTTTTCTTCTCTTGCTCCTATTTTTCCCTGTTTCCTCCTCCTCCTCCCTGGCTTAAAACTGTCTGTAGGGTAAGGCCATATAAACTTCTTGTATCCAGAGCATCATCCTGCAGCAAGTTATGCCAGACGTCTACTATCAGTTGGTGAAGAACCACCTCTTTTTGCACATTTTGACTTGGACTTCATTAGTTTCATTTGATTACTTTTTAGATTTTTTTTTTTAATTTGGAAGGGACAGCAAAGAGTTATTCCCTGTTTTCCACAAGCAGACATTAATGGTATCTGACTGAGACTTTGTTTCAACATTCATTTATTCTTCTGCTGCCTCATGACCTTCTCACTTCCAAATAGTAACTGTATTTACTTAATTACCTTCATTAATAAAGTGCAAAGATTTTAGCTGGCTTGTTGTGGCTCTCAACAACCAGAACTGCAGGAATGTTGGAATGTGGACACTACTGGGCTAGCCAACAGCAACAATATTAACAAGTCCTAGGTGGTCTTCAGACAACCTCAGCTAAAGGGAGAAATAGTACTGCCTGTTTACATACAACTTGGAGAAACTGGGTAGGAAACAGGCGTGCTTGCTCATGACCCTCACGTGAGAAAACCATGAGAGTAGAAGAGTATGTGATGTTTTTGCTCGTCACAGGCTAAGGTAACACAGGAATGTTATAAAGAGTGATTGTTGTCTCCTGAATCTCCTCCTGACTTTTGATGCTTTTAATCCAGTGTTCTGATACAGGGGGATTACTGCTTGGCAGTTACAAGGACAAGGCTTTTTAAACTGCAGTTTTGCACTGCTAAAATGAGCAGCTCTTCCTTAAAGGGGCACTCCTGCCCCTTCCTCTCTTCTCTATTCAGTGCTAACCCTTGTTTTTATCCCACTATAAGCTGGTTTTCGTGGAGTTAAACCTTCAGAAGTCTGCTTGCTGCCTTTTCCAGCGCTACCTTTTGCTGGTTTAGCTTTTATGTACCAGCTCACTCTGCAGACAGGAGAGTCCTGGTGTTGACAGGAACAGAACTGCCTGTTCCCATGGCATCTGTTAAAGCACTGTAACTCATAATGAAACTAGCACTCTTACATTCAGATGTGCCATCTAACATTTATCTTCCTCAGCAGGCAAAGGTTATGATCCACAGGGATAATCACCAGCATTGTCTTTCCTTGCTCAAAGTCCTCCCTGTACTGCAGATTTTCCTGTCTGTGCATCATCCTGGCTTTTCTCGCAGATGCTGCCTCTGCGCAGGACGGAAATGTGCATCTTTGGAACCCAAGAGAGAAGCAAGTGATGCTGACAGTGCCCTTGCCAAACCTTTAGCTACATGGTAGCCTTTCTCATCACTGCATGCAGCAGAAATAACTTTCCCATTTTTGGTACTCTGCATGCTGTTGCAGTTTGAGGAGTGAGTATGGGGGCAGTCATATAAAGCTATGATGTCAGCACCATCACGTGCTGTATTGTTCCAGCACAAATACATGTCGGTGACTAAGCATGAAAAAGAGAAATTCATCCCATAGAGGTCATTAATAACAGACCCTGGCTGTAAAAAGATGGTCCACAAAGGGAAGCGGTAGGGGCTGGGACTCAGGGCAGCACGGGACTTCAGGTGACAAGTGAGGAAAATGCTATTAAAAGGACAATACTGCATCAAAAGAGGCAGCCTGGTGCAGCTGTACCTGCTGGCTCTTGTGTAAAGCCAACTGATCCAGCAGTGCAAAGATCTGGTAAGGAGGGTCACAGAGCTGCAGCCTCTGTCTGTACTGGAAAACTAGTGGGTGTATCTTCAACTTCCAGATGTTTTCTTCATTTCAAATACCCCTTAGGATAATATCTTGCCTTTACTGCAACCACCTAGAAGCCAAGCTGTGATAAATTCTGCAGAGTTATATAAAATGGAGACAAAGCTGATCTCTCTACCTTGTCGTTACACATTTGATTCCAAATGAGGATTTAAGCAGATCAGGATCTCCTTATGGATTTTCCTCCTCTCATTCTTTGTTCATAGTAGCCAGAAACGCCTGACCAAGCCCTTGCCCCACACAAGAGCAGTACGGGTTTTAGCCTGTTGTGTACTGGATGTGTGAAAGAGCTACGATGGTTGCGTTTCACCCTCAGCACACGATTCCCGGCCTAAGACCCCAGGCGGCCCGGGTTGTTTATCCCCGCTGCCGCCCCAACATGGCTCCCCCATGAGGGGCGCGGCGCGGCCCCCCCGCTCTGACCTGGATTCCCCGGGGAGGGGCGTGGCCGCCGCCTCCGCCAATCGCCGCGCGGGGCGGTGCTGACGCGCGGGGCCGCCTCCATTTCGCGGTGCAGCCCCGGCGTTGCGCAGCAGTCGGAGCCGTCTGTCGCCCGGGGAGGACGTATCTGCCCGACCGATTCACCGATCATCTGCCGTGCCGCACAGAGCAACCGTCCGGCTCGGCCTGCACCGAGACCCACAGCCCAGGTTCGTAAAACCTCCAGGTTCGTAAAAGCTTCCTCGCAGAGCGGAGCACGGGGGAAGCGGAGCGTGTGCGATGCGGGGCGCTTCTGCTGTGTGCCCGGCCGGCCCGCGGGCTCCTGGCTGGCGTTGTCGCCTCTCCGTTCCGCTCGGTGCGCGCCGCGGCGGGATCGGTGCCGCAGGCGGGTGCGGCACGGCCGCCATTTTGTGGCAGAGCGATGGCGTTTGCTTTTCTTCTTCGGCTGGGGGGGCGGAGCTAGCTGGGAGGGGCGGCGCTGGGCGGGGCCGGGGCCGCGCGCCGGGCTCCTATTGGGGGAGCGGTGAGGAGGTGTCCGCCCGCCGCCTTCCCATTGGCCGCTGGCGGGGGCGGGGCCGGGTGGCGCAGTGCGGCAGCGGGCGGTGCTGAGTCACCGGGCGGGCCTGACGCGCCTGTCCCCGCAGCAGGGCCGCGCACACACAGCCATGAGCGGCTGCCGCGTCTTCATCGGGAGGCTGAACCCGGCCGCCAGGGAGAAGGATGTGGAGAGGTTCTTCAAGGGGTACGGCCGCATCCGCGACATCGACCTGAAGAGGGGCTTCGGCTTCGTGGTGAGTGCGCCCCCTTTCCCTTGCCCACCCCCTTAGTGCACACTCGCATTTCAGGTTTATGAAGCTGCTTCGAAAGAAAATTAATTAACGTGCCCATCAAGGCACACCACGTGATAAATAGGCATCTGCTCGTTCATGGGAATGTAATTGCTTGGTTTTGTTGTCTTGGTTTTGCAGGAGTTTGAGGATCCGAGGGATGCAGATGATGCTGTTTATGAATTGGATGGAAAAGAACTTTGCAGTGAGAGGTGAGGTATCCTATTTCATGACTATACAAGCTTGGGGATCTAAAATAAAAGTCAATTTCAATTTGAATTGTGTTATCAACATTGGTCAGACTATTTTGGTTTTGTTTGGTTCGTCTGATCTTTGTCCTGAGAATTACAACTGCATACAAAAGAAGAAATATGTAAAAACACGTGTTCTGTTACGTGTTTCCCTTCACAGGGTGACCATTGAGCATGCCAGAGCACGCTCGAGGGGCAGAGGCAGAGGGAGGTACTCTGACCGGTTCAGTAGCCGCCGCCCGCGCAGTGACAGGAGGTACGTGCAGCTTTGAACCAATACAGTTTAAAAAAAAGAATGCTTTGGGCTCATCCCAGAGAATGTGAGCTGCAACGAGCTATTAAAAGGTGTTGTTTGCCTTTTAAGTAGTTTGATGTGGGAGCGGGATAGTGAAGATTACAGAACTTCTCAGATATGCCTGTCATCCTTACGTTCCCTCCCCTAAGTACTTACTGCCTGCCCTAGATTGTTCTGGGCGTTACATAGTTCAGGTCATAGTACTAAAGATGATATGCTGATGCTAGCTCTTGGTACAGAGTTTGTTAATATTAACATGGTTATATCGCATTTACTGATAGAAGTCTGAATTGTTTGTTTCAAAACAGAAATGCCCCACCTCTAAGAACAGAAAATCGCCTCATAGTGGAAAATTTGTCTTCTCGTGTCAGCTGGCAGGTTTGTTGAAACATGATTAACTATTTTGACTTCATTTAATGGGTATGTAATGGAATGTAATTATTTTGTAAAATAATTAAAGTAAAACCTAATTTATTAAAACGTTTATGTAATTAATATGATTTTTAGTAAAGTAACTTAAATATTTTGAATGAAAGCTAGTTAATGTTAATTCATAGTAATAACTTTATATGTTTGAGGATATATATTTATTTTTTTTCTTGTTTTTAAAATCCATTTTAACCACATATTAAACCCTTTATTTGCCAGCCTATCTGTGTCGTTGGCCTTATGACGAGGAGTGCCTGTGGGTTATCCTAATCGTTCTGTCTTGGTCACTCTTGGTCGGGCCTGGTTGACTTTCCAGTCAGCTCCTACAATGTCACTTGGCCACCTCTAGATCTGTGTTTGCCGGTCTAGACGTAATCGATGCACTCCTTAAAGTGCCACATTGCAGCGGTCCCAGAGCGTTAACGAGATCTGATTCCTAAGTTGAGAGCTGTTCTTCCTGTAACGCTTCCGAATAACGAGGTCCTGGTCGAAAAGAGTTGAAAGATTGGAAATTAGGTGGTCGTTGGAATCCTGATCGCAGTAAAGTGGTCCTTGGTGACATCAAGCATAGAGAATGGATCCATCCATAGTCTCCTGATAGGGAGGGCAGTGCGATTAATGGCTTCCATCGACTGGGTAGTGTTCGGCAAGTGGGTGGCGAAGAGCCAGTCGGGCATATGTCATGACGGTATCTCCGGTCGCTTAATGCAGTTTGCTGCTTGGCTAGCCTAGGGAAATGTTTATAAAGGTAAAGTAAACTATATTTTTAATGACATATGGGGCACAAAATAATTGGTGTTATGTAAATGTAATTTTGTATTCATATAAGACTTGTAATGTAAATGGAGACTGAAACAGTCCAAAAATATATGGGTAGTATTTCAAAGTCAATTCAGTAGATATAAAAATGTGCTTTTTATTTCTTTTTTTCTCTCTCTTTCTTTCTCTTTGTTATTTAATCTATAAAATCATTTTAGACTAATATTTACCTTAATGTTAAGACCCTTTATTAGCATTTTGCTTAAAGCAATATGCTTTTCTCATTTATTTCGTGCCCTGATACAGATCATGATACAGATAATGCAGTTTTGATTACAAGTATGGCAGTTGCCATGTATGTGATTTATCTAACAACTTCTCTTTCAGTAGTCATAAATTTCTTTTGTTTGCTTTAAACTACTTTTGTATAAGTAAATGTTAATTTCACTTCTTTGCGTAACAAAAGTGGTCTTGTGTTAGGATCTCAAAGACTTCATGAGGCAAGCCGGGGAAGTAACCTTTGCAGATGCACACAGACCTAAGTTAAATGAAGGGTAAGCCTGTCAAGTGATCTCTTGAAAGCTGTAGAGTAACCTGTTTATGTAATATTTGGGGAGGGAAGCTGGCTACTTTCGGTGTCAGCAGCTGTTTCTGGCTTAATTTAGCTACCCTTTGAAAATGCATGTGGGAAGTGTTTGGGGAGGGGAATTTTTCATGCTTCAGTGATGACAAGGGATAATTACACTGAGCAGTGTAGGTTTTGGGGTTTTGTTTGTTTGTTTTTTTTCCCTGTGTAAATTTTGCTTGTAATGGTAACTACAACTTGTAATAGTGAGCTTTATGTTTGGGTTTTTTTTTTCCATAGGGTGGTTGAATTTGCCTCTTACAGTGATTTAAAGAATGCTATTGAAAAGCTTTCTGGTAAAGAAATTAACGGAAGGAAAATCAAACTAATTGAAGGCAGCAAAAGGCACAGGTATGGATTTCTACTCTTTTAATAATGCTTAAACATCCACTGAGAAATTTGGAAGTCAGTGACCAGGCAGCCAAGCTGGAGAGCTGTGGAGTGCCTGGTTACGGCCGAGCCCGTGAGGTTCTGTAGCTGGCACTGACGGGCGCTCCCTGTTGGCTCCTCAGTAGGTCCAGGAGCAGGTCACGGTCGCGCAGCAGGAGCTCATCCGGGTCTCGCAGCCGATCCCGTTCCCGCAGCCGCAAGTCCTACAGCAGGTCACGGAGCAGGAGCCGTAGCAAGTCGCGATCAGTTAGCAGATCTCCACTGCCGAGCAAGAGCCAGAAACGTGGTTCTTCCAGCAGATCCAAATCTCCGTCATCTGTAGACCGGCAGAGGTCTAGATCAAGGTCCAGATCTGTTGACAGTGGCAACTGAACTATAAATAACTTGCCCTAAGGGCCCTTTTTTAAACCATACTTGCTACAACTTGTGGTAAGTATGTGACTTTCTGTGGGAAAGGGTTTGGATGGGGGGAGGGGAGGGAAGGGGGAACTTTGTAGATGTGGACCATGGTGGGAAGGGTTATTGACTAATTGTATTAAATGTTTTTTGATAACCCTTTTCTTGCTCACATTTTTTTGTGAATGTCTGAAGTGTATAGTTTGTCTATATTGGCAGAGCTCTTTATAACGAAAACAAATTTTTTTGTACTCTAAAGTCATCTGAACACTTAATTTTCAGTATACTCAACTGTGAATAGCGACTAAAAACATTAATGTCTCAGACTAATAGCTTTAGACATCTAAGAGAGCTCTATATGTGCTGTACATAAAGCTTTATTTCAGAGGGTATTTTTTTGTGCTTTTGAGACATTGTTTCTGCTATAGGTCAGCAGGTTAAGTGCTGGTCGGTACTGGTAATAAAACTTTATTTTAAAATATTTTCATTTAATATGACTTGCACTACACGAAGAAAATGCCCATTTCACTGCCCTGTGGTAATAATATTCTATAAAGCACTCTTATTTCTTGATACCTAAGAATATAATAGTTCAAATAAAGTATAAAGAAACATTTCTGCTTCTAGTTTGTTTCTTGGTGTTAATAAAGTGGTTGTGACTGTGTTAAAATGTTCCTTAAAGATGGAGCTGTGCCAACGTGATAACTGTTTTGGGCAGGGGTGAGAATTAGGATCCTTTTAAATAGATCGTGTGATGTCCTTGTACGTCTGTGTTCTGAAATAAGAACATGGATAATCAGGTTGTCATAGTTCATAGCAAAAAGTGGAGTGGATGAGTAATTTAGCTTTTAATGTCTTGGGATAATAAGTATGGAGTGTTAATGGCAGATGTAGTCAGCATACTTCATTAGTGTATTTGTGCATGTTGGTATGAGAACACTGAAGTGTAGATAAACCATTTTTGTAAGCATTAGTCCTCATTCTTGGGGAAGAGGGACTTTTAAATTGGTGGGTGGGAGTAATGCAGCAGTAGTACCATGAGGTTCTGTGTTTTAGTGTTCGTGCCTTCCAATGGCAGCAGTCCTCTGCAGTCCCTGTATTTCTCAAGCCCTCACCCACAAGACAACTTAGGAATTTAATTTTTAAAATAATGTGTTTTCTTATAAAGCACTTTACAAAGCTATTATGGTAATCTACAGAAACCTTTAAAAAGATCTTTGTAGCCTAGGCTCGGATTTGCATAGATCATAGAAGAGCAAGGTCTGGCCTGTGGGAGGTTGGGTGTTTGGCCTCTGCAGCCCTGCTGCCCTTTCTCCCTGCTGCTGCAGAGTTCTTGGGTGCCAAGCTAAGGAAGGAGGAGGAGCTCTTGTACTGCATGGGTCTGTCTGTGGAGCTGTCGGTATATTGGGCTGCCAGGCACTCCTGAGAGCGGGTGTTGAGAGGGGGTAGGATCCACAGTTAACTGGGTTGTTACCAGTCAGCTGTCACCACTCCAAGAGGTGTGTAGCAGAGGGCTTGAACTTGCAGGAGTAAAACAGCATTCACACTCATCAGGGTGGAAGGTCGGCTGTGTAGAGATCTTTTAGTCAGTTGATCCTACTAACTTAGAGATGATGGGCATCTCTGTCCCAGTGGGACTTGGCTTCAACTGGAACCCAGGTGGCTGAAGGCACCTGATTTGATGAAAGGGGTCACAGACTTCTTTCAGGCTAAATGTGAAGTAGTATCTGCTCTATAAATAGTTGTTCTAAATTCTGTTTCTAGACCACACCACTTACTTGCCATGCAAGCAGCATAAGCAAGTGCCTGCGTTTTCCCTGGGGAGCTGGCTGTTGTCATGATGAGCTTCCTGTTAAACTCCCAGGCTTTGCAATATGGAGGCTTTTGTTGATTTCTGGCGTAAGAAATTACGCTGTTTATTGTAGGTTCTTGGTACAAACCAGTTTATTCTTAATTAAGATGAACTACTTTAGGTTACAAGGCATAGTCTGGACATTGGAGATGTTGATGCCAATCTTTCCTGGTACTATGTGTGTAGTGTGACCATACCTAAGTGGTATGTAGAACAGGTGTGGTGTTGGGTTCACTGATGGCTACAAAAGAAGGCACATTTAAATTTCCTCTGATGTTGGAGGTACAGCTGCTGGGCCTAAACTCAGCATACAAAGGCAGTTTGTGTAGCCATGATCCTGGTTTGTGTGGCCTCTGCTCTGGGGGATCAGTGGTACCACACAGTACCTGCTGGAGGATGGGAGAAACCAACAGCCCATGGGCTGCTTGGCTGTGCATTCGATCTCACTGGCTTCTGCATGGAGAAACTTTCACAGCTCATGCTGCGTCTGTTAGAGAAATTACATTAATCTGCAGTGATATTGTCAGGATCTGCTTCCATTGTGTTCCAGCAGGACAGCTACAGGTAAGTGAAATTAAGAAAAGGAACTGATGTAGGCGAAGATTTTCTTACGGGTAAAACTGGGACAGTCACTTGGCATGTTTTTCAGCTGTCCCAAATGGTTGTCACAATGACTTTGAAGTCACTGAAGGTCTCCTCCTTTCTGGGCTGACACAGCAAGGCTTAGTCTGGAGCGAAGTCTTTGGAGAATAACAGTGTGGGTGCAGATGGCTGCTGTGAAGTGAGCGTATAGATACATTTGACAGAACAGCTGCAGACCTATGAGCTGGCTGCAGAAGGTAGAGCTTGGAGGGTTGTGAGAGCAACTGCTGCAGAATCCATATATTGTTTTCCTCGTTTTCCACTGTTTCTGCAATGTCTTGACACTGATTTCATTTCTTGAGTGCTAAATGTGTCCACACCTGCACAGATCATTTTTGCTGCATCTGAAGAAAGAGAAAAATGTGAGAATAGGCTTTACTGAAACCAGATTAGGGAAAGATTGTGACAGCTACAACTGAAATTACTGGGTCATGTAAAACAAGAGGAAGGAGCTTGGGATTCCTGCCAAAAGACTGAAGCCATTTTGTTTCCAGTCATTTATGACCTGGAGGCTGGAATACAACCTTTCTGTTACAGTCTTGCCAGCCCCTGTGTGTCTATTTCCAGTATCAACTGCTTTACTCTGAACGCTCACCCAAGGATCCAAATGAGTGTGTTTTCCCCCCCCTCATTAAGTTGTTCTCCAGCATAGCTATAAGATGTGGTGAAGTGATCCTGAAGCAGCTCTGTAGCAGCTACTCTGCTGCATCTGTCTCAAGGCAGTGGAGAAAAGCTGGACTGGCAGCATCAGAGGGGTGGTGAGTGGAGGATCTCATTCAGCCATCTGTGCAGTCAGCTGAGCTTGGAATTAGGGCCCTGCTGTAGTTGGAGAAGAGTCTATTTCACATCTGTACCAATATTGTATATATTTTAAAATGAAGTTTCAATCTCTTTATGTACTTTTCTAGCAAAAGACCCAAATGTTTCGTTCCATTGACTGTAGTATTTGGCAGTTCTGTCCTCTCAGGGAATCACTTAACAGCTTGAAGCAAAGGTGGGATTTATTGCATTAAAGAATATGTAATGTTTTTGTGTAGTTTTAGCCACACACAAACACCTCTGTTCTTTCCATGTGCTCAGTGCAGGTCATGACTTTTACAGGGTGTCCACTGTAGCTTAAAGCACCAGACTGTGAAAACCTGAGCACTGATAATTTTGATAGTATGTAGCTGTATGAAACATGCTGCTGATGCAAGAAGTCCATGGAATTTCTAAGGTCTTCTGTTGAATTTTTGACTCTGATTTGAATTTAATGTGCTGGGTATGTAATCCCTAGTTAAAGAGCAACTGGATTCTGCCTTTATAAAGCAGAGATGCATCAGTAGTTACATTGTAGCATGGAAAGTCTAAGAAATAAAGGAGCGAAGCTGTACTTGCCTTTGGCTTGCTTTTTTCTGTCATGGATCCGAAAGACCAAGATGAGCAGAAATCCTTCTCCAAGCTGGAACAGCAAGTAGAGCAGTGGGAAGAAGTACAGGGGGCCAATGATCTCTGGGGTGAAGGCGACTTTGAGGATAGCTGAGCAAAGCTGTACGTTCTGGCAGCCAGTTTCCATGCACACTGTCCTCCTGCATCTGAAGGAGAAAAAGCTAAATAGATTACATACTTAAATTGCTTTCAAACAACTGAAACAGAGCCCTGCCCACCTTGCTGGTGCACTTACCTGTGGCTAAAAGCTGCTCTATCAGGAACAATACTGCAATCCCTAGAAGGTTTTGCCTCCTGCTCCATTTGCAATGGGCAGAGACAGATTGTGTTACAAATGTGAACTTTTTTCATAATGGTATCAGAGGCCTTGTCTCCTCCTCTGGACTCTGCAGCTTCCTGCAGGGAAGTAATCTCCTGAGGTGGTAAGAGTCTGACATATGAAGGTATAAATAGGACTAGGAGGATTCCTACCTGTTTCATGTAGGATGAGGAAAAAAGGAGGAGCAGGTTTTATATATCAGGTTTTCATTCTAAATTCCTGGGGCTGCAGCTGAGAATACACTGACTGATTTGAGATAGTAATTAGCTGGGAAATAATCATGTTGTGGTTAATAATAATTGTGGTTTTTTGGGTTTGGTTTTTTTTTCGGTGCTAATAATTTTTTTCCCCCAGCTTCATTATCAAGAGCAGAGGGTGGTAATATGTTTAGCAGGTCACTAGCGACCTTAAGCCAAAACCCTCCATCTACTTGTTCAGTGAACCTTCCATGGTGATCAGGTGCCTGTGCCAAAAACACCTGCTTTAGCTATTCCTCCCCTCTCAGTTAAGCCAAGCAGAGGTTAAATTTCTCTTCCCACTCAAGCTGTGGGAGTCACTGGCTTGGGACCAGCTTGTACTGTGTCTGGTTGTATTCCTAGGTCCTATTTTGGGTGAATGGAGTCAGTGTTCGACAGAAGTATACTCCTAAAATTCATGTTTTCACCATTGCTCTGCAAAGCAGAGCTGCCAAACCTCCCTATTCCTGATGAGAGAGAGGGGAGGGACGTGTGGAAGAACATACCGGTCATCCAGCTTGAAGGCAGCAGAGACAGCGTAGCCCAGCAGGAATCCAGTAAGGGGCATTAAGGCAGAAGTTCCCAGGAGAGATGGTGAGAAGACAATCATGATACAGCTTCCCATATTGGCCACAGACAGAACAATTATAGCAGCAGATGACAGTAGAAGCATAACCATCCCTGCCTAAAATAAAAGTGATTGACAAGAGAGAAATCCCCAGTAAAATTTTCCTCAGCTGTTAGAAGCAGCTGTACCCAGTTCCCTGTCCATCACGTGAAGTACAGAGAGGGCACAAGTGCCTTTCATGGACAAAAACATTATCAGTAATCAACAAGAGACAATCCTTGGCTAGTACTGAGAGAGACCTTAAATAACCAAATACCTTTCTAGTCTATATGCAAAATGACTGCTCTTGCTGCACAAGCTGCTTCTTTCTCAGGCATTGCTACTTGTCTCTGTCCAGGTCTCTTTGTGGCTCTGGTCTACCCCAAGCAAGTGCTGAGGGAACCACTTTACTCACAGGTAGAGCCTAGCAGAGTTCTTGAGTTAGACAATGGTGCATCTGTTTTTCTGGATTTCTGTTTTGCTGTTTAAATGCCTGATGTATAAAGGAGGCAGGGACATGATTCCAGGCATAAGTGGACACTTGGTGATACAGTGGCTTCTGTTGGAGAGGTATCTCAATAACTTAAGTAGCAATTTTGTGATTCGATTTGTGCCTTGTGCTAGACCTCTGATAGCAGTGGGGTGATTTTAATTTGTTTTGGGATAGTTATTGTTGTTTGGTTGGTTTTTATCTGCGTTCTGCTTTGGTAGCACCAGTAGTTTGGGGCAGTGGCTATGAGATTCATTAGTGCTGATGTAACAAAAAATTTCCAAAGTTAAAACTGAAACAAAAGGAGAGTAATGTAGGAAGTTGGCTACAAAATGTCTGCCTGGAAAAGATGGAGGACTTTTCCTTGGGCAAATATTTTAACCATTAAAGCAGTGAAGTGGATGTCTTGAGCTCTAGCCTCAACCCTTTCATTGATTTGTGGCATGTCTTAGAGAAGTTAATATGTCTGTGATTCTATATTTGAAAACATCCTCAAGGCCCTTGTTTGAAAGGCAACTAGCACAGGATACTTCTTACCTTGGTGATAAGGCCAGTGTACTGTGGTTTCTTCTCATTCAAGATGATGCCGATGGCACAGGGGATTAGCATCAGCACCAGGGAGGTGATTATTCCTTTGTAAGGTACCTTGCCCTCCAAATCATCCTCATATAGTCCTCCCGAGTAAAGGTACAGAAGCAGTGGCATTAATCCAATTGCCAGGACCATGGAGCATGCAGTCATTACAACACTGAGATGAAGAAAGGACCCCTCAGTAGAAGAAAAACACTTTTTAAAAATGGAGTATGCTAATCTGATTACTTGCCTGAACAGATTATTTTAATAGAAGACTTTACCTTGCTTTTTCCCAACTTGTCACTGAGATCTTCCCAACATCACTGTCAGATTGCAGAAGGATGTGATATGAATGAGAAGGGAGAAGATGACTCAAGTTTCATACATGCTGAGAAAGGGTACATACATACCCATGACAAGGGTACAGTTCACATTTCAGAAATTCACAACTGAGAGAAAAAGTAATACTTTGTATTTTCCTGCTGGATCTTTTTATCACGAGGGTGTTTTGGAGAGTGGCGTTCTGCTAGTTCAACATTTCTCACTGATGCAGCCTCTTCAAGCAGCATGATCAGTTTACACAGAACTGCATGTATAGACACAGCATATATATATGCTCTATGTACTGCTATGTGGAGAGGAAAACGTGTTCCTGCACCCATGTCATCAAGAGCAGCATTCCAATGACTCAGAGAAAGGTAGAAAGTGACATTGTAAAACAGGGACAAATCAACTCATTGAGCAATTTAAAAATGTTTTGGATTTAGTATTTCAGTTCTTGGGGCCTCCTAATGTTGATTAAATTAGTTTCTGAACCAGCCATATAACTAGATTGGCCTGAACAATGAACAGGTATGTAGCTTTCCTTACCTGAGGTTCATGTCCCCTCTCAGTGCCAGGCTGAAGATGTTGGAGAGGTTTCCCCCTGGGCAGCAGCCACAGATGAGGATGGCCAGGGATTCTGAGGTGCCCAGCTGGAAGAGCTTGCCCAATATGAATGCTGTCAAGGGCATAATGCTATACTGAGCCAATATGGCTATTGCCACACCTTTAGGTCTCCTGAGGTGAGCTGTGATCTTGGCTATCTCCATTGTACATCCCAGAGACACCATGATGACCAGGAGGACCACGATAAGGATTACGTTCAGGGCTGTGTCCATAGCCTGCTGTCCAAATGCAAAGGGTGGTGCCAGATTGGTCAGGGAGGTGCTGCTCTGTGTGCAACCTTGGCTCCAAAGTTCTGGGCTATCAAAAGCTCCCTTGGTCTTGTTCATCCTGCTGAGGGGTTAAGAGGTCCCTTCTTTTGTAAGTGGCTGGGAAGGTGAGGGAAGGATTGATTCAAAAGTCCAAATAACATTAAATTAATGCAAGCAAAACATGAGCTCTCTTTCAGGACACCACTCTTAGCCTTCAGCACCTGTTGAAACAGAAATCTGCATTTAGAGCAATCAGCTGTGAACCCCATTCATTTTGGAAATATCCTGTGCAGTTCGTGTATCTTCTGCTCTGGTCCTCCACTTCTTCCAGCATCCACCCTCATAATGAGACAGCTGGTGAGAGCAAGAGGGAGACAGCTCAAGATGGGTAGAGAAGACAGGTAAAGATGGGCACTTCATACAGAGGAAAATGAACCAGAGCTCCTCTCATTCACAAGATACTGCTGAGGCAAATACTTGAAAACATGATGCATCCAGGGTACTTTGTTTTTAATGAGATTATAAAATACTTATTCTTCTGGCCATAAATAAAGCTTTTGATAGTGAGGTCTAGGAAGATATTACTATGTGGATGAGTAATTTCTCTAGTAAACTCTTAGGGGCCTTCATGTCTCTTTTCCTGACGTATTAAGTCTGACACTGTCTAGAAATTATTTGGTTGCATATAGGAATTAATTCTCCAAGCCTTACCAACATTGAAAATATTATTCCCTCCTTGGTGCTGAGGGAAGGTTCTGCGTGGTACATACCTCAACTGACCTCTGCAGAGCAAGGCTGGGCTCCATGGGCACAGCAGCGCTGCATTCAGGACCTGGGGTGTTCTGCACTGTGATCCAGCTGGGACTGCAGACATCACACAAACTCTCCAAGCAAAGCCAAACAGGCAGCTGCTCCCCACCCCACACTGGTACCTGCCCTGTGCTGTCAGTGCAAGGCTGCACAGCATGACACACACTCAGTGCTCTGGTGTGCAGGGAAGCAGGGCCTGGGCAGCTGGTGCTGGAGCAGGAAGAGGGACTGGAAAGGTGGCTGATCCTCCAGCTTCTGCAAGAGTGACTGCTGCTCATCCTGCCACTGCTCCCTGTCCCTGGCTGTAACAGGGGATGTGCTTCCCTACACCTGCCATGCCCTCAGATGTTATACTTCCTGATCCCTCGGCAGATTTTGCCTTCATTTAAGGCATTTATTGCCTTCAGATTGACCTGAGCCATCCCCTAGGTCAAGGGAGGGACTCTAGAAACAGAGCTGAGCATGTTAAACTAGAGCAAAATGGATGCAGTTACCTTAGTGCTGGTGGATGCGGCTGTGGGAAGCTTTGGCAGATCACCCACTGCTCCGTCCTTTCCTGGCTGGGCTTGGTGAGCAATCACACTCTTCTGTCCTCCTGCTTCAGGAAAATCCCCCTTGGTAAAATCCCATCCTCTGCTTGCAGGATATAAAGCCTGGGTCTAAAAGAGCCTCACAGAGAGGGAAGTTGCTGTTCTTTTGGTAGTTGTACTAACAGGACTGGGGAAGGGATTTTAACCGGGGAGATTTGCTGCACTATGGCTGAGCTCTAATTCCTTTGCTGAAGGCTATTATGATGCTGCAGTAGCATGTCCATTGCTTCTATTCATCTGGGAGCTCAGCAGGCTCAGCCTCTGCAGCCCTATTGCTCTGGAAACATTGATGGAGGCAGGCAGGAATGTCAGAGCTGTTCTCCGTGTTCCTCCCCACTTGCTCTTGCTTTGGTTGGGAACTTTGTTTTCCAGGCTGGCAGCCAGGCCGGAAAAGCACCAACAGCAGCTCAGGAGGCCAGCACAGGCATCCCCATTGGGTGGGAAGGAGCAGTGCCTGTGGCTCCCAGTGGCTCTGCACGTCCATGCCCATGGCTTCTCCTACACCTTTGTGAGCACCACACTGCCATTCCTGGGGACAAGGGGCCCTCCAGTAAGTCACATGTGATGCCTTGAGCCCCCTGTGTCACTGTGGTGGCACAGTAGTGCCTTGGCTCGTTGCTGGGCTCTGGCTGAGCAGGTGGGGTGAGGAGGCCTGCAGCACTGTGGGCAATTTGATTTTCTGTAGGCATATGCAAGACTACCAGGCACAAGCAAAGGCTGCCCAAGTAGCACAGGGGCAAGATCCATAAAAATTAAGATAAAGTGCAATAGCAAAGCCCACAGCAATTCTTTATCGCTCTCTTCAGGATTTTTTCCCCTGTGAATCCCCAGCCTTCCTAAAGAAATGCTGTTTTTCACCGTGTTTGTGTGCTGAATTTTATAAGAAATGCAGAGTCAAGCCAAGCAATAAAGTGCTTATAAAGTGCTGCTGCCTCAGCAGCACCTCCTCTTCCCCTAAACTCAGGGTAGCTCAGGTTTTTAAAATGACAATGTTCTAACACCCTCGCCCTTTGCAGGACTGTAGAAGAATGTTTCAATGACTCTAATAATTAAAAAATGCCTGTTAGTCGTTCATTGTTCAAGCATTCCTACTGGTTCCCGGTAGTTAATGGAAGAAACGCCACAGGAGCCAAGGAAGAGACTGGTTGAAGAAAGCAGAATAAATTAGGATCATTATTTCACCCTGGTTCATGCTTGGACATTTAGTTATTTGACGTGGGCACCAGAGCTGGGAGTTTGCATTTAAGTGCGGCCAAAGAGCTGTATCTCAGCTGCAAAGCTGCTGCTCCCTGCGGTAGGACCTGGGCGGTGGCATGGCTGAGGGATGCTTGGAGGAAGGAGCGCGCTCCCGCTGTCGCACGGGCACGCCGCTGCCCTGGTGCCCAAGTATCCGCCTTGCTTCAGGGGATGCTTTCGCCTTGCAGAAGCCGGCTGTTTAACCCCTGGGCAAAGCGTGCCTTTTCCGTGCTTCGGCCACTCCCTGGAAGGGCTCAGTCCTAGCAGGTAAACTCCCAGCTGCTGTTACAGCGCTGTCCGCCTCTCCCGTGCGGCTCGGGGCCGCGGCGGGTCCTGCGCGGGCGGTGCCGCTGGAGGGCAGTGCTCGCATGCCCGGCGCCTCGATGCTCGCCGAGGAGAGCACACCGCCCAAAGACTGCTTGGATCGCCTTTACGGAGTAAGGTATTCCAAATTCACAGGTACCGTCTAATGCAGCAGCCATCAAGCGATGCTTAGCAAGCCGGAGGCATTGAAGAAAGTATTTTAAAAAAGAATAAGACAATGTATATGACTTTGCAGACTTCCTGTAGGAGCTCAAAATGAGCTGTGTTGTGGATTTATTTTTTAAAGGAGTTAGTGCTTCATGCTTTCATAATGCGGCTTCATAAATTCATCTTATAAATACAAAATGGCTTATGTGCCCCTTTCAGTGGTGGGAGGCTGAAGTCCAATTTCTTAGTTTGCAGCTGGGATCATCATCTCTCCTGTGTTTTTACAGAATTTAACATAACCTGAGCTCAGTCCAGTGGCTGCCCAAAGGCCCTGCTTCAGCAGATGTGCCCGACAGGAGCAGTGGTGCTTGATTATGTCAGATTTCACACTGTTGGCCCACAATACAAGACATGCCTTTGACCTCTGGTACCCACATTTAGGTAAGATTTGTGAAAATAGTGAGAACTGTACTGTTATGTGCTTGGCTGAACAATTTGCTCATTTCTGTGTGATTTTGTGGCACTTTGCCCACCACAGACCTGCTCACAGGCGGGCACTATGCTGGAGTGGGAATGGAACAAGGAGAGCTTCTGCAGAGACAACCGTGACTTGTCATGACTTGTTGCAGCTGTGGCTGAGGGCTTCGTCCCAGCTGGAGACCCAGGGAGGACTCGGCAATGTCAGCCAGAGCATGCTCCAGCTGGCCAGTAGTGAAAAAGATGCTTGCTCTGATGCCTCTTCTCTGTCAGGTTATTTTAAATTTGAATTTGCTGGGCAGGTAGGCATTGTTTATACCTTGAGCAGTGTAGGAAGAGGAACTCTGTAGAAAGAAATGCTGCTCCCAAGAGCATGAGGTGCTTCAGTCATTTAGACCAACATTTCTATCATATCAGTACACTGAATCTTCCTCTGAATTTCTAGAGCAAGGCTTTCCACCAGCACTGGGAAACACCTGAGGGCCTTGGTGGGTGGGTAGGGTCCTACCCCATCCTTCCAGTGGTGTTACTACCCTAAGGAATTTTAATTTACTACAGACAGAGAGCTCTGGAGAAGTGTTATGTTTATGGTAATCAAGCCCTGGTTGCCATGGATTTCTGGATGCTGTGATAGATTTTCTGTTTCCCTGAGGAACCTGTAGCAGTGGCCTGGGTGATGATACAAGGCAAAGACTGTTTTCCCTTGGTGGGAAGCAAACTTCAGGTCTGGGGCAGAAAACCCCCTGCTGACAGGTTGAGGGGAGCACTGGGGGCACCCCATATTTCCAGATACAAAGGGTGTCTCTGTTTTTCCTACCTCTGCCTACAGGAAGGGTGTCAGTGTGATGTTGAAGCAGGTTCACATCAAGGGCATCTTTTTTATGAAAAACTCTACAGAATGAAGTCTGTTCATGGCTGTGATGCTTATTTTTCTCTGTAGGAAGAGATTTTTTTATTGTCCATTGCAGTTAGTTATTTACTATGCAATTAGTGGGTCTAGTTAATCTTGAATGTTTCATTTCTTTAGGGACCAGATGTCAAAGACAGCTTCAGAAAAATTGGACAGCTTAAGTTTTCTTGCAACTTTGATAAAATGCTGTCAGCAGGATATTTCCCTAAACCTGTTTCCAGTCTGTATGGCCTTGACTATTGCTCTTCGCTTCAGAGGAGAAATGAACCTTGGCTACTGTTCTTTGACCTTTGCAGGGTGATAACTTTACAGAAAATGCTGCATTCTCTCTGGGTCACATGAGAAGCCTCTTTGGCATGAGCTTGTGAGAGCTGCTGTGGGCAGCAGAAGGTTGCCCAGTTGTTTGCCTTACTTCCAGCTGTGGATGCTGTACACCTACAACAGGCAATTGCACCTTCAGCTGAGGTGAGTGTGCTTATTTTGTATCAAAGCTTGTATTTTAAATTATTTCATTCGGTAGGTTGTGCTCAAGTTCTAACATCATAGCTTTAAACTGCTCAATTAGTGACATGCAATAGTCCTTCTTCCTACATAATGAATCTGAAGATTGAATTCAGGAGATGGTTAGGAAAGTGGAAAGTAGGAAATAAGGTGTTCAGGAATAGCCAAGGATTAATGAAAGAGTCCAAGACCCTTATGCATGCACAGGAAGGCTGGTGTAGAAGCCTGGCTCCCATAGGACACTCACTGGGCTGTCCTGAGTGTTCCAGCCCAAGGGAGCACCCCAAGCGGGCGTGCAGGACAGCAGGGATTCACAAGGCAGCACCACAGCTAAGGGGCACCTGAAACCACCTCCCAAGGGATGTTTGAAGCCTGGATAGTCCTGGACTGCTGGCCAAGCTCTTGTGATCACAGTCCATCAGCGGAGAAATCATAAGTAAGTATCTGTGTGCTCAGCAGCACTTGGATATGGGGACCTGTTTGTTTACAGCGTGAGTTCTGTGAGTGCTCAGTGCTGTGGCTATGCCACTGCTTTTTAGTTTGCATTTGTGCACTCCATTTACTTTGTTCCCTTTTTCTTTAACTTGTCCTTGTTGTGACTGGATCCTGATTCAGTCTGAAGAGGCAGAATGTTCAGAGTTTATGGTCTTCACTTGCAGAGGAAGAGAGCTGGACTTACTTCCTTGCTTAGCATCCTGCCATAAGACACAGGCAAGCCAATTTCTGCCTCTCTTCCACCATCCTGCTAAAGCCCTGTTACTACCTGCCTGGACTGAGCTATTGGCTTTTATTGCATGGTGCAGGTGTGCCACAAAAATTTCAAGAGGACTGTTGAAAACCCTTTGCTTATTTGTGTACTTTACCCATCTGCCATCTTTGGCAGCTCCTTAGGCCCACGTGGGCTGAGGTCTGTCTAGAACAGCAGCCTCTGGGTGGCTGGATCCTAGTTTGGGTGCCAAACATATTCCTGCTCCTCATGAATGTTTTGCTGAGTTTCTGGGCTGGTGGAAATCTTGTGTGTTAGGCTCCGCTGTGTTATTGGTATTCCTGTGGTCAGCCTCTGTGCTTGGGGCTTGTCCAGGCACCCAGGCAATGGCAAGCCAAACCCAGCAGTGCAGTGCTTTTGTCTTGCTTTAATTAATTAGAGTAGGACACAATTATTAGCAGTGTGTTTTTGTTTCCATTGGCTCATTCTGACAGCAACCAAAGGAAGCCATTATCTCTGCAAGAGGATGTTTCAGCAAGTGTTATGGTAAATAATGCTAACAGGATCAGTGCAAAGGAGAGGATCACATTCTCTTAAGGACAGCAATCGATAATCAGGCTGTTATATGCCAAATCCTTTCAAGAGGCAGGATAGCGAGTTCACACTCAGATAAGTCTTTAATCTTGGAGGATCACTGACCTCTTTACTGGCTGATATATTTCCTACAGTCTACCTGCTCTGTAACACAGGTCTCCCTGTAAGACATGCAGCAGTTCTTTCAGTGCCTTTGGACACAAAGAAAATAAGTTGATGGCACCCACCTGCCCCTTTTGGCCAAGACACTTCTGTATGGATCAGGCTAAAGATGGAAGGCTGGGTCTGGGCTTGACACTGGATAATGTTTCACAGCCTTCCCTACTCCACGAGCAGCAGCAACGTTGAGCACACCATAGGGTCCTAGAAACTGTGTGCTCATCTGGCCCCTAAGGCAGGGAGAGCAGCCTCAGTTTCAACTTTCCTGCAGCGCTTGGCTGCAAGCAACATTATTATTGGAACCAAAATGACACTGAAGACCTGTTCTTCATGCTGACAAATAAAATACTTAAGCAATGTGATGTTGGTTAAAACATCTTAATATTTTTTTGCGCAACCCTGGAGAAAAATGACGAGACTTATGCTGCAGGGTGTTCATTCTTGAGATCTCCAGTGTTTCCTATAATCCTCATTTTAGTGTAAGTCTTTTGATCTTTGTTGTTTGGCACAAAGGTGTGGGCATTAGGTGAGCTACTCAATTTTATTTTATAAAAAAAGAAGTTTGTAGCCCTCAGGGATTTGCAGAAAAGTTTGAAAATGTAATCATAAGCTTCAGGAAACCAGAGTGCAAGTAGGAAAAGCTCAAATGTTTATAATTTTCTTTAAAAAACAGAACAAAATACCTTGCAATTTTAAAGCTGTGATTCTCTGGAGCCTGATGCATAATTTCTGAGTATGTGGGGTTGGCAATGCTGGAAAGGATGCTTTTCTCTCCCCAGATCATATTTTTCTGCTGGGAATTTTAATTGCCACCTTTAACTCTTTCTGCACCTTTTTCTTGGCTAGCCTCTCCTGCAGCTGAGGAGCCTCCCCCATCTCTGGAAGGGCAGCCAGAGGTGGTGACAGTGGCCAGGATTCCCCCAGTGGCAGAGGCTGGGCTGCCCTGCCTGGTTGTGTCTGGCCACGTCCTTCAGACCTGCTGGGCAGCAAAACCTCTCCAAGGTCTTGCAGCCCACTGTCCTGGTGGGGAAGGTCCAGGGAGCTGACCAGGGGCAGGAGCACCCCTTGTTGCGGCCAGGGTGTGAACAGCTTGGCTTGGAGGATTATCTCCCACCTGCAAAGCTCGCTGTAGGGATGTGATCTTCCCTGAGGACTCATGAAGGACAGGGGCTCTTTCCTCCAGGGTCTTGTTTGCATGGCTGGTGACTCCTGTGAGCAGGGCCCCAGTGTGACCCTGCTCTCAGCAGGGCACAGAAAAGCACGGTGCCTTCCCAGAAATCCTGCAGGGATACAGCAACACTGCTGGGCTCTTCCCTCTGCTTCTCCCTTCCCAAGCCACCTCCCTTGGGCACTGCTCTTTCATATTTTTAGAAAGCACAGTTGATGTTTTTCAGCACTGGCTTTGCACGTCAGCAGCCCTTGCACAATGAGCTCTCAGGGGCCATTTATTTCACAAGCAAGGCTCGTAGCCTGTGACAGTGTTTTCCGTCACCTCCTCAAGAGCACTCTGGGCTCTAGCTGCTTCAAAATGGCAGCTATTGTTCAGTGTCCCATGCCCTGCTTGAAACCAGGCCTCCCCCAGACATTTTTCAATAGCTCTTCTCTGTAATCTATTTATCCCCACGTGCTTTCAGGGGGAGTGGGGAAGGGCTCATTCCTGTTTTAGGGACCAATGCAGCAACATGCTGCAAGCAGCCCCTTTCTCTGCCTCCCAGAGCTAGTCCTAATTTAATCTAGTATGAGCCCCTTGCAAAGCTGCAGGATCTGGACGTTGGCCATGCTCACTTTAACAAGGTCTGTGCTGCATGGGCACGGACCAGCCCATCCTTTACAGAATGATGTCTGCAAACAGGGAAGTTTTTATTTGAATTTATTAAAAAAAAAAATTGGCCCTCTGGATAAAGGAGGGCAACAATGAGCAGCACTTTGTTTTACAGCTGGAGGGTGACTCTGGAGACTGGGGGAGAAATTTATTACCTTTGGTAAGAGAATTGGCAAGACAAGTAGAAAACTTCAGAGGCTAGGCTAAGTCCAGATGCCCTCCCTCACTGGCTGGGCTTGGGTACTCTATATGTTAAAATGGTGCACCCATATTAACATTGTATATCCATCATTTCCCACAAAAATATCTTATTACACAGAGCTTGTTTCTCTACCCCTCTATTGTAAGCACCTGTGGGTCGTGTGGGTCCTGTGGAACCAACGTTAGCTAAGTCATGCCATCTCTAACTAATCTTTCAGGGCTCTGACTGTTTTCACATTTTCCCAGGTGGGCTGAGCCCTTCCAAATTGTCAGCCTGATGCCACCCACACTGAATTATATTCCCTGAGAGATACAGTTTTAACTATTTCAATTACAAGAGACCTCGAAACTGTAAATGTCTCCAAAGTTGTGACGAATGCCACAGTCTGGGACCACAATAATCCTGCCTCCCTAAATTTTTCCCATTATATTTTCCTGAATTTGCCTGCATCTGATACTTCAGCTGGAATGATGTATTCCATTCCATATGTACTTCCAGCATGCGCACATCTGCATGGCACACTATCTGCTTCCCCTGACATGATGCCCACACTTCCAGACTATACCAGGACTCCTTTCTCCCACTAAGGCTTCCCCCTAGGCAAATGCCTCTTTTGGTTTGTCCTATTCCTCCCTATATTTGCTCATCCACTTTGAAACTAAGCTCTTCATAACCCAGGATGTTATTCGTGTTTATTTTGGGCTGGTTCAGGGTTTTGCTAGCAAAGAGGGCACAATTCTTGCAGGTTTTTAGGACAATGTGCTTTATTTCAGGCACAAGCAAACCTGTTGCACGTAGCATGTGCAGCGCTGCATTCACCCACAGAGGTATAAAGGGTAATGATAATGTTGCCCAGAAGGCTAACACATCAAAGGGCAAGGAGCAGTTAAAATGTATTATGAGCTGTTGGCAGTGATTGTGGGGGGTATTCGTGTGTTGCTGGTTTGGACGGCCCAAGTAAATGAAAACCCTCTGGATTAATTGGTACACCAAAGAGATTTGGAGGAAAATGGAGGCTAATGTAAAATGACAAACAAGGGAAAACACAGATAGCTGGGTGTGCTGACCTGCTGTGGGGCACTGCTGATTAACTTGCAGCTCCCTACTGTGCCCTGGAAAGTCAGGCAGAGCTGGGGGGTGCCCTGCCAGCAGCTCACCCAGCACTTTGGTGGGAGCAGACTGAGCCCCACAGGCAGCATCTGCAGTGCTGCTATTCCAGCACAGCCAAGTGGGTAGTTAGAGGTGAGACTTACCAGGTGTCTTGTGACACCTGGACACCACGGGACAAGAGTTTAATTACTTTTAATGATGTGGGGTGCTGGAGGAGGGAGAGGAAGCTGTGTGGTGACTGGTGTCACAGAGTAACTGAAGCTGGGAACTTCAAAATTGATTTGTACAGAATCTGCTGGCTGAGTCAGATGACAGCCAGAATTTAATGATACGCTCCCATGTGTAGCTAGGATGCCCATATTCCAGCTGCTATTCTGTGGTTTACTACTGACACTTCAGTTTTACATAAATGGCATCTAACCTAAGTGTTACAGTGGCAGCCATACAAACTCCAATCCTACCAGCTCAGTCACAAGCTAATTGAGCAGCTGGAACAGGAGCACTCAGCACAGCACCAGGTAAGTCATGCCTTTGCAGACAGCCTGCCTAGTGGCTGGGGCAGGTATCCTCATGCTGAACATAGTGGTCAACTGGGCGTCTTTCATACGTCCACAATGGGGCTGCAAAAGAGGGTCCATGTCTTCTTTCTGATCAGCAGCTGTGTTCACCAATGGGTTTCTAAAAGAATTATGCCAAAGCCAACCTGCCACAGCTTGTGATGGTAATCAGTGATCTCTCATCTGGACATCACATGGCTCATCCTGCCAAGTACTTCCTCTGTCTTGTCATGGTCTGACCTACTCGTCACTCACTCTGGTAGAGACACTTTTTTACTGCTAGTCTTGACTAGACACCTCCAATTTGGGTGGTTTTCTGTTTTGTTCTACCAGCTCCTCCTGCAGCTCAGGAGTTTGTTTCATTCCTGTACTCAACTCCACACTTTGCATATTTCTCTCTTGCAGACTTGAGGAATCTTTGTCACGGGAAGAAAAGCACAGAAGGTGATACGCCTCTGGTCACCTGGTGATTTACAAGGTCTCTTTCTTCTCTCATTATCATTTCAGGGCATGGAAGAGGGGAAGAAAGAGGCTACTCTAACTGGTAAGTTCTCCCAACCATGTGTTCTTCCGGCAGCTATGTGGCTGTGATGGGGATTGAAGGTAAAAACACAATTCCAGATGGGTCTTTCTCTGTACTTTTCCTAAATATAGTTATAAGAAAACTAGAAAAGTAAAGTTAACAGAAAGACAGAGAAGGAAAGCACATTGCTGTATGCATAGGTAGGATTGCTCCTCTCCCCAAGACCTTGACCCAAACCTGTCAGGCTCCTGTCTCGTCTCCTGGCTCATTGTCACAGATTATTTAAAACACGGCCCAGCTCTGCAGCCTCTGTCACTACCCATCCCACTGTCCTTCCCCTGGCAATCTCCTCTTCTGTGGCTGTCACAGGAAAAAATCTTGCCTTCTGCTTGTGTCTGGGGGCATTGTAGCAGGGTGGGAGAACACATTTTTAATATAGTGAGGCCATGAGAATGAGCATCACCAACTTTTTTCTGACATTATTCTGAAAAATTCCTTGCTTTTCCCATAAATCCAAGACATATATAAAGAATCTGTTTTCAGTCTTGAAGCTGAAGGCAAGCATCAATTTTAAAATCTATTTTTAAAGCAAATAGCATTGTAATTTATAATGTTAAACTGAAATTTTTGAAGTGCTCTCATCCTTGGAAAAAAGAGAACACTTCATTTTTTGGTGATGAACAATGAAGTGTTTTCTAAAGGTGACTGAGCATAGTACAAAAAGTCCTAAATATATTTATTAGCTTATCAAACATAATGAATTGAATTTGGTTGCTAATAGCTATGACTTTGCAAGTGAAAAGCACTTTTGGTTAGCTAGACAGTTTCTTATCAAAGAACAAAAATACAACATTAAAACATATGCAGCTTACTGAATGATCATGTTATTTGTCAGACAAGCAGAAGTATCATCACTGAAGTGCTCCCAAATGCCAAATTGGGTAATATACATAATTATGCCCCATTTGATTAGATATGTGCCCATGGTAACAGCCACACTCAAGATTCATATATTAGCACAGTCTTGAAGTAATTTTCAAGGGGGACAATGGCAACATCTGAAGCTTCACAGAGGAGACTTTTGGAACATAACCTACACACCAATTTTCTCTGTTCTTGTGGTTATTCTTTATCTTATTATCTTCTATTTTTAAAACAATGCATACCTTGGTTCTCAAAGGGGATATACTGCTTTCTCAAAGTGTCAGTACACTTCTGTCCCTACAAGGAAGATCTCTTACTCATCTTCATTGCATAAAGCCTAAAACCTTCCTATATTTAGGGATGAAACCCAGCAATTGGCAAAGCTGCTGCAAGCTGTTTCTAGGAGGTGGCAACAATCATCACCTGGAAGGCAGCCCATCTCAGATCCACTCTCCTCTTGTAGCCCGAGACTACCCTGTGATGGATAAAGTCTTCTGCATGCTCTTTTAGGCTTTTGCAGAAGCCTTATGAAGAAACTGCAATGCCTCAGCAAGAAACTGATTTTGCATCAGATACAAGCCTCAGAGAGCCTGTAAGCCCTGAGCTACTGCCAACCCACAGGGAATGAGTCCAAAGGGTACTGTTTGGGCAACCATGGAACACAAGAGAGTGTTTAGCTGCAGATGCAATATGAATTGTCTCTGCAGTTTATTTTTACATGCTTAGAGGGTGAATGAGATTGGAAGTGTTAGAGAGAATCAGAGAATTAGCAAAATGAATTATTATTATGCATTATTTATATAAAAAGAGAGAAATATATCCCCTGGTGCAACACTGTATGTCCAGGGATGATGATAGGTGCTGCTTGAAATGCCAGCTGGGAAATTTTTTTTCCCAGTAAGGGAAGGTTTTTTCCCTCAGTAAGGAAGAGACCAAGATACAGAAAATTCCCCAGGTGAAGGTACCAGGGAAAGATTGGTCTATAGCAGGGAAACTGAAGCAATGGGTGCTAAGAGTCTGACAGGAGAGGAGCATAGAGCCTCAGTCCTGGCCAGTTTGGTCCAGAGGGCTAAGGTGTATGTGGCTAATCTGGTCATGTCAGCTATGCCACCAGTGCAAGAGAGCTACACAATGGACCCCTTACAGTGTCCTCAGTTCATAGGAACAAGACAGGGCCTTGCACCAGGGGACTCTGAAGATATGTCATGGAGAGGAAGTCAACACTGAAAGACTGTGAAAAATAAATGTACGAAGATGTTTTAGAATGTCTTTTAGCTTTTTGGAAGAAGAAGGCTATCCTAAGCAAATGGGAAAAAGAGCAGCTAAAAAGCTTTGGTGTGCAGAGAGGGAGCACAGGGGAAGATTTTATTCCCTGGTTTAGCTGTTACTTGGCACAGAGAACTCCCGGGAGCACTTTCTCTAAGGGGCCAGTGACACAGCCAGCCATATTTGTAGCCCTCAGCTGGACAGCAAGAACACTGTCGGAGTGTCCATACAAAGTCATCAAACTGTTACTGGATGCAGCGTAAGGATTACACTTACTGAGGTGAAAGTAGATACACGGATCCACCTTGGGCATGCAGTGCATGATTAGGAGCATGTCATCTTTATCTATATTAGCATGTTCTTAATTATGCTTAGAGGAGAGGATCCTCAGCAATATAAATTAACATTGCAGGTTAAATTATACTGAAGCTGTGAAATCCCTACACCCTTCCCTTCCCTCTTTTTTTTTAAGTACATGCTGTTTTTAACACTTGTTCCCAAAACAAGAGGTTATTCAAACCAGTTTCTTGTTATTCAAATCAGCACCAAACTATGAGGTCTGAAAGACTATGAGGTCTGAAATTAGTCAGACCAAACCCTGGGTCTGCCCTGGAGGAGAGCAGGAAGGCTCTAAACTGGGTTGTGTGTGAACCCTGTGGTGATGGTAGAGATGGCTGTGCCAGCCCTAACCACCCTGTTTTAAGGTGTTTTTAAGGTGTCCACCTTGTGGACAGCCACTACCTGTGTTTGACAGTGCACTTGTGTTGGATATTCCCAGGCATGTGAGACCTCCTACAGACTGAAGGGCATTCTCTGGTTATGGGGCTGGAGGCCTGGCAGCTCTTTGGTGGTGAAACCAGCCCTGAGAGAGTCCTGGGGGTGCCACTGAAAGGCACGGTGGATGTGCTGTGTGTGGGAGTGACAGTGCTCACACACACATGCATGTATAGGCAGTATTGGTCCCTCCTGTGATAAATGGCTCTAACTACAGCTTTGTGAAATTATGAATTTCTGTTTTTCAGAACAGAACAAACTGGGGCAAAAATTAGGAAAAATTGTTTCCTGGAATTATAACAATCATGTTCAGAAATGTTTCCCTGTTCTGTTTTGACATTTTTTTGGATCAAAGTGAAGCATTTTGACATTTCTGAGGTAGGAATGTTTTGTTTCAATTTGTTGAACTGACATGAAATGTTTTGTTTCAAGTCTGCTTAACATTAAAATAGGCAGTGCCTTTCCTTGGGTTTGGGTCCCATTCTCTCCTCTGGGCTGTGCTCCCTGGGAGCTCTGCCTGGCTCCCATAAAGCTTGGGCAAGGTCCATGTTGTTCTGAGTGAGTGCTCAGCCACAAGCCCCAAGCACAGGATAAAAAAAAGAGGCCTGTTCGGGAAAGTTCCTTTCCATGCTGAACTCAGCTGAAATGAAAAATTTTGTGGCAGTTGAAGCAAAGCACTCGGTTCCAGTTTCACTGTGACAAAGCATTGTTTCTAGTCAGCAGCATCCTTGTCTTCCCATAGGCGCTTTTTGAGTTGCAGAAACTGTTTTCTGATTAAAAAAGATGTCCCAGTGGGTTCCCATTAGGTGTTGATGTGATTACACCAATAAGCTCCGGAAGGTCTGCAGGCTGGACTCTCAGATGTAGTGCAGGAGCTGCCCTTTGGTGTTGGTTGAGCAGATTTCCCAACAAACTAAAGACCCTAAAGACCCCATTTGCCTGCTTGGGGGCTGGCTGGGACTGGGGCAGCCTCTGGTTCAGCTGTCCCCAAGGGAGGTGAGGAGGCTGCAATAGGGACAGGAGTGTCTCCTGGGAATTCAGCAGACTCTGCTCTATTCTCTAGGTGGCTCTAAGGTCTTCTTAGGATTTCTGATGAAATTTATGTTGAAATCAGTTCAGAAGTTGCTTTGGTTCATTCTCAACAGCTCTTTATGGCATGAAGCAGATCCTACTACTTACTGTGAGGGATAATTGAGCTCCTTGCCTCCTTGCCCTCCCCCTTTCCTGGGCAACAGCTTCAAAAGATCTCTGATTTTGCTCACCAATCAAGTAATCTCATTTGCAAAACAACTGCAAGGGCCCTGCAAAAGCAGAAGGATAGCTCCTTTGTTAAAGAGTGCCTTTTGGTGACACAAAGGAATCATAAAGGTGATGGAGCTGCAGACTGGATAGCCACATTTCCTGGACTGTGCAGGCTGGCCTCCCTCCCCCTCCCAGCTGAAATTTCAGATCCTGAGTCTAAGGATTATGCAAGGCGTGAGCCCAGTGAGAACAAGATGCACTGCAACTATTCTTAGCTCCAAAAATTATTCCTGGCTTTGCTTTGAAATCTGAACCAGGGTTAATTTCTCTCCCCCTTCCCCCGGCCTGTTTCCTCTCCTCTTTCATGTACCTATTTGCATAGACTGTCATCGTTAGAATTTCCATTAAAATTGAAAGCCTCCTTCCTGCATGTCACCTCTCACAGCCCCCTTCCGCTTGCCCTGCGTGACTTTTGGAGGGCTGGAGAGCAAAGGTCCCGTGCTAGCATCGCCTCCCGAGCCCTGCGCTCCCCCCGCCCTCAGTCCTGCTCCTCCGTTGCTATAGGAACATCCATCAACTTGGAAGTGCCAGAGAAAAAGAACAGAGAGTTATCTTAATTATTTAATGATTGATTAATATATGTTTATAGAGCACTTCAAAACTGCATAATTTTGTGAATTGTTTATTAACTGGGCAACTGGTATAATTTGCTGAACATCCTCCACTCATTGTTTCAATGGAAGGAAAGGGTGGCAGTTTGCAGGTTTTGTAACAGTTATATTACTAAGAATACTTGTAGTTCTGCTTCAGGAAAATAATTTAAATTAAGAGCCTCCATCTCAGGTTTTCATAGGCAGGGCTGCTCCCAACACCTGCCACTAAGGTTACTCAAACACCTCCATTATAAAGACCTATGTTCAGCTGTTCTTTGGTAAGTTTCACCCACCTGGAAAGAAGGATTGAGCTTACTTCTCCTAAAGGCTGAATAAAAAGAGGAGGCAGAAAGTGCTTGCAGCTGGTGGTGAAACATGGCTGGCTGGTATGGGAGCCTCAGCTGCACCACTCTGCTGAGTGATGGTGTTTTTGCCAGAAGGCCACAGAGGCCTTTTGATAAAATTTGTGTGCTCTGTGCCTGTAGTATCGGGCTGGAAGAACTGTGTAAGCAGGCTCTGTCAGCTGATGAGGAAGGATGGGATGAGGAGCATGGTGCTGGTGTTATGGTGTACTGCTGTGTTTCCACATCCAGCCGGGGCTGCCAGCTACACTGATATCTGTTGCCCATGCTGGTTGTAAATCCTGAGCTCTACCCAGCCTGACCCAGGCAACCTGCTGAAGCCAGCCTGCCTGTGCTCTCTCCAGCCCCCAGGGCCTTCTTCGGGTCTGACTTTCCCTGATGCCTGACTGCTCTCTGTCTTCTTCCCTTTCCTGTTAACAACCTGCAACTCCTGCACGGAGGGATGCAAGGTAAGTGTAGGCTGGACACCTGAAGAGCTCTGTGTCGCTAAGTGGGGGAGAGTCTGGGACATGCAGCACACACTGCCACGCATGCTTGAGAACTAAGACTTGCAGTCAGCATGATTTTGGTGTGAGCTGTCGTGCACCTTGGAGATCTGTAGGGCTGGTACACCCTGGTGTCAGGCCCGATGGTCCTTGTAGGTGAGGCAGGATAATGCAATAGAATACAGGCAGCTGGTGTAAGCTGGTGCTCCCTGCCTGACTCAGCCAGGCTCCTTACCTGAACAAGGCCTGCAAGACCATGGCTGCTGTGGTGGAGGATGATTGGGAGAGTAATAATTCTAGCTGGTGCTCTCAGAGGGGCCCTTTTGCCCAGGTGCTTGGTATGAAGCACTGAAGACCTGTGATGCCATGGGATAGGTGTTGATCACGTGTGTGACGTGTACAGCTCCCTAGTTTTTAAGAGGAAGTACAGAATGAATAAGGAATGAATAAGGAAACTTGCTAAATGAAACAAATTTGTCCTGGATTCACATTGGAATTTAGGAAGTATTAAAATCTTGTTAATTTTAAGGACTCTTGGACTTCTCAGCCCCTGTGAATCCATCTTCTGTAGAACAATCATCCCATAAAGGTGTCTTCACATGTGGCAGCTGCCCTTCAGGTTTTTTATGGAGTTTAATTATGCATTGTTGCAGAAAGGTCTCTGCTCCACCTGAAGAAAGCAGTAGCAGCATTAGGTTGTTATTCTGTAGTAGTTCAGCACTAGAGGGGGATGTAGCACGTGCTTTACATCCAGCAGGTTTCCTATGTACATGCAACAATATTTTATAGTGGTGTTTAGGAGGAGGCTGTTTCTTGAATTGCCAGCATAAAGATTTTTGTCTTGCAGGGGCAATTTCCTTGCATAGGATAAAAATCAGAGAGGTTGCTATTTGCCAAGCCTTAAAAGATTGTGCTTGTAGTCAATTAATTTTGTTATGTTTCATGTGTGCGTTGGATATTGGGGCCTCAGAACTTCCTTCAGGCGATTTTCAGGTGTTTTTGGGTTTGTTTTTTTTTTTTTTTTTTTGTTTGTTTGGAGCTTTTTTTGGGTTGTTGTTTTTATTTGGTTGGGTTTTTTGTTTGTTTTTTGGTTTGGGGTTTATTTTGGTGTATGGCTGATATGAGCAAACAGAGGCTGCTCTTTAGTTTGGCTATAGCTCTAATCCAGGCTGCTGGCTGGAAAGGTCTAAGCTCTGCCCTTCTTCCCAAGGGGACACTTCATGTGCTAAGCTGTGGGACTGCAGTCTGTTATGGTAGTGAGTCCTGTAAGTAGCTGAACGAAGATGTAAAGCCAAATCCACCCAGTTCTACTTGCTTGGAAAGCTGCACATTTCTGTTTTCAACAAAAATGGTTCTTCAGCTTTGAAGAGGTCCCAGTAATAAAAACCAGTTGTCCACTTCATGCATGAGCAAAATACTTGGCAAAAAGAGCTGCTGCCTTGGGGTTTTGCAGAAGCTGGTCAAATTCCTGTCATCTTGTTTTCTTTCTCATCTCCAGTGAGCAATTCTTATTCCACTGTTTTACGCAACAGTGCAGGAGTGTGCCAGTGTGAGGAGGTGACTTGCTAGCCTGTTAGCCAGGAAATTTCTCTGTGTGCCTTTGGGCATGATAGTTTGTGAGAAGAGCAACCAGGCTGGAGTATGCCAATGTATATGCACAAATGTGGCTGTAGTAGAAGGTGAGAATGTCAATTGCTGAAGAAAACCTATATTCAGGCCAGTGGCTGAAGACACTCACAGATCCAAATTCTGGCAGTTTGCTCTATGGGAGATCATCATGTGTGCCCCCATGCCCTCCTCTCCTTTCTCCTGCTTGTACCCTGGAATTGCACGCGGCTGTGGTTCCCACCTCGCGCTGAGAGAAATGTCGGCTAGCCAGAAAAGATGTCCCCGTTCACATTTCCACACAGAAACTTTTCTTTCCCTACTTTTAGTGCCTGTAATTACTTCTTTACTCCAGTGCCAGCAATCTTCCATCAGGCATCGTTATTAATGGAGAGAAAAGAGAAGGGAAGGGAGGGAGAGAAAGAGAGAGAGTGCCACAAAACTTAATTTAATCGCAGCACCCCATGCTCAATTTAACAGACACAACAGCTCAGAATGGGGTCCCTGTGCAACGGGAGGGCAGGCAGTGGAGCGTCCCTGGAAAGAATTAATTGTGGATGACAATGTGTAAACAGTGCAGATGAATAGGGCATGCAGGTGTGAGGCACCGGGGCCATCCCAGGGACTTTTTCACACGAATTTCAGCTCCTTCACTGCTGACCTGCTCCCGAAAACGTGATTAGTGTCGGCGTTGGGAAACCATTCAGGGTGTCAGGATTTGGCACATATTAACTAGCCCTGGGGAAGAGGGGAGGGAGCACATGGGGGCTATGAAAGGAGGAAGTCTGGCGGACAAGGGGATTGTTAAAGGGCCAGAAAATCCTCATTGCTCTGAGGTGCCCTTGCTGCTTGAAAATGGAAAGGAGCTGAAGCAGAATAGAGCTCCAAGGCACTCTAGCCCTTACTGAGCTATGTGGAAAACAAGATAATACATTGTGGAATACTTTTCTTTGAGTGTCTGTCATAAATATTAGTGATGTTTGTATTAATGACTTTTCTTGGCTGTGGCTTTCCCAGTCCTAGACACTTCAGCTTGAGAGACAAACAGTCAAAACAAGCAGGAAAGTTAATGACACAACAGTGCTGAGAACAGGAAATATCTCCTGGGTATCATATAGAGGTTGTTCAGAGGGCAAAAATGCAGCTTCATAATTATGTACTCTATATGTACAGTGATACAGACAGGGGATTGTACAATGGGCCCAATTTACCAAGCCTGAGGTCAGATGCTCTTAAATTATGTTCCTTGTGCCAGCCTGGCTTTCTGCATCCAAGCAGGGGAGTTACATGCAGAGAGTAGACAAGGTTACTGACATCTTATCCTACTTGTAAAGAGTGATGCAAGGGGAAGGATGGAACTTGATGAGGACTACCATAAATACCAGTGCCTCTGCTAGATTCTATTATGCTCTTTCTTCCTTGCTGGAAATCCTTTCCTTGCCTGTCTTGTGACTTGGGCAGCATGGCAGGAGTGCTGTGTAAGTGCCTGCTGAGATTCACAGCTTTGAGCTCCCTAGACTACTGCAGCTCAAAGACTTGGGTCTCACATAATATAACAAAAATAAAAGTTACTCTAATTGCAAACATACTTGTGGATGCAAAGGTGAGGTTGGACTCTTGCTGGCCTGGTGATGAAAACGGGCATGCCATTGGTGCTGATTTGGCAGTGCAGACACCTGTGTGGGTGGCAAAGTGGATCGGCCCCTTCCTTGGCTGTTTTGGCTTGAAGAGATGGAATAGGGGATGAGGGGGGGGGCACGAAATATCATCACAGAAACCATGAAGGCAAGTGTAGAAATCCCACCTCAAATTCAGAGTTGCACTTAGTCACTGTTGGAAAATTACCTGCTGATGTTGCTTAGTAACTCACAATTATATGACAGACTAGCTCCTCATCCTTTTGAGAAAAGGCTGGTGGTGGCCATTGCTACCTCCAAGGCATATTGTGGGGCTGGAGGAACAGAGAACTTCTGTGTCTGGGTCATGGAAGTTGTGCCTTTAGTCCTGATTGTGGCAATTGGAAATGATTTCTGTGGTAAATCTCTGGAAAATAGCAATGGCTATGTGGGAAAGATACTCCTTAAGCACTAAAGTAACCTGGCAATGCTTGTATGCTCAGTTAAATTGTTGGCAGAAGGGCAAAATTTGATTGCCGTTAAACCCAGTGATAGCTAGATTAATAAGAAATAATGGCACAGGCTTTATGCAGTACAAGCCTACAAAAAGGCCATGTTGAGTTGTGTTAGTTCAGGTGTGGGGGAGATGGGGCTAAGGGAAGGTCAGTAATTTGCAAGCAGTGAAAATGGGACAGCTGAAGAAAGTGAGGATGTGTGTCCCCAGTCAGCTGTGTTAAACTTAAGACCGTAGCTCTAGCTTGAAATATTACAGAATCCTCACACCAGGTGTTTAACACAGTGCTGCATGTGAAATATGCTCCTGTGGTAACAAATTGCTCTTTCTAGTGGGGATGTCCAATTAGTGCAGAGGTTCTCAGGCTTCATGAGAAATCAGGGCAAGGAGGGAAGTTTAGAAGCCATACAGGGATGTACCCCTTCTCAAGGCAGTTCTACTTTTGTCAGTGGTACCAAGCATGGGGTCTGGGCCTGGCCAGGGTGATGATGAAGGGGCTGGGCTCCAGGCACTGTGATCTTTGTAAAGGTGCTGGTTGGGTTGTGGTGCAGGTGGGAGGATCTGCTGCCCTTCTAGGCTGCAGAAACTCTTGAATACAAGCTCGTTGTGACTGTGAGTTGAGTGATGGATTTACCCACAAAAATTTGAACTGTTTACATTAGAATTCCTGATACTAGTCCCAAGTTATTGTGCAGTTCATGTTGCTCTTCTTAGTGCTTTTTCCTCGCATCAGGTGCACTTTTTCAGACCTATCAGCTTATTGATCAAGACTAGACCCTCAAGCATCCTGAGCCATGACTTCTGATCCATGCCACTGGTTAACCAGGGGAAGAGCTCTGATCTAGAAGCAGATGTAGCTGCAAAGCAGCTTGGTTGCCTGACTTTTTTTTTTAAGTGAGAATGTAGCTTGATGCGACAAAAGGAGAAATATACCCTTCTCCCAAATCAAGGCAACAATATTGAAAAATCCTAATAACTGTGGGACAAAAATCTCTGAGGCAGCAAAAGGAGTGTTGCTTACAATTAAATACTCGACTAGATAAATAGTTCAAATTGTGTAGAATTCTTAATGGTGATGTATTTGCCCAGCTCTAAAAGTCCCCAGCTTTCTCTTGCTTTCTCAAAAACACTTCTGCAGTTGATATTGATTATCATATCTGATGAATTTGATGATATACTAAGTCCAGCTTTGCACATGTTTCTGTGCTGTGAGAGAGCATTCAGCAAAACACTTGTCTGCATTCTGCCTTCTGCCAGTGCCTTGGCAACACTGGAGTTTTCCAAAGTGCTCGTAGATACACAATCTAAGTAACTTATTTTCCTTGTAGCGAGGCCGCAGCAAAAGGTGCCTTCAGGAGAGGTTACAGCAGGGGGCAAGGAATCAGGAGCTCTAGAGTGAGATGGAGCAGTCTGTCCTGGGAAAGAAGACCTAAAGCTCTGGGTGCATAGGGCTACTGGCACCAGGCTAGGACAAACCCTGGATCTGCCAGAGGAAGGAGACTTGGGAACATCGAGAAAAGGCTGTGAGGGTGAATTCACTGCTTAATATTCAGGCCAATGAGAGATATCTCACATCTTAGTCTCTGTGGGGTCATTCATCACTTTTTCTTAGCTGGTCTGCTTGCAAGTAGTGCTGGTCTGGCTGCAGCACAGAAATGCAGTGGTATGGCAACACCAATACAGAGAAATTATGAAAAGCACAGCCTCTGCTGGTTTATGGGTGATCTGAGATACAATTAAATGTTGTAGAGCTTAAAGACAAGATATATTTCTCTCAAGCTGGAGACGGGTTGACTAATTTCAATAAAATAAGTCTATATGAAACATTGAGCCAATGCTCAGATGAAGTACATTCTGAGTAACTTACTTTTTTCTGACAAGTTTTTTGAAGTCTGCATTTACAGCTTCTGCTGGGAGTGCTTGCAGAACTTTTAAGTATTTTAAGCATCCCTTCACAGACAGGCTTGTTGCGTATTTTCTATTTTCTCATCAGTGCCTACACTGAGGCAGAGGATGTGCAATACTGATTTCTCAGTGCAAATGATTTTCCTGGAAAATATTTTTCTTGGGTGTAGACCATGAGTTTGAAGGTAAACAAGGCACCTTCTTTAGTTCCAATAGTTAACTGTATTAATTGAACTGAAAACCAAAAAACCACTTAATCCTAGCTGTTACACAGTGATGGATGGTTGCTAATGCCATCTGCTCTGGAACAGGTACCAAACTGGTTATGCTGGGATGCTCAATCTGTCTGTCCAGCTAGCAAAAGCTAATCCCCTGCAATGTTAAGCCCTGTCCTCTGGCTAGGGTTGTCCGACTCTGGTGGCATGGTCGGGAACAAAGGGTTTGGTTCATTGTTGGCTCCAGCTGCAGTGGTAAAGCATAGGGCTGCTTGACAAATGCTCCCAGACATGAATCATGTGTCTTATTATCCATTTCTGTGCTCTTTGAACTCTTTCTTTGCCACCCCTGCATCTCCATTTCCGTTCCTCAATCGAGAGAGACAACCTACACCTAACTAGTTTTCCCTTGTAGTCCTGGTTTTGCCATATATCCATTTCTGAGTTTGCTATTTCTGATACTGCTAACCAGGCTGTCTCAGGCTTTTATGCTGTTACAGGTATGGTTACCAGGCATGCTGTCCTGGCAAGGCCCCATTTCCCAGAATGTCCCCAGTGCTCCACTCCAGCTGTCTTGTGGTTCGGCTGTTGCTCGCACACGCTCCCCATAACCACACGAGGGATCCAGCCAGCCTTCACAGCACCACCTGTACCTTTTGCCAGCTTCTCACAATATTCCCTCTCACATTCAGCTTTCCACGTCACATCCACTTTCTTGCCCGTTAGCTTCCAGACTCTTTCCAGGTAGCTCAACCTCAGGCCATGGCCTAGCTGGCAGTTTGGTACCTATGGTGTTAGTCCCATCCTGCTGCCTGTGGAGTTATTATTTGCTTGTAAATGATCCGTACAAAGACTATTAATATATTTATTGGATGACATAAATCATCTTGTTACTGAAAAGTCTTGCCTTTTTGAGGATATATGACACGAAAGCTAAGGCAGAAGTCCTGTCTGAGCAGTTGTATGTTGTGCTTTCCAGCTAATGCCAAATGCCAGGACTGTTTAATAACAAAGCAGACTCAAAGAAGGTGGTCATGAAATGTTTGTGGATGTCCTTGCGTGTTCCTTGGCAAGTCTGTGGTATCACCTCTAGTACCCTGAGGGTGGTGAAACGACTCAGCTTGGTTGTTTCTTTCACACCTTCAAGAATGTGTGAGGTGTCATTTTGGATCTGCTAAGCAATGCTGGATGCCTGCCCAAACAAAATTGCTGGCCATGGGAACAGTTGAAGTCCTTATGAGAGAGGCATGCGGGAGAGGGCATGAAAGCAGCCAATGGCAAAAGCACCCATGAGGTGTTTGCCTGTGTCTCTGCCCTTCCCTCAGCACTCCAATTTTGCACCTCTGCTGAGCCCCAGTGGAACCAGTTCCTCCTGCACAGCCAAGGGAAAGGAGAAGTGTTCTCCATTCAGTGGTGCTGGGTGACTGAAGCACCTGCAGCCACACTGCTTGCTCCCAAGAGAGACAACTGCTGCAGCCCTGCTCTCACCCTCCTGCCACCCACGTGCTCACCTCCAGCTCCTGCTGGCAGCCACAGACCTCTGCTAGGCACTGCTGGGCTCTCTATGCCCTGGAGGTTGGCACACCTGGGGAAAGATCCTTTATGAGATGGACTCTCACACGTCTTGGACATGAGGACCACAAAATTTGTAATAAGGTAAAGAACTTGTGAGGCCAGAAATGAGTAGGTAACCCACACCTGAGGGAAACTGGTCTACCTAAGCTTTCTGCCTTGAAAACTAAGTGAGATTAACCTAGCTGTGAGTGGCCATTAGATTTGTATCCATCCACAGGCTTCAAATGGATTGTAGCAGCATCACTGCTTAAATCTTCACATTGCAGACTAAATTCCTACTGGATTAGTCTATTAGAGAATATGAGAGAATTATGTCTAGTAATGAGAGAATTATTAGTCTATTAGAGAATATGAGCTCTTTATGCACAGTCTGTTTGACCTCTGTTTGCATGGCAAGATATTGGCCTGTAATTATTTCCCAAACACATTGGGCTACTGTATATTCTAGATAATAATAACATAATTTATATTGCCTACTTTAAAAAGCCAGAAAAATTGGAATTTTTTTAAGAGACGGTAATGTTTAGAGAGAGACTGAGATGCTGAAAGATCTGAAAATATCTCATAATAGAAATGCACAGAAAGCCCTTTTAAACCACACCAAAGAGTCTAATTCTCTCCATATTTTGAGCACCTTTGTCTTCCTTTGCATATGTAAAAGGTGAAGTATTTGGCTAGTTCCCAGCCAAGACTGCACACCCAAGATTCCACTCAGCTTCTCCACTCCAGTCATGCACACAGTTTTACCTGTTTTGCCAATGAAGGAGCTGGTGGGCTGTGCAGCCTTGGCTGGTGCCAATGCTCTGCCTCAAAAATTTTAGTGGTTAGGTGATGGTGGCCACACTCTGGGATGGCTGCAGAAAGTTTGGCTGAAAATGTTTTCTGAAAAATGTACCAGGATCAGTCCTCTGACAGCATATACCTTTCTGCTCTACCAACTGAAGAATCAACCTTTGATGCATGGTGCCTGGCAATGTATCTCCATCTTTGGGTCACATTCAAGAGACATTATTACTGCAGGCAGTGAGAAGGGACATTTTACAGCAGGCCTGATGGCTTGCATAGGATTTTAGGGCCAGACCAGAGATCAGTGCCAGTATCTGGCTCAGCTGGTACTGCCAGACCTGAGACAGCCCCATGGGTGACCCTGGCAGTGATGTACTACCTGGGCTTTTTGGGCCCCAGAAGGGACTTCTAGGTTAATTCAGGTATCAGAGGGTCAACCCACCATTAGTAAAGACAGATGTGTTGCACGTATAAGTGGGGAATGGCTGTTTCTCTGGGGGAAGGTAGCTCCACCACTGGGTAGCTGGCACATGAACAAACTCTTTCTGTACCTTGAAGGTGAAGCACGGTCTGTGGTTCTAATATAATGCCTGACCAAAAGCTTGTTTTAGGAAATGGAGAATACTCTGAAAGCTTTGTTGTAGGCTTGAGGCAAAAGTTGCGCGTGCTTTGGGGAGGACATGCACAGTCCAGAAGCAATGGAGGTTCTTCATGAGAGTGGGGCAGGTCCTGTGCTGTCCGTGCATCCCTGCACCCAGATGGGTATTGTCATTAAATAGGTTTGTAAAAGATAAGTCTCTTTGGCTATGCTGGAATGACATGGGTGTGTATTCTTCCTGCAACCTGGGAGCTTCATGGACTGTGTGGATTCAGGAAGAGACTGTAATGAACACATTAGAAATCTACAAGTTCTGAGGAGACCATAGCTATGCCCCACCGAGAGGTCTGCTCTTTAAGTCGAGTGGCACATTCTGTGAGGACTCTTGTTTTCTAAGGAGCAGCCTTTGGCAGAGCTGCCATATGCATGGGGCTCTGGCATCCACCTGCTGTGCTGGTAAAGCAGGTGTGTGTATTTGAGAGGCATTTCTACAAACACACAGGAGGGTCCTTGTACACAAATGTATATGTCTGTCTCTTATGTGGCTGTGTTCCTTTGAAATGATCCAGTATCACGCTGAAGTGAATGGGAGGTGGGTAAAGCCTACAAGCCTACTCATGGGAGTACCAATTTGCATGAGCACGTCCTTGTTTTGAAGCAGACTACTGTTCTCTGCAGACTGCAGCCTTTTCCCCTTCTCCTTTTGTATTTTTCAGTATGAAAATACTGGATATACTTTGTTTTTCTGAGGTGTTCCTTGTGATACAAGAAATACATCTTTGTCAGTGCTTTATATAGCCTTAACACCTGAGGAAGCAAATGGCAAGCACTGGAGACTGATGGTGCTCAGCACATTCCTGGGAAGTCTTCTTGATCAGCCTCATAAGCTGTGTTCTCTCTTCCTGCTCTCCACTTTATCCACAGTGTGCATTACACTTGCCCCAGCTTTGCAGAGATAATTTGCACTCTCCTAGTTCATTAGCTGCTACCCCCTCCTGTCCATGGGCAAAAAAAAGCCCTTACTGTTCAAAAGAACACATGCAGCAATCATTAATGCTGACCCTAATTGTGCCAATTCAAACCACTCAATAGCTCTAATTAAAACCTCTCTTGTGCAGGGCACTGAACAGTAACAAAACTGTCACCCTGAACAATCAAATCATGGAGCTAAGAAATTTTTTTCCCCCTGTTGTTCAAATGTTGTTGCTGCTGTCAGAAGGGTCATCTGAAGGGATTAAGTATGGGGCTTTTGTAGCTTGCAAAGTTGGTGGGAGTAGGCGGGGGAATATCTAAACCCAACCAATAGCTTCTGGTCACAGTTTGAAATCAGAAGACGCCAACTTTTTTCCAGGTCTCCTTTCATCCACTTTACCCACCCCCATACAGCAAGCAACACCTGCAAAGTAGACAGGCTGTTGGTTATGAGACACATGGACACCACAAGTCAACTTAAACATCTGCAAAGGAGGGGGTGAGGGGGAAACCCAGGCGTTCCTATCCCTACAACCTTGTTTCTCAGGGTCCCTGACTACACTTTCCTGTGCGCCATAAATAACTCTGCAATTACATTAATTGGTTGCATATTTGTTGACACAGGGGTGGACAAGGGTAGGTTATGGTGGGAGGATTTTTTGCTTTCAGTGCAATTTTATACTACTTTCTTCAGATGTGCTTTAATCCCCACTCTCCCTCCCCCCATTATTTAGAGTTCTCATATCTTTCAGAATAACTTTATAAGCATGTGGGTGGGAGGGGGCAGCAGGAAAAAAAGAGCGTTAAAATTAATTTGATGGCACCCATGCACACACATCTGTTCTGCTGTGTTTCCCTAGCAAAGTCTATCAATCAAAAGGAAAAGGTTGATATGTATCACAGTGGGATATTTCAAAAAGCTGGATGCAAGCAATTGTGTGCTGTAAGGTTTTATTCTGCACTGAGTTTCTGACAGGAATCAAAATCTCAAAATGGTGTCCATGTAAACCTATATTTTATATTTCCAATTTTTTTAGAAGGTAATGAAATTAATAGAGCAATAGAGTTAACTACCAAAATTCCAGTGATGGTATCTTTCTGTTTATCATTGTGCATGTTCTGAAGCCCAAACCTGGGATCACAGGTAGGAGCCTGACAATGCTGCAAGCACTTTTGTATCTGTGCTTCTATTTTAGATCATTACAGGAACACATGCTAGCTTCCCTATGTGGTTCTGGGTTCAAACTACCATCTCAGAGTACTTGGTATGGGGTACTTCACTGGTCTTCCCTTCCAGTGCCTCCTTGACTTGCTTTCTTTTGCTTTAGTAGTAATCAGAGTTGCAGTGAGCAAGTTCACGGTGTGTTTCATCTCATCTCCTTTCTTCTCTTCTAAGCTGCTGTCCCAGGTGAGAACTAGGGAGTAGGATGACACCATAGAGTGCTGGCAGTCTGCCTCTTCAAACATGATGAGCACTTTGCTAGAAACCACCTTGGTTGTTTCTTGTTCTGACTGCTGGGCTGTGCCGTGTGCTGTTACAACATTGCCTTGTCTCAGCAGTGAAGCTGTTTCATTTAGTGATGGATTAAACAGCCCATACTTAGAGTACAGCTTGACTCAGCCTTTAAGCATTCAGCGTTGGTTAGTGATGAAGCACAAAATCTTAGTGTATGAAGACACATCCTTTATGTATATAAGCAACAGGACAAAACCTAAGAATGTTTTTAAAACATTTTGAGGTGACCAGTCTCTTGTGCAAAACTCTTTGCAAACTTGGCCATATGAGCAGAGAGGTTCAGCATACAGTCTAGTTTCACCAGTTTGCCTCAGACCCTGTGAGTACTAGCCTGGAGTCACTAGGAGGACCACACTCTTTCCTTAAAAGGGGTGGGTTGTACTGTGATGTGTGATGGTGCTGACCCACCTCTGCCTTTGTGCTACCACTGAGTGGTAATGCAACACTCTGTAGTTTTCAATAGCAATGTGCTCTTAAAATGGGATGAAGAGAAATAGGTGACACTACTATGTGGCATTCAAATGAGTGCATTTCAGAGCAAGGTTCCTTCATCAGCAGCACTGGAGAGAAGAAACCAGAGCTCTTTGACAGTTTTGTTGTCTGTTGGGGGCAATGGGATATAGAAAACCTGTCTTATACTCCTTTACACTTGCTCAAGAATGGGAAATAAGGCAGAGAGGGCTTTTGACCAGCTCTAGGTGCTTTCAGCCAAGCTGAGAACAAACCCTGGGACCCTAGTATCTCGTCTAGCTTCTGGAAAGCAGCAGCTCTTTTTCTGAGCTGATTCTTGCCTGTGTTCATATAGGAAGCTCTGTGTGTCTCTGTTATCTGTTGAGCTGAGGATAGGGGATTTCTGCAAAATAGACTCCAGTGTAGATTCCATTGCTTTCTGTATGGATCTCCCACGGTCCTGTCTGCCCTTCCGTCTCATTCCTTGCCCCCATTTTCTAGGCAGCAATGCTGGAGTCTATCGTCTTGACTAAGCTGTTGCACTTTAATTTTCAACAGGCCCCTATTGCTCTTGCACCTTGTGTGTGGTCTTTGAACGTTATGTGGCTCGGCAGCTGGGAATAGTGAGTGGGTGGGCAATTTAAAACAGAAAAGACTCTGTATCAGCACAGGGCTGAGGTTTGAACTCTGCTCAGCTTTGGATACATATAGCTGGTTCTCAGGGCTGTGATTTAAGTGTCGTTTCGCTGGTGTCAGTGTGAAACTTAAATCAGTGCTAAGAAACTGGTAGGGAAGAAAAAACAAACTTTGCTTGTCCGATAACAAGTGTTACTCTTGGCCTTGATGAAAAATTGTGGGATCAAGGCATCTTAGAATGTACTCTGCTGTTTTGTCACCATTTTGCCTCCACAACTGAGAAGACAGAGTGTCTAATTTGATGTCAGGATTTCTTTGCTGGAGTATATTTCCAAGCTGTTTCATGCCATTTAGAGCAGAAATCTGATTCTGAGTTTCCCGAAGATATAGACTGCTAAAGGAGAGAGGCAGATGAGGGGGGTGCTAATCTGTGAGACAAAATATTTCATTGCATTCATCTGAGCGTTTCTGTGAGGCAAGGTAAATGTGCTCAAGCAACAAAATGTAGTCCCAATATCATAACTTGTTGAACTTGCAGGGTCTGGTCCTCAGTTGCTTCCTTCTCCTTTTTGTGCTATGTGCTGGTTGAGGATCACATGGAGGGGAGGTCAGGCAAGGGACCCTGCCTTCCATGAGCCCTAGCCTGATTCCCACACACACTTTTCTTTTGTACTTTTGATGGTGAGCCCACTCGGCATGGGCAGAGGGTTCTCATGTATGGGGGATTCACCAGCTGCTCTCCTTCGCATTTGCAGCCCAGAGTACCAAGTCCTCAAAATTTCAGCACAGAGGTTGTTTTTTCCCCACCCACTTTCCATCTATCCCACCCAGGTAGACAGAATCCTTGCCTTGATAAGATTGATAAATGAGGTTGGAACAGATCTCTTTTCTGGAGTCCATATGGAGTCCAATCCAACTTCAAACTCATAGCTGACAAAAAAAAAAAAAAAAAAAAATATTGGCAAGTCCCTAAGTACTTATAAAGATTCTAAAGGTTAAAGATATGGTTGATTGGCATTCTGTTTAGAGCCTGGAGTGATGTTATATTTGCTTTACAGAATTCAAAGGAGTGCACAATTAACATTAGAAATCTATTAGATAGATATTTGGAAGAGTAATTCAATCTTCCAGTGCCACATATATACCCATCATTCATCACCACTGCAGAGGGCCTCATATTGATTTTTTGCATAACATCCTATAATTTGTAAAACATAAGTAAGAGTAAAAAGGCCAAACAATGAGAATATCCTTGTTTTCAAAGAGCTGACAGATTACAGACTAACTTCAGCTATGTCATTGTAGTGGTTCCACCCTTAAAAATAGGTATGTGCTGAAGTACCATGAAAAAACATACTGAAGATCAAATGAGCATTACTGCCTCTTTACTACATCTTGCACTTTACTGCATTCCTTTCTTTTTTTGTTTAATTTTGTCCTGTTTTCATAATAGTACTAGGGTATGGCCAACAGTCTCTTCCCATGATGGAATAATATAGGTACATGAAGGTATGACTGGGTTATTAGGCTCAGATGGATGGGCACTAGTGAGAGGTGAAGGTCTGGCAGTGGTGTAAACTAGTCAGGACTACTAACAACTCTTTGGGAAACCAAAGTAGTGCAGCCAGAACCAATACAATTTAATATCCTTTCTAGAGAAAAAGTCTGAACAGCATTTCTGTATGAGGTATAATGAATGAAGTGGCAGACTCTAAATGGATTTCATGGGAAAAGGTTTGAAATCCTGTAATATTTTTGACAAAGCTTTTCGTTCAAGTATAAGTGAATATTCTACAAAGAGCTTCCAGGATGAAAAGCCCAATAAAACACTTATTTTTTACTCACAGTGTTTCTGTTTCATTCAAGCATATATATACATACATATAATTAGCTTCCATAAAAAGCTGAGACTCTCTTTTTTTGACATAATCCAGCAAATACACCCCAAAACATGCTGAACACCCCAAAGCAATGTATCTCTGCTTCTCAACAAGTGTGAATACTTTGCAGTTAGCAGCAACTGACTGTTATTCCATCATGGGAAGAGGTTGTTTTCCATACACCAGTATTATTATGAAAACAAAAAAGAAAGGAATGCAGTAAAGTGCCAGATGTAGTAAAAAGCTGGTTGACACTGGGATGACACTGTATAATTGCTGTATGCTGTGACTGAATATTTTTTAACCCAACGATGTCTGATTTGCATGCTCATAATCAATGAGTCAAACTTGCTCGTCTCCACAATCCCCTTACTTTACCTATGTCTGGGAAGCTGGGGGAAATTGAATTCCACCTCATTTTAGGGTGCCTGAACAGACTCTCTGTGGTTGCTATTCTTCATAGGGTCATGAGTGTGCTGTGGCTTTTCTGTCTTTACTCTGGACTGCCCCAACTTGCCTCTAGATGGAGATTTGCAGGTGTCAGTGTAGTAGAAAGGGTTCTTCTGCTACTGCAGGTTCTCAGCAATTAAGACCTGGCAGCAATGGATAATTCTCTGATTAAATGGTCCAAATTATTAAATGGGCACAAAGTTACAAAAAAAAAAAAAAAAAAAACCCCAAAAAAACCCCAAAAAAACAAACCAAAAACAAAAACCAAACCCAACCCCCCCCCCCAAAAAACCCCAAACAAACAAAAGCTCTAAATTCTGCATTGTTACAACCCACAACAACAAATCTTACAGCAAATTTCCCATGTTCTTCTTTACCTCTTTTTAAAATTTTGACAAGTGACATCTAAACCTCTTGCAGGAGTGATTGTAGCATCTACTGACTTAAAAAAGAACCTCTAACTGTAAATTAGTCCCTAAAAGCAATTACATCATATTTGGAGGCTGCAGATTATTCTCTATTGAAAGTTGAATAATCATTTCTACTAAACATGTGCAAGAGAGGAATTGTGCCCTGATGGAAGCTGTGGCAGATAAATCCCATGACGGTTCTGAGTGCCAATACTGTTTAAAAGAGGCCAGTGATCTTCTGAAACTTGTTTGAGGACAAGACAAGTAGAAGCAGAGGCAAATAATCAAACAATTCTCCCTGAACAGTTGTCGAGACCACCAATATACACATCCTGTGCCATGAGTTTGTGGTGATGCACGTGATATGCAAGCACCATAGCAACAAGATATTGATCATCAACAGATGGGCACAGGTTGGGGTAAGTCTTCAGAGGTGCAAGTCGTAGGCTGTATCTCATGTACACAACAAGTCCCAACGGTACCAGTTTCAGTGCTACCTTACCATCACTGCATAGCTGAATTCATTAGGGCTCAGCATACGTCTTCCTCTGAAGGATCCATGTGTTGGGCCTGGTATACAAATGCCTGGACATGAAGAACAACTTCTCTTCCAGTTCTGTCTCTCTCTCTCTTTGTGGTTTTCAGTTACAGACTCTGGGTAAGTTTGCTAGCGAGACATGCCACTGATGGAAGTGGCACTGTGCCAGCGGCATTTGGTGCGCTGAGTGATGGCAGGGTTTTTCAGAAGAGTTCAGGTGAGAAGATTAGGTGCCCAATTCCTCTTATGTTTGGTCAGTAGCCTTCTCTTGGCTCATCAACATCTCTGCGATGCCACTGATGCCCAGTGCAGGCACTTCCTACTTGCTAGCAACCTGAGAGAAACAACAGACAATTTAATGGCCCAAAGCTTTCTGTTTCTGTAGTTTATTCTATTTACCTAGATTTTTCTTTGATGACACAACATCAAAGTGCACCTATAACAACTAGAGTACCAGGCGCAGTGTGCCAAAGAGTTGGGCACACATTCTTAACGGTGAAATGACACTGGAAAAGACCCATGTATTTTCTCTCTTAATGATATCTTTAAACAGAGCTTGGATATCCCTCCAGCCTCCTGAATGGTGACTTGCTGAAATTTTTGGGACTGGAACACCTCAGTAAAATTTAGTGGTGATACATAAGCCAGGCTATGAAGTCTCTTCTGCACTAAGGCAGTTACTATCCACAGGAGAAATATTTCTCACCACAGAGAAATACCTGGCCATGGCTGGGAGTACGTGTGGCAAAGTTATGAACAGCTTTGACCATGAAGGGGTCAAAGGTTTCTGTTATTGGGAATTTCTGACCCTCTCTGGAACTTCTACTTGGTGTTAAGATGCTGCTGGTGTCAGAGCCTCATAGGCATTGGTGGATAGGTTTCCAGTGTAGTTGGTATTTTCTATTAGGGATTAAGAAAACAATTACATTTTCATGGTGGTAACAAACATCTAGCATAGAGATCCTGATATCTTTGTGTTTGTGTATGAAAAATACACCAAAGAAAAGCATTCATGTTTAAAGTACAAGTGGTAAAGAACACATGAAGGCAAAGCACTAAATAGGTCAGATGCAAAAATCCCCCTATGAAATTGGAGAGGAGAATGTAGGCAAGTGTAATATTGTTATCTGGACTGGAATTTAATCAAGACTTAAGTATGAGGTGATGTGGTACTTCAGTGGCGGGATCACTGCCTCAACAAAACCGTACTAGAATCTGCCTGTCTTTTCACAGATTCAGGTGTGCACAGGTATAACATGCCCAACCTCAACGAAGCCGATCCTGGTATCCACAAGGACACTCATATTCAGATTTCCCAGCTCTTTCCCTCCTCTTCTTTTCAAGGTCTCTCTGCTCATGTCATGTGGAATGGCATCTGTTCAGGTGTGGATCAGAGAGACTTTGATATGGAAAATCAGAGGATACCACAGGCCATACTGGAGAAGAGCTGGCAAAGCTTAGAACCAGGCTGGCAGAGTGGTGAGGGTTAGGACTAAGGCAGGCTTGTATGGGGTGCTGTGTTTGGAGTCCCAGAGAAATCTGTAAGCCAAGAATAAATACTGGCAGAGCTCCATGTGAGTAACAAACAGCTTATCCTATCTAAGCTAATGACAAAATGTTACATATTGGCTTTTTTTTTTTTTTTTTTTTTTTTTAGGAAAAGAAAGATTAAAGCAACCGCTGTACCTAACCACTCTGCTTTGCTCTGATAAGATGCCAGAATTACATGACTTCTACTGTGTAACAAGGTTCTTTGTGTGGGCGTAGCAGCCCCTCCCCATACCTAGCGGATACACTCCAGGGAATTTTTGCAAGTGTGAGTATTGCCTCTTGTAAGGTCACTGAGTAAAGAAAGGTAATACATTGTGTGAAAAAATGCCATATTTTGTGTGTTTCCATAAAAGCACCACAAAGCATCCTACCTAAAGATTATTATCACTATTACATGCACAGCAATGACCTCTCATGCATATTATTCTGCAATATGTTGGACCTCTGTCCTGCCCTCTATAACACTCAAGCTGGTAATTTGAAAATTAAGGACTTGATGTAAATGCAAGCCAGTCCAGTTCACAAGATCTCTCTACTGCTCAGTCCCTATGTCAGGTAGAAGGCTTGGCATTACTCGCTGCCTCCAATGCTCAGGGTCGACAGCTTGCTGCCATTAAAATGCCGTGGTACTGCTCCCTCTTTAGACATGCCTGTAGATACTGGGCCTTGCTGGTAGTTGTATCTCCATTTTCCCCTCTTCTCCAGCTTCTGCTCCACAGCTGCACTAACTTGCCTGTTGTATGACAAAGCTCACTTTCTACCCAAACTTCCCATTACTGAGTGCCTGGTACTTGGACGAACTGGGACCCACATGCAGTCTCTAAGGGCCTGTCATCTCAAGAGGTACCAACTTGGACTTGGGATATTTTCCCAGGTGCAAGGCATGTATCACCAAAGACACCAGCTCACCGAACACATCAGCTGCATGAGACCTGAAGGGATTTGCTGGGCAATACAAAGCAATGGGCTCTGGGGCTACTTGTGCAGCTGGGAACACAGAGGAAGATCTTCAGGGAGAGGCAGACTGTGGCCCCAGAGCGCAGGACCAAATGAACACGGTTTGTGGACCATGCGGTGATTTCCTACGCCCAAATGACTTGCTCGCTAGCCCGGCGCGCCTGCACGGCTCAGCTGTCACTGCCCCCGCCCGGGGCCGGGGCCGGCTATGCCCTGCATGGCTTTGGGGCGGGCGGCGCAGCGCCGCGGGGAGTGCCGGCCGCGCTGGCCGGCCGTATCCCGCGGCCCCGCCGAGGCTGCCCGGCACCCGCACGCACGTCCGGCCGCCGCGGGCTCCAGGTGCCACCGAGGGCTCCAGGTGCCACGGGGACGGGGACGCCGCCCGCCCCGCGCCCTCCACCGCCCGCCCGGTGGCGAGGGGCCGGGCGAGAGGCGGCGCGGCCCCGCCATTGGCGGCGGCCGCACGGCGATAGGCGCGCGGCGCGGTCAGTGCCGGCCGGCCCCGCCCCGCCGCGGCTTTATAACGGGCATCCCCATGGCCGAGGCGGGGAACCTGCTGCCGCGGGTCCGGCACCGCCGCACCGCCCGGGAGAGCCGCCTCTGGTGGCCGCAGAGCCGCGCCGCCCCGAGGGACGATGATGCCGCGGGCCTGGCGCAGCGCGGGGGCTCGCCCGTTCCTGCTGGCGCTGCTGCTGGTGCATCTGCCGCCGGGTCGCAGCCACCGAGCCACGGGGCCCCGGGTAAGTGAGCTGCCGCCCCGGCGCGGCAGGTTGCAGCGCCCTGGCCCGGCCCGCCGCCCCTGCGCCCTGTCAGCGCCGCAGGTGGAGCCCCGGCCGCCGGGCAGCGCCCCCCGGCCCCGCGCCCCCCGGGCGCAGACCCTCGCAAGGGCCTCCCCCGCTCGCTTATTAAAAGCCGCGTATCGGCTGCATGCGAGAAGTTCACGCACCGGTTATTGACTTGTTGGTATTTATTGCAGAAAAACACGGGAGGGGGGAGGTTGGCAGGCTGTGTTTTTATATTGCTCGACTTGCATTTAATGTAGCCCCTGTTTCCAGCTCATAGCTTTAGGACTTTTCTTTTTTTATGTTCCCAAGCAGGGATTAAATGAATCCTTCCAATAAAGCTAGATCCCGTCAGCCCAGGTTTCTCCCTGTAGGAGTCTAGCTCTGTTTTTTTTGTTTTTTTTTTTTTTTTTTTTTTTTTTTTTTTTAATAATCTGACAATGCCTGACTCTTACTGGGGCTGTTCATTTCACTTACCAAGCTATTACATTGCTCTGGGGGGGAACCCAACATTTTTCTAAATATGGTTCTCCCAGTGAGTGAGTGTTACCACTGCAGCACCACTACGGAGTAGCGTGAGAGTTTTCAATTATAAAGCTGCAAAACAGTAGCTGTTCTTCAGCCAATGCTGCTGCATAGCTCTGGGGAAGTGGAATAAACTTACCACTCTGCAGGCATGTTGGATGCATGGGCCATGTGCATTTTTGACCCAGCCATCTAAAATGCTTGAAGTGTAGCGCCTAATTAACTTAGACCATAGTTAGGCAAGACTAGGAATCTTTGAAATCCTTACTTGGCCAAAGTATAACAATAAGGGACTTTAGTGAAATGTTCTTTTTTTTCTAATGCAAGTGTTGTTTGACCATGAAGGCTATTAAATGCTTCTCAGAGCTATGCAAAGCGTACTGCTGGCTGCACTGATGTTGTGTTCAGCTGTGCTGTGTAGCCTCTTTTATGGCCAGATGTGTAACAGCAACTGTTAGTTCTGATCTCACTAGCTCTAAGTCAGAACTGGTGTGTGCCATAAATTACTGAGACCTGCTTTAAAAGATCAGGAAACACAGTGGGGTTATGCATATATTTTTATTACCTGACATCAAGCATAAAACTCAAAATCAGAGTGATTTCAAATAGAGAAGAACTTTAAAGTGATAAATAAGAGTCTGGCTGGATGACTAGAGTCTTCATCAGCACAAGTATCTAACTGCTTTAATAAAGTGCAATTGAAACAAAATTAAAAAATCCTGATGGTAGTGCATGATTGTACAATGAGCCTGTATACCAAACAGTTTTCATATATACCATTTTTTGTACTGTACAAGGCAGTTTAGTTGCTCCCTGTGCTGTGTTGTCTTGGAGTGGGAGCTACTTCAGGGGAGTGGGAAACCAAATACAAAGGACTGCTGATTTACTTTTTGCTTGAAGTAAGTACACTGACTTTGCTATTTCTTCCTTCATGTCTGGGGAGAATACCAGCTGTGAACACTAACATCTGTAGTTCTCTTGGAAGATGTGCCTTAGTGTTTTGACTTATGAGCTCTTAAATGGAAAGCTGTATATTTCCAGGATGTCTTACTCATGAAATCTGTCTTTTTGCCCCTCAAAGTGTCATGTGAAGGTGAGGAGTTTGATTTGCTTGCTTGCAACCAGGTTGATTGATATAAGCCCCTGAGCTTCATCTCTTGCAGCGATTAGACATTGCCAGTAAAGTTGTCATTAGTATAAATGTGGCATACTTTAGGTTCCAATAAAATCAAAAAGACTTCATTATTAATTTCTTAAATAATGACTACTAGGTTACACCAGTATGTATTTCTCGTGCAGACTTGTGATCAAGAGTGTATTCCTGTCAGGAAGTCTCCCTGGCCAGGTGTCAGTGTTGCAGTTCTGGGAATCTGATCTTGTAGGTGTTCAGATGCCAAGTGTGATACCTGCTCTTTTGCACTCTTTTCTGTATGGTAAGCACTAGAACTGCAGTATTTGCAAGCTGAAATTCTTTTAAAGGTGAACAACACTTTTTAGTCACACTCGGTGAATTCAAATGACCAGCAATAATGCTTGAATCAAGTTCTAGATCTTCCTTCTTGCATTTCTCTTGCTACCGTAGTGTTCTAAGATAGGCAGCCAGTACTGTTACTATATACATAAACAGAAGAGAATGGCTTGCTACTGTTTGCAGAAAATGTTGGAAGACTAGAGGTATTGAAGAGAAATAGGTGTATCTACATCTCTTGTGCCAATAAGGGATGAAGCTTTCAGATTAAGCAAGTTCAGGATAATTACTTGAATACCAAGGTAAATTAAAAGTGCAGCTAGTACCTACAGGTCTGTTGAGGAACTTCCTGGCTCTCAAAAGATGTATGAAGCTTGCTGTTTCTTGTTATAGTGAAACTATGAGCAGTGATGTGAATTCCTTAGGCTTGGTGTCAGTGACTTGTAGGAAACATCTGGCTCTTGCATGTATGCTGTTGCCCAATGACAGTAAATAACAACTGTCCCAAGTTAAGCCCCATAGGAAGTTTAACATCTTGTCCCAGAAATAACTTGGAAGCCCAAGGCTGCTGTGTGACTTGTTTCCTCACTTGACAGACTCTCGTAAAGCTTCTGCTGTGTTACACAATCACCTGGTCACTTCTACTTTTGTAGCTCAAACGAGCATTGCGGGACTATACTTGAAAAATGTCTGTTTGAAGGATGCTACCTTCTGGAAAAAGATAATCAGGCTTTATTTTCTATTCATATTCCTGTGTGCCTCTTTCTCTCTGCTGTCATGCGATCTGGGGTGTGGGACAAGCCAGGTCTTGCTGTTTCTCCCCTCCTCGAGCCCAAAGCGATAGATGGGGAGCTTGACCTGGCTGGCTCTTGCATCTCCTATTGTGTGGTGCATTTGAGCAGTATTCTTTCATAGCAGATTAAATAGATTGTGCCACTAAGCTTTGTTTTCTTCCATCTGGACAATTAAGTGTGACCTTTGTTTTTTCTAGTTCAGGGAGAGATCTGTGTTGGCCCTCTGATTTCCAAGTATAACTCCTGACCATTGTGAACTTCATGTATGGCAGAGAACTGTTGGTGGCAGTAATGACAAATACTAGCACAGAGAAATGGTGGATGGTTGCAGAAGGCACACAATGTGACTACAGAAGTCAAAAGATTTCCTACAAATAGGCTTGGATTTCTGGAAAATTTGGGACCTGTACCCCTCCAGTGACTTCAGAGGACTAAAAGATGATAAGAGGGGACAGGGTTGTCACTATAATGTTCTTTCTAGTTTCATGCATGGAAATGTGTCATATTCTTCCTTGAAAGGCATGCTGGTTGGAGATGGGGGAGGTCTTTACAGTTCAGTGCTGTTAAAAAGGAAGGTAGTAAATAGTAAAATTGTGAAGCTACCAACAGATTCCAGTGCATAAAATTGGAGTGCCACAGAGCATTGGGAATTTCCTGCTGCAGTTGGCTACTAACTGGAACACCAAATAAGAATCTTGGTAAAAAGTGATGAAATGGCTCCTGCAGCTTTGTTGTCCCCTCTGGGAGGAGGCAGCAGCGTTGCAGCTTATGCAGGAGTGGCACAAGGAGTGTGTTCTGCTCTGTGTTCACTGCAGCCACACAGGAAGGGTCCCACAAAGTAGGTGTCTTTATGCATACCAAAATTAGGGAGTGTGTGTTCTTTATGGTGGGAAGACATTACAAAAGTGTGTGTAAGTAAGAATATGAGGCAGAGGGCTTCATACACGGGGGGTCTAGAACAGAAGAATGAATATTAGGATAGGTTTTCAATGACTGAATTTTGTTTCTTGTTTGAGCTTAATCACCATTCTGTATTGCAAAGGTCTACAGTAGTAACTAGTGACTTAAGCACTTTAATGCTTTTAGATTTCTTTACCATTGGAGAGATTCATTTAATGAAGAAACAAGTACCCAAAGGCAAGTCTTTAGAAAAGAGATAGGACAGATTTGTTACTCTATGGCAAACAGATAGCTTGTTTTGGTTGGGTGAGGGATATTTATTACCCAGGTGGAAAACTCTAATTATATATGGAGCTATGTTGCTTATTTTTCTTTCTTCTTTTTCCTTTTAGACCTTTAATGTTAGCTGAATTCGTTTATGTGTACTAAAGAAACTGATCTGACTTGTGTTTTTTAAACACTGTGCAACTGTGTTGAAGAACAGGATTAATGCTTGTGTAGAGAAGTATTAAAACATTATGTTCCTATTGGAACAGAAGGCCCTGTTCTAAACAGAAAAATGTTGTAGGATTTTACTTGCTTTGTGTAATCTTAGAGTTGGTGTTTTAACTGCCTGAGCTTCAGAGTTGGGTACAAGAATATTCCCACTCATGTTAATGAGCTGTGCTGTTAATGAAAGATTTCTGGCTAGCAAAAGATTAGGTACAGGAAAAGAAACTGCTCATGTATTTTTGCTGGTGGTGGCAGCAAGCTCTGTAGCTGGTGGAACACCTACAATGATAACCTCTTGGACTAGTTTTCTAGTTTCTAGCTCTAGTGTGTTAGGGTAATCTTCACAGTGCAGAGCAGATGCTCTCTTGGCTTCTTTCATTTCCAGATGGCCTGAAGCAATTGGTAAGATGACTGTAAACTCATTTCAGTAGTGTAGTAGCTCTGAAATATTAATACTGCTATTTAAATATCTTAGATGTTCTTATCCTGCCATCTCAAACTAATTGCGACATTACTATGTCAAAAAAACCCCAAACAAACAAAACCCCATTTGTCTCTTACTTGGCTGGTGAATCCTAGTTCTTCTGGTGCTGGCACATCTGACAGTGCAGTTAAGTATTACACAATAAGCTTTATGCTAACATTAAAAGCTAAACATGGAAGCAATACAGGTGGAACTAAAGCTGATCCCTGAAGGCTGCTGTGCTGACTGTCATACTTAAGCATCCTGTGTGACAGTGTGGTGGCTTCCTGTCAGAATCTCCTGGCAGCTGCCACGATGTCTCTGGTACTGATGCACCATCCAGGGACTTTGTGGCACAGCAGACCTTGAGCCAAGCTTGGTGTGCAGTGGGAGTAGTTTACAGCTTTGGTCCGCAAGTGATACTCTGGCAGAGTAGCGGCTGTTGTGACTTGAAACTATGGCGTTTACAAGCTTAAGTGCTGTCTTTGCATTGGTGGAACTCTAAGATTCCTATGCTCATTTGTGAGAAGCTCTTGTTTGTGAAGTTCTTGCTCTAACAGGGAAGGCTGCCATTGATGTGGGTGAATCTATTCCATGCCAGTGAATCTATTCCATGCTGGAGCTTTCTGGATAAGGTGGGAGGTCAGTGTGAGATGTTTGCTTATGCAGAAAAACTATCAGGATATGATGGAAGTAGTATGTAACTGGCTGCCTCTTCTGACTCACTCACATGAGCAGTTACAACTTGTGTTCAGCAGCTTATATGTGAACCATGTGAAGCTTTCTGTGTATGATGACTTTACTGCGTGTAGGTATGAGGAAGAAGTACTCTGGCACCAAAACCCTGACTGAGAATGCAACTCTGTGCTTTTTTTTGTGTTGAGGGGAGGAGGCATTGTAGCTTTAGGAGAGTAACAACAGGAAAGCATAGCTAGTCGCACCAGGGTGTAAAGTTTTATCCAGGACAGTGAAAACCACCCGCCATACAAAAGAGTTCTTTGTATATGGCCTCATGCAGGCTATCAGCAGCTCTTCAGCCTGAGAGCAGCTTTCCCAGGATAAGGCCTTACTTTGAAACCAGCCTCATGCCTCATATCCTGGATGTTTTTTTGTCTTTATTAAAGTAGGTTCCTGATGCAGCTTAGGCTCCTGTGGGATGCTGCAGTAACAATATAGATAATGTTAGCAATATTCATGGGTTTTAGAAAAGAGTCATCTGCTTGTTTGGTGAGGAAAACATTGCCTCATCTAGTAGGCCTGCCCTCTGACCAATGCTATTTCTTAAAAACTTTAGGTGACAAATATGTTATGGTTTTCTACAAGAACTGCCCCAATGGAAGCCTGTGCTGTCTGAGTAGAAGGCCTTCATGCTGAAAGTGCAGTCCCTACAGTGTCGCAGGTGACGATGGAGCAAACCGGCATTGGTTTATGAAGGGATTCACTTTCTAGGCTGTGTGGCACTTTCAGGGTACTCTGGAGACTGGCCTGAGCCTGACTGGATGATGCCAAGGCATCAGCAGCAGCCTGGAATAACACCCTTGGTGGAAGGATGTCCTGTCTGCCTCACTGAAGATATTCAAGAACCGTGTGTGTGGATGCAATCCTGTGCCATGTGCTCTAAGATGAGCCTGCTTGAGCAGAGAGGTGGGACCAGATGAGCCACTGTGGTCCCTCCCAACCTGACCTGCTCTGTGACTGTCTGATGCTTCTGTTCTGAGTCTGTCCTTAGAGCAGTGCCCTAGAAGGCCTCATAAGCCTCCAGTTGCCTGGACTGTCAAACTCTTCACTGGTGGTCTCCCAGCTGTAGCCTGCTCAGAAGGATATGCCTGCATGTTGGGTTTGTGCATTTTTGCCTTTCACTGGCTTGTGGCTGGGCCAGCTGCTTTTGAGGGCCCACTGACAGAGGTTTTCATTTGAAGTGGCATGTAGCTATGCAGCAGGCAAGTGAGTGGTAGGTGTGAAATGAGAACAAACTTAAGTACTTCCCCCCCAAGGTCTGTGCCTAGAGATAGGAAAATAACACTAGTTCCTATAGGAACAGAGGCTGCATCATTATATGTTGGCTCAGGGTTTTGGCAACTAGAGTCTAGCAGCAAAGCCTAGACAAGCAACCCACCAGTGATGCTGGCAGAGTCTTCATGCAGGTGGAGGAAGTCATACAGAAACTGGTGTGTGTAGGCAGATAACTTGCCTGCCATGGGCACCTGGACTCCCCTCTTGGGCTGGTGCTGGAGTTTTGTTGGCTCTGGATGAAGTAAATGAATGAATGTGAGCAGGGCATTGTACCTGAGTAAGTGCCACAGAGGACCATAGTGCTCACTGCTTGAGTATAGACCCAGAGCACGTGCCAGGGTTCTGTAAACTGGGTCGCCTTGCCTTGCACACTTTGACTTGAAGTGGCTAAGGGGAAGGAAGCAGCATTCCTTCTGTGCAAGGCATAGACTATTGAGATTCTGTTCTATGAATCTGTTGAGATTGGCTCTGTAGGCTACATGGCAGCCCTTGTCAGTCTGAAGTTAAATTTGATTCACTGATATAAGACCATTGGCCTAATATAATTTTTTTCTATTCTGAGTCTCATGACAAACTAAAAGAATGTAATTTTACTCTACTCAGAGTGGAAGGAGCATGCTCTTTCTGTGCCACTGAGGTGTTGATTAAAGCTGGGGTTGAGGGAGTGATAATAGTGAGGGCTTTCTCATGGGAGAGCCTCTGATAGAAAGAATTACAGTAAGTGGAAGGGAAGGTGTGTTGGGATAAGAAAGACGGGGAAGTAGGACAGATGAAATAACTTGTTTTTCTGTGGTTTTTCTTGGCCACTGGTCCAGGTAATGATAGTTGGAATCATATCCAGAGGGAAGTGCTGATCCTTAAATAGGGAGGAGAGGTTCCAAACACTTAGTGGGCAGATTCTGTTTCAGAGTTTCTTTTGGCCATCAGTCCTCTGTTACCATTACTTGGGTCACAGACTAGAAGGAATGTGGAAAATGTTGTCCATCCCTGTTCTCTTCCCTGTTTCATGACTGAGAATACATTCATGACATTATCACTTGAATTGCACAGGGAAGCCATATTATGCCTTTTGATGAACAAAGTCCACTAACTTAGCTGCTATATGTAGGCTTGTGATGCATGGAATAGTGCTTTTTCTATAATTTCATGGAGATTAACAACTTTTTCTTTGGTTATATAGAGAACCCAAAATATAAGATCACATGATCTTTCAGTTGTAATGCTAATACTTTAGGGTTTGATGCTCCAACAAATTAAAACAATCCAATACAGCCTCAATGTAAAGGTAACTGTCTCAGATTCTATGGCTAGAGTGGGTTGCACAAGAAGCAGTGTGACCACTTATGGTATGGAGGAGTGAACCGGGAATCAAATAGATAAGGAAGCATCCTTAGTGAAAACACCTGGTAGGGGTAGTGGTATCCTTTAATGTCCAGATGTACACTATCTCTAGATCTTGCTTCTGTGTATACCATATACACGCTAGTAAGAAACGTAGTATGGTAACCTTTTGTTGCAGCATAGACTCCCTTGAGTAGCATGAAGATTAAAGAACCTACTCTAGCTAGTACATCAAACCACTTCCCTTCCCATTTCTTTGAAGCAGATTTATATGCATTCTACACTTGGGCTTAAACAAATGCGTGGTGGAACTAGGTGCAAGTTAAGAACTAAAAAGCCAGAAGCTCTTGGGTGTAATTTCCAAGTGGAGGATATTAAATGAGTTGGAGTTTGTGGATTCTAGCCAGATAAAGGGGTTTCTGTCTGAGCCAAGAAGCTGCTTCTGATTTGGGTCTAGTTACCATACAGAATGGTGGTAACTGTTGTTGGCTTCTGCCTGGAGTTTTGCATTTGGCTTATTCCTTTGCCCTTAAAAGTAAGCAGACAAGTGTTGCAAAAGTAGATGAGCTGTGTGCGAAATTAGCTTTTAAAAATGTGTATGCATCTGGAACACTAGAGGATTATAAACTCTAAGCTTGTAGGGAAATGTGAGCTTTAATGTGTGTGCATCTCAGGGCTTAGTGCAACCAAATTAACACAGAAATCTGTGAGACTGGTATGTGTAAAATGAACGGAGGTGTTAATGCAATAATTTTTTTACTCCACGGTTCTGGAGATTAGCTTGACTTATTTCCCTTGCTGTGTCTTAACCTCAAAATATGTAAATCTAGAAGAGCTTGATCCACCTTTTAAAATTAAAAACAATACCAGTATCTGCAACCAAGGCTTTGTAGATCTGTCAGGTAAGGGATTGGGTGTTAGTGCTGCCATATCTTCCCGCTGTTGTAGTAAACTGTAGCCAATGGGATTGTTAGTGTTTTAGCTGGTGGTGTTATTTGCCCTCAATTAGCTGCAATGCATCTGAAATATTCCTGGAAATTAAGCTAGATGCAGAAATTTGTCTGACTAGAGCTTTAACATAACTTCTGAAAGTCCTTGCCATGGGATAGGATTTCTTGAATGCACTGCACACATGTAGCTGTCCAGGGGTTTAGTTTTTGACTGTAAGAGAATGGTGCTTCTGGCTGCTGTACCTGAAGGCCTCAGGTTATTCTAGAGATGCTATCCTGCAGCTTTGTAGGTAAAAATCTGAAGTGATGGCCAAGTGACATAGGTAATACCTCATGGTGGAATAAAGTATTTCAGTGGTGGCTGGTGGCTGTGCTACCTGACGTGTCTCACGCTTTCCATACAGGGGGTAAACATTAAAGAATTTTGCTATGATTTTTTGGTCAGGGTTGCTATACTAGCATTCCCCTGACTTTGTGGTTGTCTATGGGCTGTCTTTCCTTCTTTATTATTGCATAGGTGCAGAGAGTATTTTTATGAGCGGGGATTGTACCCCTAGGTTTGAAAGTCAAAGCTGTCTTCTATGGGCTTTATCTTGTTAGGTGCTCTGTAGAGCCAGGGATGTTCTGCTTCATAGAGTCAGGATGTTCTCTCAGTGGCAGTAACTGCTCTTGGACTCCCTTTACTTTCCCAGTTTAAGCATGAACTGTAGAAGGAGTAGTAGTTTCAATTTCTACAGACTTTTACAAAATGGACATAATTTGCTGGTGGTAGTGTATTAATGATTGTTAAATCCATTGTCTAGAAGTATGGGAAAAGATGTCAGCCCAAATTTTTTGTTTTGCCTCCTCATCTTCAGGAGTTTCCAGGGAGCTGAGTGTTCTCTTCACAGTGAACTAAGAAAGTGCTTTATGCTCCAACTTAGTGGTGCCTTTCTTTTAATAAATTAAGGACTCGTACATCGAGGTAGTCTAGTTGTCTCTGAAGTAATCTGGATGTTACTAGTTGTAGCTGTTGAAGACTTAAGTTTTCCAAGGCTGTCAGGTTTTGTCCTCTCCTCAGTTCCCCTGAAGGAGCAAATGTATTAGTAGAAAAAAATTGTGCTCTGCTGGATTTGACCACCTAAGCTACTACCCTTCTTAAGATGTGAAGTTGTTAAAATCTAACTGTTGAAGCTCTCTTGGACTTCCCAGCTCACCTATTAGTCATGTATACCCTGAAAAACCAGGCTTAAATTTAAGGTGGCTGATAGAGCTTTAAATACCTGGACAAGGGAAACATTTGCCATTTTGTTACTAAAATAGAATGTCTCTTAAGGGTGGATAGGACAGGGAGTAGAAAGCAATCGGTGTGAAACCTCAGCTTTTCTTGTCTTCCTCTTCAGTTGCCATTGAGACTATATAAATTTCAGGATTTTTATTGTGAACAATAGATACCTAAAGGAGTTCCAAACTAGCTGGGTTGTGAAGAGAAGTTGAGCTTTTCTTTACCATGAAAGTGCTTCTTCACCTGAAGTGCTTTGGCAGCAGTATTGGAGCTGAAACTAGCTGTTGCTCATTAGCATACTGCAGTGTATGTTTTGCAGATTTCTAATCTGGATTTGAACGCACCCATAGGATGAAGCATCCTAACTCATTTGCACTGTTTTGTAAAATCTCTTGGTGTGTAAACAGGTATGATGTGTAGCTGTTAGCTTTTATCCTAGGAGGATGAAGCTATCCTGGTTTGTGTGTATATGGTTCTTGCATGAAAGTAATTTAAAAAAAAGTCAGTCCCAACCTCCAAATTGAGTTTGGCCTGTATAATTAGCTCAAGAAAAACACAGTATATCTTCTAGAATACTAGGAGCTTTTTGGTGCTGAAACTGGAACCAAGTGAGAGGAAAAAAATTTACCACACTTGAATAAATTTAAGCATTCCTACAACCTGTCCCTCAACATTTCTGGATTTGGCCCAATTGTATGACAAGTACATTTTGAGCCCAAAGATTTGAGGATTGGATCTTGCTTGAATAGCTGGTGTCATAGGCAAACTAAGTTTTTAAGTTTCCTGTTGGAACTCTAAGAATTTACCTAAAACTCCTTAAGTTTTGCTTCTAGTTGTGTTGGCAAACAAAACCAAAAATGTTTCCACAGTTGCTTCACACAATCGTGGAACTTTTTCCCCAGCCCCTGCTGAAGTCCCAGAATTGGGGAGAGTTCAGTAGTAGAACCTCATTCAATATGAAGAGAAAGGTTTGATTAAAACAAATCAAGCAACTGTGTGCTCTTAAGTGAATGACAGTCCCAAATAAAAAGTTTAACTTCAACTCTAGGCAAATTTTTCTCTGTAGCAAAGAATAGTGAACTACAGAGGCATAGCTCTTTTTTCTCCTCCTCTTTAAAAAAGGTAAGTATTTTACCATGGAAACTGTTCTAAACTTCTAAACTGCTAAACTTCAAACCTTCTTAGGTATCCCATGCAACTCTTAGCTCTGTATTGCTTTTGTTAAGGAAATTTCCACATCTGACCTTAAGTGGAAAGCTTGTACTATAGCTACTTCCAAGTTAGCCTGCCCATTAATAGTGTTGCCTGCAGAATAGCTTCTGACTAGCTTTTCCTTTGTCTAGACTCCTGTCAAATCTGCTTCATTCCCTCTAAGATATATACTCCCTGGGTGTGCCTCTGTTCAGGCAGGACAACGGGAGTGGGAGAACAGTTCTGAACTTGGTAGCTTTTGCTGAACTGTGCCTGAAGCCTTCCTCCCGGTAAAGGTGTGTCCAATTTCAGGAATTCATGCTTTTCTTTGGAATCACTGGGGCAAGTAAATCAAGTTAAACTACATATATATTCCACTTGACACGTTTTCCTTCAGTTTGTTCAGCACTGATAAACTCACTTATAAAGATATAACCAACCTTGCAGGGCAGTGATTAAGTGTTGCATGTCAGAGCAAAAGCTAAAAATGATTTTCACTTCTTTCCTTGTCTTTACCTTTCATGAAACTGTGGAGAATATAAGCACTTGTATTCAGGAAGTGCCAGAAGGCTGATTATAGATGTGATGAGGTCACCTCAGATTAAGAGGACAAAACAGGGTGTTATCTTTGGCTTGTCTCTGGTTAGTATTTATTAGAAAGCAAACCTAGGGATTACCACAAACAGCCTAAGCCAAGCATGTCAGTTCTTCACTGTATGGCAGACTGATGTTCACGCATATCCATGCATTTCCTAAGGCAACCAATTAGGATCAAATGAGAGGAGATAATCTTGTTGAATCTCATGCCAGTGTTCAGATGGGTAGAACTGTACTTATCTAAAATTGCTTTAGTGGGACTTGCTAGTGGCTTTTGTTTCACTAGCAGATGTTGATGTAAAAATACAAGACTCTCTTGGCATCTGTTTTATTGTGAGGTGATTGACACCAGTGCTAGGCATTGTTTACACAAAACATCTGAATGTAGTCACAACTGGATTCAACAAGATACTAAGTGAAGACAGCATTTATAAATGCTGACACTGATGAAGCTTATTTAGTTGATGACCTATACTAAATTGCAATCAGGATTTGTTGGATTTGAATAGAGGAAACCTCTTAAAATAGGAAAGGGACAGAGTCTGAGGAAGCATTTCTTATGCAAAGCGCAGGAAGTACTTTCTCTTACTTCCCCTGCTCTGACCTTGTTTTTTCTGATGAAGCAGCTGCTGTAGTATCAACTCTTTAACTAAAACTCCTATTGAGCTGCTGCCCTGGCTTCTTATTCATCTTGAGCACTTGGCTTAGAGCGTCACATCCCTGAAGTGAAGGAAGAGCACCAAGAAGTTTCCCCTTACTTTAGGGAACGACATGCCTCTATCTTAAATATTCACTGGGGAGGAAGTTGATGGTACCCAGTGACATCTTGTTCACAGCTGGGGATTATTAGAATGTACAGCTAACTCTTGGGAAATATTTCTAAATGTATTGTCAGGCAACATCTATGTTATATCCAGTGCTGTATGCAGAGTCTGCTCGGCTTGAACAGTTTTAGTTGGACTTATGGCTTTCAGACAATGAGCTTGATTTGGTCGGAGGCTTCCCTTCAAATGCGTTTCCTGTTTGGGGAAAGTTTTTATGGAAATTGAGTAAGATTATAAAGCCACCCCACTTTAAAGCTCAAATGGCACTGATTCAACAAACGCTACAAGATACTAAAGAGACAATTTTTGAATAGCTGGTGTCTGTCTCAGTTGAAACTTGTAATGCACTTTGGTTATTGCAGTCTAAGATCTTGTGCTAGAAAAGGTCAACAGTTCTGGAAAGACAGGATAGCTCAAAATCTCTGAGTTGGTATCAGACAGTGACAAAATTAAACAGAACTGTAACTAATCACTTGCATTCACTTAATTCCCCATTCCTTCCCTTGGTTGATTTATTTACTGGTTTATTCACTTATTCCAGGGAAACCTGCCTTTCTAGATTTCAGACCATCCCTGTATTTCTTAAGCCTCACTGATGCTACAGTACCTCTAATGATGAGCAAGCACCAAGTAGTGCTTGAGTTGCTTGACTGGAGCATGGGTTGTTCTTGACTGGAGTGTGAGGATTCTGCCTAGAATCTGCAAACTAGAAATGTTTCTGCTTTTGTCCTTGCTTGTGTGGTTGGTTGACCTTTCCCAGCTGCCAGACCCCTCCTCACTTATTCCTATGCTCCAGCATGGATTTTTCTTAGAGACTTCAATCTTCCAGAAAAAATCTGCTCCATCATGGCCTCTCCATGGGGCGCAGCTTCCTTCAGAAAATGTGACCTGCTCTGCTGTGGCATCCTTTCCAGGGGCTGCAGGGCAATGCCTGTTCCTTCATGTTTTTTTTCTGTGGGCTGCAGAGGAATCTCTACTTCGGTATCAATAGCACCTCCTTCACTGATCTTGATTGTGCTGTGGCTTCTCACTTCCTGCCCTGCTCCCCATGCCATGTGACATTTTGCCCTTTAAGTTTGCTTTCAGAGGCACTGTCAGCCTGGCTGATGGGCAGCTCTTTGGCCTGCAGTGGGTATGGTATGGAACCAGCTGTGTCCAGCACAGGGCAACTTCTGACTTCTCATGGAGACCACCTCTGCAACTGCTACCAAAACTTTGCCATGTAAACCCAATATAGGTGGTCAGGCAAGGTTCTACACTGTGAGTCAGCACTGCTGCTTTTGCAATGCTGCCTTGGATTGCAAAGCTCCCAGCAGAGTTAACAATGGTTTTGCCGTGCTTCTGAATTTACATGGAGTTCACACATCGGTCAAACTGGTTGTGCCTTGAAGTCACCTGCTTCAGTCCTTGTCAAGGCAGTGTGGATGTCTAGGAGAGGTTCCATGTGGTTTTGCTGTGAAGGGTGACAGTACACCTAAGCATTATCAGAGAAGATGTCTGGCCTAAGTTCTAACCTGTGCTTTTAATTTTTTAAGATGTAGCCTCAAATTGACTGAGTACTTTTGAGTTTTGTTCCCTTATGAATGTAGATTTTAGGTTGATTGTGTTACTCTGGTTTTTCCGTATGAATGCCTTTACTTCCAGAGCACTGCAGTTCTGTACAGTTTGCAAACAGCTGCTTTGCAGGCATGTGTGTGACTTATGGGAGATGACTTTCATAGTAAGGAAGGGGAAAGCCTGATCATCTTGAAGTTCTTTGGCGGTTCTAGCTTCTACACTACAGGTGTTTCAGATCATGGCATGTAGATGCAGGTTCTCTGACAGTGAGTTGAGTGCTAAATCCTACATGAATTCAAGCACCTACATGCTATTCATTTCTGGCTCCATGAAGAGCCTCTGAAAATTTTGATATGGCAGGGCTGTCACATCCAAAGGTAGGGACTGGCTTTTCATCTTCCCCATTTAGAAGGGGAAGAGACCACACAGTTAATGGTAAGTGCTATAACTGGTCCTGGTACTGAATAATTCTGAAAAAGGACTGCCAAATATTTCATCTCCTGACAAACTTTGACCTGGGAAACTTACAGAAGCTAGTAATTTTGTTCACCAACAATCTCCAAACAGGATAGGAATAAATGTTTTTAAGTTTCCAGAATCTGACAACTTCTAGCATTTTAATCTGAGCGTTTAAGCCTTTACCAAATAGTTTCTCAAAGTCCCATGAAGACTAAGCCACTGTAGTAATTCACAAACACCGACCTTACACTTTAAAGCACTAATGAAACTCTATTACTTTACTTGCATTGTGTGAGTCCTTTTGGCAGGATATAGTGGAAGGTACAAACTTTAAGTAAAATATAGTAATTTAAAAAAAATTATTCTAGATATAGAAGTACCACTGCTTGAGTTAAGATAGTTAGCATTTAAGTGTAACAGGCAACAAGGTTTCCAGGTGGTTTTTCTGCCCATAAACGATCGTTTATGCTGCATCCATTCTGTGGTCTGTGTTTTTAAGCTCATGTCCAGGCATGTTTTCTGATCCCTGGCTTGTGTTGAATGTGTTGCTGTGGCCTGCTGTGAGTTACAGTCAGACAACTGCTGTGGCTGGACTGACCAATTTTGTCTTCCGGTTGTAAGGCTGGAGGTGGATTTAGTCACTTGGTGGTCAAGTCTGGACGAAGAGCAGCTACTGAAGGTGGTCTAGGCAGTTCTAGCCTCCTGGTTGAAGTGCTGACATATTGTGGAAGTGGAGCAGCTTTTAGAGTGTAGAGCTCTCATTAAGATACTGCAGTTGCTGACAGCCAGCCTGTGCTGGCTGTAGGGATGGACCATGCTGAAAATGGGCTCTTTTTTTTTCTACTGGCTTAGCACCTCTAGTTATCAGGCAATTTAAAACACTTGGAAGTGCTTCAGGTGTTCCTTGTGTGCCACATACTAGTGAATTAAGTAAAGTTAACTTTTGAAATAGCTTATAAAAATGCAGTAATTAAAAAATCCCTGGCTGCTTGCAGCTGTTGTCTTTGGGAGACTGGACACTCAACTTAGTTACAGTAGGTGCATTTCTCCTGTTTCAGAAACCCAGCTTCTTCATTGTTCTCAAAGACTAGTTTATTGACTCATCCCACATCCATATGCTTGTACATCACTGGATTAGATGTTGGTTCAGTGAAAGTACCTGGTATTTGGCTCTAAGCAAGAGGTGATGGTGTGACTTAGGAACAGTTAAGTGCACCGGCTGAAATCTGGAACTGCTAGTTACGAACTTTAGTGCTGTCCTATTATATAACTCCCGTGGAAAAAGGATTTACAGCTCTGACCTGCTGCAAGTTAAAGCATTGCTTTCCTTTTCTATACTCTTAGGAGCTATATTGCTATAGCTATGCTTCTTACCTTCTGTTCAGAGTAATGAGTTCTAACTTTTTTTTTTGTTTGTTTGTTTGTAATACAAAGTTCTTTGTGCTGGCTCCTTAGAGAAAGAAGAACTTGTGTACTCACCATGAGCTGACAGCTAAGAAAAGGAACAAATGTTAATATCTACTAAAATCATAGTAAACCCCTAGTCCACCCAGATTTGTGTTAAAAGTTGCTGTGTTCTGTTATGATGTTCCAGCCAAGTGTTACATGCATGAGAAGTAACTTCCAATGAAGTGTAAGACAAACTATTTCTTTAGCCTATTGTAGTAGCCTAAGGCTCTATGTGGAACTTGTTGAATAGAGAGGATTTATCCACCCCCCCCACCCCATCCCCCATGAATAGGGTCTATGTCTCAAAGCAAGAGCAGATTTTTTTGCTGATGTGCAGTGATGAAGACCAGTTCAATGTGAGACTAGTTAAGGGTGTCTTGGCTGACTTCAGTTGAAGACACTTTGCTGGTGTCCTGTGCTGGCAAAACTTCCGATCTGTGCTGCGCCTAGTGTAGGTCTAACTGAACACAGGGCTATCTACAAGAGTTTATCTTCTAGAAGAAAACTATCCATCTCTCCAGCACAGATCTGGGGTGACTCATATGTCCCAACCTTGGCATTATAATTAGTTTTATCCTGCCACTTGTTTGGAAGCTTTCCCTGCAAACTTAGTGTAGTGGTTGGTGGGTAGATCCAGATAGTTTACATGTACTTTTGAACTCTGCAAGGATGCCCACCTTTGCCAGCAGCTGTACAAGACATATCTGTGATCTGACACGGGTATTGCCTGGACTTCATGAAGCTGGATTATGACCTGGAGATGCTTTGAACTGGCATACCTGGTCATTTTGTACTTTCCCTTTATGAACTGCACAGTGGGGTTGTATCACACTGATTATGGTGCTGCTGTGTGCTGCCCTGGGCAATCTGGTTTCAAATTGAATGTGGAGCAGCACTTGAGGGGATGATGTGGCTCCTCAGAACATTGCAAGAGTTATCCACAATGCACTAGGAACTGAATTTTCAAGAGGTGTTGGTGCATGGCTTTGGCCTGATATGTACCCTGAAAAGTCTTTGTCTGAATAGGGAAAGGAAACCAAGCCCTCAGGTGTGATGAACTAGATCTAGCCTAGCTAGGGCATGCTATTAATTTAGGCTCTTAACATCTACATTCTCTCTGCTATTAAGTCCTATGGCCAACCTGTGCAAAGCTCTTGACAGCTGCTTTTTATTTTCCATTGTCAAATATTTAAGTACTTCCTTGAAGTAGAATAGTGAGATGATTCTGGTGAGTGCAGGGTTTCTCTGTTCATCTGTTGCTTGTTAAATATGAGAGCAGGATTGTCAGTTGTCCTCAGTTCTTCTTCATTAGGTTTGCAGCATGGGAAAGTGGAAATCTGTAAACGCAGTGTGTTAAAATTTTGTCTGCAAGCATGAGCAAGGCCCTTGATGGAAATGAGGGAAGAAGACCTGGAATTTGTAGTGATGTTGAATTTAGCCTGGAAGGAAAGAAGATATTATTGGTGTCTGCATATGAGGCAGAGAATGCTCAGAAATCCTTTCTGCTGTCTAAATTACCAAAGAACTTGAAATGAGATGGCAAAAACTTGACCAATGTGCACAGCGATGTATCAGGGTGGGAATATGTGGGTTGATGTGATTTCTGGCTTCATTAGGTCAATTGGCTGATGTAAGCTAAAGGCTGAAATCTTGCATGAAGGCAGTTATGGTAACTATAGGACGTTTTTCATGTGGTTCTAGGCATGAGCATCCAGTGGTGATGTGATCCCTCTGGAGAGGAAATTTCGTGTAGAGGGAGCTGATAGGGAAGTCTGAGTTCCCCATAAAGCAGAGGTCCAGGTGTGTCCCTCGCCCAGAATCCTGCCCTCTCGTGGCCCTGGCTGGGCAGGGAATGGCTGCCTTGTGACCCGGAGCACCAGCCTTGGGTGTGCTGCTCGGCAGGACGAGGGAGCTGGAGGGGTGTGCTGAGCGCACAGCTTTGCTCTGGCGATGTGAGAGAGATGTCAGGAGGAACAGTGGAAATCATCCAGGAAACACTTCCCAAGTTTAATTATTAAATATTATGGGATGCCATCCAGAAGCAAGATCTGGGGGTGCTGACACCTTTTTAGTCTGAGAAGAAACCCTTTCTGAGAGTAGCCCACTGTGAAAGAGTGGCAGCATTCCCTTCTCAAGAGCCTGGAGGTTTGAGCAAAGAATCAGATCCTTTGATGGTAAAATGGAAAGGTAGCCAAGATGGAATTTCAGAATCATACAGAGCAGAACTGCATCAGCAATGTGGTAAAACCTGTTTTACCTCAAACCATGTAGATAAAACGCACATCACTTTATTTACAGTACCATGGAAGACTGTGCAGACTTGGGAACTTGGATCAGTTGGAGCTCTGTATGCACAAGTTAGCTACAGGGGTACTCTCCTAATCTCTAGGTTAATCTCCTAAAGGAACTGCTTAGCTTTGAATGCTGTTCCCTGTGTGCTCTCTAACACTTTCTTGTTCTTTTGAAGAATAAAACTTAGGATGTTCAGTGTTTGTGTGGCTATAGAAGGTTAAAAGGTTTTTGGTTGCATAATCAGCTGTCTCTACTTGCTTACTACCAAGAAGGAAAACTGGTATGTGCCTTGGCTTTCGAAGATCAAAACTGCTTGCAAGACTCTGCCTTTAAATTTAATCTTTAAATTTTCTGTGGCTTCTAGTATGGATGTATTAGTTCAACTTTCATTCAGCGTGCTTTTGGTGAAAGTTTATTAGATGCTTTAATTCCACTTGAATAGTCTGCCTGACCAATAGTATAATTAATTGACCATTTGTGCCACTTAGAGATGTAGGCATTGGTGTGCAGCATACTGATAAGGTATCTCAGAGATGGCCTTCTTGCATGCTTAGTTATAAAGTGCTTTGAACTGGAAATTGAGCAATTACCTCTGGAAGTAACTAAAAAAGGCTAGTGGAAGATGTAGCTGGATGATAGTACTGAATGAACAAAGATTGGGTTATGCATGTGGCTTTTGAAGACGGTCTCAAGTCCCATCTGAGCGTGCTTTTGGATTGGAGGATAGCTGTTCTGGTAATTTGCTCAGGTTGTTTTAAGTAGGACAACTCCTAAGTAGCTTCAACATGGTAAAAAACTGAGTCTAGAACGCAGTAAGACTTGTATTTTCTCTTTAGACTGTGTTCTTTGAAGTGGTGCTCCCCCAGTGTGTTAACGCTTTGTACCAAGAATTGAAGGATTTAAATTCACTAGGCTTAGGATCTTTACTCTTCGACAAAGTAAATCACAGGCTTGGTAAGGACTTTGTTTTAAAGTTATCTTGTCCTATACTAATACAATGGGTGTATAATTGCCAAAATACACACCTGATGCTTATTTTTTCTGTTCAGTGATTTGTTTACTTCAGTAGTACATTAGAATGCAGTTGTTGAACAAACTTAGTGTGGTGTCTGTTTTTCCTACCCAGCTTACTACAGCTTTGCATTTCCTAGTTACAAAGTATCTAAACGTAACTTGCCGTGTAAAGCACGCGCTGACTGCTGCGTCAGTCTGTACAAGGTGGGCTTGTCCAAATAAGAAAGAGGTGAAGATAGAAACTAGTCAGACTTCTGCTCAAGTCTAGTAACTGAATTTAGCAGGTGAGAAAATCCTTTAAGGCTCTCAATCACTCTTTCAGCAGATCTTTGCTCCAGTAATTAAGTGTTGAATCAGAGCTGTTCAGCTTCTGCTTTTATCATGGATACACTTGGTTATGGTTGTGTGCCTGCATTCATCCAGCCAACCCTGTTTGATACTGAGCTTGGTGGACCTTCCTGTGCTGGATGGGGAAGAGCAATTCTGAGGTGTCAAAACAGTTCCTAAAGTAGGCATGCAACTTCTGTAGCCTCTTTGAGCAGTTGGCTTGGGTGCATCTGCCAAAGCCTATAACTGCTGGTCTCCCACAAAGGTACATGCCTGATGTGGTATTTTTAACTCTAGGCTTGTCTGCAGCTGAGTGGATTTCTTTGTGAAAGGGAATGATGTCAACAGTACTCCTACTTGATCTTCTCTTCCTGCATAAGTATACTAAAGCTGGATTGTCAAAAGTGTGCATATTGTGCCACAAATTTGTAGAGTGGCAACAATCCAAAGGAATTGCCCTGAAAGTTTTCAGGAAGAACCTATGCAAGTTGTGAGCCATATTGAGAAGTAAATGCCACATCAGACTGGGTACTTTTTTTGCTCTTGTCTGCCCCTTTTAGATTGAGTATTTGAAGGAGGTCTCGCCTTTTTGAATGTGCTTCCCCATTGCTTGTTTTGGGGTGCCTTACTTTATTTCTGTTGCTAGTTAAGGGGATAACTGTTTATTTTTTTCTTTTGCAGAGGAGCTACCATGTGTTTCTAGCCTTAAGGCTGAGAGGAAGTGCCATCACTCGAAGCAAAACCAAACTCATCCTTCACTGCCTCTCCCAGTGCTTTCTCTCCCACAGGTTAGTTAGGTGATAGCAAGGACAGTGCCTAGATCTTCTGTGTTGTGCTAACCTCAAAGGGTACTCCTTGAGATCCTAAATGGTACTTGGCTCTGCTGTAGTTGTGTTGGTGCCCTGTTTACGCTTAGTTTGCCCCAAAGGTGGGAAAGAGAAGACAGGAATGTCAAGTATCTTCAACTTGCCAGAGGATGTGATTAGGTAACTTAAGAGGATTTTCAAGTCTTTCAAACAATGAGTAAACATGTCAAATGTGATGGAAAGCTCCAGAGTCTTACATGGATGCCCTAAGTCTCTGTCAAAATTGGAGCATCAGGATAGTGTTGAATTTCTACTTTTGAGCAGTCTCCTTTGATGGGGAAGGTACCAACTGTTGTCAGAAGGGCAAGCAGGCTGTTGCAGCTCAGTAAAACCTCTCTGCTAATGAGGGTTAGTATTTTATGTTTTTTGGGTAAGCTACTAATGAAAAATTAGTTTTATAACAAAGACTGGCATGTTACTCTTAGGTGGATTTTGAGACTTGGGTCCATGCAGTTTAATTATTGTATTTAGATTATTACATATGTAACCTCTTTAAAAGCCCAAACAAGTCAAGTAACTCCACAATAAGCATGCCACATAGCCACTCAACTGGACTGACTCTAGCTTTGGTACCTTTGGTTCCTTTTTGCATATTTCTACCTAACCTTTCCTTGACAGATAAAAAATTGAGGACAGTACACAGTGGTAATCTGTCTTGTCCACAGTGCAATACTCATGCAGGAGTATAAGAGAACTGTGATAGGTTTTTTGGTTAACCCTCCCTCTTGAAGGGTGTTGGCTGTACTGGTTAAGTTAAAGCAATAGCACTGCTTCATTCCCTGCTGCCCAGCTTTATCCCCTTATTTCCTATGTTAGACACTCAGGCTGAATCAGCAAGTGCTTCCCTATAGTTCAAACAGTGCATGTAAATGAAGCCACAGCTGTAATTGCTCAGAGGTAGGAGAAAGGAGCTCTGAGGTGTAAGGAGTTAACTATGTACTACACCTGACTACAGTGCTGCATTATCTACTCTTTTCTTGGATGTACTTTTTGTTAGTAACTATGAACATGACTGGAGGCTGAGGGAGAACAGCTTTCCAGGCATTAAATGCCTGAAGAATGGTGATAGATTGTGCTCTCTTTTATCTTTTCTACTAGCTTGTTTTGTGAATTTGAGTGGGTTACCATCTCTAAAGCTTTCCACCTAGAGTGGGATAATGCCTGCCTTACAGGTATGTGTCAGAGCCCTTTTCCTAGTAAATGTGCTGTAGTCCGCAGATAAAAGAAGTCTTAGAAGTGCAAAACCTCTGAAGCTGCACAGCATGCGTATAATATATCCCCATTAAACAGCTATTTGGCAATGTTTAATGCAATTTCCAGTTAATGGGGATGTTTTAAACTGTTTTTTACAAGTCTTATTTATTTCATAAGAGGCAGCCAAGTTTGTATCCTGTTGTATTTGATGGAATCCTAGTCGTTCCTGTTCCTAAGTAGGACCTCAAATTATTCTTGTTCAAGTGATGCACAGCACCTAAGAGAATTCCTGCCTGAAAGCTCAAACAAGAGCAAAAAAATGTTTAGGGTGTTTTTGTGTCTGTGTTGGCTTGGGAACTGCAGAATTGAAGCCCCTTGCCCTTGTAGGCTTGGGTACCAAGTTGGTGCCACATATTATCACCATGTAAAACAATTCCTAAGACACTAAAAAGTTAGAGGATTTCTCTGGTGTTTCTGATTTATTAACCGTTTCATTTCATTAAGAACAAATAACTTACCTTTCTCAGGCAACATTTCTTCACTCTTCTTGGGAAGAACTCAAGCTTAGCAAGCTGAAGAGGTCAGTGGACTTGAGAATCCCAATTCCATGTGGTTAGGACATTCTTCCAGCACCTGATATTCTTCCAGCACCTGAACCCAGTGCAGACAGTTTGTATGGTGGGAGGAATTCTAGAGGTTAGTGAATGGTTTTGCTCATGATGACTGTAAAAATAACTTCTCTCACAAACAAGCTGTTGAAAAAACCTCGAGCTGATTCCTTTATTAAAAAGGCACACAGCAACAAGAAACTTAGGGAATTGTCCCATTCAACTGCCTACTGTATTCTGACTACTAGTTTAATTCTTTGATATCTGACTCTACAAAATTTCTGTATTTGGAGAAATATCCTTTGCATACATGGACATTGCATAAAGGTAATAGAAATACCTAGCTGAGTAGTGAGAACATCTGTGAAGAAAGTTATTGTAGGAGCTTATCAAGTGCTTATTAGGTACCTCAAAGCAGACCTTAACTGATATTTCTGCAGTGGAAGTGTGGTATATATTTGTGGGGAACAGTTTGCTGTGGCTCTAGCATCCTGTATTCCAGTTGGTGAAACTAGACTGTGTGGATGCAAAAAGCAGTGTGTTCAGGATTGTGGTGCTGCTGCTTTTGATGGCCTGGTGCTGGTCAAGGGGTGGAAGAATAACTGATTTTTGGTGCTCATGGGGAGAAGAATGATTGGTGTAAGCCTGAAAGGGGTAAACTTTATCAGAAAAGACTGTTATGGTGGGGAAATGATTTTCAGTAGAAAATAGAGCGAGATGCTCAGGGACAAGGTGATAAGTCTTAAGTCAACAAGCTAGCTAGAGTGAATCTGCCAGGCAGGGTCCTAATTATAGATTGCCTGAATTAATCCATTATGGCACAAGTCCATTTGGGTAGCCATTGCTATGGATGTTGACTCCCTGTTTTGAGGAATCCTGGCTAAGTACTGAGAAGATGAGCAGTTCCAGTATCTACTTATGGGTCTATCACGTGGCACCACTATGAGGAATAGTGCTACTCCAAACCAGTAACAATCTCTTTCTGCCTGAACTATTTAATACTAGTGGGAAAAATTTTGTTTGAAAATGATGTTTGTCTTGGGCTGCCTCTGCTGCTAAAGATGGCTTATGCTTGTAGAAAAAAGATGAGGAAAGAATAGGATGGGGTGGTTTTTCCTATGTACTTACTATGTGCTTAATGAATCTGACCAATAATTCAGGTTAATTGCTACCCAAATTATGCTAATTGTAAAATTTTGCAAAGGCCAGGTGATTTATGCATCCTTCTAGAAGAGCAATTGTTTTTTGAGCTAAAAAGGCTCTTTTTCCTTGCAGAGCGCTGTTTTGGTGAAAGTACACTCTGTTTTCCTCTTTGAGTTGACACAAATGCTGGACAAGAGCTCTTCTGTATAGAAATATTAAAATAAGAGCTGTTACCATTTCACAGAATTGTCAGGTCCGTGAACTTTCCTAGGAAAACAACAGTAATCATCTTCTAACAAAAATCTCATCTCTAAATTCACATTATACTCTGTTTCTGTGGGGATGCTGTTTTCATTCCTTGGTTTGTTCTCTTCCCAGTTCAAGCTAAACCTCTTTTTATTAGTACTTAGTCACCCGAAGCATTACACACCTTCAGAGCATGCTAGTTCAGAGAACTGACTTGAAGAAAAAATATTTGGGACGAGTATTATTATCACAAGGTGACCTGTGTTTTGGGGAGACCAGGCATTCCAGCTTTGCTTTGTGCTCTTCAGCAGTTTATTCAGTAACAGGCTTTTAAGGATTCATACTTAGATCCTGGCACTTCTGTAAAAGCTTCTTTCTATGCTCAAGGATATATGCCGGTCCTGCTTCAGGCTTTCATATGAAAGTTAACTCCCAGAAATAGTCCATTTGTTGAGTGCGAGCCCAGGGTGTATAAAATAAATTTATCTAATTTAGAGGACTTTAAGTGATTCTATTTTAAGAAGAATTCGCAGATGAAGACACCTCTCTGATGCAGTCCCCCCACTTTGTAATGGAATCTGCTTCTGGGTATGAGCCTGGAGAATGGTGAAAAAAGGGAGGGATATAAATCTGTATGGTAGCCAAATGCTGCTGTCAAGCTCTTTGCATGCAAACTTCAGACTTTCCTCACTTACACCTTGCTCACAGGTATTCAAAATCTGGCTCTGGTTTTACCTCCTAAAGTGTTCCTCCCTTTTACCTAGGGGTTAATGATGACTAAATTTCCTTGCAAACTTTTTTTCTAAGAAGTTTGTGATGGGCTTTGCTTACTAATGAGGGAATTCCAGTGAGGGAGGGAGAGGGAAGAAGGAAGCTCCTTGGCCAAGCCCTCACAGAGAGACTTGGAAATTGCAATAAATTCTAGTCCTGTGTGAGCCCTAATGTACTTGTGCTCTTAGCAGGCTCTGGTGACACAGGATGAAGCTAGCTGAGTCCAGAGAGTAGAGTCTCTGCAGGACAGCTACATATTGTTTTCCAATGGTTTGTATTTTCTTAAGAATAATTCAAGTTTGCATTTTTTTCATGTTATTTTCTGCTTTTATTTTGGGTAATGCTAATGCTTTCTTGACACTGTCTTGATATCCAGGTGTAACTGTAGTGGGGTGCTTCTAAAAATCTTTACAGGAAACTAAGCTACGGATTCACTGCCCTGTGGCCAACAACTCTGTGTCATCCAGGGGCTAGGCTACACTTACCTTTCTCTCTTACTGAAAACTAATAGGAATAAAATCTCAGATTTCAGGATGTAAAATTTGTCATCTGGCTTGATTGATCAAAACCACACCAACACTGAACTGACTTATTTCTCTGTAGTCTGGAGTCAGAAGTCCTGGAAAACAAAGGAATATGGTGGTACTTGAGCTGTAACCAGTAACAAGAGCGTTGGGGATCAAAATAGTGATAGAGCTGAATTACTGAGTATAATTAGGGTTTTTGAGGGACTAGTTAATAACTTCCTCCATCTACTTGAATTCTAAATGAGAAGCTGGTTAGGGAAATTATTTGGGTTTATAACTGTAACTGGGAGGAGAGAAAGGCCCAGGAAGCTGCAGAAGTTCAGATGAACGTGACGAACCTAGAACAGTGAGGAGGGATAGAAGTCAACTGGCAGCCTGGCATGCAGATAAACCTGGGGAGAAAATGCTTGGTGCAGGAGCTGGTACCAATATTTGTATATGTAAGATGTTAATGTAATTGCTAGGGGGAAAATGTCTTTCCAGAGTCAGGTACGGGGTGGTCTTTCTGTGTGAGAGCTGGCAGACTTCAGTTGGGAGGATCAGAGATGACTCGTCTTGATTTTAATAGTTTCCTCAAAGGTTTCAGTGTTTTCCATTTAGGCCCTGAAAGAGAGCCAATGAAATGTGTAAGGAGTAAAGACAAAGTGTCAGCAAGTAAGAGTGAGAAAAGGGGAGTGTCTAGTTACAAGGAGACTTGAGTGGAGAAACATGTGGAGCAAACAGTCATAGCAAAATCAGGATTGACAAGGATAAGCAACTTGATTCAGCTTGGAATCTTTACTGGTGCCTACACCTTTAAGATCCAGGAAACCTTATAGCAAGGCCAGACACAAAGCCATTTCTCATGCACTCATTAAACCAATTTTAATGAAACTGTCACTCCAAGTTCTTAAACCCAGATTTTTTTTTTTTTCTTGGGTAACAGTTGACCTAAACTGACCTAGTATCTGCCTGGAGTCCTAGCGAACAACATAAAATAATTTTTTCTTAACTCTTCCCTTCCCATTTGTGCAGCTGGATTTCCTTAAATTTCTTAAAGTTGATTACCCCTCCAATTATCTCTTGCCTTCTGGTACAGACCAAAAAGCTTGTAAAAAATGAAATGATATCTGATTCAGCATGTCAAGATTTTTTTTCAGGTGAAACTAGGATTTAGCAAAGTTTGCTAAGACATCTAGTGCCTGGGATAGCTCTTCATCATGAAGAGGTTCCCAAGCTCAGGGGAGAGGAGAGGAGAGAGATCCTTTGCACCAGAACAGGCTTGTCCTCAGCCAGAAGCCTGCTGAGAACAGTCTTGCTAACATTAATACAGTTCTGAGCTGCTTTTTGGGCAGTGCAGGTCAATCACCACAATCTAGGCCTTCATTATTGCCACCTATCTACCTATTTTTAAATAAACCTCAACTGGGGCATGCAGCACTTGATAGCTATAGTAACTAGACCTCTCCTGAGGCTTACATTTGAGCAGAGTGAGGGTGCGTAATTTGTTGTTGTTGTCTTATTTGGATGAGGAAAAATATATGCTGTAATTCTTGCATGGGTGGCTGCAGGTGAATGGGGAGAAGGGATTAGTAATACTTCACCTCCCCTGTTCCCTGCCAGTGCTTGCCTGCCATCCCCTCAAGCAGTATAGTATCACATGAGCAGTAGGCAGCCTACCCTTCAGTTGTGCTGTTCAGTGATAAAGCAAGTCCTGCTGCTTCTGATCCTTTCTGCTGGTGTCACTTCTTCCTGGGATCATCTTCTTATTGGCCACAGTCCAGGCTGCTGTGAAGGTAGGCAATATCCTCTAGTGAGAAGAGGAACCTCAATTATTTGGGTCAGAAAAGCACATTTCTTCAGATGAAATTGGCCCAGTAGCCTCTTAAGCTGTAAAATGCATAAAGCAAGCAAGCAAGCTGCTTAACCCTTTACAGAAGCTCATTGTACTCTCCTGGATGTGGTGGTGGTGTGAGTACTCTTCATAGCCTGAAGCAGTCACAAAGCTGTATGAAGCTGGTATCACAGCCTGCTTTAAGTCTGTCAGCTAAGAATGTCAGTTTGGTCTTTGTCCGCTGTGAGAAGTCTGACCAGTAAGCCTGAGTATGTGTTTGTACTGAGGCCAGGTCTTAGACCAGACGGAAAGAGATCCAGAAAATCTGAGGAATCCAGATAAAACCGCAGATGTTTTCCCATAGCTTTTTCAATAACATGCCCTGAAAAGGAAGATGAGAGACTGCAATAATCTTGCCAATTATCTGTGTCAAAGATTTATTGTGCCAAGGTCTCATATTTGCTTATATTAAGACTGATATCCTGCTCCCTTCAGGGAGGCAGACAGCAAAAACAGACTGATATGTATAATAGAAAATGTTTTAGCCTCCACTAGAGAGATGCACAAATTGCAGCACAAAGTTGGTTGAGCACTTCCTGAACCCCAGTGAAATGCAACTGCAGGAAAGTTAACCTGGCGAGTGCTGTGTGAATTTGGACTAGAGATGGCTACTTGTATGGAATGCTGTCAGTCCTAGACAGAACAACTCATGTATGAAAATACAGAAAAGATACCTGATACCCAAAGATATCCAAGCCCGCTGGCTTGGATAGCTTTTGACTGCAAGGGGCTTGGTGACAATGAAAGTTAACTTCACTTGTGTTTAAAGTGAAATACAGTAGAACTGGAAATACTCAAAACTTATTTCCCCAGAAAATAAGGAAAGCATGTCTGCTTTTAGCACTAAGGAAGCAGTATGAGTATTCTGTAGCTCCTCACAAAAAGTGTGAAAAATTCAGTGTAGCTAGAATTGCCCTTATGTAGCTTGAAAGTAAACACACTAAAAGAAACAGTTCTATAGTACAAAATGTTGTGAAAAAGCTGTGACCCTGAGAGTGAGCAGCCTGTATTAAGATCAGTCACTAACACCCTTCTGCTTGGGAGTGGGGGTTAAATGTAGGTATAACATTGTGGGGAGGAAGGGAAGTGTTTTGGTGGAAAAGAGATTTTGTATCTTGCTGGGGAAACTCGTATCAACAGTCACAGTCCTATTATAGCAGCATCAAGATACCTGTAAATATTTCTTTTGAAGACACCACTGTCCTTGCTTCCCATTTTGCATAATAAAACTGCAGACCTCGTAGCAGCAACTTGACAACTTAGAGATGTATTCCCCTTGTGACAGTAAAGACTCTGAAGGGCTGAGGTGTATGCAGAGAAGGGCAATGAAGCTGGGGATGAGGAGCAGCTGAGGGAACAGGGGTTGTTTAGTCTAGAGAGAAGGAGCTTGGGGTGACCTTATTGCTCTTTACAACTTGCTGAAAGGAGGCTGTAACCAGGTGGTCTCTTCTTTCAGGTAACAAGTGACAGCACAAAAGGAAATGGCCTAAAGTTGCACCAGGGGAGGCTTAGATTGGACATTAGGAAATGTTTTTTCACTGAAATTGTTGCCAAGTATTGGAACAGGCTGCCCAGGAAAGTGGTTGAGTCACCATCCCTGGAGGCATTTAAAAGATGTGTAGATAATGGTGTTTAGGGACATGGTTTAGTGGAGAACTTGGCAGTGCTGCGTTAATGGTTGGACTTGATTATAGAGGTCTTTTCCAAACTAAATGATTCCGTTCTGTGATTCCTTGTAGAGCTCAGCAGGAGAGGTTCTGCTGGGAACATCATACAAACCACATCTGTCACTTCAGTATGGAAAATATGCCTGACCTGTGTAAACAGATTTTCATGCAAAAGCAGGTTTTCATGCTGGTGTGGAGTAATATTGCTGGGTAGTTCAGCAGTAGTGCTAAAATACAACATCTTACTCCCAAGCTCTATTGGAAGGCATGTGAACTGTACTTGAACAGTCTGGAAAACCTTGCACACTAACAACTTACCAGTTTGAAGTGGTGTTGCCTAGTTTGGCTCTTCAGTGAATGGCAGTGCTGTAGAGATGCTTGACCTGTTTTTCTTTCCTCTCAAAGTTCAGCAGTCAGGTTACTGCTATGATTTTTAAGAAAGACACAAGTAATTACTGTAAACAAATCCTGTCTGCAGAAATTGGAAAGTATATTTACTCTTCTGAATGTTGTCTGTCATTGACAGAAGATGATGGCATTAGAGCTAACCGTGGTGCCACTGACAAGGGTCCTTCCTTCTTGCCTCACACAAGCATTTCATCTTAGAAGTGTTTCTCTGTAGCACTTCCAACTCCTGAAGCAACCAGTTTATGCATCTTGTCTATTATGGAAAGGCTTTTATCATATATGTAGACTGTCATATTAACTGACTATTTTTTTGAGGCAGGAGGAGAGAGCAGAGAATTAGTTTCATGCCAGCAGAACAGAAGTTCCTATCCTGAAGCTTTTCTGCACAGCAACTTCTTCAATTTGTGATCCAGAAAGATCTTGGTAGTGGGGAAAAATTCTCTGCTACTGCCTGTGCAGTCCAGGAAAGCATTGTCCAGCACTTTCTTCCCAGGGCTAAACTCTTGATGGTTATGCCTACAAAACTGAGGGAAGCATTTAGTTTAAATGTAAGTAGAAAGATGAGAATTACTGTTAAACACTGTAAAATACAATGCAAACAGAACTACAGAATGAAGCAATGAAACAATGAATCTTTCCTTTAGGGAGCTGGGAGGAAAAGTTTGTTTTTTCTGAGTTTTTACAGGACTTTCATTTCTGTTTTGTACTTCTTTTCCTGATTCTTTCCCTCTTGGTCTAAATTCCTGGCTGGCACACTTCCTTTTTTTTTTTTTTTTTTTTTCTGTTGGGTTTTTTTTTTTTTTGTTTGTTTTTTTGGTTTTTTTTTTTTTTTTTTTTTTTTTTTTTTTTTTTTTTTTTTTTTTGTTGTCAGGATTGGGTTATTTCACTCTGAATTTAAAACTTGCCTTGTGTTTAATGCATCTGTCTGGGTCACTGTAGAACACACTAAGGTGAGTTTGGCCCTTGAAGCAGTGACTATTAAGCCAAGCCTGGGATCCTTATGATGTCAACAGCATCCTACTGAAGGACTATTCAGAAGACTCTCTGCTGGCCTGCTGAAGCAAGAGTCAGGATTTCTAAATGGTGTTTTTAAAAGTTGTCATCTGACTTGTATAAAGCTGAGTCTCTAAAACAGCTTGTCTTTAGACCAGATGAATATGATCTTAATGTTAAATAAGTGCATGTGTTGGTAGGTGGACATAACTACTGCAGTGAGATGTAGGGGGAGTGAATAGTACCTCATGGCAATTAAGTGAATAGTTAATGTATCTATTAACTGACCAGTTCTCTTCTGGTAAGGAGAATGTCTTTATGGTTGCCAATTAATCTATAGACTAGAAGTCCAGGGATAACACATCCTCTGTGGTATTAGAAAAACCCTTACTTTTTTAACAGTACTGGAATAATGTTAGTAATAAATGTAAGAAAGTTGCTGCTCCTTTCACAAGCTACTCTGTATTTAATAAGAGTACATGATATTATGTATGAACAAGGTGAAATTCCAGACTTTTCATCAGTTTTTCTGTCTCTGACACTTCAGAGGCGTAATAGAGCAATAGGGGCAACTTCCTTTATTACTCTGTACACTTTGAGGCCTTTGGGGGCTATGAAGGCTATTACTCTGTATAGCTGATCAGGCCAGAACTCAACTCTGAACATCTCTCTGGAGATGGCAAGGTAGACTTGTAGAAGGAGATGTGTCAGTTCTGTCCCCAGACAATGCTTCAGAAGCTTTGGCGTGCTGATGATAGTAGATGTAAAGCTGCATGAAGTGGGGAGAAGCTCCTGATGCAATCATCTTCAGTTAAGCATTGTCTTTGGATCATAAAAGAGTAAGAATATAGTTAAGGAAAGTGAACCCTTGAGTGTTCTCAGTATCTCCTTTTTTTATTATTCCTTCTGTGCAATGGAATTTCAGACTTGGCATTCATTTAGTATACGTCTCCTGATGGGCAGCCAGCCCTTGATAGGTTTTGAACTAATGAGATCAGCTATTTCTAATATCTACTTCTTGGTTCTGCTGTTGGCAGCAGTTACACCGAACATAATGAAGGCTGGATGCCAGCTTCAATTTGAATGCCTCTTTCAGCATTTTTGAGGAATTGATTTAGGGACCAAAGTTTGTAGAGCTATCGAGTTATAATGGGTGGCATTCTCCATCCTGGAAGATCTACAAGGACAAATAATTTCTGATGGAAGAAGTGCCCTTGTATAGTTTTGTTTCCATTGGAGCTCAACCCTGAAGATGTGGCTGCCAAACTGAGTTTGTAAACTGTGTTCAATTGTCTTGTCTCCCTACGAGATTATTTTCTAGCAGAATAGAGCAGTTCCAGAGGTGGTAGTGGTCTTCATACACCTGCTTTGTCTACAGTAATAGTGTCTAATACATATGTCTGTGACTGAAGGGAGACAATGATTGTGGTGTAGACTAGAAAGTGTGGAAAAGGTATCTGGCTTGAGGTGAACTCAGTTGTATGTCTTGCTGTAAGTACTTACATAATGTGCCTTGTGTGCCTGCCAAAGGGAATGGTGTTTAAGTAGGAGACAGTGTTCAGGAGGTTAGGAAGCCATCTTTGGTAAGACTTGATATCTGCTTTTTGCAGTGGGCAGTCTCTGGCATGGCTAGAAACTTTTGGTTTTTTGGGAAAAAGGGGTTATGGGAGAAGAATATGTCATTTTTAGCTTGCTAGTTTGGGGTATTTAGAAAGCTTATCAACCAACTTGGAGACTCCACTTAGAGTAGGTGCCCACTCTTCAGCAATAACACCTTTCAAGTAAAGGGCAAAGTACTTCGAGTTGTTGAGAGAAAGACATCATGAGAAGATGATTAAGAGAAGGGGATCCAGATGAATTGATGTCAGGTGATGAAGACAAATTTTAGGGGCTTTGAGTTTAAAAGGAAGCCCTTTATACCTATCAGGCTACTGATGGAAAATCAGCAGAGAATTTGTACTTCAATCAAAGAGCATATTCATTTAAGAATGCTTCAGCAAAACTTAGTTGTCATCAGACTTGCTTGCAGTTTATGTGTAACCCACAGAACATACCAAAGACTCACGTGGAAGCCTTATGTCAAGACTATTCCAGTACTCCAAGCTCTTGCCAATGCGGAAGAAGGATTCCCAGGCTGACTGCATAACCAGTCCTGCTAGAAGTAATAAAGGAGGGAAAATAGGCTCAAGAAAGTATTATTTCACAGCTACTTCTTGTAGGTGGCTAGACTTCCCACAAGTCTAGTTCCAGTCTACAATCCTGGAGCTGACTTTTAGTGGTTTACACAGTCGAGGGTAAGAAAGTACGTACACCGTCTCCATGATTTGAGAGAGTTGGGGCCAAGAGGGAAGAGTCTGTGCAATGGTTTGAAGCATTCAGTCTGCTAATGTTTGGGAAGCGTGGGGGTGGAAATCTTGCTTGAATTACTACTGTCCTTTGTTGAAGTATACACCTGGTATTACTTCAACCCTTCTGCTTTTCTGAGAGCTTCTTTTGAGAAAAACATATCCCATTACAATGGAATAGCTGACTTCTCACCTAGTGACAGCACGAAGCTGTAATCCTGCTACATTTGCTAGTGGAGATCAACAGCTTCAACTATCATTATGGCAGACTAAAGTAGGGGATACAGTTACTGAGAGATTAACTTGGCATAAGGTATACAGTAAGATGTTTTGAGTTTGTTTTTTGAGTTATGCTAAATAAGTACAGGAGTCCTTAAACTGGAAAGACTGGATCATATTATTAAACAATACAATTTAGTGAAGACAAGATTCCACATTTTATATTAATGGAAGTTTTGCTGTTACTGTCTTGGGACAAGAAGTTCATTGCTTGACTATTCAAATATTTGGATGTTTTATCTGGTTCAACATGTATAGTAGCAAAGGTAAAGAGAAGAAATAGTCCAAGTTAAACATACCTTTTCTTGTCAATGTGTTTGACAAATTAAATTTAATCTTAAATTTGTTCTAGGCTTACATGTTACCTTGGCTGCAGGAATACTTTGAGTAGGAGAGTGAGTTTGACAGAAACTGAAGTAATTACTTAAATTAAATCATTCTCTACCTTAATACTGCCAGACTTACCAGAAAGATTTAAAAGTTGTGTGTTACTTAAGATGAAGTTCCTGTTTTGTGTTTAAGTTTTGGTTTCCTCCTCTGTTCAGATGATTGGTGTACTGAACTTATGAGATGCTTAAACTTATGACTTACAAAACTGAAGTTAGATTTTAGGCATGTGTATATAAAAATTGTGTGGGAGAAGGGATTATTTTAAAATATGAAGTGAATTTCTTGTCCCTGGTGTCTCTGGTATTTTCTTTCCCACAAGTAAATGTAGTTAGGCACTTTCATAAACTTGCATGTCAAAAATAAAAAGAGAAAATATTAAAAGTTCACTCCCTGACTGCAATGACTTTTTTTTTTTTTTTTTCTGTGAACAACAAAATCACGACAAGAAAAAACCCAGAGAGCTGCTCTGAGATGAAGTGCAATTCTAAGGGTTTCTCCCAAACCCTTGGTGGGCTTTTCTCCCAAACCTTTGGTGGGCACTTCAAATACTCCATTAGGCAGCTTCTCTGGATCTAGTACCTCATCTTCTAAAACCAGAACACAGCTGCTGCATCATGTTTGGGGATCAGTTTGCAAAGAAAACAAAAGTATTATTTCCTAGCTAAAAGTCATCTAACACATGAAGTATAATCCTTAAGTGCTGCCCTTCATTGTAGTGGCTTACACAAAGCAAGGATTGAGGGAAGGAAAAATCACTGTAGAAGAATGAGGTTTCTAGCCTGTAAGAGCAAAAAACTGTCTTGAATTCAACTCATGCAAATAAATCTAGAGTTTGCTGGCTTTGCAGTGTATTCCCATACATTTGCTCAGCCTTTACCGTCCTCAAGCACACGCTCTGTGCTTTGAAACCATTATTATTTGCACAGCTGGAGGCTTGGGGTTGAAACATAAGTGGTGCTTTAATTTAGGCTAGACTCTTCAGGAGGGGTGACTCAAGGAATAAAAGTGTTACAATATCTTTCTTGTACTTACCTTCTACCTAGGGGAAATACCCTTCTGAAATTTGTTGGGAAAGCCTTAAGTCTTGGTATAAAACTGTAAGATGCTAAAAAACCCCACCCAAGGACTGGAATTTCTTAAGATGCAGGACTTTGAGAACCTTTGTCTTAATAAGTTATCCAGGTGTCAGTAAAGTACAAACTTGTGAGCATTTCCAAAAAGAGTATATTAAAATAAATAAATCTCTTCCTTCCCCTGCCCCAAAACTCATGACAAATGTCCAAGGAAGCTCACTTCAAAAGCCTTTTTTCATTTGCTGGAATTTGAGGCTGTGTGGGCACTTTGAGGACAGAGGCTGGACAGCCCAGTCAGCTGTTGGGAGTTTGGTAGCTCTGGCTTGTTGATATTTTTCTGCATGTACAAGACTGCAAACCCTGAGAGAGTTTTTAAGACTTTCAAATTCTCCTCTTTGTATTCCTAGAAGCGAGGCATTTTGGGTCTCTGGCTCAGAACTGGATCTCTGACCCCTGTGAAACCTGCTAGGCTTATGGTTCCATGGCAGGAAACTTGGCTGAAGTCCAAAACCAGTGGTTGAAATTGAAGTCCTTGTGCCCTGTAGGCAACCTGCCATGGGGCTGAGAGTCTAGCCATGATTAAAACTGGAACTTGGCTCCAGTTCTGCCTCCAGAATGGCTGATTGCACCAGTTTGGAGCCTGAAACCAAAGCATAAAAATGTGAAACGATTCTTTCCAACAGCAACAAAAATGTCGAGAAGTTTATAGTCTCCCTTAATGTGTAAAATGGTATGGTTTTCCTGGGGAATTCTCTCTGGGAAGGACTTGCTCATTTGTACTTAAGTCAGGCCAGTCTGAGAACTTTGACTAATGAGTGGGTGATCTGTGCCGTATGAATATATCTAGATGAATCACCTTTCCCAAGATGTGTTCTAAGGGTCTTCAAACTTGAAATCTGCCAAAACAGAAATAAATTATTGCATGTGCTGTTTTGTCTATCTCAGTTTTGTTAGGCGGCAGCACTCTGCAGTACTAATCTGAAATGAAGCTACTAAGTAGCAGAGGCACCTCTGTTTTGATCTGTAGTGAACTCTAGATTTGTTTCTCAATAGACTTCCACTTTCTCACGTTCTTGTCATTTGTGTCCCTTGCTCCCTCTTTTCCCTGAAGCCTTGCTGAGGCATGTTACTGTGGTACTACAATGCCTTGGCCATTTCTCGTTACCTCCATCACAAAGGGCTGTGCTGTTCTGTTTGTGCTTATAATGTACCCAGATGGTGAATAGAATGAGTGACCACCAAGCTCATTTTCACTTGTGGGGTCAGACCTTTTTCTGCTAAATAACACAAGTGTTCCCAGCTGCTGTGCAGCTGCAGGGAGTCTGCTTTCCTTCACAGGCATTAAAAACCCTTTAATCAGTGTTTGTTGTTTGTCAGCAGTGGTGTTGAGGTGTGGAGAAAAAGAACAGATATGCTTTGTTGTCAAAGTTAACTTCATTCTGACCTCTTATCTTTCGTATTTCTTTTCAAGTCTGAAGAAGTAGAAAGCAGTTTGGGAAGTGGTTTCTGCAAGCACCTGTGTAAATGTATTTGCTAAAGGAGGAGGTTTGTGTCCTTATACTCACAGAACGTTTGACATAAAAAGATGCTCTGAGAGCTGCATTGAACTGGAAACTCTTTAGGGCAGGGACTCAAACTGGCTAGAATAGGCACTGTGCAGACTCCCTTAGTGTAAATAAATGTTGCATAAATAGAAATACTGTTGCTTAATACTAGTGTTAACTTATCTTAGTATTGAATCTATATTCAATGGATCCTATTTGCAATCGGTTCAATTTTAACTTTTTCCTGTAAAATACATTATTCCTTCTAGTTTTGGAAGGGGATTTGTTTGTTTTGTTGTTTTTGTTTTTTTTTTTTTTTTTTTTTTTAGCTGGGGTTTTGTGTTTGTGGTGGTTTGTTTGTTTTCCTTTTAGTTCTACTTTTAATAGCTTTCTTCTCATGAAGGAAAAGGGAGGAGATAAAGAACTGATAAGCTGTCTCTAATCTCATTTGCTTTGGATGTAGTCTGTTCTGAAACAAATGGGAACAAAGAAATCAAGAAGAAGCTTTGAGAAATTTCAGAACTAAGATAATTATTTTCCTCTTCTTTCTAGATGAAGCTTGGAAACCTACTGGTGCTGCACGTGTTTGCAGGTTTGCTTTTTCCCTGAGTCCAGGTTTGCTCGCATTGTGTGTCTGTGTGTACAGCACCGAGCACTACTCTGTGAGTAGTGGTTTTGTTGTTTGCAAAGTCTGTCTGTGTGTGCATCCTGGAACTGTTGGGACATCAGGGTTTGATTTGAGCTTTGAAAGTCATTGTAGGACACTAGGCATTAAAGTCAGAATATATACCTTGCTGCTCTTCCCCTGGAAAGACCAGAGAATCACATTCCTGTCTTGGCTGTTTCTGGGGAGGGTGGGTACCAGGCATTAGGGCATATTGCTCACAGCCCTCAGCCCAGCTCAGCAGTATCTCCAGCAGTGACCAAGGGGCTCTTCTGGAGCAGGGCTGTGCCCTTGGGAAAGCAGTGCCTGCTTGCTCAAAGTAGGAATTACAAAATAAAAATAAAATGGACTGTATATGGACTGTGGTCCTAGCTGTTGAAATTACAGAACCAAGGGGTCTCCCCATGGCAGACGTGTTTTAGTATTCATCCATTCTTTTTCTTCATGCAGCTGAAGTTGCTTACCGAGGAGGTCATGCTCTTAGACCAGCAAAATGCTAAAGGAAGACTTTTTGTGCTGGGTGGGAGGAGATGTACACTCAAACATTTAGTATATTACATGTCTGTGGGTGGTCTGTGTTGACCATCGCTTCTGCAGCATGAATGCTTACCTGCTAGAAAGGGGACAAAGAACCACCATTTTATACCTGAATGCTGCCAGGGCTGTTGACCAAAGATATGGGCTGTGAACTACAGTGGAGCAGGTACCCTACTCTTAGGAGGAGTTTCTGAAGCCCTTTGGATCTCCTGGAGATATTGCTGGCCTTTCTGGCAGTGTGGTTTGCTTGCGTGAGAAGAACTCTGATCAGACAGGTGTGATCCTGGATCCTTCTTGAATTTAATGCAGACTTACGCAGTTACAATCTACCTGAACAAAACAAGCACCATCTTGTGCAACTATGTAAACCATAAACTTTTTTGGGCAAGGCAGGTGTGGCATCTTCAGTGTCTGGAAAGCACCGAACATGCTGTGTGGGCGCCCTACTGTAATCTAAATTACAAATGCTAAAAAGGCTTTTGATTTTTTTTTTTCCTAATAACGTGATTCTTGGCTTAATTTGGGTAGGCAAGAACTTCACAGACTGCATTGGGGTGCTCTGCATGTTTCCTCAGGCCCTCGTAATTAATCAATGTTGAGTTGTTTCTCTGTCTGCAAGGAGGCACCTGAGGAAAGCTCTTCCACACCCTTAGGTTTAACTTGTTGGTCAGCCCTGAGAACAACTTTCTGTTCTTTAGAATGAAAAAGGGGCGTTCTTGATGTATAACTCCCCTCTATACTAAGTATTTTGGTACAGGCTGCAGAAGGCTTAAGTGAGTTTTCATGATACAAGATGACTTTCAGTAAGTTGGTAATAATGTTTGATGCTGAGAACCAGTATTCCAGATTTTCTTGTTGAACCTCTGGCTAACTCATACCTGTGGAACTCAGCTTCTGGCAAGGAATTTGCAAAAGGTTTCATGCCAGTAGCTCAAGTCTCCAGTTGTGATAAATAGGAGATTTGTGTGTTCCTTCTAAACCAGAATGGCTCCTGTGTTGAACTGAATACTTAATTGCTGCATGTGCACCATACTGTCCTATCAGGCAGCCCTCCTTTGAAAGTCTGTTTATACATTCAGAAACCTGAAGAGCCTTGTGAGTCTTTCAGTGTCTGACATCACACACTGGGAGGAGGCTTCAGCATCATCAGTCTGTTGTTTTTTGCTGAATGTTTACAGCCACTACAGATATTTGCATTTTGGGGGCAACAGAAAGACATTACTGTAGGCAGAGCAATTCCAAGTTAAGTTGTGATAGCCCAGCCACTGAAAAGAAAAAAATCTGGGCCAGCTTTACAGTGTTTTTATAGTCTAGTCCAGGTCTCTATAAACAATTTAAAATTGCCTTCAGGTTTAAATTTTCCAATTTCCCATTTGGAGCAGGTGTTGCCAGGTTATAGAATGTGTTGCAGAAAAGGAACAAAAACAACAAAAACATTTCAAAAACACTGTGCTGTAACAAATATGTCAAGTCTGTGACAGATGAGATTTTAAAAAATGTTTGCCCCACCAAAAGTAAAATGAATTCAAACCTTGCTTACTTTTCCCAGCTGTCATGTTTAAATAGGGGGTTTAGTAATACATTAGTCTTCAAAAAATCCAGCACTACAGTATGAAAATATGAAACTTCTCAATTGTTTTTCATTTAACTGGGGAGAAAAGTTTTTTTTTTTTGTAATGAAAAAACATACCAGCAACCAAATTTCAGAGATGCATGTTCTCAGAGTGGTTAAAAACCAACCCAAACTAGGCTTCAGGCAATGTTTTTTCAGCAGCTTTAACCTCAAAGCATAGAGTAGACAGCTTTGTAGGAAACTGTAACACCAAGGTGATTATGGCAGTGACTCACACTTCCCTGTAAGGCATCCAGCTATCAACACGCTTGGAGAGCTGTGGCTTTGTGCATGCAGGCAGGGTGTCAGTCAGTGCCCATTTGCCAGCCAGCTCTGAACTGCTGAGCTCAGAACTGCTTTGACAGCAAGCTGGGATATCAGTGTGTTAAGAGAGCAGCTCTGGTGCCCCCAGGCTTGCAAGAGGCTGTAGAAATGGGAAGTATGGACAAGGAAGTGCAAGGCAGGTTTGACTTGCCTTTTCTTTGCTTAATCCTCATGGAACTTATTTGAAGAGTCCTCTGAAGTCTTCCTGTGAGCAGGTGATTGGCTTTGGGTAATAATTAAAGGTCTGATGAACCACTAAGTGGGGTAGTATGGAAGGAGAAAAAGGCTGTTACTATCATGACTTGCCAAAAATTTCTGCAAGTGGTTATGGAAAGATGATGGTCAGTTTGGATCCTCAGGAAAACAATATGAACTTGGGAAAGAGACCTGGGTGTCCCTATAGGCAGTTCAGAGTAGAGTTGAGGGTACAGCAGTAAACTACTTCCAGATGTTGGGATTTGCAGGGAACAAGCAGACAAAAGATGGGGACTCATGTGCATTGTGGGTTTCTCCATCCCTAAAAATAATGCAGAAAGCCAAGGAAAACAGTAGTGATCATGATATGGAGAGAAGTGGTCTGGGTGAGAAGTTGGAAGGTTGGGATTATTCAAACTATGGAAGACTGACGAGGAATGCCACACTTGTACAAAATGGATTGCATCATAATGGAATGCTCAGGAAGAAGAGGTATGCAGAAAGATGATATAAATTCAGGAAAGGAAATAGATTTGCACATAGCATGCAATTAGATTGTGGGATGCATGGAGTGCAGTTGCCAGCTGTGCTGGATGTCATCAGGAAGGAACAAAAGGTGACTTAGGGTGTGTATAGGTATGCTTTAGCAGGTGGTGTTCACAGATGATATAAACAATGCTTTCAAAAACATCACTGATGATATAAAACTGGTCACATGCATAGTTCAACTACCAAGGCCAGTCTTGATAGTTTATTTGTATTCCTCTGTCTTTGGTGACAATTTTTTTGTGTCTCTGACTAAAATTGTCTAGTACCAGATACTGTTTGTGGCACAGCACTGGGCAAGCTAGGCTGTTGTGACTCAGTATTGCCCTTCCCGTGTGGGTTGTGTTTGGCTTTGCACATCTTACTTTTTTAGAGGTGAGGCAGAGTGAGTAATGTTTCCATTTTATTAAAGAGAATTGAATAGACTGTTAATATTTTTTAAAGATGTACGTGTTTCATTTAAAGTTCCCTTCAGGCAAAGTCAGCTTTGTTAGGCAGCTTAAAATGCGTTATAGTCGTATTGTTATTGTCATAAAGAAAAAAATACACCATGCTCAGTTTTGGGAAGCCAAACAAAACTACTGTTTTTTTTCTCCCTCCTTTTTTCACTTCCTTCAGTTTTTAATAAGCGACCGTGACAGAGACCCGCAGTGTAACCTGCATTGCTCCAGGTCCCAGTCCAAGCCCCTGTGTGCCTCTGACGGCAGAACGTACGAGTCCATGTGCGACTACCAGAGAGCCAAGTGCCGTGAGCCGGGTCTGAGCGTGACACATCGTGGCCGGTGCAAAGGTAGGTGAATTCCAAATGCCTCTGAGAGGAGAAATGGGAGGCCTGCCTTGTAAGAAACTGAATTCTTAGACCTTTGAGTTTAGTACCATGCTTTGAGAGTAATCTGATTTGGAATTGTGCATTCCTACAAGCATGGGTGTCTGAGTCTTGGTTCAGGCAGTAGAGTATGAGTTGACTGAATTATCAAGAAGGCAAAGGAGCCACAGACATCACTGGAGAAGGGCTGAAATATATTTCTGCAGACAGAAACAGCTGGCCCCATGGAAGTACAAAACCAAATCCTGAAAGCAGACATTTCTTGCTACCTGTGCTGATGGGGAATCACAACACCTTTGACCCTTTGAGTGGCAGGAATTTGGAGTGGGGAAGAATATGATGTACACTAGATGTCTAGTCCCTTTTCAGACATACACAATCTTTCTGTGCTGAGCTAATTAAGAAGGCAGTGCATGCAAGGTTTTACATGGATTCTTTTCCCATTTGCTGTTGCACATCTACTTAGAAGTGAGAATACTCTCCCTCAATCAGCTCTTTGGCATAGTCTAAAGACGAAGTTGAAACTTTTTTAAAGGGTTATTGGTCTCTTGTCACACAAATGATTTGCATTTTCAATGAAGTGAGAAATAAAGTGGAGTCCATTTTCTGAGGGCACAATTGGCTCAGAGGGCAGATGGCACAGGTGTTTTTGGCACTAGATTAATGTGACAGGAGAAACTCATTAAAATCCATGTGACAGAATAAAAATAACTCATTTAAGCCTGGAATTTGTTTATAAAGGCTTTTTTTACTATTGTAAAAAATGTATCTTTGTTAGAATTACTTGATATAAAATGGAAATCTCTTTTCAGTGTATTGAGAGACTTTATAGTTTAGGTGAATTATGGGCCTAACTCAAATATTGCTCTCTTTCAAACAGTTTCCTCTTGAAAAAACTTACTTGTATGATTTTTTTGTTTGTTTGTTTATTTTTCACCACTGCTGGGTTGGTTTATGGCAGCTTCTCCTATAGCATGGGTTAAGGCCTTTGAATCAGGCTTCTTTCTAAATACCAGAAACCCAGAACCTTTCTTCACACAGTTTAAGAAGCACTTGGATTGTTTTGCAAGTGATGCATTTTTGAGTATTACAATAAGAAGCAGTATGGTGAGAGTCCTATTTTTGCTTTCATTCCTAGAGCAGATTGTCTTAGATAAGCAGCTCCATAGATGATATTGGCATATAAACTGGCACTGTCAGGTTGCTTAAAACATGAGATCTGAAATGCAGTACACTCATATACTAAACAGTCTGTGGAAGTAGACAAAATTTGCTTCCCAAACTACATGGCCTACTGCATATTGTGATTCCAGAGTCCCAAAGAACTTTTTTTTGTCTTGGGCACAGGTAAAGTATACTTTCTGTTCTCTGATGCATCTGTAATGTTTAGTTGAAGCTAACTTGCCTTCTCCTTTCCTTTTTCCTCTTACCCTGTGGTACTATACAGTACCTAACAACCTGGGAGTGTTTGTAAACTGCAAGTCTTGCTTTTAACCCACTGGCACTCCTGCCAATCCCTGTGAAGTAGGAATATTCTTTCAACTCTCACATGCAAATTTAAACTAGCTGGTAATTTCCATATGTGCAGCTCTTGAAAGGTATTTTGTTTTGCTAGCTGCACTGGGAACGTGACCTCTAGTGCATAAAGATCACAGTTGTTGGCAAATCCAGGCAGTTGTGAGACAGCTGTGCTGAACTACAGGCTGTAGGCCAGGTCTGTATTGTGTACTTGCAAAAAGGAAGGTATTTCCAGCAGTGTTCGAGCACCCTGTACTGCGGCAGGACATTGGGTATACCTGAACGGCCTTCACTCCTCCTGCACAACACATGCTCTACAGGAGAGCTCCTGTGGGAGCTGTAAGGGATCCCACGGGTCATCGAGCTCAGTCACATACACTTGTGATAGATGCTGTACCCAAGAGCTTACCCTTATGGAATGAGAAGTTTTAACTTGCCTTTGCTCTCTGATGGGGGGGAAAAACAGCAGGTGACTAAAACAAGTAGGAGAGAAAGTATAGTGTGGACAGCAAGGCATAGTTCTGCAGCCCAGATTATCATAGGCTTCCAGTGTATATGCTGATGACTTGAACTGTGCTTGTGCCAAGGGAAACAGAATGGTTTCCATAGTGAGAACAGAACCTTTTTGATTCAAGTTAATGCTCTGTTCTCTCTCAAGAATCTAAGGACCTTTAAAGATGAAATCTTGCCAGCCCTTTGGGAGCTATAACCCTTATTCAGCTCTCGTTTGTTGTTAGCTTCCTCACGTGCTTTTCAATTAAATTCCTTCAGTGCTAAATTATCTGAACTCCTTCCAAACCCTCATGCATCACAAAGGGTTAAAAGTCAGGAGTAGCTTAAAATGATCAAATTATGGCATCCTTCACAAATGGAGCCTCACTGATGAGATTCTAGAGAATAGTTCCAGGTGCTATAGCTGTGTCTAAAATACACAGCCAAGCAATGCTACCTGGATTTTTCCTCAGGAGGCGTCATAATATCTGATGTTAAATAAGAGTTATGCCTCAAAACTTTGCAGGGGTGAAGGACAAATACTTGTTAATCTTGACAGCTTGCCAAGAGTCATTTATGCAGTGATTGTTTTACTGGTACGTATCTGTGACTTAGAACACATTTAAGTTCTTTGTTAACTGGTTGATTTCCACGAGCTTCTTTGACTTATTTAATTACTTTCTGGGAGTGTTCTAGAAGTTTTCTTTAGATTTATTAATTGGATTAATAAGTCTGCTGGTACAGGGTTTGTTCTTATCACAAGGCCCTTTGTAGAGTGAACCTATCTGTAAGTTACTGGTGGAGATTGTAACAGGACCTTCAGCCTTTCTCCTGGGACACAGTAAATGAGCACAGCTTTTGGCTAATGTGGTAGAAAGGCAGGTCTTCTGACTGATGGGTTATTTGAAGATAATCTTCTCTACCTACTATTTTTGTTGGACAGGGGATGATGTTTTGAAAATACTTTGCTCACTAGATCCATGTGTTTTGTCTTCAAATTTGTTTTATTCTCCCTTGATTGTGAGTAAGAATGTCCTTCCTTGGCAGCAGTTAGTAAAATCTTAAATGTCTCTTTCAATCACTTTGGAAATTTAGACATGTTCTGAATAAATTAGGGAACTCTGGAGTAGAAATGCAATGTGGATATCAAAAAAGGAACAAAATGAATTGATGTGAAAGGAAGACAAGAAGATGATCAGGAGTAGTCAGTGTGGATGGGGATATCATGCTTAACCAACCAGATTGCCTTCTACAGTGGGACAACTGGCTGGATAGATGAGGTAAGAGTAGTGGGTGTTGTCCACATGGACTTCAGGAAGGCTTTTGACACCCTCTCTCATGATATCCTCGCAGGAAAGCTCAGGGAGTACAGACTGGACATGTGGACAGTGGAGTGGTTTGAAAGCTGTGTGAACGTCAGGTCTCAGGCGATTTGGATCGGTAGCACAGGTGTGGTTGGAGGCCTGTCACTAGTGGTGTCCCCCAGGGTTCAATATTGAGTCCATTACAATTTAACTTGTTCGTCAGTGACTTGGATGAAGGGACAGATGCCTCTTCAGCAAGTTTGTTGATGATTCAAAGCTGAGAGGGCTGTGGAACTCTTCAGAGAGGTCTCGGGGTTGGAGGGATGAGGAGAGTAGAACCTTATTGGAATTTAAGAGAGTATGGGGTCCTGCCCCTGGGAAGGAATAACCTCATGCACCAGTTGCAGTAAGCAGTAAGCAACATCCTTACCTGCTGGTAAGCATCTCTGTAGAGAAGGACCTGGGGATCCTGGTGGCCAACAAGATGTCCATGAGCCAGCTGTGCTCTTGCAGCCAAGAAGGCCAGTGGGATCCTGGGGTGTATCAGAAAGAGCATTGCCAGCAGGTCAAGGGAGGTGATTCTGCCCCTCTGCTCAGCCCTGGTGAGGCCACATCTAGAGCGCTGTGTCCAGTTCTGGGCTCCTCAGTACAAGAGAGACATGGAGAGTCTGGAGAGGGTCCAGCAGAAGGTGGCCAAGGTAACGAGGGGACCGAAGCACCTCACTTGTGAGGAAACACTGTGGGACTGGGCCTTTTTATCCTGGGGAAGATATGACAGAGAGGGGGTCTCATCAATGCATGTAAGTATCTTGAAAGGAGATTGAGTGGGCAGAAACTGGAACACAGGTAGTTCCACCTGAACATAAGGAAGAACATTTTTACTGTGAGAGTAACTGAACAGTGGAACAGCTGCCCAGAGAGGTCCCCTGGAGATGTCTGTAGCTGTCTCTACTCAGTCCTGAGTAGTATGCTCCAAGGGACCCTGTGTTAGCAGGAAGTTTGGACAAGATGACCTCAAGTGGTTCCTACCAACCTGAACCATTCTCTGTGGGTGAACAAGTTTGAGATTCCAGGTGTAGGACTTGACCCAAATTAAGTGGAAAACAGTGAGGAGAGTGAATTATGATTAATATCCTGTACAATAGATAGGCATGATTTTGTAGTTTGCTGAGATCCATTTTTGCCTGTTTTATGCAAATACACATATAATGGAGTAGATGGGTATGAACCTGCCGACTTTAGTGTAGCTGAACTGTTTCATGTCTGATGGAGACCTAGCCTGTATAAGACAGTTACCTAGTGGAACTGAAAATAGTTAAAAAGCTGTTTGGATCAATTTTTGCTATTTGAACTTTGGATACAAACATAGGAGAATTAAAATTAAGTAGCTTTAATAGATTCTGGTGGTTGCATTGTATTGATTTGCTGCTACTGTTATGTGAATCCTGGAGGTATTTTACTTGTGTTATTAGGAGAGCTTGGGTCTTTATACCATGACATTGTATGGTGTCAATACTGCCTTCTGCCTGTTGAAGAGAGGACGCTGGAATTCTTGGAGCCTATTCAGGAGTGCAGTGTGTATCCTATGAGGGACACGGTGGTCTTGTTTGAATAAACTATTCATGGATAAGATCAGCCATGGTAACTAGCCAATGTCATTGCAAAATCCAAAATTATGTGCACCTGCATTGTGCTGATTAGACCAGGGATGTCAAAAATATCGCTTGTAGTTAACAATCTCCTGGTTGCCAGCTGCCAGCTTGAGAATTAATTTTCTTTAAAAGGCAGGTTTCTGAGCTACAGTAAATCTGTCCCAAGTTTGAAGATATTTAAAGTAAAATTCAGCAGGTCTGCTTTCAAAAGCAGTTATGCTATTTTGGTTTTTCACTTAATGTAATGGAGGGAAAAGTGTCCAATTTAGTCTGCTTGAACCATGAAACTGGAATGCATTAATGCCATTCTGGTTTATAAACATGGTGTTTGATATTTCAGATAACATTTCTAAAAACAGGCAAGAAAGTGCTGAAACACTTGAATACGCAGTCAAAATGTAGAATTGGGTATATGAACCTACAATCATAAGATCAGGCTTTAGTAAAGTTTGTAATGCATCTTATTTGGGGTGAGCTATTTGACAGTTATTTTTTAAACACTTGGCACTTATGTAATATTTTACATTTTCTAATTAACAAAGCAAAAATAGCAAGGTGAAGTCATCCCACTGAAATCACATGTTGGTGCAAACATTATAAAAATACCAGCCTGTGGAGTGAGGAAGAGAAGGATTGACAGTCCTTTTAAAAACAGACTGGTAAATGTTGATCTTAAAGGCACTGTTTTTACTGGAACTGATCCGTGGAAGACTGACAAAAAAGATAGCAATATGCACGCACCTCTCCACCCAGCGTGGTATTAAGGTGTTCCAAATCAAGCTGTAAAAGGACTGGCATGCCCTTTGGAAATCAGTGAGGGAGGATGGGAGAAATAATCAGTCCTGAGTGTTCATGAACAGGAGAAAAACTCTGTCTTCTTTGTACTTCAGCAGCAATTTGGGAAGAGTCACCACTTAAGCCAACGATTGAAGTGCAAAAGATGCTGCAGCAACGATGAGCTCTTCAACACTGTGGTGTAGTGGTGGTGTGCTCTGAAATGTGCTCTGCTGGGTGGGGGTAGAGAGTTCAATCTATAAAGGCCAGTTAAAATTGCTGGGAGAGACATGGTAGCCTTAGCAGTAATGTGTTTATATTATCTTCTTAAATAAGGGCTTGATCTTGTGCATGTTTCTTTGTTCATTAGACAAACTGGACAAAGAAATGGGTTAGTTTCCCTTCTTCCTGGACTTCTAATGTATTTGTACTGCAGAGGATATCACAAAATGTTTGTTTCTACCAGCTCAGTGCCGATGTATCCAGTTTCAGTCATGTAGTTGTGAATGTGCCAGCACTAAAGCAGATGCTATGTGGAAGTGCTTGATGCTTCTGTTTTATGTTGAGGAGAGGAACCAGAAATGCCTGTCTGCAGTCTTGTATCCTCATATATAGAGACTAGAAAACACTTTCGTTTGGCAACTTGTGGTTTGATTGTCATGTAAGAAATTCACACCTGTTTTTTTCCTTGCAAGTGCACATCTCCATAATCTATGCTGGTGTGGTTTTTTTGGTTTTTTTTTTTTTTTTTTTTTTTTTTTTGTTTTTTTTTTTTTTTTTTTTTTTTGTTTGTTTGTTTGTTTGTTTTTTTTTTTTTTTTTTTTTTTTGCTACTTAGTTGTCTCCTGTGAAGCAGAAGTTGAAAATGTTTTCAGCCAGGCAGATATGAAACAAAGTGCAGGCACACCATCTGTTTTTGTAGTAATGTCCTCTGTCAAGCAAGATTAGATTCTTAAGCTTGAACAGGAGATCTGCAAGTGATAGGTGTTCCAATTACAAGCATTGCAAGTGCTTCCTTTTCAGCTGAAAGAGTGAGCACATGTTTGGAAGGATCAGTTGGCAGGGCTACCCTCCACTGGAGATGTGCAAACAAGGTCTGATTGTCTGGTCACATTGGCAAGCAGGCAAAAAGGAAATTCCATGTCAAAGCTTATGGATAACTAGAAAAAAAATACAGTGTAAATTTTATTCAAGTCTTTTTTATTCTGTTAGAATTTCACTCTTTATACAAGTGCATAGTGGGCCCACCTGAGATCAAAGTTCCATGTGCTTTGGTATTGTGCAAACACCCAACAAACAAATTAGTCCAAAGATAAGTGACGTAGAATCAGAAGTGACATAAGTTCACACGGGGGTGAGGTGACCAACTTGTAGTCACTCAGTGGTCACTGGCAGAATTGATACAGGTGCTGTTACTTTCTAATGCAGTGCCTAAGCAGCTGGTATCTTTTCTGTATTCTATTGCTATGAATCATTCTTTCTCCAGAAAGAACAGTTTGATTTTCATAATTTCAGAAGCCTTGTGAAATCCTTCTTGGGAAGTAATGTGATAAGTTTAAAATGAAACTGTGTTGACAAAAACTTAATCTCCCGAGTCATCAGATGTATAAATAAAGTACTCGGCCTGAAAGCTTTGGTCTGTTTTTATCAAAACTATTTACAGCATTGTCATTGATTTCTATGTCTAGAGATGCCTGGATGGAAATTACTTCTATTGCCACACAATGTGAACTCAACTGCTCTAAGAACCCAGACTGACTTTCTAATTTAATGCTGGTATTAGCGATTCTGTTGTCAAAGTTCATGTGATCTGTGAAACAGAATGTGATCTTCAGGGATCTAGTGGAATTTTTTTGTTAACCAATATGATTTCCATGGCTGGCACAATGTGGATTGAAACTTCTTCACTCTGTATGGTGCTGCTAAAAGATTATGAAGTTTCTGCCCTGAAAATCTGTAGTCAGTGGATTCATGGGAGAAGAGAGAAGGTGCTAGTTCTGGTGTCAAAGTGCCATGGAAACAGATGTTCACTGTTTTCCTTCTCTTTCTAGACTGAACTGCAGTATTGTTAGACCTGATGTTTTTAAATGTAAACACTGAGTCAATCTGGATCCCTGCAGGGCAAAACCTCCCTTATTTACTCATCAGTCATTAGAGTTAGACTTACCTGGGTATACTCTGTAACTGTGAGTTCAACTTAGAAGGGGTGAAGGTCATGCTGCACTTTGCCATCATCTGAAGTAAGAACTGAGATCTTAACCCCTCAAACTCTGCTTGCAGAGCAAATTTTTTTCTTGTCTCCGAAGTAAGTAACTGATGCATGAGAAAGTTATCATGCACACCTGGCTGTAAGCATTGGGACCAAAGGTAAAAGCTGAGTTTCAGGAAAGCACAGGAAATAGCATATCTGCCTCATCTGAACCACGCAGAGGTGGAAGTTCATATGAATGACTGGCTATTTTAGTATCTTCCTGGGAGAGTTTCTCAGAGAAGAGGGGGTCATCACTTCTTTTCCATATTGCTCACTGCTTGGCCTGAATTATTTGGTGATACTCAGCCATCCAGTTTCAGGCTGTTAATGGCCTTTCATTGTGTGGACATTGTGCTCCAGTGGTGGTTGAAAGAAGCTTCCAGGATCCTTAGATGACCATAAAAACTATTGACTAGGAAATTAGGCATCTCTTAATTAACTGGCTTGTAATTTCATTGTCTGGGCTCATATTTGTCTTTAGGATCATGAGTGGTAGCTCCGTATGTACCTGGTGAATGTGCAGTAATGGTCTTTTATGCTTTATATTTATTTGTTTTGGGGGTTTTCCTCTTGCAGCTGCACAGGTCATCTGGTAGCTTTTGGAGAGACCAAATTGCAATGTAAGTGAGTTTTGCTTTTTTCTTTGTAGATGCTGGCCAAAGCAAGTGTCGATTAGAAAGAGCTCAAGCACTGGAACAGGCAAAGAAGCCTCAGGAAGCAGTCTTCATCCCAGAGTGCAATGAGGATGGATCTTTCATGCAGGTAAATTTTCTATTTGCTTCATTCAGCTAGGCTTCAGGTGTCTGTGGGAGATTCAGTGATAAGGGCCAAGTGATGATAACAGAGTGGGTGCATACTCTGACCCAGTTACATGGGTAAAAATCTGAAAGCTGGGAACTTCTTTAATCAAATGAAAGTTTTGATTCAGTCACAATACCTTAAAAGACATACACAAATGCAATAGCATCCAGCTCCAGTGTAGTACAGAAGCAAATGGCATTAATCTTCAGCATTGCATAGAAAGAAAAACAGTTGCAGGGGAGGTCAATTTTTCCATGAAGAGGGGCTGTACAGAGAGCTGTGGCTTACACAGAGCAGGGTGGATGCAGCTGATTCTGCTATTACCTCTGCTTCATCTATCCCAGGAAAAAAAAGCAGTCTATTCAGGCTATTTCTTCTGCAGGGTACTTCTTGTACTATATGTCTTGTAGTGATTTGGAGGACTGGCAGAGAGGAGATGAGACTGCTTTGTTTGGGTTTTTGATTCCTCACTGTTCAGTTGCTGAAGTTTGCCAAAGCAGGGTAGAAATGAAGAGTGATACCTGGTTCTGTTACCACGAGCACATTGAGCAGTGTCCTAGTGCTGGCTGAACTGGCTGTTAAAAATGGCTCATGCACAGTTTCCTGACACAGTTTCATGCTGTCTGCTCAGTTTTGTACACATCTAAAAAGCCAAAAACCTGCAACCCTGTGACCTCTACTTTGTGGATTTAGGTAAATCACAGAATGTTTTTTGCCTACCTTTACATACATCTAATACTGCTCTAGATTGCTTCTCTCTTGGAGAAATTTTAGGATATATAGGTTGTTTGCAAGGTCTTCTGAAGGTAAAAAATTCCAAACAGAATCAATATTGGCTTAAAAAAGATGAGAAAGGCAGAGAACTTTGGATTTGGTTCAAACATCTTGTGATGCCTGGAGGGATAGGAGAGAAAAGATTTTTTTTTGTGATAACCCACTAAAAATTTTATTCCCCTCCTCAGCCTTACCCTCCCATTATCTGGTGTGTGGGAGTGTTTTTGTTTTGTTTTTGTTTTTTGATGATGAAGTGGAAAAAGTTCTTTAGAGCAGCATTCTGTTTCTGTACTGTGTGGAGAAGGTTGGGATAAGAGAAGATGGCTGCAATTTCTTGCAGTTTAACTGCACTTTCAATTGTTGAAATTTGATTTTGTGTAGAGCTTCTCAGATTGTGTTGGCACTGGGGGCTAATGTTTATAAAAGCTAGCACAGTGGGCCAACATGGAACAAAGTGTTCCATGTTAAACTTTATAGTTCAAGAAAAAATGGGTAAGGAAAGCCAACTTTGAAATGTCTATCGCCTGTCCATCAACTTCTTGGAGAGGAAAGCAGGTGAAATTTTTATCCTTAAAAGCTGGACTGATAGTATAGTTGGTAAAGCTTTGTTTCAGACAGGTTTATTTTGAAGGTTGGTACCAGTGTCTGGATTGTGGAGAAGTTGCTGGACTTTTCCTTGGCACGCTCCTTAGCCAGTGTTGGTTGCCAGTTGAGGGGTAGCATGAAACTTCTTACAAAAATTGTGTGGTGTCAGTTGGCAGCCAAGTGATATTTCACATTCTTCCTCCATTCAGGAGTGAACACTAAAGTGCTTTTGTTTTACCTGGCGTGATGAAGGAAGCCTCTGATCTCTTTGTATCTGGAATTAACTGAAATTCATATAATTCCTTTGTTCATAAAAATACCCTGTATTCTACATACCTCACAAACCAGCTTCATCAGTTATATTGCAGCATTTAAGGTAATGGTCCCTGCATAAGGCTGAAGTGAAAAATAATGTCCAAGAAAGCTAACTAGTTTCAACCTGCTTTTGAGACATATATTTCCTTTAGCTTCTAGTCAAAACGTATTAAATTTTGATTTTAAAAAAGATGTATAAAAACTAGAATTTTGGTGGACAGTCTAAACAGTTTTGCTTCCAGCAACTCATTAATAGATCTCATCTGCTGGAGGTATTTTTGATACTGCATCTTTTGTGCAGAAAATTAAGCTCCTGGGTTCTGCTCTACAGGGAAGCTGTGTTCTTCTGAAGTCCGGAGGCCTTGCTGAAGTCAGCTCTGGACTGTTGTTAGTTTATTCTGGTCCAGTACCCAGTGTTGCTCCATCTAGACTCCAAAATCTTGGTTGGGAAGTCTACAACAGAACAGCATCTCTCAATGAAGTTTCTAGGAAAAATACCCACTGTGCTCTTCAACATGGAATCCCCATCCCAACAAGAGTCTAATGCAGATGCACATGTTTCAGGGTATATAAAGTTGGTTAGAGAGACTTTTTCAACTACTTCCCCCTTTCTGTGTAACTGTTATTGAAGGGGAGTTTTATGTAGAAGAAAAATTCTGATCAGAGAGGAAACAAAGATGCATGCATGTATTTAGAATATCAAATGTCTGACTGTTACAGCACTCATTCAAGATGTAGATGACTTGCTTTCAGGTCACTTTGCTGAGTCTACTGAACACAGTAGGTATTCAGGCCCACATGGTTGTCTTTGCCATCAGACTTCAAAAGAGTCTGAGTTTTAATTTAACTAATAAATTGTTGGAAATTCTTGAAATTTTTGTAGGATTGAAAAACAAGAGCAGTAGAGATGTGGGAGAATTAGGTAGTAGTAACTATGTTCAGAGAACCTGCTTGGCTGAACTGTTGCTTTTGTAGTTCATCGCAATTATCTTGATTAGAAACTAAATTGCAATCACTCTGGGTAAACATTGAAGGTGGGGCTGTTACTCTGAAAGCAGCTCAAGTCTGCCCTTTCCAGCTCCTGGAGTTGTAACCAGTTCAATACTGAATTTGGGGCTGGATGCTCTGCAGACTGGATGGGGCTGAAGGGTGCTGATGAGAGCACAGCTCCTCTGCCGCTCTGTGAGCGGGAGCATGCGCCATGGAGGAGGACCATGCTGACTTACTTCCTCCTGCTTCCCTGCAGGGTTGGATCTACCACAGTTAGATGTGGCAACAAGAGTGAAAGGGAGAAGGACCTAAAGGCAAAGGCCTCAGTTTGGCTTGCATTTAAACCCTTTTGCAGAGAGATATCATGCATGTCTTAAAACACTTGTATGATCTATCTGGTTTTCACTGCCTGTGAAATTCAGACCAAAGTCAGTGTTGCCACTGATTCTGTTGCTCAGCTGATCCGTTTTCCAGTTTTCTTATGCATGACTAGGTATAATGGGGTTTGTTTACTGCATCAAGAGGAGCTGGCGCTTGTCAATTCACTGGCTGTCATAACTGTTTCTATGCAACATATGTGCTGCTTCCCTTATTGTTGAGTATGCGTATTGCAAAGATCTTATCAAATCCCCTTTTAGTGCTACTTGCACATCTACAAATGTGACATGGATTTGCAGGGTGAAGAAGTGATGCCACTTGCAGGCATGATGGGATGACTATAAATGGGGAAGCAGGCCTGATTAATTCCTCTGGAATTGCTATGTCTTTATATTTCAGTCTGTGTGGGGAATATTATTTCCTATAGTGAAATCTCTCTACACTTAACCCACAGTAATATAAGCAGGCAGATAAAATTTGAGTTATTCACAAAATAAGAATGTTTGTTAGATACAAGTAATTTGATTAATTGTAGAAAACTGAGGTCACGTACTCTTATACAGAATTAACCATGACTAAAACCAGTTTGTGTTCCCAAGACTTTTGCCTTTTTGCTGGTATGCTGTATTTTCCATAAATGCCATTCCTTTTCCATGCTGCACTTAACCTGCTGTGCTCTGTTCTTCATAAACAACAGGCACTTGTGGGTAATCTGCACACTTTCTTTTGCTGCCTAGTGCCATTGGGCTTGTTGCCATGGGCTGAAGGAGACTTGCATTCTTCATAGTTTTTCCCCAAGCAGTTTTTCAGAAAAGGTTGCTGAGATTTTAAATGGGATCTGTTACAGACAGATTAATATGAACATGAATAATGTTAATCCTGCCTTAGGGGTGTAGTTTTGTGGGTCTTTGTGGTATGTCTTGCTGTTTGCTGTCACCTTCCACTGTCTAGTTGTGGTTTCTTTTCCTCACAAGTCTGCAAAAAACTGAGGGCAAATCTCCTTGGAGAGTTTCTTTGAGTTTAGGGTTCTTAAAATCTGGCTCCTGGTGCAGTTATGATGCAGCACTGAGATTTCTCTTAAAGTGAGTGCATCAGTCAAACCTGTGGTCTTATGACAGGATCAGTGAGGGGCTGACTATCAGAGCAGTCCTGCATTATCAGATAGCTTCCAGAGCATTACCACATCTTGTAATATAAGTCTGCTTAGAAAGATTAATCTATATTATGGTCCATACCAGTAGTTTCACTCCACACTATGCTAATGCACATAAAATGTTCTGTTTTCTCCCAGGTTCCCCAAACAGCCCTTTCTAAAGATGTGGGGAACCCTTTCAGCCTTCAGTGTGACTTCATGATCCAAGTCTGCTCCTCTGTATTGGTTAGTGTAGCATTATGCTGGGCAGAATTACAAACTCACTTCTTAATGTGGCAAGTTACTGTGTAGACATATCCTTCATTCCCTGGATGCTGTCTGTTATTCCATTATTCAGTGCTCAGATTCCAGCAATATGAAGCTCTCAAAGAATTCACCTCTCCTTTCAGAAGAACACAGTCTATCTTGCTAGATTAAAAAAACTCTTTATAAAGCATCTGGTTTTCAAATGATCTGTAGTCCTGGCTTTTTTTTTTTTTTTATTAAAAGACATCCCTTCTATAAAATATGGTAGCTGTAACTTTCTCTGAGTTCTGCTCTGCAGGTTTGCTACTTAAACACTTACTTTATTCCTGTGGCTTTCATTGTGTTTCTCATTTGTATGTTGTGCTAAAGATAAACCATGAGTGAGTAAGGAGGTAAGAACTTTGGTTATTTATGGCGTTTCTTCAAAGAAGTACCAGTCAAGATAGCAAAGGAACAGGTTCTTAATGCGGGAGTGGACATACTTAAGGAAAGTGACAATGTAAGGTCATTCTTAGCTTCAAAGTGTCATATTCCGTGTCAGAAGCAGAAAGCCTCTCTTGAGGACCCTTTTCCTGAACTAAAAATAACTTATGTGTCAGCATGTGTGATGGGAATGCCCTTGATCAAGCTCTTTTGCCTCAGATAATTTCTTCCCCTGGTTATATGAACAGTGAAATTCCCGTGGAGCAAGCATTTCTTGAGTGGTGCATAGACTTGAGGGAGATGGGTGCTGCATAAAGCCCTGGTGGGAATAATTGCACAAGACCATTTGTGAAGAATTAAATATGAGTGGAGAACAGAAAAAGTGACAAAAATTGTTTAAGGAACTGCAATCCCAAAGAGGCTTAAACACAAGATGCAGACTAATTTATAGCTCCCCTAAAATTGCCTATAAAGGTAAGGCAAGCTTCTGACCATGATCAGCTGACTCTTAATGTAGCAAAAAGTGTTACAAGATGCAAGGTCTAAGCATTGCAAGACATGTGAACCAGAACAGAGGATCACCAGGCAGAGTTAAGATAAATGGCCATCAGGCCAGTGTGCCGGTTGTGTACCACTAACTTGGATTCAGAGGACTTTCTAGCTGAGCCTCAGAGGCTTGAACAAAGGAAAGACTTGATTAAAGAATTGCTGTGTCACACTGGCTTCTGCTCCCTGGGTCAGACTAGATGACCTGCTGGCTTGGAGCTATTTATTTAGCTGTTTTTACAGTGTTTACAAGGAGCACCTGGATGCAGCCAGGATTTGGAGCCTCGCCTGGTTCTGTGAGTGCAGTCAGTAGCTCTGCTGCCTGCCCTTAGCCTCATCAGTGCCATTCAAAAACTGGATGTGTTTTTTCTTTTCTCATAGAAGTATAGCTTTCAATACAGAATTAATGTTCTTCCCTTCTCATCTCTGCCCTCCATTGTGGAAGTAGCCAGGAAATGTTTGCTTGATCTGTGATGGGATAGGAATGGGTTGCTAAACATATCATCTGAACAACAATGAGAGGTTAGTCTGAGTGTTTCTATTCCTGTTGTCAGCCCAGTGCTTGTCCAAGGTTTCTTCAAGCCTCTTACAGCAAACTACCTCTTCCTATAACTCCATGGAAACTGGTTTCAGCCGTCACAGAATTCCTGCTTTGCCTCTGTTCTCTCCATGTTATGTGTATACAATTTCTCTCTCACTTCCAGTTTCTATTTGAGCAACATCCCCTTGATCCTCATTTGTCAAATAGTTATAAAGGGATGCTGCTTGCTTGTTTAGAAGCTTTCCTTTAGAAGCTTTACTTGGGAATCAAGTTCTGGCATTTCCAGTGAGATACCGAGGACAACCAAAGAATGGCTTCTTTTTCCCCTGAGGGACTTAAGAGGCAGCGTCATGCCCAGTGACTACTCTTCTAATGCTTACATATTGTAAGGAATTTTATGAGATCAGGTTTTTAATCATATGGCCAGTATATTGGCTGCTGTTTGATTTCACACATTATAATGGTGGGTGGAATAGAGAAACTGCTGCTATGCTTTTAATTTGGGGAGTGGTGATATGGAGCAATTTTTCTTGGGTTTGTCCCTCATGCTTTTCATCCTTCAGTTGAGACACAGGTAAGATGTCCTAAATAAGAACAGTGTCCTTCTGCGTGATCAGGGATTTGGCTGCTTGCAGTGCTTTAAAATGAAATTGGATTTTTTTTTTTTTTAATGTAGATGTTAATGGGGAATCTGTTGAAGACCTCAAATGATTTACAGGTTTTATTTATCTGATTTCCTATTATGTAACTTACAATACAGCTGTTGAACAGATGTGTGTTAATCTGAGATAAGAAATTCTGTCATGTGCCTTTCCAGCAGTGACAGGCATTCTGTAGCTGCAGCTTGGTTATCAATCAACTCTATTAAGTATATAAGATTGTATTTTAGTATATAAGATTGTATTTCCTCTGTCTTAGTGCTTAGTTTTAGAAGACTGAGAGCCAAAAAAGTCAAACACATTTTTTCTAACATGTATTTTGATAATACATGTTACTCAATAACTGTAGGTTAGATCTGTGCAGTAAACATCTATCATGCTTGCATACTTACTTTCCTGATGATAAGTGTTCAAAAATTTCACTGCGTTGGGAGTAGGATGAGAATGAGGTTGAATTTTGGGTTGACAATTGAAATTTTATTTAGAAATAAAAGCTCAAATTTAAGATAAAAGGAAAATTTTAAAGTAAACCCCCAAATTTTGGATATTCATTGCTGGAGGTGCTCTGGAATAGTAGAAATTTTATGTTTGTTTACACACAGTGCTTAGAAAGGGTACTGGATCAGCTATTACCTTTACACTTTTTTCAGTGTCATACCAGTCCAATGTAAGTGATGAAGAGTATACCTTTCCTCCCAGCCTTTAGGCTGCAAACTCTAGGCTGTAGGCCACTGTTGTTATGACCCTAAATTGTACTGACACCTGGTCAGGTATCATGGTGAAAGGTAGTGTGTCTCATTGTGAAGACATTCAGGAAAAACAACGGCACTGATTCTTGAGATTTCTGAAGTGCCCATTCTTCATGGCTAGCTGTCTGGCCTTTAGGATAATGGCTGAGCTTTAATTGCAGCTGTTATCTGTAGAAGGGAAGTCCTTTGGTACTGCAGTAAAACATGTGGTTGTGGTTGTTGTGAAAGTGCTAAGTGCTGTCAGTCTCCGATTTTTTTTTTCTTCCTTTTTCTAATGGCAATTTCTTTCTTTTCTTAATGGTAACATGGGGGAAGAAAAGGTCATGGGATACCAGTCCAAGGAAGACTAGTATTTCTTAGCCTAGTTATTTACTAAATTACTTCACTTTTTTATGGGTGTAATGTACTTCACTTGCATAAATGAGTGTATGTAATTCATAGTTCTCTACTGAGGTGTGTTACATAACATACTCTTAGTTAATGCATCTATCTTGAATTTGTGTCAATACATTTTTTTTCAAACTCCTCTGCCATGTACTTTGTTATTTTTCCAAAGGTTTGGCTAAAGGACTATCAAGTGACTAATACTTGAGTTTTTTAAATGCTGGGTACACTGGATTTTTTTATATAACATAACATGGGATGGTCTTGCCCTACAAATTTGAGACCCTCTCCTGGCATTTAGCTCTATCCCTTGGTAGGATTTTTACAATTAATGCAGCTTCTTGTGCTGTTGGGAATGCAGTCTTGTGTGCGTGTGATCAGCAAAGATAAATTGTAAACACAAACCAGAGCAGATCCATCACATTTGTTTTGAGTGTTCAATTGATTACATTGAGCAATAAAACATATTTTCTAACTTGATTATTGCTTATTATGGTCATAATACTTCTGAGTAATTTGCATTTAATATTGTGATATATTGAGTGAAGAAAAATGAATCTGCAAATAGCAGTGACAGTGACTGCAGTAACATGGATACATGAGATGACTGTTGATTTTGGCTACTAAAAGTAAATGCTTGAGGCAAAATGATTGATTTGCACTTTAGTAAAACCCAAGATAAACAAGTAAAACCCAAGATAAACACAATGTACTGTGTTATAATTGCTCTTAGATCATGTTTTATGTGATATTCAAAGCCTTTAAAAAAAACCCTGTCATTAAGTCTCTGAACAAACTTTGCTACCTTAGGGCATTGAAGCCAGCTGTCAGGGAGGGGGAATGACTGGTTTTGCTCTAAAGGATCCCTAATGAGGGCACCAGCACAAACACCCCATCACTCTTCTCTTCTGGACTGGAATTAGAAATTGTTTTCAATGAACTTGTTTGGAAAGAGAGAGAATGGACAGAACTCATTTTACAAGTACAATAAAAAGGCAGTTTCTGAAATGGTCTCATTTCATGGCTTTTTTTCAGAAATATTGAAGGAGCCATCTCTAGTCAATAGTAACAGGATTTCTATACCATTTCAAAGTACTGATGTGCATATTTAACTACAGCTGAAAGTATGCTTGTTAGAAAGAATTTTGGGACCTGTTAGTATTTGCACAGATGCCTGTGCAATGATATTTTACTTTTATCTCAAAGATGTCAGAGGCATCCTGAATTTCATCCAGTTGCTGGCTGCTCTGGAAGCTGAGGCAAAGGCTGTCATTAGATTTGTTAGGCTGAATGAAATTTTAGTGGTCCTGTATTAATATCCCCATAGGTGTTACTAAGATCAGTCTGCTAGATCACGACTCACCTATTCTTACTTGAGAGGTTCTGCATCTGAATTTGTAATTCTGGTGTCTTTCTGTGGTGAAGGAAGGAACTGGGCAGCTCTAGATGTTCAGCTCAGAAGTAGAGCTTCAATGTCAATCAAGATTAATTTCATACTGTGTACCTTTTGACTCACTAGAACCTTCATCAAATGTTCTTAAGTCCATGTCAATATATAAGGAGCAAGCATGTTGGATCTTGCTCCTGCTGTGTAGTTTGACATAGTAACACAATAGAGCTTAAATCTATCTGGAGAAAGTTTGTTAACCAAGTCAGTATTGCGCTTTTCCAGCCATGTCATTGAATAAAATGCTTCTGAAATGCCTACAGATGCTGCTCTCAAGCAGTGGCTATGGAATTTTGGGATAGGGTGGCCTTTCCATAACCCAGCTGGGATGCAGCGGGACAAATTTTTAATAGTAAACAGTAAGTGGGATGTAGCAGAGGGTGGAATGAGCTGAGACACAACTGCTGCATCTCCCAACTAAAGTGTTCTCAGATGATTACTTGTAACTTCTTTTGCCTCCTGAATTTCAGCTACAGGAGTTGGAGTAGGAGAAATCACCTTTCTTTGCGGGGGAGATGAGGGAAGAAAATATAATGATATCAAAGGTAGTCTTCTGTAAGACCTCCTTGCTCTGAAGCATGTGTTTGTGATACCTCTGGGTTGGGACTTCAATAAGATGGTGAATGATAATAAAGTGGTTGGCGATAGAGTGAGAAATGAAATGCCTGCTCTTTGTTTTATTAAACAGGTGCAGTGCCATACCTACACTGGATACTGCTGGTGTGTGACACCTGATGGCAAGCCTATTAGCGGCTCTTCTGTACAGAACAAAACTCCTGTATGTTCAGGTACTGTGGGAGTGGCTTCAACAAATACTAACTTTATAACCAGAGGGTTGGGGTGAATGCATCCTTCTGAGAGCCCAGTCTTTTCAGGTGACTTGGCCAGTTTACCCCACTTAACGCTGCACTTTGGACTCTGGCATGTCCACCCTGCAATTAGGATACAGACACTTCTGCAAGGCTCAGTAAGAAAAACCACTGAGGTGACAACTTGTGGCAGCCAAGGCAAGAGTCAGTGTTGCTGTGTACACCAAAGATTTGCTGAACAGATGGGATAATTTTTTCCATGAGCTGTATTGTAATGAAATGGTTCTTGGCCTGTATTTTGTGGGACATGGAGTAATTTTTTGTACAGAGTGATTTCAGTTAATTCATGAAGGTGGTTCTATGCAAAACTGTCAGTTTCTGGAGTCCTGCGATTATAATGAATTTGGGTCTTTCGACCATGTTGCTTAGTTTAGGGTCCCTGTGTTTGTGCTATAGGGGTGGACAGCACTGGGCTTGCACCACAGCTCACAAGAGGGAGATCCAGACCCAGCTCTTACTCGTGTTTATTAAGTGATGTGTTTCTGGGTGCTCAGCCTGACATTACTTTGTTGCCCAGCAGTTCATTGAGACCAAATCCACAAGTTTCTTTAAAAAAGAGTAATGCTTTTCTTTCTTCTCCTCACCATTCAATATGGTAGCCCATGGCTCACGTGGAATGAGATTGGGCTCCAGATTTTCATATGGCCCTGATCAATAGTGGTCTAGTTTTGTGAGCTGTTGTGAACAGTGCTGCTGTGACAACACCACAGTAAACACAGGCAGGGTTGTTCTGTACTTTGGGGAGAATTGAAAGGCAACACTGGAATTGTGCTGTCCTTCTCACTTTCCTGTATCCCCCCCAAAAAATTAAAAAAGAAGGAAGAGGCAGTAAGCATAGAAGTGTGTTTCTAGCATGTTCGGTGATGCCACGGCTTCATGCTCTACAATCTGCACCTCGGGGGTTTTAGTATGGCTCTCACACCTTGCAGTGTTTGCCCTTCCGGTAGGAGCATGACAGCAGTCAAACCTTTGGGATTTTGATTTTTTTTCTCACCTTATCTGCTGTTCTCTTGGCTGTAGGGTGTTCTGTGGTAATAAGCAAACTTGCACTTAATACTTGTGGTAATAAGTGACTTGCATAAGGGTTTGAGTTGAGTGGGAGAGTTGTCTGAGAACCAGTGACCCAATGTACCTTGAGGAGATGCTTGGTTTTTCACAGGCATGTGGAAAGAAAAAAAATTAATATCCTATATTAGTGTAAGGTGCAATCCTACAGTATTTTGGCTTAAACCTTTAGGATATGACTTTGTGACACCATTTCCAGTATATCATTTTGGTAGGGCATGTTTTAGACTTTTACTGATCTATCCAGTTAGTCTTGTGCTGTTTATAAAATCATGTTGCAGGAAAGTAAAGCCATGTTATACTGTAGGACACAGATGTTAGACATATGATGACTAATACTGAGTTTGTGCTTACTACTTGTAATTCAGCAGTAGATCTGTGATGAACTGATCTGCAAGTGAAAGTGTCCAGGCAGTAGTTTACCTTCAGAGTTTGTCTTGATCAGATTCTTGGGGCTGTCAGAGCTGCCTTCTTTAAAGCTGACTTTTGATCCATGTTTCCTGAATGTTCAGTAATCATTGGAATTGTTTAGTAATGGTGCATAGAAGAATCAGTTTTCTGTGAATAAAGCTGTTAAAAAAAAAAGAAAAAAAGCTTATAATAGATTTTTATACTTTGGTTAATGGATTTATTTGAAGAGCTTTTATTACCTGTTCAAGTTTAAGTAGAAAACTGTGATGAAGCACTAAAGCAGTGTGCAGAACCAAGCATGGAATCATACATACTATGTGAAGATCTAAGTTATAATAAACAACCCAAGATGTGTTCTGTTCAAGTACATGCTGGATCTTACTTAGTGTCCCATTTCATACAGCTGGGTATGTTCAGGGGTTGGTTGAAATCCATTTTCTGCAAATTGTCCCACTTAATCCCTTTCCTCTGGAATACTGTGCTTGCATTCCCTGCACACTCTCCGCATCTGCTTTTGATTTGTTCTTCCTGACATTTGCAAATGAAAGAAGTGACTCTTACTGATCTTTCCTTCTTGCCCTTGGATTTATTCCAGGTTTCTTACTAGCATGGTGCTCTGTTGAGGTCTTTCAAATCCCTAGATCCAGCTACTAAAGATTTCTTGTTTACCCTTATCCCAATTTAATGTGTTAATGCATAAAACTTCCTTATACATTTCACGTTGGTTGAAACCACAGGCTCTCTGAGTCTTAAATGGAGCTGTTGACATGTAAATAGATGCTTTATGGGTTGAGATATTGGCTGTATTATTGTGACATTATATGCTCTGTGTGATCATGCAGCATCTAAATGGATGTCTTTTTTTCTTCTTTTTTTTTTCTCCCCTTTAGGTTCAGTAACTGATAAACCATCAAGCCAGGGTAATTCGGGAAGGAAAGGTGAGTGGAGTCCTGTGCTTTACCAACTGGTTTTGTAACAGCAGCTGCCCAGCCAAGTCCCTTAAGATAGCTCAGAACATGGGTTCCTAACCATCTCCAGGGTGCAGGGGTGGATGTGCCACTAGAGCTCCCTTTCAGAAGGAGAAATAAGATGACTGTTCTGCTCCCTGTGGAGTAGAAAAAGGGTGTTCTCTGCTCTGTGCTTCTCAGCTGAGTTGAAGTACAAGAAAGCTGAGCTTCCCAAAGGAGTGGCTGGTCTGGAATAACCTCTGCTTGTTCACCTTGAAGTAACAGACTGAACATTTCTCAGTAAAACCCCTAGAGATTAGGAAGGCTGTCAGTATGATCTGTACTCCAGGAAATAGGAGTGCCAGTGCCATGGTTGTGTCTTTGAATGCGTTGAAAGTTGGGGTTTAACAGTGCATAAAACCTTCTGGCCAGCTGGAGCAATGCTGGATTAAGCCTTAGCAGTGCTTGGAAACCTCATGGGCATTGATTCTTCTTCTTTACACTCCTGTCTTCAGTCCTTGCCCTTCCTGAGTAAGGCATTAGATGGGTCATTGTTCTCCTCCTGTGAGTATTCATAGCTCTTCCCCATGTCCTCTGGTTTGCATTCACTGAAATGGTTTAGAGGGTTGACCACTGAAGTATACGTTGAGAAGCAGTCAAATATGTCTTTAGGCCTTTTCCACACCCTACTTTTCAGCCTTTCTCCCCTCTAGCCCCAGTGGAGAGTCAGCTTTTGAGTTTGTACTCCAGGAAAACTGTGCTGAATACATCCTTGCTTCTGCTGGTGAGGATCAGTGCTCTTTCCTGGGAGAAGATCCTGTTTTGATAATCAAAGCAGGATTTTTAGTGCTAACTCTCTAAACCAGTTATTCCTGACACTTCAAAACAAAGGAAAACACTGATTTTGATGCCAATACTTTGAGGGACATCTTCCATGCTGGGAATGTCAATCAGGTCCTGAAAGCACTTAATGGGGATTCGATTGCTCTGGTCAGAGTAGAGATGTATTTTGAGCATATCTGCTCTGCAGCCTATTGCTTGTATATAATAGCTTAAGGTAAGGAGAAGAAATATGCAAGGAAAACTACTTAGTTGAGACAGAATGCTGAAGCCTGTTTCTTATTTTAGGTAAGGATATGTCTCTTTAAACCTGTAATTATGCATTAATGTGTAACTGGCACCTGAACACATGGTTATAATTCTGTTAATGCAATCATTGCCAGTCTAGCCCGAAGTACAAGCAAATCAAATAGCTCTTGAAATCTGCATTATTTTGGAGTTATTTGTAGGTTTTTTACCTGGGTAGTCTTGGTCTGTTCTAGAATTGAAAGCAGCTGACATTGGATTTCACGAGAAAGAGGAGCAAAAGGGGAAAATCTGAACTTGTTTTTTCTTCCACACTCCCTTTATTAACTCAGGGGTTGAAGCATGCAAAAAGAAAACTGTAAATGGTACGAACTAATTTAAAATTTGTAATATAAATTGATTCTCCTTGGTGCTGCCTGTGGCATCCTGTTTCAAGGATGCTATGCTTGGTCATGTGGCTGCAGAAACGTGCTGTGCAGTAGCTGTCAAAGAGGAAACGTTTCCCTTTGGGCCAGCATGCTTCAAGCAGTCATGTAAACTTTCTGTCTCCTGCAGTCCTGAATCTGTTAGTATCTGCTAGAAACCCACACATAAGCAAGTCTGCCCCTATTCCATCATGTTAGAAAAATACTTATGAGCAGCTATTTAATGGGTCTTTTAAAATCAAGAGGGCTTTTAGAACCTGTAATAATTTGATTTAAAATTTGATGGACATAGCATTATTTTTTCATCTAGTGGTGAAAATGACTAATCTAAAAATGAATTTGTCCTTCTTATTAGTTTTTTTTTTCTTGCCTTAAGTACCTTGATTCAAAATTCCAGTATCAGGTCCTGTTGGAAGGAAGCTGAAATCAAGAACAACCTGGCTTTCTTGAAGCAAGGTGGTTGCTGCAGGTCTTGCTTCTCTGAATACTGATGGCAAGCCAGCATGCACATAACCATTTGTTCTAGCTGAGTGTTCTTCAGGCACTTGTTGCAAAGATTGCCCTTTGCAAGGTGACAAAAAGAGCAGGATGAGGAGAGGTCCAGCAGGAACTGGGTCAGTGATGACTTTTCTTTTCTAGAGGCACAGCCTGGAAACTTCTGAGATCTCTTTGGGCAACTGCCATCTGATTTGGGAACTTTTGGAATTTTCCTATTGCACAGCAGTCTCCTCCCTCTCTCCATCCCTTAGTGAGGGTCTTATAGAGCATATCTGGCACAGAATAGGTACTCTGAGGAAAACAAAGAATAGCTAAGACTTTCAAAAGTGATTTCTTTTTTCTCATTCATAGAGGAATGTAAAATATGAGCTAATAAACTTTGTGCCTTTCAAGTCTTCAGGGCAAAAGGGTGGAGGCTGCTCTGCCTTAGGAGCAGTGTGGATGGGTAGCTTATGCTCCTGGGTAATAAATGAAGACTTTACTGGCATATTAGCTCTCCTTTAGAAGGAGCAAATTAATGTTGGAAGGAGAAAAATGTTATTGGTAATAACTGGTTATTGGTAATAACTCTTTCTCCAGATCCTTTGCCCTCTTTTCCTTCCTGTTAAGCTCTGATTTCTGGGGCTCGGTAGGTATGTTGGAGTACCAGAAGATATGAGGTAACATATGATTCCAGTCACAGGCTCTCTCACTACTGATGAGAAGAAAACAAAATGGCTTTATGTTCATGTGGCTTGGCATGTAGTTCCAGAAAGTGATTCTGTGGAGCTTTCTGCAGAGAGCAAGCAAGCATGCTGGCAAGAGATACTTTTTATTTCTAAATTCCGTGCTCTGTAAATAGCATATTTACATGGCTGCTATTGCTGTATGATGCAATGCCAGTTAGTCATACAATTTGCCCCATAAGGTAATTTAAATCAAATTAAATTGGCACCAAACCTAAAACTTTAAAATAGGCCATATTGATTTGTTCTGTGTCTGAGAAGTGTTCAGTTGCTGGAAGGCAGAACAGACCTGGGCCTGGGGAGATGGAAGTGTGTTTGCTTGAGGTGGAATGGAAGCCCAGGTCCTCCAGGGCATGCTTGCTTTGTGACTTTGCAGCTCAGACACTTACCAATGTCCTTTTTGTGCTGAGTTTGTCCCACAAGTGAAGAACAAGTTCCCAAGAAATGTAATTGCTCTTCTGTGAGATTAGGATATCCAGAACCTGAAGATTTCTTTTGCTCATAAGGAGCATCTTGCATTAATTTGCTCTAGTTGCTGATAGTTTGATGGTCCTGAGACACTATGAAAATGCATGCTGTCCTCTAGAGGTCTGGATCTCCCCAGTCTCTCCCACTAGGATGTTGTTAATGTTTTAAGAAGCAGTGAAAGGCCTCCTTGGAGCTGGCCTTACTGGATTTCTTCCCTGCCTAAAGAATGGAGAACATTCCTTTCCAGCCACAGGGAAAGTGTGCCGTACTTTGAGACAAAAGAAGTAAACATGAAACAAAATAAAATTTTATTTTCTTTATCTGGGAAGTGTTGGAGCTTTAGCTCAGATTTAGCATATTGCAATCAGGAGTAGTGTCTTTCACAGTCACCAAGAAGGTTTTAAATGTAGTCTGGTTGGGAATCAGAGGGATGTAAAAAACAGCCATGTGTCTGCTTATCTCTGTAAATTCACTTGGTCTTCTTCTTAAAACTGGAAACAGAGTAAATTAAAAGTGAGTGAAGAGGAAATATATTGAAGTGGGGATACTGGTTCATTAGTGGTAACTTACTGTTCTGGATGCTATGATACTATTTTAAAACCAACTGAATGAAAGAAGTGGAAAAGAATGGATCCCAGTAATCTGGGGTTTAAAGGTGATGCAACTGCAGGGTAAATTTGGGCTGGAGTACCTTTCAGTGTCAGTCATGAAGAGTCTTTAGTGGCATGAACTCCCTTTTTCTTTTATAAAGTCTTTAGCAGTGCAAAACGTTCCAGGCCTGTTTTGACTTGTCTTGTTCCCCTATTGCAAAAGCTGACAATAGGATCTGCAATTGCCTGAACGGTTGTTGGTGAAATGTAAGCTCTGATGGCCCTGCAGAAAGCAAAGCCCAGGTTGAGCTTGTTGTACAATTACTGTCTTAAGTGTAGACATGACTCTTGTATGGAGATGCAAAAAGCTTTTTCTCAGTGAGTTTTGCAGCATATAAGAAAACACTGAAACATTTTGAGAAACCTAAGATGAGCAACTTGAAATTCCTGCTGAGAAAACCTAAGATGAGCAACTTGAAATTCCTGCCAATTAAACATGTAGAATTGGGTTCCTTTTTGTGGGTTTAACTGTCAGAAATTAGTTTAAAGGCAGGCTTTGTTGGCAGGAAAATCCTGGGCTGCAGTTGTGGGCAAGTTGGCCCATTCTGTGGCTTTTTTCATGCTTTTTTCCAAGAGTCTTACCTCTAGAAAATGCTAATGGCCCAGTTATGCAGCCAACAGACTGAGCAGTTTGAATCAGTAATGAGCCATTAGTGTGAGTCAGTAATTAGGCTGAGCAGTAAAGGGCGAACACTCTCCTCAGGCAAACCCAAGTGAAGGAGGCTTGTGCTGATGAAAATAAATGGAGCTGCTTGTACCTGGGGACCTGGGAGCTTTCTCTGCTGGTGGCAAAAAGTCAGGTGCAGCTGGCCCTAATTCACCTGCCCTCAGCTTGCAGGGAGAGGAGCACATGGCCTCCACAGGGGCTCGAATGTCTCACAAAAGACAGATAATACCTTGACAAAAACCATCAAATTGAAATGTGACTAAAACATCAGTCTGGGACTTTGGTCTTCACCTTCTCCAGATCTTTCTGGATTCAACTCAGTACTACGTAGTGAAACACATCTGTGCTGTTACACAAATTGAGCTTCAACTGCATCTCCAGCCTCATAAACACTGAGAAAATGCTTTGGTGTCTTTAGCAGTTAGTGTAGAATACAGGAAAGAAAAAGAAATATTGTGTGGCCTTCATCAGTAAGATGAAGTAAATACAAGTTTACCAAGGCAGTATGAAGTCAAGTGATGGTTCTAGTTGTTGAACACCATCTTATGTTTAATTTCTTGCAGAACATTAGCAGGTAACAAGTCTGCAGAGCTACCCAAACAATTCATCTGCATCCCTTATGCTTAGTGTATATATTTAAACAAAAAAATATATACTAATTTAAAAATCCAGATGGAGAACTTGCGTGCAAGTATCATTTTCTGAACTGTTTAACTTCATCATGTAATGTTCCTAGACCAGGACTGATGTGTTTTTCAGGTATTTTGTGGGTAAAATATACACATGTGCTGAAAATGTGCACAAACAATTTGATGCTTGTGGATAGAGCTGGGTGTGTAGTGTAGCTCAGTGGAAAGTCAGACTGTACTATGCATATGTAATAAGTCTGCTTCCTGAAAGCAACCAATTTGCTATGTGTGTGTGCTACAGGAAGGCTGCAAGTCCTTCAGATGTGCAAAAGCTTGATTTGTTCTGCCACACACTGATGGTGACAGTTTCTCAGTCTACCCTGTTAAAATCTGATGGAGTTAGGAAACAATCTATGGGAGAAACATGAATATGTTTCTGCTTTTCATGAAACTAGGATAAAAGGTCAGTAGATTGAGAAGTTATGGGTTTAGTGTAAAAAAAAACAGTCCTGCAATAGCTCAAGTGAGCTGTGAGCAAAATTTCTGTAGATGGAATTTGTAGCACATAAGATTTTGGTTAGCTCATATTTATATTTCCAAGCAAACTTAGCAGTGGAATTGAAGTTTGCTTCCCTATTACAAGAATAGTTCTGTAAGAAATACTATTAACTTAATCAGTAGGTTTGCCAGCTTGTAAATAGTCAGAATTCTCTCTGGTTCCTATTGCTATCTCTATACTTTATATAATCTACTAAATTATTTATTAAGTTCCAGTTAAATGTAGCTGTAGAAAGCAAGTCAATTTCACAGGAATGGTAGACTGTAGTTTGCCAACGTGACAGATTTTATTAGATAGCAAGAACCCAGCTTTTAAATGGGAATTGTGATTAAATTTTTGAGAACAGAGGAATAATGTAATTTTACAATTTTACAAGTGTATATTGGATAACTTTTCCAGAGCAGAGCAGTGTTCTAAAAAGCACTTAGATATATCACATGAAGCAAACAGATTTTTGAAGTATTAAAGTCTAGAAGTAAGACTTCAAATTTGTTACATAAACAGTAGAACTAAAACCAATCCTTTTGCTTCCCCACATCGCTGCCTTGTCTGAAACTGTTTAGTTTTCATCAAGACTTTTTTGTGGGCCTCAGAACATATGTATCAAATTTAAGACTGGAGAAAGTTTCATTGGCAAGTATAAAAGAAGGCAAATTCTGTTTTAAAGTGTATTTTGTTTGATACAATGCAAGAATTCTGCTTTCATCTATAAAGCAGCAGTTCCAATCGGTAGCTTAGTCTATATAATATGACTTAATAAAATTGTAGTTTACAAGTGTTATTATAGCAATCTACAGACAACTCCTGTCTGTAATGTCTTAAGAACAGTTGTAAAGGTTTTTAAATTATTAAGTCATGGTATTGAGCAAGCTGGTGAGTAGATCTAATAAGTAGACTAACAATTGATTAAACAACATCTCTTAAGGTATTATTAACTGTTTATGTGCTATACATGGATTTCTGATGTCTGATCATTACAGCTTGCCAAGAAATTGAATAAATTTGGAGTCTGTCAGTTGGTTTTGTTGTTAAAATACTTTATGTAGGCTCAAACCTTTTTCTCTTTTTAAAGAGTTGTTGACATTATTCTTCTCATGCTTTATACAATCTAGACATCTGAATGTTAGTGTTGTTTTCTTTCAAATCAGTGTAATGCACCAGGAAATGTGTTTTGTCGTGGTGCAGGTGTTTGGTCAAGGGGCTGGAAATACTTTCCTTTCAACTCCTTTGCCCCATGAGCTCTGTCAAAGTTTCTCTATGAGAGAAATAAACTATGAAATTGTGATGGGAAATCTTGAATGCATGCAGACCATGTGTGCCCTTAAATAAGGTAGGGAGAAGCTGGAGAGACAACCCCAATGTTTGTTCAAGTTCTGCGATGGCTCCTAGGGGGATTAAAGATAGATCTTTACAACAGATCTATCTGGAATAACAGCTTTCCTGTGTGTGCTCATCTGGACTTTTGTTCTATGTTGACAGCAAAGGAGCTGTACTGCAAAATGCTTTGATAAAGGCTGAGGATGGGAGAAGTCTTCCCCACAGACTGAATTTTTCTGGGCACTGCCCATGTATTTTATTACATGTTCCTGTGCTCATCTTGGTGCTCAGTTTCTGATGGGACCTTCAGGTGCTGCATCAAAGCAATTTGTGTAAGGACTTGACAGGTTTCATCTTGACTGTTCAGCTTCTCACAAATATGCCATTAAATGAGATGATTCTTAAAATCAGCTGTCTCTGGTTCATTGTGAACAATATGTCTGTAGATGTCTGGCAGTCTGTAACTTCAAGATTGACCTTCACTTCAAAATAAAAATATTTTAATGTTGAGAATGTGTTGTCACTTATACGCTGTGTACACTGAGCTGCTTTTTTCTGTACATACCCATTTCCTTCTGACGTACATTAGGTCCATTGGAGGTCCTTCCAGCAGTACTGTTACCGTATCTGGTTCCCTCTGTTCTCCATTCCTTCCCTCACACAGAAGAACTATTCCTTTGGTTTCATAATCAAATAGAAAACCTCCTTTAGACAATATTCAGATTCTGGGGTGGAAAAGCTGGGGCTATTTAGTTAGAGAGCAAAGTTGTGCTCACTCACTAAAGCTGACACTCCTCTTTAATGATCCAGGGAGGAAAAAAAACAGTGGAAAAACATATATTTCCCCCCTCTCCTTTTTCTTCATTTTCACACATGCAATACAGATATAACAGTGAGGTATCCATTCTCTTTGCCTGCAAGGAAATGAAAAGGCATATTGTAAGCCCAAGGCTAGTCTGGTTGTCAGCCAGGAATTAGTCCTCTAAAGGAGAAAGGGAGAGGGGCTGGCGAGAGAAGAAGCTGGAAATGAGGAGCTAGAAGGGGGAAAGTACACTCTGAGATAGGTTGGCTGCACATGGCTAGAGGTGGCAGGGGTCTTGTGCTTCCTCAGTATGCAGGTGTTGGGAGAAAGGAAGGCAGCTTATACACAGGCATGCGTCTGGGGGAGCAGGGTCAAAAATTTAGACTATTTACTTAATCCTTTGGAAAGGCTTTTTTTCTCTCCTGTTTTCTTTTTGTGTTTAACAGACTGCTTTACAGGGGACACGTGTGGTAATTAACACATGCAGCTGTAGGGCTTCAGCCATATGTCTGAATTTCAAATGGCCATTGATCTGGCAAATTTCTGCTGTCTCCAACCCCCCACTTATAGGCCTTGAAGATGTGGGAGAATTTATAGAGTCTTTACCTTGAAGAGACCAGAGCTGGAAGGAGAGGAGTGAAAGGGAATGTAAGTGATATTGGGGAGAGAAGGAAGAAAGTGTGGTACTGCAACCACACCATTCCATGCCCCTTGCCCCAGCTCACTGTATATTATATTATCAGGTAGCTTCTGAAATGTTTCCAAGGCTAGGGATCTTGTTCTTATTATATAAAGCTTGCATAACAATTGTTAAATATTTTTCCTTGATCAGAATCACAGTGTTCTTGTGGGCATTTCAGATGTGCTCCCTTTTCCACAGCTGCGGCTATCTGGGCTCTTGCACAGCCTGAAGTGACAAGGTGGTAGTTGATTGTGGACTTTGAGCAGCCTTTCAGGAGAGGTAGTTGAGGAGGGGGTGTCTGTTTGGCTGTGTGGAAACAGAGAATACTTCACATCAAAGCAGAGGCTCCTGGAAAAAAAAAAAGTGATATATTGTAGGTAGAATAAAACCAGAGAGGCTAAACTAAACAATCATAAGGTGGTTGTTGCTTTTGCCAGGAGTGATCAGGCAGCTGTTGACAGTGCTATAGAGCTTTTTGCAAACTTTGCTCAAAGTTTGAGCCAATGTCAAGTGCTAAAAATCTTGCTATGAGATATGGTGCCTTAAGCAAAATATTTCTTTGTATGGAAACTTTTTTGCTCCCTGTTTTATTTCAAATGTCACTTAAGGCAGTGAGCCAAATGGAAGATGGTTCAAAATAAAAATTCTGTAGCTTAAAATTCTGCAGTATCTATAATACTTTTAGTGTTTACAGGGTGAGATATAGAAGAGTTCTTCTACTAAGTACAAAGCTATAAAAACATTAAGCATCTCTACTTCCCCTCCTTCAATCTATTTTTAAACATTTTCAGTGCTAGCTATTGCTGATTTCTTGATCTGATCACTCACTCTACAATGTAAGTAGTACAGACACTTCGGAGGTGTTTCTGCTTTGGATTAAAAAAAAAAAAAAAAAGCCACCAACAAACATTCCTAACAGTCCACTGTCCAGCTTTTGCTGACTGTGATTTACCCAGCCTGTATAATATTGGTAGTCTGTTTCTCTGTGTTGTGCCTCTTCTCTCCAGTTTCCCTATGAAGCTTAGTGCCAGGACTGTCTGGAGCAGCTATGTGTTACATTGCCTCTTCTAACTCACCTCCCTTTTTCTCAGTTTATTACTACAGACAGTACTCCTTCTTGGAACAAGATGGCTAACATCCCTTCTAATGGATTGGCAATAGCTTTTCCAAGTAATTTGGTTGTGGCCTATATTGATATGCACTTGGATGCAGTTTTCTAATTCTTCTTTATTCAGTGTTTATTACAGCTTATTTCCTTTCAATTGTTAATCTCCCTGAAGAATAAAGTTATTTCAATTCTTCCTCTCATCTTCATTACCTTGATCCTTTTCTGTAGAAAAAAAAGGAAGTGCTGGATTTACAACTGTTTAATTGCTGGGTTGTATTTACCACAGCAAAGCTTTTCTATGCCATTTGACCTGTGAAGGTGTCTGCTGGTCAAAATGAGCCTTGGACACTGCTTTGAAACTGACTGCCATCCCTACAGCCAGCTGCCATTGGTACTTGATAAATATGTCATCATTCTTCAGCAAATGTGTTAGGTAGTTTTGATTTTTGGTAACAGGTAGATTTTGGTGCTAGGTGTTATGACCATACCAAAAAACTGTTTAGTCGCACTGATTCTTTTAGCTGTGTCTTCATTTCCACTCAGGTGTGTGTCTCAGACTCTTGAAGGACAGCTTAAGTACACAGCTGAATGAAAAATATTCTTTGCTCCCACTGGGAGCCTCTTTCTGCAGCCTGTATATGTTTTTTAGTTTTGAAGACATTCCAATAGCCTTCCCAGGTGTTGTCGTAGCTGATTTTTTACACAGGGAAATTGTTGCTGGTTCATAAGGAGAAGAGCCACTTTCCATGGTGGTCGAGATTCATTTCTTTAGCTGTGCAGAACATTGCTAGCAGCTGTGAAACATCAGTCTGCAATGACAGGCAGGCTGAGATCCTGTCTGAAAACTTACCAGATGACGGAAGCAGAGCCTGGAAGCTGAGCTGGGACTCTGAGCTTTGTTTCCCTTCTCCTTTCTCAACATGTAGTTGAACTAGAGCATTTTAAACATTCTTACATTGCTGGTGAGAATGGGCTCATAGCTTATCTGCTGCTAGATACTGTGTTCTGAAATTATCTTAATTGTTCATTATTCGTTATTATTGTGAAATAAACATACAAGTCACTCTATGGCACTTACATGTAGCATTTCTAGGCAAGCTGTTCAGTGGGGCTAATGGATTCTAGTCCAAAGAGGGATTTTAGTGTTGTCCCTGCTGCTGCATAGCTTATTTCAGAAGATATATGAACTAAGTAAAAGAATGAAGTTTGAAACCATGGGATTGAGAATATGGTCATCTTTCAAGGTAAAAATACTATCTACTTATACAGTAATTAAACAAAAAAAAAAGAGAATGTTTTGGTTTTTAAGTCAGTAAAGTAGCCAGAACAGCAGCAGGATAGAAAAATGCAGGAATACCAGGGAAATAGTCCCTTCTTCCAAAGAATTGCAGTACTTTACCTATGATGGAAGGAAGGAACTAAGCTCAAAGGGAGAAGGATTTGAATCTGATACAGTGGAAATGGTAGATTAAGAAAAATTACTTGTATCTTAGCAGCTCCCTCAAGAGCCTTTGAATGGATATGCAGGTTCTTTTTTTTTTTTTTTTTTCCTTTTTTTTCTCCTTCTCCTGGCAATTTGAGCCACTCTGGAAGTGAACTTAAGGTTTTTGACTTAAATCAAGGCAATTAAAATCACTGGCAACCTAGTTGTCATGCTCTTTGAGACAGTGACATAAGCGTAGGCTTGGTTCTATAGGTCAGAGCTGATGACAAGAGCATGTATTGCTAAGTCACAGAATGATTTCTGTTTGCTTAAGGAATAAAACTGCTGCTGGGATTGTTACAGAAGGGTGAGAATAATAAGCCTCTGAAAGTGGGGGAGAGCACAGTGGGGACAATGACTTCACAGTTTGACAGTGATTCCACGTTGATCAAAAATAAAGCTTTTTGTGCAAATCTAAACTGAAGGTAGTCTCAAAAGTAACCTGACCTTTATTACCTGCTTCACCTTTTTAACAGATAAGGTTCAAATCTGGCCTTGGGCATTTATTTTTCCTATTACTTCCAAATTTTTTAAGAAACCTATTTTGCCTTTTGGGAAGGAGTTTGGCTGGGAAGTCTGAAAACTGTAAAACTTCAATAAGGTAAATCTATGCACAGGGACAGGTCTTCTCCATTTAAGTTTCCTTGCATTTGACCTCAGAAATGCTCTGATAACCAAACTTAAATCTGATCATATGCTTCTTTATCCCATATCTTATATACAAATTGCTTTTATAGAGAAGATCATCTCTGTGTTGGAGTTTGGCCCAAAAATGAACTGACAATTCTGGTTCTAAACACCAGGACTGTGTATAGGTTCCTTATTCTGAGTTAAATCTGTACTCAGGCTACCTGTGGGGTACTGCTGCTTCTTGTCCAAAAGTCCAAGCCTGCAAAATTGGTTAAGACTGTGGTTTACTGTTTACAATTTGGAGAGAAACTGGCTGCAAACCAAGAAATCTTATTTCACAGGTTTTGAGGTTTTGAATCCCTCACTTATTGCTCGGTAGAATGAAAGAGAGATCACACAAACCTGTGGCTCCCTGCTGTCCTCCTAAATTAGCTGATTGTGCTGTATTGGGGATTTTAGCTTGAGACAGGGGAGAGCAGAGGGTGAGTCTCAAGTTTGAATTAGGTGAGTGCTCTTAAATAATGTCTTTAATAATCTTAAGGTAGCTTAAGCTTTCCGTCTTCTGCTCGGAAGCATGCCCATACACTTCAGAAAAATGTTCTTTGGAATGCTACATTTCTGTAAGTGTGTTAAAAAAACAACTTTTCACAAGTAGTAAAGCAAAGTTTCCTAACAGCTCAGCTCAATTCTCTGATCTTTATAGCTGCTGCTTGTTCAAATAACATGTATTGTCTCTGCATTGACACCAAAATCCCTAGGAGTTTTGCCATCAAAGCGGTAAAGTGTAATGGCTCAGTTTTCAACTGCCTTGTCTTCCATGCAGCAGTATTAGGAAGATATCTATCTTTTCTCCCCAGAAAGGTTTGCACAACTTTCAGAAGGGAGTCAGGTATTTTAAGTGGTAATTACGGTAAGGGCTTGGTTCAACCTGCAAAGTTCAAATCTGAATCTGGATCTGAACTTTCCCAGAGGCAGAGGGTGGTTTTGGACATTGTATTGGTTTGACCTATTATAGTGCAAGCTCTGAAATGCAGGTCCAGATGTGGGCTGGGGTTTTGTATCTTTCCAGGTATGAGACCTTAAGTGTCACTTTTACATGACACATAATTGCAATAATATGAAACTGGATCTCATGTTGGGGAAGGTGTCTACAATTTTATGTTTGAAGGGTAATACCTTGCTATGTCTTAATTTTTCAAAACAAGCTGTTTAAAGGCTGCAAACAATGACAAGTTAGAGGGGAGGTTTCTTTTGGCTAATTACTGTAGAACTGCCTTTAGAACTTAGGCAGTAAACAAGGACTTTGGATTATAGAGAGATTCTGTGTGAATCTCAAGATTCCATAGTTTTAAAGCCACTGAACCCTGGAGACTAGAGCATTGCTATTAATGAGTGCTGCTCCAGACTGCTTTTGACACGTTTGCTTTTGAAGGACCAGACCCAGGAAGAGGGAGCTCTTTGTTTGTGGTCAGAATAAACTCATTGTACACCCAGACAATTAACTCTTCAGTCGGCTTGCCAGCCTCTGTAAAGCACTCCATTCCCCTCTCTGTCTACCTCCAGTTCTATTCAGACACTTAAGCACACCAGTGTTTTTTATTATTCTGAAAAAGTCCTTCACAAGAATGGTCGAGCAGATCAACATTGTCCTCCCAGCAGCATTTATCTCCGCCTGGCAGTGAGTGTGTCAATCAGGAATCAAAAAGCCAAACAGAGGAGGCTTTGAATTGTGTCACAGGGGTCAGAGTTACTTCCAGCTGTCTGTGCATGGGATAGGCTTTCTTGCAGGGCGAAGAATTGTGCTGCCAAACAAACACTGAGTACATTGGACCACAAAGTCCTTGGGGCTTCAGTGGCTTTTTTCATGTTGATGCACCTGCGAGGGAGATGTGAAAGGAAGTGGGGGGAACTAATGCCTTCCAGAAGGCACAAGGAAAGGCTCCTTATCCTATCTGGTTGATATCTGGAATGCAGTGCTGAAGTAAAGGCTGCCCACATCCATATGGCATACAGAATAGTTGACGTAGGAAGAGAAAAATTACGGCAATGACAGTGCAAGTCAACCTTTTCAGTCAGGAGCTCATTAAGCGCCACAGAGCCCTTGAGTGTTTAGCACTTAGTAATATTTTCCCTTTTTAAAGCAAAATTTTACTTCACATGTCCATGTCCAAGTGTTTGGGGGTTGTTCTATCCAAAGGCAGCATATAGCTGCTGTTTCTTAAAATTAAAGCAATAAAGAGTGAGAACATGGCTTTTGCTGATTTTGTTTAAAAAGCTGGAGTTTTTTGTAACAGCTGTGGGATCTCCATGCATAGAAGTGGTCGGACTTGATGATCTTAGAGGTCTTTTTCAACCTAAATGATTCTATGGACAGGAGTGTGAAAACTTGGCAGGGAAGTCTATCTGCACTGGTGTGTTTCTATTTCAGCTGCTTGCAAAAACTTACCTTGATTGGCCAGATTGAAAGAATTTTCTTTGCATGAATGCTAACTTTCTGCACTTATATTGGCAATATATGTCTGTCCATAAAAGTTGCATAGACAAATTAATTATGACTTGCTGAAATTGTTTCATTTAATGTAGAGAAGGATTGTGGTTAAGGCAACAATTTGCTCTTCCCCTGCAGTACCAGAAGGGACATGTATTTTTGTCTAAGACCCCATGTAGTGCAAACACAAAACACAAGTTTTGTTGTCTTTTTTTCTTTTTCCTTTTTAAATACTTAAAATACCCTGTATCTGGGGGTAATACATAGAAATGTCAAAGTCAAAACTGCATCTTCAAGATTTAGGAGCTGCATGGATACAAGGAGCCTAATTGACCCAGCAGCTCTTTGTTTGTCTGACCAGAGTTACTAAAGCTGCAGGAATGAGTATGTATGACTTGAGTACCTCAGGAGTACTGGAGCCTAGGACACCTCTTCTCTCTTGCTGTTGGCTTGACAGGTTTGCTAAAGGTGGACTTTGCTGCATCAAACAGGACCTGCTAAGAGTTCACTCATTGTCCTGGCTCTCTGTGCTCTAAGTTGCCTATTTAGCTTCAGCTGTGCTCTCTAATGACTCAGCCAAAACCAGATGATGGTAACTGAAGGAACCACTTGACACTGGAAGAAGGCTGCCTCTTGCCAGAGCAGAGCTATGCACTTAAAATTCTCATCTGCTTATTCTATCAGTCTGACTCAAGTCTGGTAACCATTGATGTTCAAGCTATAAACTTTCAAAAAAGATTAGATTTTGTATATAGCCTGGATGATTGACTCCATAAACACCTGTGCTCTTCAAAATGGAAGAAATGTTTACAGATTGCCTCTTTCCTGTCAGAACACAACATTAGCCTCCCACATCACATCTTCTACCCAGGAAAAATATACTCACTGCACAAGTCATCTGAATACTTGCATCATCACATTAGCAGACCAAGACCTGTGTGCTTCCCCAGCAACATCAACCTTCAGTACATCACTTTTATCTCCCAACTTTTCCCCTTTCTACAGCTTCCATAAGGTGGCTTGAGTCGAGAATGGTAATTCACAGCAGCAGGCAGTTACTTCACATATTTCCATAGTAATAATGCTTTTTTATGTCAAGGAGTTTACTTTTCTCCAGACGTAATTCAAGTTGCTCATGGCCTTAGTGCATGTCATTCAAAGTAAAATGATCACTTTAACAGGTGTCCTTTGCATGGACTGGATCGCCTTCTCCCTCAACCCCAGTGTACACTACAGTCATTGCAGATGTGGGTACTTGCTAGATGTTTTGCAAGCATAAGAAGGATATTCTAGTGAGAGCTTAAAGAGTTCTTGCCCAGTAGTAGTAGTAGATCAGGATGTGCAAGTAATTATCCCTGTTTCAAGACAATGTCAGTCAAGTGCAATAAAAACTGTTCTTGCTTATGAACTTCTGACAGTAGTAGAGGAATTCTGGAATTCTGGTTTATATCCAAGATACCTTAATGTGAAAATGGCTTAGGGAATCTCATTTAGACCTGCCCGTTCCACTCTTGTCCTGTGGCAAGATAAAAATACCATTTTAAAGTTGACAGCAATTGAGCCAGAAAAATCTGCTTAACTTTTGCAAGTGTACCCTAGGAAAAGGACAGTTACTGGAGGAGTTTTATAGCTTTGAAATGTCCCGTGAGGAGGTATTCTACTGGGTGATACTCTTTGTAGACAGTGGTCTTGGAAAAAGAAAGTGGGTATTCATGCTGGTTTGTAAAACCAGAAGTATGCCAGTGAACTCCTCCTCAAGGCTCTGAAAATATTCTGCAACCAAGGGATGTGGCTCTGAATTACATGAGTTCCTGATCTGAAAGCATTGCTATCTAGAGGGATTAGGAAGTAACACTTGATCTCTTTAATCTCTGTGACATGCTGTGTATAAGGAACTATTGCAGTGGCATGCCTCTTTTGAAAGTGTGGAATTTAACAGCTCTTTGAAGAAAGGAAGAGACTGTACCCAGTGAATATACCTCATTACCTTTGTACCTAAAGTAACAGTATTATATACTTCTCATATAGTATCACAGGAGACCTTAGGCCTCTGGAATAGTTCAGGGTTTTGTTCTATATTGAAATATTTATTTAAGGAATACAAAATGTTTTTTCAAAACTTTCAGGTATGTAAAATAGGACTTATGCCTTGTTTGTGAGGAGCAAACAGGCCAGTGGAACAAATATTCAGTGTGACAAATGGAGTATTGAGCGAGAGGAAAAATCAAATAAGAGCAGGCAAGTACTAGGGTGGTTTTTCTGCCGAAAGGGAACAGCAGTGAAACTTGACATAAGCTAATTTGGAACACTGAGACTTGCTGAGAATTCTCCAGTTTAAGAAAAAAAAAAAAAATGGTAGTTTCAGAGTAAGAAGCTGGCAGCTGGGAACTGAGCATGGTGTTTTTAATGAAGTGCAATTTTTGTCTTTTATGTGATTATTTCATGACCTTTAAAAAATAATCAGAAATATCCCTGGCTTTTGATTTTTGAAATATGGTGAATGTAATTACAGGGTTCTTGTCTATTGCATTTTTTCTTGTATGTGTGATGAAAGAACTGTAGAACTGTACTTGCTTGAACAACAGGGGAATAATTATACTTCTCTCTATTTGCAAAACCCTTAATACTGTGCTGGGTGCTGCTGCAATGTGGATCTAGTGACAATTTGGCTTTAGTAATCCAGTAAGGAAATTATTGTGTAATCCATTGAGCCATTTTACTGAGATTATCCTAAACAATAGCTTTGAATTGAAGGGTTTGTTTAGTACTCTCCAGTAGCTTAATGGCTAACTTCATACAAAGGCTGCTGCAAAATTCTCTTTAAGCAGAATGTATTTGACAAATTGTAATTACTGCTGTGTTCCTTGCACATACATGAACGTGAAAGAATCCCCCAGAACCTGAAACATCCCGTGTTCTGCCAAATTTCAAATAATGATTTGGATCAAGTGATGTGGCTCAGATCCACTTCTAATTTTCCCGCATTGTTGGCTTCCAGGTTGCTGCTTTAAATCTGAAAAGCAATTCTGTAATTACTTGGTGCAGAAGCATTCATGAGAGCAATAAGAAATTTATTATTGCACTGGTCTTTTTTAAACACCAGGTTTCCTCCTATTTTGTATAACTTGAGAATTATTCACCTTTCTAGTTGTTCTATGAGTGTCTTCAGTAGTTTGGGGTTGGTTTCTCAATCTTTAAAGCCAGTCATGCTAATTACATTCTGTTCACTGCTTTGTTACAGTGTAAAGTGCCATCCTAAATAAATAACAAGCCATAGCTGTGGCTCTTGGAACCTTGCAAAAGCAGAGCAACCTATTCTAACATAAAAAGTGAAGATCAGCTATTTACTTCTATCCGAAGAGCCTTTAAAGGGCAAAACCTTTCTCCTTGTAATTTAAGAAATATTCAGGATTTTTTTCCCAAATCAGTTGCTCAAGCTTTAAAAAAAATAAATACAGCTTATCCAGGTTACTGGTAATGCCCAATAACAGAAAAGCTCAGAACAAGAGCTGACTGAGGAATGGTAAGTATTTTTTCTTCTAAGTATTTTTTGTTACACTTGCAGTTTAGCATAAAACCAAATACAGTGATGAAGAGGAACACGACAACAGGATGTCTCTCTCATTTCTGTCAATGTCCTTTACTTCAGTGGATTTCTGAGGTTGAAATGGAATTATCAGCATGTTTTTGCTTTCTGTAAACTAGACTACTTTGTGTGGAAATGCATAAAATAAATGAACTGTGGAAGAGGTGTTCAAGCTTTTCCTCACTTAAAAAACCTGCAAATACAGGTATGGGTGGAAAAAGTCTAAAAGCTTCTGTTTTCCATCTCTGCCCTTCCCTTCCTCTTCCACTGGTCTCTTACTTTTGTAAATGAAGCTGATATAAGAGAAGGCTAAGGGCAGTTATTGCTTCCTCTAGGAAGGACTGTCCCATGTACGTTTCCTCAAGAGTGTTTGCCTTGTGCATCTGATGGCCATGGAGACAGAGGCAAGCCTGGCTTTTCTGGCATGGACTCCTCCCTCCAACAGATTTTCACTGTGCAACTTTACATTTTAGGTTACTGCCCACTTTGCTGCCTAGTGTCATTCTTGCCAATAACACATGCAAAGAATAGTTACTAGAAATAGTTACTAGAAATTTAAGGTTTAAGTCACTATATTTCAAACAGGAAAAAAAAGCCCAATTCTAGGTGTAGTAGGCTGACCCTGACTAGATGCTAGGCACCCACCAAAGCTGCTCTATCACTCTGGTCTGGAAGTGGCTAGAGGAGAAAATGTTCACAAAAGTTTGTGAATTGAGATAAGGTCCAGGAGACATCATTCACAAATACTGTCATGGGCAAAACAGACTCAACTAAACCTAAACCTGATGTAAGAGAAATTATTGTTCCACAATTTTCCATTGGAAGACATTGCCACCACATTGCAATTAGAGAACACTTTGATGCAGTCATTGGAAATAAAAAAGATTTGCTATTGACCATCCCGTTCTAACAGCTCTGCAGTAAATGCTGGTGCCAGTTCTACACAGGTAAGTTTCAGAAGAATTTTTCTTTTGAGTAAAAGGAGTGAGGAGAAAGATGCAATAGGACAGCAATCTCCAGAACCTTTGCTGTCTCAGGATATGGCCTGTGTAAAACTAAACTGACCTGAAACTAAAAAGGCAATTAATTGCCTTCTGGGGAGACTACCAGGTGATAAGCACCAGTGGTTTGAGGAGGGAGTGGGGAGGCTTTTTAAGGGTACCAAAAGGACTTAATGCATATTTAATATAAAATGTTACTGCTTTTAGCATAAAATTATTTTGATCTGTCTGTCTTCTCTCTCTTCCGGACTTGGCTGGGCCATGTACAAATCCCAATCATTCAACAGTACTGGAGAGTAGATAGTATTTACCTCAATAATGGTAGTTTCTTTTCGATTCTTTCTAACCCTCAATTCAGATGATGGTTCGAAGCCAACGCCTACCATGGAAACCCAGCCTATTTTCGATGGAGAAGGTAAGAACATCCCTTACAATAACAACAAAAAAAGCTACTTCCCTCTCCCTTTTCTCTAGGATTTATGGTTCAAATGCTTTCTATATCCTACAAAGCAGACAAGCCAGTGAATCTCATAAGTTATCCAAATTTTAGAGTGCCCTTGGGACCTCAGGCATTTTCCCTAATCCTTTTGCATCCTCCCCGCTTTTCTGGAATCCAGTAATAACACCAGTTGATCAGACTCCTGGTGTAATCTTGGAGGAAAAAGTATGTCTCAGCAAGTAAAAAAAAGGTGCATCAAATCAGAAGTGGCCACTTCCTTTAGATTGTCCTTACCCCCTTACTATCTCCACTCTGCTGATACTAATACTGGGAGTTTCATAACCTCTGCAATGTGTTACAGCCTCACAAAAGGAAGGGTAATGCTAAACCGCAGCTTGTGAATGTTGACTTGGAAGAAAATTGCTGGGAGGTTTCTTTATTTAGCAAATGCTTTCATTGACGCACATACTATTTAAGCAAATGAAGTCATTGTCCTGGGCCCACTTAATTCATGGCCCACCCAGGCAGTTTCCTTCTCAAATAGGCAATCTTACAATTGTATTATTTTGGAGAGGGAATATCGGACCTTAGTCTATTGGAAGCCTTTAAACAAGGATAAAATGGCTGTCAGCACAGAGGGTTCAAGCCTTTTACACATACAAATATCAATACCAGTGAGAATTGTGCTCCTTTGGTAGTGAATGGGCCTAACAGCAACTGCTTATATCTTGTATATTGCTTGGAAGCAGTGCCTGTTTTCTACAGGTTTAAACCCACAACCATTATAGTGAAGCTATGGGCTGAAGTATGAACCACTCTGTGACCCATCTGAAACTGTAGACCATAAAGCAGTGAGGCAAAGCCTGTGCATTTTCATAGGGGACTGCTGTATTTCATGCATTTTTTAAGCTGGATCAAAGGCAGAAGTGGAGACTACTGAGCAAGAGTAGGAGGTACTTTTTAATTGATATTTCCTGCTTTCTTGTAGAAATGGGTGGTGGGGTTTTATTGTTGCTAAAATAAACATATTTAATGGCAAGATGCTGTAGTTCTATCACTTCATATTTAGTGATTGTAGATTTGTAACAATCTTCTTGTGAGCTTTAAGAAACAGCAAAGCTCTCAGAGAAAAAACACACTCAAATAAACAAAGGGGACTGAAGCCATGCTGGCTCTCTCTTGTTTATATCAAAACAGAATTCCTCCTGGCAGTAAGCTGATATTGTATTAAATTACTGTTGTCAATCACAAACTTTCTGACCTTTAAGTTTTCCTCTGGAAGGGTACCCATAGATATATAAAAGAAAGAATGTGCTAGTAGAATGCATGAGTGAGATGATGTGGTTACTACAGCCTGTTCAGAAGCTCCTTCTAGGAGAGTTTCAACATTTTGGTAATTCAAATAGAACTGGAAAAAGTTCTTGAAGTGGTGTAGTGAACACACCTTTTCCGGTTCTGATGACAGGCAGAATCTGAAAAAAAGTGTTATTCTGCCTTCCATGAAAAACATTTTCAATCTAAAACCTTCACATTGATTTGTAGGTGAACTCCAGTCTGATAAATGGGCTTGGACTGAATGATGAAAGATTGAGTCTCAAAAACATTGCAATATATTATTCAAGACCTTATCTCCAAGACTTTGAGAGAGCATGACTAGTGCAATGGCCTCCTGTTGTATTAGCAGTGTCCCTTATGACTCTGGAGAACAGACAGACAGGCAGGTTAATCAGACTATGCACTGATGAATAATCTCTTCTATGTTTGTCACTTTATTTTGTCATCTCTATTAGTAAAATAAATAGATTTCAGTGGTGGCTGTAAGATTAAACAATTAATGGTGTGATTCTTGGGGTGTCCTGTGCAGCACCAGGAGTTGGACCTCAATGATTCTTGTGGGTCCCTTCCAGTTGAGGATATTCTGTGATTCTAAAGTCCTGAGCAACCTGGTCTGTTCTTGAAGCTGACCCTGTCTGGAGCAGAAGGTTGGACCAGACACCTCAGGATGTCATCCTGAATAATCCCTTGATCCTATCTGAGCAAACATGTTGTGATGCTTCACTAGAAGACTCTCCCAGTGTCTTGGGTAGGTCTTCCTGAGGAATGGCTTGTACTTGGTGTCTGACACAAATGACAGAAAAGAGCAAAACAGTTATCCATTCACCTGTCAGGTCTGAAATCTTCATAGATGTTCAAAGGCAGTAAAGTTCACATCCCATTCCACTTCACTGAATTTGAGAACTGATGCGTTCCTGTAAACCTATATATTCAAAGTCAGGCAGCCAGGGTGGAGCTGGTATCAACATGAATGGACAGTAACAATGTAGATTTTTTTTTTCATGTTTTGCCTTTGGTTGCCTACCTTCCATACACAAGGGGCTGACTTTTTTCAAAGGGCATTGCATACACTCATCTGCCCCTGAAATGTGTGATACCTCTTGGACTTCGGCAACTCTAAGATGAAGATTCACCTTTCCCATGTTTTCATCTACGTTAGAGGATAATGGAAATTCACATTTCATGCATAAGTTCCCCTCCCACTCCCTACCATCTTCCCTGAGGGCATAACAGAGCGGTGCCAGAGATAATGTAAATCAGATAACTTAAACTCTCTCATCCAAGGTTTGAATCATAACACAGCCATCTCTCTAAAAATTATTTCATATTATTATAATGCAGATCTTAGAGATGTTTATAGTGAATCTTTTTTAGGACAATATTCTCCTCTGCTGAAGAGTGTCTTATTAATGTCCTTGGTATAGTTTTGAAATTATATATTCCCTCCTGCACTTCTAGGCTCTGTTATTTTGTTTTCACCATCTATTTAGTTTCTATGTGCAAGGTGTAATAATTTCCTAAATATCCTCTTTACACATCTCTTCATTTTGGTAAACATCACCTCTTAATTCAGTGGGAATCTACTCTTTCCACAGATCTGTTGTTCAGAGGTGCCTATAATCCAAAAAGATGTCCAGGTTACCTGGATTGAAAATACATTTTTTATGGTAGATTCCAAGGAATTAATTTCCTTTTCTTTATCTTTCTCTTTTTTTCACAAAATTGCTTTTTGTGCACCTTTCAACCTCACTGAAAGATGTACACCATTGTATTTCTAAAGGCCTTCATCATTCTTCAGCATCTATTGACTTTGATTGTCCCTCCTTTTTCAGCTGTAGACAGCTGACCATATGGAACCATGGTCCATATGGTGCAGATTCAGAGCTAAATTTCATCCCAGATACAGGAGTTTAAGCCCCTTTTGGGGGCAACTACCTCAAAATAAACATTGGGTAAGAGCTAGGAAGGGGAGAAGCACACAAGTAGAAATAGTCCATAAACCAAAGCATGTAGGTATATGTATTTATAGAAGCATATGATGGCTGAATGTTGATAAAATAGTGTAGTGAATCTGGCAGATGAGGCATTTTTTTGTATTCCAGCAGCAGTAAAAGTTTAACAGTGTTCAACCTATACTTCCTTGTGAAAAAAAATGCCCTGAACACAATTACTATGATGCCTTCAATCAATGTGGCTGAAAATATTTAGGAAGGAGAAATTAATTTTCTTTTTTTTTTTCATGTTCTTGTAATTTATAATCAGTTTCTCTTTACTCAGCCAGCTTCCCTTTTGCTGAGCAGATCCATGTAAATGTCAGCAAGGAAAACTCATGTGAAAAGTTCTTAGAGGAACTTAAGAAAAACCTCAGGATGTCCTACTCAGGCTGTGTTCTTGTGGAAACTGACATTTTTTTCAAAAACTATCAGTCCTGAAAATGTCACATGAGGTGCTCTAGCCCATGGTAGCAAGTACTGCTTTGCTCAGTTCTAATCAAATTCTGAGGTTATGTCATTTCTGTGGCTTAGGGCAGGTTCAGATATGTTTTGAAGTTGATTATAACACCTCAGAGGAGGTGCTCTAAGCCCTTTTTTTCCACAAATTTATGTTTGGGTGTCTTGGTTAGTGCATCAGACATGCTTTTCTAACCAGAACCTATTTCTTTAACAGACTTCCTTTCAAGTCTTTCCAGAAATATCTTCACGTCTCTGCCTATTTATTTCGGATTTTGTTGTTGCTTGTTTTAGGGAACTGACTGTGGCCAGACCTACTTGGGCTGTTAAAACAAAATTTAAGGTCTGGATTGACTGTTTAAAATCTGGATTTCTGGGGGAAACAGCATATACTATAGCACCCAATGCAATGTTTGTGATCTCTTAGTCTTAAGGAAAAAGACTAGGAAGTGGAGATTAGAGGGAGGAAAAAAAAAAGTTTTGCCAGCAGAGATATACTTTCTGAAACAGGAAGATAATGAGAGAACCTTGTGGAAGATTTACAAATGG